>NC_140541.1:21337449-22537449 GCF_057382185.1 Mchenga conophoros
TCTGCCATCAGAACAGCTGCATTGCACCAATGCATTGATTCTTCAATTCTCTGAAACTTTACTGAAGGCATATACATACCATTCTTTAAAAATGAATTGGTGACTTTCATAATGGCGGTTCAGAGTGCTATTTCACATGCTAATCCCACTGTGTTTGCAAGAGCCATGTCATATGATTCAGATCATTTTTCATTATTAATGAACTGTTCAGTGAACCCTCAGGCCCTGTGGATGGAGGTCTTGTCACCCTGGAAGTGACCACTCCCACTTTGTACTGATTGTATTGATTTTCAGCAGTCTTTCCCTCCAAAGGGACTATTGGACTCAAGCTGTGTCAGCAAAATGCCCTTATAGCAAAACAGAGCAGCAAGATCTCGTCACTGTAGGGGTCAAGGGTTCAGGGTTTTCCTTTAATTTGTCGTCCTTTTATATCAAAATTGGAAAAATATTTTTTACACACAGTTTATTGTGATGCTAATTTGATTTAATCCATACTGGCAGTCACATTTGCTGCATAATTAAAGACCTGATGATGGTATTTGTATGAGATGTTGACCCCTCGTGAACCTAATTTAAATTACTCACTGTGTGTTAAATTTATAATGTGCCCTGTCAATCAGATATGATTTGTAATTTAGAGTGGATTGACTGTGCTTCAAGAGCTTCAGAGAGAAGTGACAGTGAAGGAAAGCGTTCTACGGCAGTCGGTCAAAGCCCTTACTGATGTGGTCTCAGAAAGAGAGCCTGTTCTCACACAGCATGAGCAGGTACTACAGTAACAACACATCATGCATGCTTTGTTGAAGTGTATTGAGAGAGTAAATTGTTAAACTTAAGCTCGGCATACACTGTGCAATTTTTTTCAGTCACGTTATTCAGCTCCTGCTCAAACTGTACGATTGAATCGCAGGGGTTAGAAGCTTGTAGGTCACGATGCAGGGTCTCACATTATACGGCCCGATGCGACCTGAGTGCTCACACTGTGCGTCCATAACATGAAGCTTATAACACAAAATCTGTCTCTCGCTCTCCCTTTCTCTCCCTCTCTCTCCCCCTCTCTTTTAATATGATCTCCAGGAAGTTGAAGTGAACAAACTGTTGGCCTCTTAAATCGAACAAACACCCACAACAAATGCAGTGTATTCCCCAAAATAAATGTTTTTCAAAGAAAATTTTCAAATACTTTACATCCTTTTTTTTTCTTTTACCTGCATCATTGCATCTGAAGTCTGCTTTTTAAATAACATTCATAAAGTCCACTGTGTCTGTGCCTAAATGCCTGTTGTTCAAATTGAAACGTCTGACATAAAGTGCTATTGCTGTCAGTGCTGTCACACACTTGTCATTGCTGATTATAGTCTTTGCACTTTCCGTCTAGGAAGGGCTTATTGCTCTGTGGGACTCTGATGATGAGTCAAAGAACGAGGCCTTGGATGACAAGATTCACGACATCCCAGCGGTGTCTTCAAAACCTCGAATTGACAAGCTGTGGCATCGCACCACTGAGGGCCGAATGGTTGTGGGAGTGATACTAACTACTGACAGATCAGCGTAAACATGATTTCTTTGTTACATTTTTAAAAATTATTTGATGGACAAAGGTCCAAGGTTCTGAAACGCATTATCTAAACATTTAGTAGTGACGCCTCTGAAATCTTAATCTGCTTGATACCTTGTCACTCATAATCTGTTCGTGTGGTTGAGTGGATCCATGAGTGTAGGGTGAAGACAGAGGCAACAACAAACAACATGGCATTCTGTGCTTTAATCAAGTGACAAGAACCACAGTCCAGCTGTCAGACGGTATCATTGCTGTCTGATTAGATTTATCTGAACTTAAACAGTTGCTGTTTGCTGTGAAATAATGTGGAATAAATCACATTACTTTGCGCTCGATTAAATCAGTAAGAAACTCTAAACATTATCAGCACTAACTGGATAGAGATCCTTTTTTTGCCTCTTTGATTGCCCCTCACTACAAGGCAGATACAGGGTGACTAGGTGGTCACCATGGCAACAAGTTTTTAATATCTTTCCAACCTCCTTATGTGGGAACAAAAAGCTATCAGATTCCTCCATCCACCTGTTACCGATTTTTCATTTGAGAACATGTGAAGGAAAGCTACTTTCATGACGGTCTCAGGTGCCATTTAAGTCCCACACATTGCTGTTTTGATTGGTGTACTTGTACAGCTGATGTAATTTCACTGCCTGGAAATAATCAATTCACAAGCAGTCGCACATTCAATTCACAGACACACGCACACATCGTCTTTACTGTTATATCAATTTCCACTCTGAATAGCCACTATCTGTGTGATATCTGATTGTTAGTGATGTGCTATTTTTGTTCCAGACCAGTGACCAATGTGAGCTTATCCATCCTGACAGACACGGGCCAGTGCTCAAGGCCCGCAGTCATCCAGACCCAGAGCCAAGTGTTCTGGCTCCCTGCGGCCTGCTCCTCGCCATCATCATCCTCCTCCTCTTCCTTCTCTGCCTCCACATTCCCAGAGCCCCCAGCCAAAAAAAGCAAGCAGCACAACGCCATCAGCACCAATGATCTCAACGCATGCAGAGTGGCTGTGACTGCGGTGACCAAGCTGACACCTCTGTTGAACTCTGGCCGTGTCAAGTGCCATGTCATGCTCCATTACATCCAGACACCAGATGCTTTTTCCTTCATGAGCAACCAAAGACCAGTTGTGTTGCACTGTGGCCAAGTTGCTTTAGACATTCAGAACAATTTGCACACCGAGCTGCTTAAAACTCCCCAACTCATAGCAGGTAAAAGCACAAAGGTGTGCGACTTGTGATTTTACTCCTGACATGTAGATGTTAACAATTGTTTTGTTATTTTCTCCAGATGAGGTTAGAGAGGACTTCCTGAGTCTTTTAACTGTGCTGGATCACTGGGTCTTCCATATAGACTCTCCTGAATACAGCTTAGGTGATATAAATGGCTGGATTCAAAAAAGAGTGGGTTGTAAGAAGATAGAAGTGAGCCCTCAGTATCTACTATTAAATTCTTCAGGACCATCTGCTCTCATGCTGCTGAACTGGCATCAGATAACCCCTTTCCAGGGAGAGCTGCATGTCCATTCCAGGTAAATAAGTTTCTGATGGCTGATACCAGTAAGGCTGTATTTCTGACTTCTGAGATGTATAGTTACAATTGAATTATCAATTTGGAGATTGAAAGGAGTATTTCTTGTAAATCTTAGAATTTAAGGGTACCGCATGGACCAAATAAACAAACAAGAAGAAAGAACATCTGTTACCCACAAGGATCTGTCCTATGCTATTACATTTAGTCTTTCTATTCTGCTATTCCTTATATTTTCTTTTCTAGTTATCCAAAGCTAGATATTACAACCTGTAATATCACTGCTCAGTGCACTGAGCCACTTCTACTAGGGATTGTCGTGATGTATTAAATTTTATTTAAAGAAAAAGAAAGCATAGTTCTACGAGTAGAAGCCTCCACTGCTCAATTTATATTAACAGATTCAAAGCTGAAATAGCTTTGAAGTTGACTAAGATGTATGTCAGCATGATATACCACTGAATATCAAAGAGATTAAGATTCTCTGGAGAGCAGAGCACTTAAAATTACAAATCCCCAAAATAAACTCTGAACTAGCAGCTGGTTGTGAATCAGCTGACAAATGACAAAAAAAGATTTCAACAAACTTAACTTCTTTAAATGTATTGTGACATGAATTATGTAATAACTTGTGAAATGTCACCTTTTTTTTTTTTTTGTTCACATGCAGCCAGTTACAGATGTTCCAGTTCTTGGACTCTCTGCTGGCGTACCTCCCCGAGTCCTGTTCCATCCAGCCTCTCAAAGGTGCTGGAGGTAAGGGTGCATCTAAAATGTTTGCCTTAGCGCTGGAAAAAGAGCTGGTGTCTCTCAGAGAGTATGCCTCATTACTACTCTGCGAAGAAGATGAAGAGAAGCTAAAGGAGAAGTGCTTTGGATATAAAGAAACCCCTGATGCAGGTTCTGTAGAGGGGCTCCAGAAGTGTAGAGCGATGTGCCAGAGGGACTTGGAGAGGAGCAATATGAAGTTGAGCCCCCTGGTGGATGTGGGGCAGTATCGTAGGCTGATCCAAAGCATGTCGAAAATCCAACTTAATGGGGATTTGGCAGCACTCTTAGACATTCAGTTTTCTCCACTAATGTGCTGCAGTGGTTTTCATGGTTAAAAATCCCACCTCTAAGTAGCTCTTTATTTCTTTATTGTGTCTGGTGTAATGACTAAAAAGAAAAATTTTACCACAAATGAGAACCTAGCCGCTCTGCACAGCCTCTTTGTATTTATGCCTTTCTAGTGTCTATTGATAAAAGCCTCAGCCCATTTCAATTGGACCATGTGGGATTCTTAAAATGACACCTTTATGATGCAGCCCTCTGTTTAATTTATTTTTCTATTTATGTCCTTTTAGATTAATGTGTTCAAAAATGCCCTTTTATGTCTGTTGCTGCCTGCAGCCACATGCTAGACAGAGATCACTTTCATCCAGGAGTCAGAAACAGTTTGTGTTATGAATAAAGACACCACATGATGGTTTTGCGACGCTTTATGCTTCTCCTCACTGTTTCTCCTCACATAGTTGACTGAAAGCTTTTAGTGGTACTTTCCCCTCATGGTTCGGTTATTTTTGATGCGTAAGGATGTAAAGAAAAAGAAGTCCTTGGAAGATGTTTCTGCTGCGATGCTGCACAGCCTGTCAGTGCTGTAGTTACGATGCCATTCATTCAAGTAAACATCAAATCGTACTCAAAACGGCTCGATACTTAAGGCTTGTGACAGCTTGAATAGTAGCGTTGGCTAAAAGGGAGGGCAAGAGGTTATTTCCTCCCAGTGGAATTTAATTTAGTTTGTTCTGGGAGCTACTCCATCTGTATGTAGTACTTTTTTTTTTTTTTACACCTTTATTTTCTCTGCTTCATCGCGTTAAATGCTACCGCAGGATTCATTGTCACAGAATGGGAACATAATTACTTAAAGTGGGCCTATTGTGAACATTTTTGTAACCAGACGAGATTGGCAGGATTCACAGTTCGCAATAATGCTTGTTTAAGATAAGATAAGATAAGATAGAACTTTATTAATCCCTCGGGTGGGTTCCTCTGGGAAATTCGACTTCCAAAAAAAAGCACAGCAACGACCGAAGTTACAGTTACAGAATTGTTATATATATATATATATATATATACACACACACACACACACACACACACACACACACACACACACACACACACACACACACATATATAATACAGAGACAAATATAAATAAAATATACAAAGGGGATAAATAGAATAAATAGGAATAAAAAATAAAAATACAAGTGAATTGCACATTTCAAGTATTGAGTCTATTGCACTGTTGACTATTTACAAAAAGTATTGCACAAGGTATTGTACAGTGAGGTGAAGAGGCACTACAGCTTAGTTGTTCCCCCCTCCTTTGTCCTCCTGTTTCCTGTTTCCCCTCCCTCTCCCCTCCAGAGAGGAGTTAAACTGTCTTATACTGGACATTTCTTTATAAGGCAACTCTCCCCTTCAAGCCATTATGTGAGCTTGTGCCTTAAATTATAATATTAAGAGCTTCCCTCTATCTTTAACATCATACAGAGAGAGAGAGAAAAGAGTCTGAGCGTTTAGCTTTTTAAAAAGGTTTAACCACTGTAAGCACAGTATACAGAAAATAAGGACAAGCATAATGTATCACATTTAAAAGATTAAGATTATGAGGGATTCTTTATGTCCTACCATTTGATGGTAAGACTGCTGTGAGCTAATGAATTGTTAATTGAAAATCCTTTATTTTGTTATTTTATGGTACAAAATAATCCTCGAACTTCAGCTGCTATGCAGGCTGATCATACACACCGGCACGTAGTCTCTCACATACAGAAGGAAGCCCATCCCCTTTTGTCTGTGATATAAACACCTCTGTCACTTCTAGCCCCGAAGAAAAACTTTGAATCCTCTACAGTAAATAACACCAGTAAATGGCTGGAGGGAAACGGATCCACATGTGGAAAGGAAAATTCAATTGTTTTGGTATTCCCTTAGAGCCCTGAGTGCTGCCACACAAATAAAAAACATGGTTTGTCGTCCTATTATTTCCTGTTAAATTCTATTTACTGTGAGTGGTACAGGACCTCTGCAGGGTTTCTGGCCTCCTCCTCCTCCTCACCTTAATCAGAAAATTTTCTGCTGTTATCAAACTTATCAGGCAAGGGGAAAACAAAATGTATGCGACCCATCTTGAGGCAATTTGCAGACAAATTGATAACGAACAGATTCCTACATTATCTGACACCTGTGCCGACGCCTCCCACCTACAGCGATTTTAGCGTGGAAGCCAGTTTCTACCAAAATTAATTAAGAAAATTAACCTTTTTCTTTCTTCTTCTTTTTTTTTTTTTTGAACGTTACTTGGAATTGAAATGCCATCATTTTGCTATCTAATTAGAATAATTTTCATGCTTGATTCCATATCTAATCTTTGTAATCCTATTTAAATGTTTTACACTCTGCGCTCAAAGTCAGCACATTTTTTTAAAATCTGAATTTTGAAAGTATTTTTGTGGATAATAATAAGCAATAACATAAAGATACCGTTGCACTGGAAAGCATTATTAAGCTCAGGTGAGTTTATATCTGCCACAACTATATATAACAAATAAGGATATGCCATTTGTTTACATCTGAATTACAGCTGACGTGATCCCCATGATGAATGATGCTTTTAACCATGCTTATACTGGCCCTCTGAGACGAAGGCACTGATTTTATGTTTGCAGTCGACTTATTGATCCGGGGTCACAGGGCTTTTTCTCTGGTAGATTCTGGAACTCACTTGATCAGCCAAACGGTATGGAAGGGCATTGATTATCTACAACATAATGCATCGTGCACACACACACACACACACACGCGCACACACACACACACACACACACACACACACACACACACACACACACACACAGACAGGCTATATCATTCTGTATCCAGTGAGCTCCCATGTGAAATGACACTCAATTTCAAAGAGGGAGAATTCTCATGAGTTAGCAACATTTGCATTTATTGTTTCCATATTTAAAATATTTAACCTACAAACAGTCTTTTTTTGGAACATCTCACCACAGATAATTAGAGATTTCTAAAACCAGTTGCAGTTAACAGTATTTGTTGAGGTTGCACCTTTTGCATACAAATTGCTGACATAGCAGGCCCATTGTTGTTAAGCCCTTAGGCCTAATATTACAGTCTTTATAGGGTTTTCATGCTTTAGAATGGTCCACCAGGGGTGACTATCATGGCCAGTTTACAGTAATAAAACTGATTAAATAAACATAGTCACAATGCTGTAGATTTTCCTTTTCGTCTCTTTCTTATATCTCTTTCTGCATAAAAACATTAAATGATGCTAAAGAGAGGAATAATACTGAATTTATATCATGTGAACATCATCTGGCCACTTTTTGTTAGCTTTTTGTTCAATACTATGTTTCCCTAAGATAAGCAATTGAAAGGAATATAGTTGATGTCATGTTATTATTTTTTTATAGAAACAGTTTGCAGTGTCAGTTCATACACACTGGAGAGAAAAGACTACAGATCAATAGCAGTTTGTCACATCTCCCATTGATCCAATTTCGCATTTAAAATAGTGGACACCGCATATGCAACAAAGTCTTCGCAAAACCATCCCTGTTTGTAGTTTAAGTGTAATCTGAGCATCATGTAAGCATAATCCTCTGAAGAAACCCTGAAACTCATTCCGCCTTACCAGAATATAGTAGAAATTGTGTTTGTGATTTAATGCAGTATTTATATCCAGGCTTAAGAGGCACCATTGGTGAAACCAGGCACAAGTGTTCTTAAGTTCATTAATTTCCTGCTTTCCTCTAAGTGGCCATATCAACACCGGTGCAGTTACTATGGCAACCTTCATGTAATGCCTCTCAGACCTCACAAACCAGCCTCAGTAAACCTTGCGGATGATGGAAAGTTCTTTCCTCTTATAAATTATAAGCTTCAAATAATTTTTCTTTCATAAATCGTTCTACTGAACTTGATCGCACGAGGGCTGTTTCATCCTTGCATATTCAAACAGCAGTAACACTGGGCAGTGGTGTAGAGCTCTGGCAGTGTAATGGCTGGTGTTTCCAAGTGCGGATTAGTATCGCTGATTAGTTTATAATCCCTGTGTTTTAAGCACTAAAAAGCAGTTGGATGATTCATGTGACCTTCTCAATAAACCCACCACAGCCCATGTATTCTGCACTAAATAAAAAACAGGGTTGAATGGATGCTAGCGCTGTCAACAGAATGGCAATTACTAACATTATTGGACACCTAATATATTAGTATGCTCTTGTGAAAAAGAGTGTGCACACATTTTTACTTGTAAAGTTTTGCATAACAGAGCATATTTTTTAAATAACCACAGTAACCACAACATCAGATGAATAACAACATGTCATATCATACTGTCTTTTTTTATTTAATAAAACTTAAGACAAAATCCAGAAACTGTGTGAAAAATTACAGTACATGCTTACTGTTCCATTGAATTTAAGAGGGTAAGTAGCAGACTGATCATCAGTAAGTGTGAGCACATCTATAAAAGCAGATTTTTTGGCAGTTTGCTGGTCTGGAACATTTAGATGTGTGTTAACATGGAAGAAAGATACCAATGCCAATGAGGAGGAACATGAGCAATGAACCTAGAGAAAGAGTTGATGCTGCCCATCAATCGGAGGAGGTTTATGAAACATTTTCTAGGCAATTTATGTCTGTTATTCTGTCTGTTATTCTATTGCGCGAAAGTGGAAAGTTGCCAATCATCGCAGGAGTGGACATCCCAGCTAACTGCAAGGTCAGATCATACAATGAGAGAGAGATTGCAACAAACACAAGAGCTGCATCTCAGACAATAATGCACAGTGCCAAGTTTGGCGATAACCAAACACAGCATATCAGCAGAAACACCTCATACCAGCTGTAAAGCACAGTGGTGGAAAAGTGCTAATTTCGGCTGGTTTATAGCCACAGCACCTGGATCAGTGTGTCCACTATGAACTCCTCTATGTAGCAAAGTATTCTAGAGTCAAAATGAGGCCATCTGTTTGACAGGTACAGCTTGGCTGAAGCTGCGTCATACAATAGGAGAATAATCCTGAGCATGGCGGCAAACCAACAAAAGAATGCCTAAATGAAAAAGAATCAATGTGCCACAATGGCCCAGTCTAAGCCCAGACCTCAACATGATTGAAATGCTGTGGCAGCACATTAAGAGCGTAGTGCATAATTTAGTGGCCACAAACCTCAATGAACTGAAGCAATTTTGTAAAAAAGAGTAAACCAAAATTTCCCCAAATTAATACTTCGAGTTGCTGCTGAAAAGGGTTCTATAACCTCCTGAACCCCAGTGCTTCTCCATTTTCTCTCAGTTTTTTTAAAATAAATAATCGCAGTGCTTATCTGAGGTGGTGTTTTAATAATCTTAAACCTGGGAAATACAAGATAGTTGGGTTTTTTTCATTTTTTTTTGTCCTGATACACAAAACCTTCACGACTGTATATCCATCTGTACATATAGGACTAGGGTAGTGGTTGCATTTGTTTGAGCACAAATGCTGTAACAACAGGTGTAAACCATCTAACGGACATATTTGTTTGTAAACAATAAATACATTTAGGTATATGCCGTTTTATGCCTCTGGAGCCGTGCCAGTATTTTCCCTTCAGCTAGTAGGCACGCACCAGCTGATGGAATCTCTGTATTACAGTGTGAAGTCCATTATCATGCATTAATGGAAACCTACTGTCAGATCATATCTATGTCACCTCAGGCCACCCAGTGATCTATGCCATGTGTCATCACCCTGACTTATCAGCTTGGCAAAGAGAAGTGGCAGTGTTTTCATTTTCTTAGATCTGCAACTGAGCACAAAAAAGTATTTTTGCGTGTTTGTGCCGTTTTTTTTTTTAAGGCATCCATCTTTTATTGTTGTAGAAGAAAGCAATGCAAACTATACTCTCATCAACAAATGGATGAAAATGTCAATTCAGAGGACTGGTCACTTATTTATAAATGACAGGAGACGCAGAAATAAAGTAAATATGGTGCACGGTCAATTTTATTGATGTACAGACCAATAAATAACCTTTTTTCATGAATAGCATTCAAGAAAAGAGTTTGTCACCACAGTATATAAGGAGTGCAAGGGTCATTAGCTGCTTTGTACCATTACTGTTATGCAGATCTGTCCTTCACTTTTCAGTCCATCTACAAACAAATATCATCAGCCAGCAACAAACAAGTGAAGGGAAACAGTCCACAGCGGAAGTATACAGAAAGATATTATTTTATAACAAACATAACTTTTTCCCATTACAATAAATATTTTATTTGTCTAAATCTACAAAAACATAGCTCAAATTCTAAAACTATACCTTACATACCTGGGGGTATTAACCCTGGAATTTAAAATAATTCACGTGAATACGGGCGTGTGATAACATTTAGCAACATAGTGCATGTTCACAGTTTGTGGGCTTACCTATACACTTGCTCAAAATAAGCCATTATACCTTTTTCATGTGAGATATATGATATTTTGCTAAATAAACTGCACAAGAATGAAAAGCAAAGTTAAAGACATCAACAAAAAGGTGACATCATTTCCGAATATTTATAATTCACTTAGAGAAAAAGGAAACATTGTTAAGTACCTTTGGATGTCTGGCCACTGGTAGAAAAGCTCAAAGGCTGCGTTCAGCTGTGATAGACCGCCCAAAAGGGGAAAACAGAAGCGTAGCACTTTATCCGACCAAATTGTTGACATCTAAGGCCTCAGGATTTAGTAAAAATGCAGAACCCAATTCCTGATTCCAGATTTTCATCTGATTTATTCATACCTATGCCTGAGACATTTACTGCTGCTTAGTTTGGTGCTCTGCTCGTATAGTTCGAAACAGTGGTTCTCAAAGTAAAGCCAGGGGATCCACAAGGGCGAAATTATGAGCTAAAGACAGATAGATTGTTTTCTATCATTTAAAAGGGATTGGAATCATTTGCAGCACTAAATTGGGTGCACCCCATGTTATATTTGGGCCAATAGAAACTCTGGAATGATTATGACAGATGATATCAATCTTATGTGAAACCACTTACAGTGCTGTGAGAAAGTCCCCTTTCTGATTTCTTACTCCTTATTTATTTCTTTATTTGCATATTTGTCACACTTGAATATTTCAGATCATCAAATAAAATGTTAGTGTTAGAAAAAAATAACCTGAGAAAACACAAAATTTTATTTTTAAATGATTATTTCATTTGTTAAGGGAAAAAAAGCTCACCAAACGTACTTATCCCTGTGTGAAAAAGTAATTGTCCCCCATGTTAAATCATGAATTAACTGTGATTAACCACATATTTTTGGAAAACAACACAGAGAGCCTCATTCTGACACTGTTGTGTCTCCTTTTCCAATTTAATGGCAAATCCAAGAGGGGATTCAAAGGATAAAACATGGACTAATATAAGAGATGTAATGACTGAAGTTCAGTTTAGTTGGCTACACTCAGGCCTAATTACTGTGAGACCTGCAGAATCAATAAATCCCATTAACTAGTCAACTTCGCCTGACCAGGTGAAGTTGACTACTTGACACTCATGCCACAATATAAAGAAACGGATGAGAAACCAATTCATGGTTCCATTAATTACAATGAGTCATCCAGATCCTAAAACAGCAAAGGAGCCTCAGACCATGACACTACCACCACCATGCTTGACCGTTGGGATAATGTTGTTTTTATGAAATGCTGTGTTAGTTTTATGTCAATATGTAACACAACAAAAAACCAAGTTATTTACTCATTGAAGGGTTTTTTGTTGTGTTACATATTGACATAAAATTAACACAGCATTTCATAAAAACAACATTATCCCCACGGTCAAGCATGGTGGTGGTAGTGTCATGGTCTGAGGCTCCTTTGCTGTTTTAGGATCTGGATGACTCATTGTAATTAATGGAACCATGAATTCTGTACCAGAATATCCTAAAGGAGAATGCCCAGCCATCATTTTCAGCAGGTTATGCAGCAGAACAATGATTTGAAACACACCAGCATGTCTAAAATCTGAATGGCTCAAATAATTATCTCAAACTCTTGACTGTAGTTCTTACTGCCAAGGCTGGAACAACCAGTCATCAGGTTTTGGCTATCATCGCAAAGTTTTGACTAACTATTTTTCCTTAATAAATGAAATCAGCATTTGAAAAATACATTGTGTATTTATTCATATTGTCTTTGTCTAATAATATTGATCTGAAACATGTAAGTGTGACAACTGTGTAAAAAAAGGACGGGGTGCTGTTTAGCTTGGCTTGTTAGCCATCTAAGTAGCAGACAAGCATTAAGAAACTGAGTTATTCAACATCATCCAGCGATTCTACCACATCAGCTAATGTGGTGTTACGATTGTTAAGGGCTTCTTGAAACATATTTTTTAGAGGTCCCTGGCCCCAAAAGTTATGTAATGCTATGTGAGAGCTATGTTTTGTATAAATAGGGTGGAAGTTCTATGACAGAAGTCCATTATAAAACAGTCCTATGCTACCTCGGTAAGAAAATTTGCAAAACGTCTTGAGGGCTTGACAGAGCTACCTTAGAGTTACCTTAGAGTTACGGATTCATGGAATGTTCCTCTGTTTCTTGGTTGTAGACCTCAAGGCTGAATCAATTCAAAATCATTTTGGTCCATCTTCTCCAGCATGTTAGTGAGTCTTGAGCTAAGACCTTTTCTCTATAATCTTCAGAAAATATTTTGCAGCAGTACAAGAACAAATAAAGCATCTGTGTCTGAACAACTGTTCACATTATCAAATCATGAACATTACTGTACGATTCATAAATATTGTACGTTATCCCTGAAAGAACACCACCATTACCACAATGGTGCCTCTCAATGCACAGTTTACCCTCTCATCTCCCTGTGCTTTCTAAGCATTTCTCAATCTGAGAAATGTAAAATATATGTTCTCAGCCGACGGCAAAGTCTTTACTTTTTATGGATGTCCTCATGCCGGATGATCTTGTAGGTAACCCAGTAGAAGACATTGAAGATGAGGAAAGCCAGAGGAAAAGCGGCCCGTGAGATCGTGTCGATCCTCTTGGCTCTGTCCACAAACTTTTTCCTCATGGTGTCTATGTCCTTTGAGGCTGATTGTTGAGGGTTGGGAGCTGGAACAGCATTTTTAACAGCTGAGCCATCCTTTGTTGGCAGACATTGGCTCATGTTGTAGCCGGCAAAATTAAAGCGGCCTTCACGCAGATCGTCATCCTGAAAAGTGACATGCACATGTGGATGAGTTTGCTAGAGCTTTTTAAAAGCCTGCAGCTCAGATGTTAGGCTTTACTTTGTAATGACTGAAGGTTTTTCAACAAACCCACATGAACATGAACATTAATCATGAGATATTGCACTTTCAAATTAATTTAAAATAAACTCCCAAGATAACCTGATGCACAGTGGCGAAAAAACATTTACAGAGATTGCTTCGGGAGATGAATCTTAATCCATCCATCCATTTATTTCCTTCTGCTTATTCAATACAGGGTCACATGGGGGTGAATCTTAATTCAGACAAACAGCAATAAAGGTGCATGTGTTCAGCGCCCCTGACAAGTTTCTATGGCTATGATAGCAAATAGAGTTAGAGCTAATAGGAAGTCAGCAGTTTTGCAGGTACTGGGATAACAAAACAAGACCATTATTATTATGTTGTATTCTTTTATTCTGGAGGAACTATAGCAGTTCCTCCTGGGTTGCACATGAGACTTCCTTTTTCTCCATTTAAAAGATTGTCATTCAAATCAACAGCTGAAAGATGGTAATTGCCACATACTTGTAGTTAGAATATGTGCTTTTTGTGATGTAAAACTAAACTGACTCACACTGACAATTCATCCAGCTCTTTGGACAAAATTTGGTAGAAATTCATCCATCACATCTGAAATCACAAAGGCCAGTATCACGGTGGCCACAGTCAACAGTATGATGACCTACATAGACTCTGAAATATCATTTCTCCTTTCCTTTTGAAGTTTTTTCTCTTTTTGTCATACAGTCCAAATAAAACCAGTGTTTTATTGACTGACTTTATATGACCTCATGCTTCCTGCCTGCCGATCACCATGAGTGTTAAATCCCTGGAGTTTGGCTGATTTTATTCTGGGACTATTTTTCCGACTGAGCCTACTGCCTGCCCCCTTTCTCATGGACAGTCTGCCTGTGTATGACCCCTGCTCTGCCCATTAAAACAAGATTTATAGACTTTTATCCAGAGCTCTGTCCGATTCCTGCATTGGTGTCTGCCCTTGGTTCGAGCACATTATAGTTAGGCTGCATCTTTCTGGACTCATGAGCTTTATACCAAATTCTAAAGTAATTCACTTGGTAAATTTTGAAATATGAGTGAAAATTTTGACTTTTGGCATCTTAAACAAAAAAAGGGCGTGAGACTTTACATACCTGATCTACTGTGATTCATGCTCTGAGCCATACAAATGTTTTACAAAATTTAAAGCAATCCATCCAATAGTTAATGAGAAATTTTGTTTCAGACCAAAGAGGTATTATTGATGCTCATCCTCAGAGACACACTACTTCTTCTTCATCTTCTTGTTCTTGTTCTGGTTTCTTCCTTTAGGGGTTGCCACAGCAGATCATCCGCCTTCATCTCACCATATCACTGGCACCTCTCACACCACTACATCCATCAGTCTTCCCTGTAGTCATCATTTTTTTCCTCCTGCCTGACAGCCCCATATTCAACACCTTTTGCCCAATATATCCACTATCCCTCCTCTGCCCACGTCCAAACCATCTTAGCTATGATAATCAGCATGTTTGATTTGGCAAAGGTTTTACATCAGATGCCTTTCCTAACACAACCCTTCCTATTTATCCCATCTTGGGAACAGCACTAGGAGTTCAATGGCTTGTCGGCCCCACCTGTCACTGGGTTCCCAGAGACAAGCTGCTAATGTGGCTAAAAAGTTTGAAGAGCAACCATGTGAAGACTTCGAAAGCCTACCTTGTGATTCCTTCTTTGTCTTCGCCTCAGGCGAAGGAACTCTTTCTGTTGCCTGGAGACAAAATTAACCCCAGCATATTCGAGCAATGCAGCAAATACAAAGAGCAGACACACAGCCATCCAGATATCAATGGCTTTCACATAGGAGACCTGGGAGAGAAAACAGATGTTTTTTGTTAGATTCTTCAAGCTGACAGCATTGGCTAACAGTTAAAATAAAGTGTGAATGTAGCCTTTAGCTGGGAACGCTATTTAATTTTTGTATTTCTCTTTTATTAATATTAAACTTGAGTTCTATGTGTTGTTGTCTATCAGTTGTTCCACAGCCACTTTCTGTGTTTTTCCTTTTATTTTGCTCCTTCAGTTAATTGTGACCTCTAAATAGCTGTAATTACAGATAATGTTTGCTAACAAGTGTGTCAGAGCTGCCAGCAGTGTCAGTGATTGCGTGGCTTTAACAGTAGCAAATAATTAATGTCTCAACCGCTAAAAGAAAGAGAACTGTGGCATTACTTTGTACCTGTAGTTCCCTGACTTTGATCTGGTTCTTTTGAGAAAGTGAAGATGAGGCTGAAACCTTTTTCTGCTCATCAGTGTGACCCCATCCTTTCATGACAGCTGATTAGCATGTGGAGAAACATCTCTGGTTCTAGAGGGCACTTAAGGCATATTGAATTGTTGTCCGTGCACTGAGGCTGTCAAAGGCTTGCCTTTAAATATTCATCAGCATACGTGTCTTTCATATGAGAATCTCTGACGAGGCTGAGGCCTTTTAGTGCTCATGTGCAGACTGATGTGTGACTGATCATCATCTGACTCGTGTTGTTTCTGCAGTACCTTTAACACTTGATACAATTTTTTTAGTTTATGACAAAAATGTTACATGTTGTGAACTGTATCAGGCCCAGCTGTGCTTCTACAAAAACACAAAAATAGAGTATCTTATTCTCTGATGTATTACAGTGGCTTTCACAACAGCTCTGAGCTGTAGTTTAAACAGTCCACTGTGGAGAACGCTTTGATTTGCTTTGTTTGTTCTCTCAATTGGTTCAGTGTTTATTTTTGAGTTATAAATCCATCCTCTGTGTGAAATGTTGATGCCTGAGTCTCACACTAAAGGAGCAGCACCCATTTTCAGCTCATTGCACTGACTGCCTAAAGAAGAAATAGTAAAATCTGTTTGATCCACTGGTTGCTTTTGTTTCAAGGTACAGCTGGGATTCTAGGTGCCTACAGCTACATTAAAACTGCAGGGACCTACTATCTTTTTAATAAACCATGAATGCTTTCTAGCAGTGTCAGACAGAATTTATTCAAATGCCAATTACAGTTATGGTTATAAAATCTATTTTTTCCTTGATTGCATTAATTCAAATGATAAATATTTATGACAACCACTCAAACAATATAATTACATAATGGATGTAAACGTACAAAAAATGTAAAAACTCAGAAGTGGATTTATGTACCAGCGATCAGTCTTAAATAACAACATTTGATATTTAATATTTAAACTGCTATTTGACTTCATACTGACTGCATTGTCCATCCTCCGCTCTCCTAGCTGAGCGGCTGAAACCTGTCCAGGCTGTCATAGAGTCAGAGGGAGGGCCTCGAGTCTATCACAGGGCTCACCCAGAGAGACATACATCCAATTAACTTAACAAGCATGTCTTTGGACTGTGGGAAAAAGTCGGAGCACCTGGAGACAATCTTGCCAGCAGACATATATTTAACTTGCATATCCATAACAAACTTTCACTTTTAAAAGAAATATTAATCTCTTAGGTTACTTCCTGTGTGCTCTCCGTTCTTGCTTTAGAAAATTTACCCTGTGATATGACATGAAACACTTTGGCTAATCACAAGTCTTTTCAGACCAGATCAGGTGAGTTGTACAAATTACTATAAACAGCAAAGACGTCTGTGGGAACATGGTTCAACGTGAGACGCTTATGAGAAATATCTAACAAAACCTAGGACTCAAGCTTCATATGTTTTTGCCACATACAAGGCTTGTGCTTATCTGCTGGAGGAAAACAAACAAAGGTTTTACCTTTGGAAGAGAAGCCCTGGACCCAGAGCTTTGGGTGGTCATGGTAAGCACAGTGGTGATTCCCAGCGCCACTCTGGCTGGAGCAGCATCCATATTAATCCAAAAAGACACCCATGAGAGGATGACAATGAGGAGAGAAGGAATGTACATCTGGATCAGGTAGTAGCCCATTTGGCGCTCCAGGTGGAATTTAACTTCAATACAGGTAAACTTCCCTGTTCATCAACAAGAAAACATATTTAAAAATGCAATTCAGCCATCAACCTGGGAGAAATGTCAGCTGTTTGAAACATAGACATAAATGCTGACCGGTGTTGTAGTGTTTGGTACAGTAGCCCAACTCCTTCTCATCCCTCATGATAAACTGAGGCAGGGTGAGTCCCTCCGACACCTGTACTGCACCGTTCTCCAGCCACTCAAACACCAAGTCATTCATGGTGTATCCAACTAGAGCCAGAGAAGAACGGGTGAATTTAGTAAGTAGATTCTCATTTTAGAAAGTGTAGCAAAAATCTGGAATATAAAAAGATCAGCACTTACAACTTTCCAGTTGCATCGTACAAGTTTGGACGTCCATTGGAAAGTTCTTCAGATCCATCGGGCACGATAGAATGAGAGTCAACCTGTAACATGACACAAGGTCACAATGTAAAATGTAACAAACAACAGTGTTATTTGATGTCAAAAGAAGGCTTATTAACACTCAAACTAGCAGCTCGACATGCGTATTGAAAAAAATCTTGAAAAATTAGATTACAGTTGGTACTTTTTTTTAGTTGTATCAGGTATTGGCTGCTCTTTCTCCTGTGTCATAACCTCCAACATATCATGTAGGATACCCTTCAGCAGGTTCCTATTACACTTTCATTACTGCAACTTATTGTTTCTGTGATGCATTGTGGTCCACAGTCTGCTCACTCTGTCATTTCTCTCATGAATGGAGACTGCAGCTAACCACCTTTCATTTTTCTTCTTGGCCCGCGATACCTTAACACCTGAGCACCACTCAGAGTTGAGCCGCTTTCTAAATGGACTCAGAATTGATCTGCTTTATATCGCATCGCTGCAGAGAAAATTGGATGTTGCATGTGGCTTTTGTATTGTAATAAAATGCAACACATTTTACAAGGTTTTTTTTCCCTTTTTGGCCTGTACTTGTGGTGGTATGGATCCTAAGTTTTCAAACATCTTTTCATATTTAATAGAAGACCAGCATGGAGAAAAATACCCCCTTCCTTCTCAGCTCTAAGTTTGGGCTTTACTTTAGATTTTCACCAGCGCCCCTGAGATTTACTTGTCCTCTTGCAGTCGTATTGCACATGGGAATGTGCTGCGGTTCAGAAAATTATACAGTTTCAAAGAAATGATCACAGTGAGATAAAAATCTGTTTCAAATTGCATGCTGCAGATTGACAGTCTTTGATGTTTAAGAGAAAGTGTAAGAAAGGCAGTAAGTGAACATGTCCTGCGGTAATCTGAGCATTCAGCAGAGATTTCTGCTTCAGCTACACTAATATCAAACTGTGTAAAAGGCAAGTTATTATTGCCGCTTCCTAATCTACCAGTTATTTTCCTCATTTTGTCCCTTTAGAGAACATTGGTGGTGAAAAAATGTCCAGAAACTTTTTTGTCCCAATATCAAAAAAATAATAATTATTAAAACATTTTCAAATAATGATGCTCTAGTGCAGTTCTTCAGCCTTTTAAAATTGTCTTTAAAAACCTGTGAAGTACTACACCTGATGCTGTAGAGGACAGTCCCATCCTTGAAGATCCTCAGCAGCTTGTTGTCTGTGGTGACATCATGGAAGTTGGCTCCTTTCTCGTTGGCGAAGAAGAGGTCAGGCTTCCATATGGAGTCCAGCATAGATGGGTCCAGGTCAAGGGAGGAATCTGGGTATTTACTGTACGCCAGCCGAGGGTCATTCCACTTCTGCCGCAGGAAGATGTTCACTCTGTAATCCTGCGGAGATGACAGGCGGCTTTGCATATTTTGCAGCGCAGCGATTCGGGTTATGAGAATGCATGCTGATGGAAAAATGTCAATCACTGGTATCAGTTTTTAATATTACATAACCTTCTTTTTGACAAGGTAAATACAGGAAATTTTGTATTTATTTTCTAATACACAAATCATAAATGAAATGCATCTTTAGACCAGACAGTAATGAATGTTTTTGGTGCTTCCAGTGTGTTTTGATGATCATTTTTTAAAACTTTTATTGCAATGCAGAAGGATCGAAAGCAATCCTGTAACATCAGTAATAATCCATGAAAAGTAATAAAAGGAAAATGAGTGACAAATGTGCAAAATTTATATCATTCAGCAATACCATCAAAATTAATCTTAATTATCATACATTTGTTCTCATGGCAACTTTCATGACTACGTATTGTTGCAAGCTGCATTCACAAGCCACTGACCTCACCATAACCTTTCTTATTCAAAATTATGCAAGAGAAGCTAAATGAGGTGTTTATCAGATGCAGAGCCTGAAGAGGAGGCATCTGACAGCACAGTTAGCAGTAGACTGAGTGTCACACAGCTCAATGTAATTGATATGTCACGATGATGAGAAGCCCTTATGTTGCTTGACATTTTATCAGCATATTGGCGGTTCCAAATATCTGCATGCCCGTCTTAATACTGTGTAATTTCCTGGCAACCGTACATGTTCCACCTCCTGCGCAAATTATCATTTTCCATTTATGATCTAAGTAGTTATTATCACTCATTACGATTTGATCCTGATTAGTTTCAGTGCAACCCTGCAGGTTTTATATTTTTACCCTTCAGGGGCTGGATGCCTTCACACCTCATGCATTGCACATCAGTTTGTTTGAAAGCCCCAGCCCCCCACTGTTAATTATTGGCTCTGCTTAAGTGACTTGTCAGGATTTGTTGTGTGAAATAGTAAAACCAGACTCATGGGAGCAGAAACCAATATTTGACTGGATAGCCCGCCAATAAACTTTTTGATGGCAAAGAACTAAATCTTATTTAATGAATAGGAAGACATGGCATGGAAGGATGTTTTAAAAAAGGTCAGCAAGGCTAAGTAAAAACAGGATGATTCAGTCGTATCTCCATAGGAGAGGTCAGGGCTTTAAAACATGTCCAAACACAACGCTCAACTCACCATTGTAGTTTCTGCTATAGAACCAAAGCTGTTGATAAATATGTTGCAGGTAACATTAACTGGTGGACCTGCAGGTTGAGGAATAGATAACATATTGACACATTGTACAGGACAAAAATCAACCAAATACCAGAGGAACTCACCATAGTTGTCTCTGTGACAGAGCCGAAACTGTTGATAAAAATATTGCATGTAACGTTTACAGGGGGACCTGTGAAATGGAATGACAATGACATGACAGGAAAAAGCCTTAAACCATACGTATTATAAAGGATGACTGGGTTTCAGGTGGGGAAGATATTTTGACAGGAAAACGGAAAATATGCATTCACAGAACAAACGGTGTTTTGAACTTTTGTTTTTGAGGGAGCTTCGGGGCAGGAAAAATCTATTAATTAGTAAAGGCATCACTGTGTCAGCTTAATGTTATAATGATGCAGTGATGTCTTGTAGGATAATGTAGGCAATCTTTCAAGGTTGTCGTGCTGTAAACACATTTTTCTTGTGTCTACACAACACAAGAGGAGACATGCACATGCAGATAGGAGCATGCACACAAACACAAAAGTACCTTTGGCTGAATAATCAATTAGAAATCCCCACAAAATGTAATGTTAAGTACTCTATTAACTAAGAGTTGTTTCAGTATAAACAAAATCGCAAAATAACTGGTTTTGGCTTCAGAAATGTGATTATTTTATGTGACGAATTTTGATTTGGATGATGAAGCTGGGATTGTCACTGACATTCCCTTTCTTTTTACTAAACAATTAATTTCTAATCAACTGGGAAAGTCATCTAGAGTATTTTTTTTTAAAGTGAAAACACTCTCTGGTTGCAGTTCTACAACAATCTTTTCTTCTTTGTATCAAATCTGAGCAGTTTCTCTCCAACACTGTGAGTAAGAAGTGCCCGGCATGCTTTGATGAATAGTGTCATCTTTTTCTGTATAGAAGAGGTTGAGCTGAAATCTCTTTGCGAGGCTTGGCAGGTTATGTGCCATTTAAAGTCAAAGCAAATCTTTTTTCGCTCTCTCTCTCTCTTTTTCTCTCTGATAAGTGGAGCTGTAAGCCCTTCCTAGTGCCCTTCCCCTGTGTTTTCTTCATCAATATTGCATGGAGCTTGGTATTAATATTTGCCTCAGTTTGTCGTTAGCTTGCTACATTTAACAGTGGAAGCAGAAAAATATGGCAGTACCTGCTGCTGACAACAAAACTCACGCAAAGGAAATCTAGGGCAACCTTCAGAAAATGAGTTCAACACTCTTCAAAGTGTGACTAGCAGGTTCAGAAGCAAAATCATCTATTTACGATGAAGTGAGCTCATGCAAATGTTGGGGGGGGGGGGGTTCTTGCCAGAAAATGTATGCGTGTGCATTCAGAACTGTGTGTGTGTGTGTGTGTGTGTGTGTGATCAGAATAAAGAATAACCGGAAACATAAAATCAGGCTTTTTTTCTTTTTGAAGGCTAGAAGTGATGCATCATCCCTCGGCAAAAAAGAGAAAAAAAATGCCAGCTGGTATTAAGCAGGCTATCTTCCTCTTATCTTGAGTCCATCTCAGCAATAAACATTTTTTTCCCTTTGCCTCAAATGGGAAGGAAAGATCTGGGCCATGTGTCTCTGAGTCTGATTAGCTCCTGTGGTGTACTGTCTGACTGCTTCAGCTATCCAACAAGTCCCTGTCCACCTGACCCAGCCTGGAGTGGGCCTGAACGCCGCTGGGCTAGCATCTTCTCACTCAGCTCTGTTCCAGTGCTGTGATGCTGTGTCTGTCCTCAGCATCACAGCAGCAACAACAACAGAGGAAGTCAGTAGCCTGCAGCCTTGCCACGGGGGCACCATCCATCATTTGGCCTGTCATGGTGGCATCCTTGTCTACTGCAAGAACCAATTTGTATCTTTGTGACGGAGATATTTACAAGCATCCCTTTTAAATGATGTTATCCTGATGGGGATTCTGCTTTACACATTTTCAGGAAATGAAAACATGCACGCAATGTTATAGTGAGGAATTAATTTGTGGTTTCATTCAAGCCGGAAC
The DNA here is from genome assembly GCF_057382185.1 of Mchenga conophoros. Lineage (NCBI taxonomy): Eukaryota > Metazoa > Chordata > Actinopteri > Cichliformes > Cichlidae > Mchenga > Mchenga conophoros. Next base: position 21,359,832 of record NC_140541.1, read on the forward strand.
AATCATGTTACTGATGACTGAAGTGATTGTGTGTTCTGAGTCATTTTAGTGAATCGTATAAGTAAAGATGCCCAACTTGCTGTGTTTCTAGAAATTTGTGGGGCGTGTGGAGATTATGTTAAAACATAAAGATCGTGACAAACAAACCTTTAAAATTCGGTCTTATTCGCGCATCATACCCAGACGTGCGACCCATGAGTGAGTCCAGAAAGTCTGATGGAGACAGGTTGGAGGATGATCTGGAATCGTGCTCCTTGGCGTCCACAACTCTGGAACGCACACATGGTGAGAAAAATCACTGGATCACACAAGTCAGAGCTCAGAATCGGGAGTTAAACCTTATCTTTCCCCTAGCAGCTGCCTCGCAGTGGTGGGCACGCAGAGCGAAACCAGAAAAAATGCGTTAATGCGCACAAACGTATCGGATGGGATTTCGACGTCGTGGGCTTCTCCTCTAAGAAAGGATTATTCTGTTGATAAAGATTCACGCACAGATACCACACCACGCTGTAGCCATGTTTTAACGCAATGTTGAGTTGCCAGAGGGGAAGGGAAAATACCATCACACGCGTAAACGTCTCTGTCACCATTTAAGTACAAACCAAATTTCCCAATACGAATATTATTTGTATTAATAATATTTTAGTTAGAGAATAATCTCGACAAAACAATCGATGATTAAAATCTTAATCAAGAAAGAGTTTTGAAAATAAAAGCACATCATATTCAATTACCAACTTTGTTCAGAAATTTCTTCACTGTCGCTGCTTTCATGTCGTTTCCCTAACATCGAAAACTTCTAACATCTAAATTTCCAAACTTTACTTGGAAGAGACAAAGTGTTTCACGGATATTGAATCAAACGTGTTTGATAAATAGACTCGCCTACCTGAAGTTGTTTGTCTCCATCACATATATGAATAAAGCTGCTAAAACCTTAATAAGGGAGCGATTCATTCCTGGTGGTTTCCCCATGTGCTCACTTTTCTATTTCTTCCATATGTTTACATTAGTCAAACACATAATCCAGATAGGGACCCCGCTTTTTTCCGGACTAAGTCGTGGGCGTTTGGGTCTTCTTTTGTCACAGGAATATACAGGAGACATTCCTCAACGCGGTTTCATGAAACTCCCGAAAACAGATTTGTCGAAGCGTAGGTGTGAAGAGACATCAGTCCAGTGGCCAGACGTAGAGAAGCTGAAACTCCAAGACGCATCAGCTGGAAGCTCTGCTTCGGTGGCGCTGGCTGAGATGTAAGAGCGGGCTTTGAGAAGAACAGCCCGTTGGCTTGCGTTGTTACTCATGAAGTGAGATCTTTCTCAGGTGGGGGGAACGTCAAGGAATGAGAGAGGAACGCCTTTTTCTCATTTCAGCACTTGGACAGCTCCCGGTTGAGTTACGCGCAAGCGCAAGGCTTAAAAGTGGCGGACGTGAGTTGGTTTTCAATAAGTCAAATAAACGAGGAAGGTAATCACTTGAAAGACACTCAGACATTGTCTCCATTGTCTTTAAATGACGACGCTTTTAAATGATAGCATTTACCTCACGAGATCGGCTTAATGGGGGAACTCTGGGAGCGCGCAGCTGCGCGTAAGAATCAACTGGTTTTAGAACATTTCTTGTGTTTTCTAGAGATGATGCACGGCGTTTAAGCTGAACGGTGGTGTGGGCTTCTAGTTAAATCGACATCTACTTAGGATCTGATTTATTACAAAGCAGATCTATTCTTCAGGGCTGCCATTATCATATTACATATTGTGGGTGTATAACATAAAACTGACTGTGTGACTCTCACTCCGTTTCTGTCTATATATTTGCAGTGTTGTTGTTTTTTTTTTGTTCCCACCCAAATGTGTTTAGAGCAACCTACGTCCTCACAGATATCAAGAGTGTAAACAAAGGAGGACGCACCAGCGAGATGCTGCTGGGAGAGTATTTGGTACCCCGGTTGCCCTGGAAACAGATTTCCAAGGCACATCATTGGAAATGCTGAAAGGTTGGCCTCCCAGAGCGAGACCGAAGAGAAGCTGACTGACAAACACAGACGGAGACAGCAGGAAATAAAGGCTACTACAGGGTGGCTGTAGCCTGAGGGTGGAGGAACTGAGGTTTAGAAGGCCGCCACACAGATTTGGGTGATAACTGTTCAATATATATGTATATAAGCTGCTGGTGGTGATGCAGAGAGTGGATAGGGACCTGGCAGTTTGAGGATGTGAGTGGGCTGTGAGGCTTTATGGACCACAGGCATGAATGACTCATTCCACATGAACGCACAGGCATGTGGTGAGGAGGAAGCAGCTAAACTTAGTGAGAAAAGAAAATATTTCATTCACTTCAAGCCAAGTGCAGGACTCCTGTTGTAGGATTACTGCCAGCACATCACACGCTTATTGCACTTTAGCCCGACACTTGGCTACTAACCAGTTAACAGATCATCTTAGCCCTTCTCAGGTCAAGCCGTCACTCCCCTCACCCCACCCCACCGCCAACCCCTTTAATGCTGTCATAAAAGTGTCACTTTGTATCTTATGCTCAGGAAGGCATGGCTTGCCATAGTCTGCAGATTTAACATTGATGTATCAACAGAGGTCTTGCGTATGGCTTGTTCTGAAGTATTATAAATACTGAATGATTGCATGAATTATTGAACAACTGGCACATGTACTGTTTTTCATAAATACTTTCAAGTTAAAAACAAAAACAAAAAAACAAAGTTTGTCTTGTCTTGTGTCAACCATTTATGTGGATAACTCCACTTGTGAGCGTGTCTGGTTCAAGGCAATAACACCTATAAAACCCGGTATTTTCTCTAATGAATACATTTCTCTCTGGTAAGAGCCAAAATCGTCTTTGCACTCACGCCCTTTATTTCCCATCTTTGAGACAGGTGCACTTGGCATGTCTGTGTAATGACACCAAACCAGAGCTTCAATTGGCCATTAGTTTCCATAAGGAAAGACTTCAGCCCAGGTGGGTCACATAATTAAAGGAGAACAAGTCAGATCTGCTTGTCACTGAGGCGAGAGAGTGTGTGTGTGAGACAGAGAGAGATGTGGGCCTTTCTCTGTGAATAAAACAGGACAATCCTTTAGACAAGAAATGCCTGTCGGTCTCATTTATCCAGCAGTTTTCACATAGCTATTAAAAATTACAGGCTCGGGACAGGCGCTATTTTAAAGCTTCCCACCCACAACAACAAAGACTGGTTGCTGCTGCCTGTTATTCTTTGGGGAATTAGAGGTTTTACATCATCAGCTTTATTGTGATGTCCATAAGGATTTGCTGCACAATTTATAACTATGAAATTAAACGAAGGGGCTTCAACTTTATAATCTCTCTCCTATAGAATTGCAGCCAAAACTAATGCTTGTTTACTTGTTTACATTTATTATTGTCCATACAACTATTTATTTAGGAAGAACAAGTTCTGTGTTGTCTGGGTAGGTGGTCATTATTGATCCTCATCAGTAACTGCGGAGTTGTAGACTGACTGGAGAGCTCACCTGGAAACAACAAGCAGACTTTACACCACCCTGATGCTCATGTGCACTGGACTGAAGACAAGTGGGAGCTTCGGAGTATCCATTGCCTCATCGATTCTTTGTATCTTTATCCCACTTAATGACTTTTCTGCTCTATAATTCAACTCATGGAGCTGATCTCGGGGCCTAGCAGGGATACGGAGAGGTAACTTGTGGCTGGAGCTGTTTTAGAGAGACAACATGCCGGAGGAAGAATGCAAAGGATTTAATGAGGGGATTCTTGAAGACAAGCAAGGATTTGAGAATTCTCTAGTGCCAAAACACCCAACACAATTATCATAAGCTCTCTCTCACAGCGAAATGAAGCTATTTTGAGGTTCCTACATTCCACACAAGAGAATGATAAAGTCATTTAGATTATACAGTGCAAACAGTTTGTCTGCAACGCGGTCACATGAAACAATGTTTACTCTTCTCTAGGTATTACAGCTATGGATTCATATGAACCCCAAGCCAATAAAAAGCCTAAATTCTCATAAGGATGCACCTCCTTATAGGGTGTGTTATCCCTCAAGCTGAGTGAAGAGAGCAGTGGTGGTCTTCACTAAGACTCATCTGTCAATCACAGCGTTGCTTCATCAGTAGGAGCACACTGACAGCCAGAGAGCCTTTCTCCATCACTGAGCACTGAAGACCCACTGATCCACAGTCTAGACCCCCATCCATCCTCCACAGTCACTCCATGTCTACACATTTAAAGAGATTAAAAGAAACAATAAAATGCCACAATGTTTCTACAGGATGTACGCATCTTATCGAATGCGCTGCTCAGTTTCTTAAGCAATTACTTTTTAAGCAACAGTGACTCCATCGTGTTTTACTTAGATCTACATGTCGGGACATCTCCCCTGAGTTCCAGTTTCTGTGCAGTCACCCGAGCATCAAACAGCTCATCTACATGTACTTTTTTCTTGGCCAATGTCTGCTCCATGTTGACACAAACTCATAATTTATCTATTTCTGGCTTGTAGGCTTGTCTCGCCGAGAGTTGTCACACTGGTTGTGCTGCTGTCAAAATGATGCAAGAATAAATTGAAGACTGAATGCAATTTCAGTTGCTTAACTGGTTTCAATCAAATTTTCCTTTTCACTGCCTTTAAAAAAAGATATTTATGGAGAAAACCGATGAGTGCTCTACTGAGTATTCTCAGTATTCTCTCAGTGGGAAAACTTCTGTGGCAGAGATAGTGTCATTATGACATGTGCCATTTAGTGGTGTGTGTAAAGGTATACAGTTAAAAGCTCACTGGCAGAATACAAGATTTGATGTGCTCGCACAAATATTAAAATGATTAGCATGCAGCCTGTCAAATGGAAGAATGCATTAAAGATGACTTGCTTGTCACATTCAGAATCAATTTGAGCAGCATACTGTTCCGGAGAGGTTTGTCTGTGATGTTTCCTGCCCCAGTCGGGAATTTTAAATTTAAATACTGCTTAATGTTGAAGAAATACAAAGAGGCAAAAGACTGCTGACAGCCCACAGTAACATTGTTTGCCATTATCAAGCATCAGTGTCTTTCTGACTGAACCAGTGTCACGTCTCGTCTCATTCTCATCATGTGTGTCTTGATGTAAAACTACCAGAAAGGTTTACTCTGTCACAGCTGGGCCACATCTGAATTTACCTTGGAATTTTCTTTCAAAGCGGTCCCCAAATCTGACGACTGCCCAGCATGTCTTCATGCTCGAGTTCACGTCCACACTTCCCAAACCTTTCCTATATCGGTTGTTTCTTTTTCTTTATTAAGCACTAACATTTTTAGCAGATGCTTTAATGTGATTGGTTACATTATAGCTCACCCTTTACTGCTATATTTCAGATAAACACACTATTAAAGGGAATCAGAGCTTTCTTGGTAGTAATGTTAAAAATGTCCGTTCTAAGGACAATCAATATCCAGGCACAAGTATAACTTTCAAAATGTGGGTTGTATTATACCCCAAAAAGATTAATAATAATATCAACATACATAACCATAAAAATAGTTATTTATTTCTGTACTTGTTTAAGAAATAAGCCGGTAAACTAAACAAACCTACTCAAAAATAAGGCTCTCCTAAACAAATATTTTGTATTCTAGTGGAGAAAACATTTCAAAGGCAAAGTGGGGACAATGGCTATATCAAAGAAAAACAACAACAGAAACATAATTCTCCCCTATGCTGTTGCAGCAGATGGTTTAGTCCATTTGGGTGACCTCTGTGTTTAAACCAACTCCACCGTAGATTCAGCCTCCTCTGAAGGACTGGAACAAACCGCAAGTAACTCAGGAAAACAGTGGGAAATAAATAATGCAGCTTCTATAAATCAATGACAAAGCCTGCTAACAATCATCAAGGTCCTGACTAATCTAGGGACGGGGTTTGGTTAACAGCCAATTCCTCACACTTTTTAAAGAATTTTCTCACATGTTCCAAAACCCGAAAGCTGCTTTAAAATCCATGACAGAATATGCACACTAACAATGTATTCAAACAAACTACGGCTGATCTACTTTATAAAGGATGTAAAGATGCAGAAGAAACCTTTATGTTGAGTTCATTACATCATCCACATTTTGTAGTTTTCTTCTTTATTTAATCTCATTTGTTCTTCACTCACCGTCATATCTGGCATATAAAGCATTACACAGCCTATCCTATTACTGTGTTAATAGTAATCTATAAAGAGCATTAAGTCCCACATGAAGCTGTCACTGCAAATGTATTTCTGTTGTTACTAAATGAAATGATAGGACAGGTATGCTTTATTATTCCAAATTGAACTCATCTATTCTTGATGCTTTGTGAATGCCTTCTAATAAATCACACTCAATAAAAGCTTTATATGGTGCACCTTCTTTTATTTAAAACTGCTCTACAGTTTATAAGTAATTTAAACGCAACGTGGTGCAGTGGTTAGCACTGTTGTTTCACAGCAAGAAGAGCCTGGGTTTGAATCCTGGCTGGAGCATTTCTGTGTGGAGTTTGCATTTTGTCCTGGCGATTGCTCTCTGGATACTCTAACTTCCTCCATCTGTCCAAAGACATGCACGCTAGGTTAACTGGTGATTCTAAATTGGCATGAATGTAAGCCTCTGCCCGATTACCGCCAGGATACACTCCAGGTCCTGAAATGGTTAAGTGGAAGATATTCACTTTGTAATCAAGTCATTAGTTAGAAATTATTAAGAGAATGTACTTTAAGTGTCACAATCTATGACGTTTATTTCTAATGGAATAAAAGATGATACTAGTTTAAGTGATGGGCCTGATCTGGAAGTGTTACATAAGCCGATGAGAGAAGATTCATAATATGGTCTGAAATTTATCAGTGCCATCTTTACCTACACTTTAATTCATTCCCAACCATTAATCACATGTGAAACATAACCCCAGAGTTACATTCTTCCAGATCCTGCTCTAAATAACAAATTAAATGTTATCTGTTCTGTTCATGGTTAAAAAAGAGTGAAAAGTGAAAATGGATCTTAGCAAGCAGAAGTTTGATGGAATCAGAAGAAATACAAAAGGGAAAAGACAAATTTTAAGAAAAAAAAAATGAAATCATAAAGCTTTGCAGAAAGTCGGCTTCTCTCCGGTTTTTCAGAAAAAAGGAAAAAAAAATACTTTAAACTTGATGAATGCAAAGTTATTTCCTCTAAACCCATTGCCATGGGAACAGTGCTCCAACTGTCTCTTCTATCTACAACACATGACTATTGTCTTCTTCAAAAGCAATCTTACAGCATTCACAGTGTTTGTGCGTGCATGTGGGGGAAACCGCTACAGTGATGTTTTAGAGAAAATTAGATTCAAATAATTACGAGGATAAAAGTCGTTTGTTGGATTTTCTTTATATATATATATATATATATATATATATATATATATATATATATATATATATATATATATATATATATATATATATATATATATTTAAATTGCACTACATTTTGAAAAGGCAAAGCTTGGAAAATTGTAGTCATGTCAGTCACTTGTGGAGAATAATCATAAGGATGAAATGAGAGCCACAGCTGCAGAAACCAAAACATAATCTGGCTCACAAAAGATCAGGTTTTTGGTAACGTGCCAGAGAAAAAAATCCATATTATTATTAGAAGAAAGGGAAAATAATGACATTAGTTAGGCTCTGTAATTCCCCTATTTGGACTTCACACTCGGTTTGGACTGCCACAAGGTCAAACTCAATTTCAACTTGTAATTTCTATGTCTAAATTGTACTCATTGGCTGAGACATTTAGCACCTCCACAGAGCTGCCAGTGAGATTTGTGAAGAGGAAAAGGGAGACAGTGATGAAGAGGAAGAAAGGAAAAAGGATATTTTTGCATTTTCCCATTTTATCAAATCTTGAAATAATCAGTAGGATTAAAATTGGCAGATGAGACATTTTTGAAATTCAGAACACGATAGAAGAGGTTTTTTCCCTGATCGTGTTTAAACAATAAACAATGGCTTACACGTATACATTTATAATGCCACAACGTCTATGACTGTCATTGTTCATAACGTCTTTACACCGCTTTCACTACTCTGGCACCGTTATCACTTTGGAACCATTTTTAGCACACTGTGAGGCAGTAAACACAGTTTCCATGGAAACATCAGTGAGACACACATTGATAAGCGGATTGGAGCAGCTGTATTTCTCTGATGACGAATGAAACCTCAAAAGCTGAGAGGGTTTCAGCTGGCAAACACAATTAAACAGTAGCCCGTATACTGGGGAAGAGGGAACCACATAAGCAGAGGAATCTGTTTGATTTGTCGTTATGAGGAAGATAACAAATTATTCTTATCTGGTTTTGCCAAAAGCACCCTCTGGCTCTGCCTGCCTCGTCTCACCAAAATCCAGCCAGCGGGTCTGGTTTCTGTGTCTCGGAGCAAATGGGAAACAATTTCCAATTAGATTTTACTTTACAAATGATATATTGATCTGCTGTAGCTGCACTCATTAAGCTGGGGAGAGACAATGAAGCACAGTTTAATTTGGCATCAGTCAATTGTCTTTACCAGATGGAGGAGAAGACGGAAAGGTCAGGCGTGTTTTTAAAATAGTAACCTCCCCAGAAATCACATTATGAATTGTTTTAAGCGAGTACTGAGTACAATGATCGTGCAAATGTTAGCAGGAATAATTTGATTATATTGCCCACTTTGTGGGAGGATGCGCCACAGAATTAAACATACCTATTGTTTACTGTCACCCTACAATGTTTGACCTTCACTTTGCAAAATGATAGTTTTCTCTTTATCTTGAAGACATCTTGTACTGAGTTGATCAGTATTTGATTATTGTTCTTTTTTTTCCCAGGAGAAAACTTTCCAGCCCTTTTTAATAATGTATAAATATATAATTTTAATGAAACAATAAAGAGTATTTTACATTTCAGGAGAAGCTCTATGGAGGATCAAAACTGCCCATCAAAAATAGCTAATATCTTGTAGTGAATACATAAATATGCCATTAAAAACCTAAAACATTATTCTAAATAACATGTTTAGGCATTTTTGTTTTTATCAGACACTTATGACATTGATATTTATGTCTTCATGTGCACATTTATTTATTCACATGTCATTTATTTTATCTGAGTGATTACTTTGTTAACAATCTCTGGACTGGAGGCAGTCAATTTCAATTCATGTTATAAAATTTAAAAAGTTGACCTCATGAGAGCCTCCTCATTTGCATACTAGAATAAAAATCTATGAACATTAAAATAAAATATAAAAATAATTACATTTAATGAAGTGAGTAGGGGTAAAATGTGATAAATAAATAAATAAATAAATACTTTGGGTTATTTGACAAAGTAAAATAAACACACAAGGAATTAATGATAGATATTTTTTTAAATAATTCATGCATAAATCTATAGAAATATTAAAATAGGGTTTATTAAATGATTTGTTTTACTTGACCAGTACTCTTCTCCATATATTTAATATTGTACACACAGAATATTTTATATGAAGAGCTTACAGTTACATTCTGTGCTATGTCTTCTAAGGTAATAACCTGAGTCTCAGCTGTTAAGAGGACATTTGGAGAGAACCTCCTGATAACAGTGCGAGTGATGGTGTCATGAGAGCCGCTTTGCCTGACAGCAGCACATCTTCCCTCTGTGGCTGTTGTCCTAAAAGTGTTGCACAGAAAATACACGAGCACTGACCCCAAAACATCTTTTTTGTTTTTCTCCTACAAAGCTCGGAGAATGCCACAGCTTCATCAACAGCATGCCGATTAAGGTGTACAGGTGTAGAGGTGAGCCGAAACAATGACAAACTGTTCTGAATGTTCATCAGTGACATAAAATAAGTTAAAGCACAGATAAAGCATGACACCTTTTTCCTAAAAATTGTCTAAAAAGGTTTGACACATCTTAGAAGCGTACATTTCTCATTCTGTGGCCGTATTGAGTGTGGATCAATGTGGGAGAGGCTCAGTGATGAACTCGCTCCCCGCTGGCAGTCTGATGGGTCTGTTTTCTAATGAAACAGGGCCTCCAGGGAAAGTAATGACACTCTACTGGCCTCTGTCACTGAGCAGAGGCTCGCTATGTTCCCTCTCTAGAGTAGTTATATAATAGTTAATGATTCAGGAGCACAAACATCCTGAAAAAAAGCCCTTTAGGCAGCAAAATAAATGCATGCATTAGGCGTGATAAGTAAGATTAGATAATTTACTCTTTACACTTCCTATAACAAATTACCATATTTAAATCAAAGGAATTTGGGTCAAAATGCTCAAGCATGCCAGAGAGCTACATTCAAAAGCTTCAGCTCCTTACTAATAAGTCAGATATATAATACACACAATCTTCTGTGTTATTGTGTCCATCATATGAAACCTGAAGTTCCCATGGTAAAGATGAGCTGCTGGAAAGAATACAAAACCCCCAGAAACACCAACATAAACAACATACTGTGGCAAATTTACAGAGTATGCAAATCAAATTCATGCAAACACTGGCATATTGATTTACTGTAATAATAAAGGAGAAGAAGTATTTTCTAATGTAATAGATTATTGATTGATTTCCCCAACCAAACCAAAGAATAAACGCTGCGGTAACGTCACGGAGACCTTTCAGATGAAAATCCGTTTGGCAAAGAAGTAATCACAGCACTGATGGCTTTTCTGAGAATCGTGTCTCGTTTGTTGAGGTAAATACAAAACCAGAGTGACACATTGCCATTTGAAGGTCACCAAACCTGCAGATGAATAACATATGAGAAAATGTAGACCTATTTATCTCTAATTAGGAGTGGCATTGTGTTTGTTGAATACAGCAGGGTGTTATGAGGCATTATTTTAATATAAATCTCGAAAGACGCTGCAATTGAGTTCTGGCATGATTGCCTTTGGGAACAGCAATAGTTTCAAAGATAACAAATGTTTATAGAACAAGTGTTGAAGGTTATCTATTCAATACATTGATTTGGTAATGCACTGTATTGTACATCAAGAACACCACGGGCCGTTTATTCGAATGAGGAAGGAGGAAAATTGCATATATATAATCTGCAGTGATCATAAAAGATGTAAACGTAATCACAAAAGCAATCAATTATTTAAAAAGAAAGAAGTTGAAACAATTTGGCAGCAGATGGGCTTTGATCAAATGTAGCAGCTGACACTGTTTGAATCATCCAAGTGTGAGAAAAATGATCACATCCAATACCCATTTTTTTTCTTCCTTTATTTATTGATTGCATTTTACACATTTGGTTGGATATAACTTTCTTTTGAATAGTCTATCACCTGTTATTTTCCTGTGTATTTTTTGGGTATTTTCTTTACATATAAATTAATATTTTACGTAAAACTAAATGCTGGCATTTCACAATCCAGTTTCAGCTTCTTATTCCATGGATTTGTATTATTATTGCTATTATTATTTTTAATCTATTTTGGAAGAGTTCAAGAGCAGGACAGAGATGTGAAGCACGCACTCTTGCCCGCACAAAACTACATGCTTTCATTCCAGACTCAGGGGAGACAACAGGAGAGCGGCTGCTTGGAGGTGATACAATTCAAGTAGCATAAGGCGCCTGTTATCCAATGAGTTGATAATTTCCCTCAGGTAAACTCGAGCACTCAACTTAATCTGTCAAGTAACATAACAGGAGTCCTCTGGAGAAATTTCACTTTCAATATTTGTGATGGGAAAAAGAAATCTTATTAATGTAATGTGTTAATTGAAAATGCCTAATAAACGAATGATAAATGGCCAGTAGGGCTGTATATGTGTGATTTCTAAAGGCAGCTGTCTGCTTCTATTATACAATCAAACTAATGAGGAACACTGTTGGAGTTAAACACTGAAATTAATGAGGTTTAACTCTTGCTAACTCTTATTTGTCTGTGCTTTATTATTTTCTTAATAAGTGACATCTAAAGCCACGTTGTTATCTAGATAATCTCCTACTTGTCAAGCTGCCTTGACTTCGGTGTATAAAACATGCACTCCAACAACATCAGACACTGAGCAATGACACAGTTAAACGGTGAACCAGACTATTTATTTACTTATCCCGGTGTGAAGCTGCAGCATAAAATTCACCAGACAGTTTTGATCGTGCAACAGAAATAAAAGCACTTTCCTCTCTGCAGGAAATCAGTGGGACAGTGACAAGCACGCACAGAACCGGGACCCCGAAACTCAAGCTCACTGTGAGAGACTTTCACAGTAAATGAGTCAGCAGACAGGGGACAGATTTGTTGTCAAGTGTGACATTTTTGTAAACAACAGACTTTAATGTGAAACTTAAGAAATCGGATGTCTTCTCTGTGGTTCATGTCTTTTTTGAAGCAGTTAAAAATAAATAAATAAAAGGGGCAGCCCATAAACTGCTGAGTTTATACAAATGAGGATTTTTATCACAACAAGGAGAATGGACATGTCAAGATTTAGGAGAAATTCTACATTATGTTTTGGCTTCTTCTTCTGTACTTTGTGTCTCTGAGTCACCATAAAATAACGCACTAGATGGCAGCATTGTATAGACTTGGGTTAAGCTGTCGTCTATGTCGCCATCAACCCAGCTACCAAGAAATCCAAAGGTTTACCTATACAAATCTTCTTTTTTAAAGAGCTTCAAATAGCATGTAACATGTGGTCTAAAGCTCACAAAAATATGCTGTGATATTGCTCCTGTCCATGGCCATTACTGCCAAGAAAGGATGGGAGCGGTGGAGAAATTCAGCGACAGTTTCCATCAGTATTAAGGTCCTGTTTGCATGTCAGAATCAATAGGTCTCATATTTTATGCTTGTCTGCGCTTCTTACCTGGCATAATTGTGCTATCCCTATTTCATATGTGCAGCAATCTTTTTTTTAAAAAAAAGCTTTGAACATCAGAAAATACAGCTGGTAGTTAATTTATGAGGAATGCTGTTGAGCCACAGTGACCCAATTATCTCTGGAGGCAGAGCCACGAGGGTGTGTGTATTGCTTTGGTTTTTCCATTCCCTGAGTTAAAGCTGTCTACTAAATCTAGCCACTCCTCTCACCCTCTAACACCACCACAAATCAAGGACAGCAGATGCAACACAGTTTGTCCTGCCTGTTTCTTAATTCTCTCCTTCCACACACGGGCTTAGAGCGAAACTAGCCTGGGTTTAACTTCCTGCTCTACTCCCAGCTGTTTTTGTGGCTACCCTCAGGCTTGGGGCCTCGGGAGCGATAAATTACATGAGCTCACTGCTGCTTACATGTTCTTCACTCCCGTCAGCCTGCTGGGGTCGGTCACCGCCATTGTCTATTTTGGCTCATAAGCACTGGTGATGCATTGTGTTTGCAGAGCCTCCTGCAGAGACTGATATGCTTAGAAAACACTCCCAAGACAAGACCTTTATTTTGTTAAACTTGATCAAGATATAATCAGAAAGTGTCTGGTCACATGGGACTGTGGTTTAAAATAAAAACACTGGATAAAAATCCATCAAACATTCACCCCTTGGGGCACACGTGGGATCACTGTGGGCCCTATTAAAGCTACTTCTGGTTGCCCTCTTATTCTCAAGGGTTCACTACAGCAGGTAGCTCAGCATATTTCATATGACAGATTTTTTATATTGGATGTCCATCTTGAAAAGGATTTGTAACTCCTCCCACAATTGAACTAGGGATGTTTTAGCTGTTAGCCAAATGTGTAAACCAATACACCAAGTGAACCCAAATACTGGCATAAAATGTCAGCAACCTCGAGGCGTAGGCTGCCCTACTTGATTTGACGGATTTTTATAACACGTACTCTTCCTGACAACCCAAGAGATTTGTTTGTTGAATCAGTTAACCTCTATCACCCTCAAATTTTTGTACGTATACTAAAACACATAAGTCACGTGTCTCTGTATCATGTTTCCTTGTTTTAAATAATTTGCCAGCAAACATGCCTATGTGAGCCCCCAGTAGGTAGGTGTGGCTGAACTGTGGGGCTGTGTGGACAGGGAAAACCCAGGCTCATCACCCATACAAGGCCCACAGAAGTGTTGCCTTTTAGCCCCCTTATATGGCTTTTCTGTGGGCAAGCCTATAATGAAAACACTCATGACGACCCAAAAGAGCAAAATTCTTATGGGTCCCACATGGGTTAGCCTACATGAGTACCTCACTGCTCCACCTGTGGGTTAGGCCATGCAGGCCCCACAGTAGTTTTACCCACTGGGACACTTAAGAAGCAAAACAAACAAACGGGATTGTCCCCACTGTGGGCCCGCATGGGCATATTTGCTGGAACCATGCTTTCTCTCTAAGTGCGCATGCTTCCAACTTGCAAGTGGGATTTAGTTTTATAGGCAAGCTGAATAGATTAGATTCTCTTGAAAGCATTTTGCGAGTAGAGGTAAACAACATTCTTCCTCCGTATTTTCCCTCAGATGGCAATGGAACATTATTTTCCACTGCTTTCCAAATACTAAACCAGATGTTGACTCCACACTAAAACCTCATATGTTGTTCACTACAGTTCCAGGTTAAAGTCTGAGGAACAGCACTAGAGTTTGTGAGTATCTACTTTCTAAAGCAAACAGAGCTTTAACATCATTCACACAGCTGGAAGGAGAATCTTTGGATTTCTCACCAGAGTAACAAATCTTTCCGTTTATTCCAAAACATGAACTCCAAGTGCACAGCTACATAGAGTACACAAGAGAGAGAGAGTTCAGTCAACATTATCAACAGCTGAAACAGTCTTTATTTTAAGGCTCAAAGACACTTTGTGTCAAGAGCCAAGTCTTCGCTTCAGTCTGTGTCAGCACTGAAAGGACTGTGTATGACACACAGCGCCCAAATTTCAAAGAGTAACTGGGCAACAATGCTGTCGGTCTCTGTGTTCAGTTTAGTCTTCAGCATGTGATATGCAAACCCTTCTCCGTCTTTTATACATGAACTAACAGTAAAACGTTTAGTGTGTTAAATAGATTATGTCTCACACACGGTTCTTTCAGCACTGACATAAACCAATCCAAATTGGAGTTGATACTTTGCACTTTAATGGTGCAGACATTCAAACCATTTTAAAGTGAACATGCTGAAAAACAGATCCTGTGTAACTTTCAAAATGCTTAAATGTCATCTGCTCGCTGAAGCGTGACTATTCTGGGAAAAGACTCAGGTGTGTCCATATACTGCAGATTAGTCCACAAAACTCTGCAGCTGGAACAAGTTTTTGTGCACTAATGTTATTGAGCCTTTTTTTTTTAGTGTATGCAGGAATTGAATGTTTAAAGCTTACTCACCAGCTGAATAACTTCAGAAAAGAATTTGGGAAAAACTGACGTAATCAATTAAACTGTCTTAACCAAACATTCATTACCAGACTGTCTTTCTCCACAGAGGGGAAACTTTGTAATCCTTTGAAAATTTGAGCAGGGAGTTTTGCCATTCAAGTTGTGCTATTCAACACATTAAGGAACGCCTTGCAGACCCAGATTGTTCAACCAAGTCATGTAACCGGCGATCTGATGCCAGCTTCACTCTCGGAGCACTTTAAACCGCCTCTCATTTTGAGCTCATTCACAGTGTCTGCCATTTTATCTGCGGTTTGTAACCATGGTGGCTGTTGTGTTTGGTACAGCGCTTCAGCAGCTTTTCTTTATTTGCAATTAGACGCTCGAGGATTACCTCAATTTGCCTCTGCTGACTGCTATCAGCCCTGTTTCACTGTGCTTATCCTTAATTAGGAACAAAACATAAATTAGAGCAGAGAAAATTGCTTCAAGATTTAAGAAATGTTTGGGTTTCGGGCTGTAATTCCTTACATTGCCTTGCTGGTTAGAAAAACCTTAGTGTTTTGTCTGTAACATATATCTGAGGTATTATTGTCACACATCCAGGTCATTGGTGCTGAACAGAAAAACCTACTTCATGTCCAAATTACCTTTCAAAGTATTTTCAGAATGTAACTTCAAATTAAAATGTGCTTAGCCCAAGTTAGTATTCACGAAACAACCCCCTCAGAAATAGGAGATGTTAAACAACCCAATAAACAGTAAGGGTTTCTGAAGATTACATCATCCACCTACAAAGTCAAATTTCATATGGTGTGTGGATCACTTTGTTAGTGGCATGGCTGTAATGTCAAATAAAAGGGCATTGTGTGTGTGTGCTTTGTTTTTATACAGTCAGCCCTAATAACAGTTGCCGGCATACTGTCTGCCAGCTGCTGTGCCTGCTGTAACAGCCAGCACAGTGCTGGAAGTTTCCCATGCAGATCACCTATTCACTGACGTGCAGCCCATGTACACACAGATAAACACACAAACACACCACCCATACACACACAAAGTGATCGGGGCACTTTAGTCGTTTATGATGATGCAGATTAATGACAATAAACTCATGTCATATCAGCCAAAAATGTTTTGTGTAGAGCTGAAGAACTACTCACCATAACTGTGCACGCATAAAGAAAAAAATTTAAAGGTTAGTGGAGCTTTTCAGTAAATGTGCACTTTAGAAAAAGAAAGTGGATGGTGAATTGAATATAAATTATATTAAGTGAGAAAAGAAGGATGATATTTTCCTTGTAGATGTGAAGCTGACCAGTTAAATATTTGCCTTTCGGCTACTTTTCTGTTTTCCTTGATGGGAAGATGCCCTGTTTACCATGAAACAAACCATTGAGAATTGCCCACTTGGCCACCAATGAAAAGACTGGATTGGATTAGGGGCTGCTCAGACCTCCTTGGAAACCGGATGCCAGTCTGCTGGAGTGATGGTGATGGTTTTGTTTCTTTTAAAGGCCCTGTCTTTTTGAGAGGCCACCGTTTATCTCCATCCACAGAACTGATGTTGAGCCGACCCTGTGTCTTTAAAATCAGAAGTCTCACGCAACCAAGCGTAGTTGCAAAACAAATACAATGTTTAATTCTTCATGCAGGCTTTATATGCATTTGGCCATAGATGAACTAAATTAGGGTGTTTCTTGTCTTTTAGTAGAGGTGTTGGGGTAAGTCGGAAATGCTTTTGTGTCACAGGGCTGGCTTGAAAGATGCACAAAACATTCATTTAGAACAATTCGATTTACGTCAGTGAGCTAATCATAATTCTTTTTTTATCTTCTCCCCCAAATAAAGATATAAATAACTACCCATTAGCTTTAAAGAGACCATGGGTTCTCTAGATTTCGTAGGGGTATACTTCAAGAACCTTACAAGTACCCTTGTCTGTAAAGCAAGCGATTAGCCATGTAACAGGGTACGGGAGAGGAAATCACTCCCCTCTGGTGACCTCTGGCCTCTCATTTTGACTCATGCGTCCTAATAGCTCGTTATTCTGTATTTTGGGGCTCAAGAGTAGGTTGTTATCATGATTGAATTATTTATTTAATCAGTTAATCGACAGCGTTGGCGATAACCCATCCACTATGCGCAATATGGGGCTTTGTGCGCACAAATACGTCAAGATAAAATTGCTCACCGAGAGTAAAGAGCTAACTTTTTTTAATGCTCTGCACTGAGGAGAGATGAGGGAGGGGGCAGGCTGAGTGAACTCCGTCCTCCCATCAGTAATCCCCTCTGTGGTGACGTAAGCCGGGCTGTCTCCAGAGGGACAGCCTTGAGTTTTGGAGCAGCCAGGCGGTCAGTGTGTGCATCCCAGGACGCAACATCAGTGTAGCTGGGGCTCAACTTTCAGCTGATAGCGAAACTTCAGACAACCAAGGAAAACTTGGAAAAATGGGTAAGTTTTACCAACAGATGTTCGCGACGGATGTAATGAACGCCTGTTGGTTTTTTTTTGTTTTTGTTTTTGTGATGACAGCATAGATCACACTTGGCTCTAACTTTCGAGGTGCACGGATTGTTTAAAAGTACGCATAAGTGAAATTTTACTATTGCTACTAGTGCCACAGAAGGACGTTGTTTACCTGACCCGGTTGCATGAGAATCGGCATTAGAGCAGCCTGCTGAAGCAACTTGTGGAAAGCGATTAGACAGATTAGGACTGTCAGGATTCCTGCAGTCAACTCTGAGCGAGTCTGCGGAGGTGTTAAGTCCAGTTCAGTTTTCTGCCTTCACTGTTTCTCTTTTAACTTTTTTTTTTAAAAAAAGGGCCACAGAGGCTGAACTGTTTGGGGAAAACGTTTGATTAAAAGTTTTCACTTGGCCACGCCCTTCATTATCAGTCCTCGATTATCACATTGGTCAGCGGTGATTGATCACGTTGCGCTGATTGAGGTGAAAGGTTGTCATTGTTGTCCCGTCTCCCATCCAAACAGCTCAGCGTGTTTTACTGGCAAAGCTTGATTAAAATGTACTGGAAGCAGCATATTGCATTTGTCAGACGCTCCATGATCGGCTGTTGTGTTGTGCCAGAGCTTGTAATTGCTATCTGAAGGGCTGAGCTGAGACGGTACCAAGTGTTTGCCATCTGTGCTCGCAACCTGGGGGTGCGGGGCTCCAGGGAGGAATGAGGCGCTCATGCCATGGATGTTTAATAACGTTAAAACTGTGATAAATTGGTAACACATCCAAAACAATTAAATGTTAGTTATGAAATGTTCTCAGCTTGCACTGCGCTGGATATTAAACAGCTAAATAATTGTGGCCATTAATGCCATTTTGAGCTGCTGGATTGGGTCTGTGTAACATTTAATACCATGTGTTGTTTGTCACAGTGCAGCTGAGGCCAGGGAAGGACACTGTGTGAGAATGTGTATCAGTGCTCATTAATTCGCTATGAAGCTATCACAGAAGCGCCTTTGTGCTCCTAATTTGGAGCTGCTCCTTTGTGCGACTTCAGTGGCTCTTAATGTAGAGAGAGAAGTTCACTGAATTGCAAGTTGCCTAGCGGATGCCCTGTGAACTAATTCCCCACAGACCCTTATTCAGTGTCTCACAGAGGACATTACTCTGCATGGCAATCAACCTTTATGCATTGTCCACTAGCTAAAGCTCTCATTTTATATTCAAATATGCTCTGTGGCCCTTTCAGAAAATACACGACAGCCTGTTGTGCGCATGAGGAGATTGATTTGGAGACTTGTTAGATGCTGTAAAAAGTCCCCTTTGGTTGAATCAGAGAAGTGCTTTGTGCTCCTCTCAGTGATTTGCTTTGTTTCGTGTCAAGAAGAATTGCAAACACAAAAAGGATCACATGTAAAAAGCCTCGAATAGATATCATGAACCGAATGTGTGTAAGACTACGGAGTGTAGCGGTCATAGAGTGGTTGTGTAACTAAATGTCTAATTTGGTTTTTCTGGTGAACTCCACCTGACAAGTTTTTCAGAGAGATCCTCCTCTGTCCTTGCCCCCGAATGATTTTAACAGTGAACTGGGTTGTGTGAAGACTGTGGGAGGATGACTTGGCTTTCCTCCAGCTCTATTCAGAGGAAGACAGGAAGACATTTTCCGCAAATAACTTGATAAGTTCTTGGTGTTAGTTCTGTGACTATTACCCCAGCGAGCAGTAGTTGGCTGCTATTAGCTCCCTTGATAACTAAACAGGAAGAAACTGTAGTGTTGGCTCTGCTGATTATTTATCATTGAGCCAAACATCTAAAAGAAGAGTGCTGGCATGAAGATGACAGACGTCTATCACGCATGTGATGAACACGCACTTGTTTTTAGCAAGAAAAGCATGTCATGCATAAATGTCCGGTAAACTTTCTTTAATGCAGATTGTAGGCCTTGAGCTATTGTGAACAAGTATGTCAAGCAAAGATTATTTTTATTTTTCACTAAATTTACTGGTCGGATTTAAGACATGTTTGGAAAAACATTTTCGCTTTTGCAGTTTATTTGATTAACATAACACAGTGTCTGTTCTTCTTGGAGCCTGATCCTGATAGCAAAAAAAAAAAAGAAAGCAACTTTTTTTTTTTTTCCTTCTTGTGGAAACTTGTGAAGCTTCTAGTCTCCGTGTCCTGTTTTCACTGTGGAGGCCTTGTGGAAAAGTTCATCAAGGCTGGTCGCTAAACAGATCCAAATGTTACGTCATTGTTATTGAGAAATTCAAGAAAAGAAGAGATAATCATAGCAGACAGTTTTAAATGTGTCTTTAGTTAAATTCTTTGCTGTACTTTCATGGCTCAGTTTGCACTGACTCACATGAACATTTAACGCTTTCAGGAAGTTTCCAGGCTTAAACAGAATCGATCCTGTGTTTTGATGACCCAAAAACACGGGAGCTGGGTGTGACTTGTGTGTGCTCTGTCTACATCAGACCTAGGATGCTGTTTGGAAAGTGTCTAATTACACATCAGCAGTGTCACACATACTGTCACAAACCCATGTGGTGAACTGTGTGCGCTGTGACCTTGCGTCCGGAGTCTGAGGAGGGAAAAGACCCTTAAACTACTAATCCCGTGCCAGCAGAGATGTTTTTTTGCACTTTCTGAACCAGAAACTTGTCAACTGATGGTTGAGCAATAACAGAAAGTTAGATTTCTATTTTGCCCCTAATTTTAGTTGAGTCACGGTCGTGGTGGTGGTCATATACACATCCTTCTATTCCCAAGATATGCACAGAAACCCCCCCCCCCCCCCCCCAAAAAAAAAAAAAAAAAACCCAGAGGACTGTGAGAATGAGTCACCGCAAAGATGTTCAAAGAATGCTGAGAGCAAATTTGAACTTTGCTGTTTTGTGTTTGCTTGTGTAAGCCAAAGCATTCTGCTGTTAATTCCCATAGATTTTCACTGTCTGAAGTGCAGCTCAGTCTATATGAAGTTTGTTGCTCAAACATTACAACTAATCCCACATTTTATATCACCATCAGAAATTAAATATCCCTTTGTCTTCAGCTTTCAATCTTTAATTACTGTGAATACCCTGCATAATGAGGCAGTTGCTGTCATAGTTACATGATTTCTGGGCTGCTTTCCATTTGGCGACGCATGTGACTGAGCATCTTTGGTAATTGTACAGCGGTTGAGGCCCATGAAGCTCACAAAAGATGCCTTTTTAGTGCAACCAAGACTCCATCTGTTGTCCCCTTTTCCTGGTTTAATTTGTGCCCTCTGATATCTCCAGTTCTTCTCATCTTCAACCCATTTATGTCCCTTTTTAGTTGCTTTTAGTTTGCTTCCTGACAGCCAGGTTAGCCCAGGCACTCATGTTAATTTGTTGCGCTAATAAGTCCTTCGACTACAAAGAGAGCCATTGACTATTGTGACACTAGATGTTAAGAATAGACGTTCATGAGTGGGGATCCTTGTTCAAGCATGTCCCTCGCCACTTTTTACTAAAAGCCTATTCACAGTAAAACAGAAGGGGAAGGCAAGTGTATGTGTGTGTCATTCTGCCATATGCTTTAAAAACTCTATGGCATTGAAAATACTCTCTATGTGCAGGGGGGGAAACAGCTTTTAAGATATGCACAAGCAACAGTGTTGGAAACAAAATATGCCAAGGATACAATCTGGCCTTTATCTATTCTGCTAGACTTCAGAAAGACACCCATGATTAACAAAGTTAAACTGGAAATGCATTATGCTGGCATTAGTGCATGTATGCAGAGTGTAGAGGAGATATTTGCCAGTGGAGTAGCAATCTGTATCAGTGTTTTGTTCAGAGTCAGATGACTGTTCCAGAAGGCCTTTGGGAGATAATGGCTCGGGGAAAGCAAAGAGACGCTGCAGCTGATGAACATTTACTCATTGATCCAGTAGGCATTTGGCCCCAGTGCAGCATTTTCTGCTATCTACAGTAAACCACACCATACTGCTCTAGATGGCCACATTTTCCACAGCACATTAAAAACAAAAACACTCATTGCATGTGGTTTGATACACTTTCTATGTGTCACATGAGCAGGGAATTGAAATAGTCAACAATGCTTTCCCAGAATAATCAATTATCAATGCGAGTTATGGGTAAAAAAGTGAATTGATTGTAATGCAAGTGAGGTGGAATGGTGACTGATTACTTTACACAGAATAGTATGACTAAGCCTAGATATCTACGCTAGCTCTGAACGGTGACCAATGAGCTCGGTGTTTGGAGCCATGGGTTGATCACTAAAATGAAATTTTAGAGCAGGACATGAACTCAAAGGACAAATTCAGTCTGTGCTTTAGAAGCTGTATTGGCAGTTAAATATGGAGATGCCAAACATACAAAACGGAGGGCTCATGCGTGCAAAACACGGTTGTCTTGAGTTGTTTTGACAGAGGGCTATTTTTTTGTCTTAACTAATGTTTCAGGCATGAACATTTTCCAAACAGCATGTGAAACCCATACTTCTTGTCTTGTCTCTAAAGTGTGACTTCTCACCCAAACATTGCTCGTGGAAATTTGGAACGGCTAGAAACAGTTTGCTTTCAGGTGCCATAGCTACTTTGAGCACTCCACCTTTGAGAGATGTTGGATTTTTCCAGGCTCACTGAGTTTGTGGTTTAAACAAATTTATCTTGTTTAATAAGATATTTGGACTATGTAGACATGTTTGGTTGATCACAAGTGTCTTAGCCTGCTGTAGCTTTGGAATACTATTTCCATTCCATTTGTCCAAACCAGTACAATTAACTGAAAGGTGGCAGTGGGGGACTGAACTTCAGATCTATATATATAGATATATATATCTATATATATAGATAGATCTATATCTTGAGTGTATAAAAGATTTGAGTTAGCAAGTGTTAGAAAGTGTACCAGTTAAGGACACTTAAGTGCAAGTTCCTTTTCTATGTTCTCTCCAAGGAGCGATCACTATAAAACACCCATTAGTTAGTGATTCTGTAATTAAAACCCTCACAGTTGCTGTCTTGGAGCCAGAAGTTACCATATTTGAAGGAGTGGGTGAAGTTATCATTTAGCTAGTGAGCTTGGTTGGTGAGCTGTTTCCATAAACCATATGGATGCCATGCACAGGCACACATACCTGATAATTTTAATCCTAAATAACAACTAATAAAATACTAGAAATTAACTCATGAAAAACTCAAGTTATTGACTGCTTTTAAATGCTGTAACTTTGGCCATTTTAACATTTGAAGTCTGCATTTGTTGACTTTTTGAGCCAGTGTTGTGGTCATTAGAGGAACTGCGTTAGGTTTGATTTTCAACCTACAGAGGTTATCACTTGGGGGAAAAGCCAATGTATGGTTTTAGTGCTATTTGCTTGCCTAGATTGTGCCAAAACTAGCAAACCAAATTTTGTGGAACTTAGTGAAGAGGTATGACATTGGTTACATTTTTCAGTGTTTTTACTTCTCTTAAACTTGGAAAGCAATTGGGAATAGGCTTTTGTGGGCCACGGTTTAAATGTAAAACTACTTAGATGAATTGAAAAGAAATAAAGGTGCCTCCAGCTAATTTCACCGTAAGATCATCTGTCAGGAGTGAGAGTTGAATATATTAGTCCGCTTTTCAACTGTGGGAGCCTATAGGGTTGAGCTGTTGGCTGTGTGCCCACTGAGTGTATTCAACCCTCCACAGATAGGCCTTTGTCCTCAGTGCTTTTACGCAGCTGCTAAACAACCGTAAGACAAAAGCATCTGGGGTACCCCAGCACACCAATGAGAAATGCTCACCATATGAAGAGCCTTGCCAGACAGCCTGGGACCACTGGGATGCAGCCAAGTGCTGCGCTTGGGATGAATTAAGCAGGAATTTAAATGAATACTCATGCAATCCTTTATGACTTTTTATTGGCCTTTTAGAATTATGTGTAAAGTCATATTTAATATACCGGTATTAAGATTTTTCCATCGTGCTGCTGTTGCAGAAGAAAATCTTGTTCAAGCTGATTATCAAAGCTTGTTGCTTTCATGTAAGATGCAGGAGATGCACATGACTCCTCTTTGCTAATGTTGTTTTGATTGGGTGCCACATGTGATAAGAGGAGTCATTCTTTACTGCCAGGAATCATTTTCCTGACCAAGTGAAAGATTTCCAAGTGAGAGTTTGCATTGTCTGCTTATTATCCTCCAGAGAAAGGCATGATAGATGGGAAGAGGCACTTCTGCCAAGCAAATGAAAATCAGCTATGGCTGATCTTTTATGAAGCGACAGCTGCAGGAAACCCAGTAGCTCGGGGAGAATGTCGGGGAAGGCTTTTTCTTTTCACACTCAGACTGATTGAAGGTTTGAAAAGATGGATTTCAATTTGACTAAATTACTGAAGTTTAGATTTGACATTAATTTAACTTGAACTACACAACTTGAGTCTTTTACCATGTGCACATTTCATTGTTTTTCAAGAAGCCAGTCGTAGCTTTACTATATGTGGAAAAACAATAGAGAACAGCAGCTTTGGGGTAGAGGAAATCCCAGATGTTTCTGTCTGAAAAACAGCTTGACCTTATAACCACACGCAGACCAGAGGAGAGATCAGTTCGCTGTATGAATATTATAGCTACACCACTGAGAGGTCTCATAAGTCATCTTAGCT
This sequence comes from Mchenga conophoros, assembly GCF_057382185.1. NCBI lineage: Eukaryota > Metazoa > Chordata > Actinopteri > Cichliformes > Cichlidae > Mchenga > Mchenga conophoros. Next base: position 21,384,230 of record NC_140541.1, read on the forward strand.
TTTGGCCTCTACCGTATGGGAAAACAGTAGTGTAACCATAGAGCAGCAGAAAGTGGAAATAATGTTGGAAAAAAATCCTATTTAATGTACAGAGTAAACTTTAAGCAACTGAACCTATGAGATCTCATGTGTTTATGTGTGAAAAGTTTATGAAATACTTGGTGTATGCTTAACATGCCTCATATTTGGAACTAGACCCCCTAGTCACATGGATCACATTTATATGTGTTGCATTTTCATAGCCAATATTTCTGCTTTTATTGTTGTAATTTGACTTGAATGTGTTCAATAACATGTGAGTAACTCGTCTGGTTTCCTGCTGCACTGAGAGCTCTCATATCTCCAAAAACAAGGTGCCAAAAAAGTACAAGAAAAGCACTTTAGACAGTTATTAATCTCTAAAATAATGCAAAGTTATAGAAATGAAAAGCGCAATATGTTTAATGATCAATTACCAAAGCATTATGCATTATTGGTTTGCATAGAGCAAAACATAATCATGGGATAAAACATTGGAAATGGTTAGTGTTTACTCACAGATAATAAGATAGCGTCACAAATGGTGCCATAGATAATACGCTGAGACGCATTGTAATGTCCAGTTGGATCAACAGGATGTTGCAGGATGCTGGTGGAAAACTGCTAATTAGTGCTTAAAGCAATAAAGTAATGGACTGACCCTTGCTCACAGAGGTCAGCAAGAATGGAGTGTATACAGTTACTAGAGAGATTAACTTCTCTTCCTTTCCTGTGATACTCTGTACTTACTGCATATTGTTAAGCACTTAGCCCACATAAGGAAGAACACATCTCTGCGGGGCTGGAAGTATCAGATTCAGGTTGCAACCAACTTTCACATCCTTCCAGGATTCAGCCTAGGATGTGGGACTTTGAGACAGTGGAGGAGCCTCATGTAACAATGGTATTAAAGTAGTATGTGTTCTGGCTTCTCTGTTGTCATAGTGCTCACAGTGAATCCTGACATGAAGGGGTCTGAATGAACTGAAAGAAGAAGGTTCCATCTAATAAGGGTTGGAGGGGGCGAAGCAAGAGAGTTTGAAAAGGGTAAAGTCTTGGGTCAGGGGTTGGAGGTTGGCAGCATGAGGCGGAGGACAATAGGATTGGTGGGAGTGATGCAAAGCAAGAGGTCCCAGCCGCCGGGGGAGACACAGAGGAGGGTAGGAACTGTGCACAGGAGGCAACCCCAGAAATAGCTGTAGAGTCTCGTCTGCTGTCTTCGTGTTTCTTTATGTCTCTATTGTGTCCATGTGCGTGTGTTCATATGCGTATGCTCTATGCAACAAGTAGGAATACGAAAGTCTCCAGCCACGGTGCTATTTGCATCACAGCAGCTGAAGTGTGAGAACGTTTGTGTTGTCAGGTCCTCACCAGTTTAAGAGGGACATATGGACCGTGAAACATCAAAAGGGAAAATCTATTGCTGCTTCTAGACATCCTTACAAGATGGGCTTGATTTTCCTGACAAATATCCTTTGAAGTAATACTCTAAATTTTGTGTGCATCAGCATTTTCCATTAATCTCAAAAGATATGCCTTTGTCAGTTTAGTCATGCATCTGATCGTCAATAACTAAAATAACTGTAGCTGCTTGTTCATTTTCAGGAAAAATAATTTCATTTATTTTAATGTAATTCATATAATTCAATTATACTACTTGTAATTATATTACATATTACAAATAAAATGATATTTGCCAATGTCTGGCTAATATTTATGTCTTGCATGTTTTGTGTACTGACTAAATGGTCAGAGATGAAACGTTTTGGGGGGTTTTTTATAACGGGGATTTCATTATTTCCTGGTACAAAGACACATGCAGATGACAGCAAATACAAAATAAACAAACAGAAGAAATATCATCAGTATCATCAGTCATCAGCAGAATTGTTCCAGAATTTCACTACCATATTAATTTCCTTATAATTAAACTTAACTGCTGTCTAGTCACTTAAGTAACAAAGAAAGCATCTTAGTAGTTTTTATTCTAGGCTAAATATAAACATGCTTACAGTGATAGGCATTGTATTTAAAGGATTAACACCCCTAAGAGAAGTCCTGTGGGATTTATTTTTAATCTTAGCGCAGTTTAATGGACCTTTCAACTAGCTTGGTTCGATAAGATTAGTAGTATACACCTTTGGAGCCATAACTGCATTTAGTCTATAAGGAGAATCTTAAAGAAGCTGCTGCTCAAGCCTAAGTGATGAGCTCAGTGATTTTGGTTGTGGTTTTCTGCCCTAGCATACTGCCATTTTCAGCAAATGGCAGCAAAAGATTGCCTGGAAGACTTGATTAGGAGTAGCTAACAACTAAACATGTAGACATTTTTACTTAAGGTTTGGCAGAAATCAAAATTAGTTTGAAAAGTAGATCAAATATTGTGATTAGAATCATTATTTTATTTTTTACTGGGGCATCTTGAACTACTACTACCAACTGCTCTTGGTCCTCAACTAACTTTTTCTATTTGTTTTATTTTGTCTTGATTTCTATGGTAATTTCCTCTTGTAATTTTTAGTTTCTGAATAGTTCAGATTTTTGCGTATATAAAGCACTTCGAATTAGAGCCTGACAGATTTATTTATTTGCTAATCTGTTAATACCGGCATTTAGAGTAGCCAATAAATTGACATTTAAAAAAAGAAGTAAAGACGGACTGGGAAAAACACCCTTCAACCATGTTATAATGCTAATGCTAATGCTAACATCAATTTATGTCATTGAGATTACATTGAGTTGAATTTAACTATTAAAATGATTATTTCTTAAATCACAACAGCTTGTTTCACCTCCTCCCGAGGAGTCAGGTAATGAGAGGCATGCACTAAACAAAATGTTACTTTAGTGTCAAAGCAAATTGCTTAATGGTGTTGTTATTGTATCATTTGAAAACATGGAAAACCTCAACAGCTTTTTAAAACTTTTTTGTCATATAAAAATGTTCTGGGGAACTCTTGGTGTTCTCATTACTCCCTGGAATATCCATCTAGGAAACTAGATAATGGAGGTTGGAGTTGAGACTGGACATACCTCTTGTTGGTTGACTGGGTTCATAACTTGATTGAGGCAGAACACAAAGATAGCAAAGCCTCTTCCAGACCACAGATATCATTAAAAGTTTTAGTGCACGCTGAAAGAAGAACAAACAGTAATGCCAGCACATATCGTTAAAATATGATGTGTATGTGTTTCTGTATCATTTTATCATTGGTTTAAGGTTCCTGGCACTGATTTACTGTTTTGACTCCAGACTGAAATTATAAAATTCTTAAGGATTTGATACTGCCAAGATAACGGTAGCCAAAGTACTGTACGCTAGAAAGCCTGGATAATACAAAGAATCTGTGTCTTTTACTCTACCTCCAACACTTAGGCCAAAACCACATAGGCTACGGAGGTGCCAGAGAGTCAGGGTTGTGTAGTCACTTTTAGAGGAAAAACATGGCTGCCAGGCTTCTCTGAGTGAGTGCTGCTCCATATCCAGCCCTGACACGATAGTAACACAAACATGCAATTAGAGAAGTGCTGAGTCAAAGACCAATGGACATTGTTTGCTTGCAATAAATACAGAGAGAAAAAAATAAATCTGGAATCTGTACGATGGCATTTATACCAAGATATTAAGTATGTCTCTGACAGTGTTATAAATTGAATGGCATGGTTGAGTTTTTGCTACCGTGCTGCACAAAATATGAACAGCTGTATTCTTGTGGTGGAATTCCTGCGTGAGGAACAATGCATTGGTCCATGGGATGGTATTTTTAAACCACCAATGAATGCAGGGATTGGTTTTAAGACCTTATTTTTGAGGTTGGGTAATGGTTGGTTACAGAAACGAAGTCTTGTGTTCATAAGGTCAACAAATTAAGGCTCAACTTCAACAACATCTGGTAAGAATATCATCTTAAACGCTGTTTAAATGAGATTGCAGAGTATCTTTGTTTATCAGTCATTGTGTTTAAAGGAACCTATGGATTGGTGCCATTTCTGACATTTAAAAACCCCAGGATTTGGATTATTATCAAAGGATTAATTGATACAAAGCCCTAGACACAAGTTGTCTTTGGATCTTACTAATTACTACAGACATTTGGAATGACAGAAAACATCCAAGACCAAGATGTTATTTAAGAATTGCACCATTAAAGAATTTGATAACTTTCAAATTTGAACCCGCTCAAACACTGAATTTATTAGGGGGGAAAAAATTGATTTTCATTTGTTCAAAAAAGCCAAGAGGAAGTAAAAAAAAAAAAAAAAACACTGTGGTTTCCCTGTTTTGTGGAGAGCATGTCTTTCTATAATGAGTTTTGGTTAAAATCATTTTTTCCACTGAGGTTTTTTTTTTTTTTTTTTTTTTTTGTAGAAGTAGTAGTAGTAAAACAACTCAGAGCCTTATATAGATTGAATTGTCTCATGTAATCATAATATGGCAGGAGCAGATGTACTTTTAGATACAAAACTTTGGATTTTCAAATAAATCATATGTTTGATTGTTCAGTAAATGTCAGAGAATTTGTATGGCTTTTGTTTCTCTGTAGACTCCCAGAGCAGATGAAAATGGGTCAGTAAACAAATGAATGGATCTGCATAATGGGTTTGCTGTGCCATGCTTCTGTACCAATCAATAACCTGGATTCATGCCATACATAAAGGCACACATACAAACCAGATTGAGATACGAAGAGGGACTGCGGTTAAAACTAGGTCACTAATGCCACTAGAAAAGAGAAACTCACTGACTACAACAAATGACCAAAACAAAGTTCACAAGAATCTCAAGCTTAAAGATGTTGATTGTTGAAGTTTTTTCCATGAGCACCACAAAATACCAGCTCGCCATTTGGTTTTGCTTTTCTTCACCTTTACAACAGATGTTAACCTTCACAGTTAGTTATTTCTGACATAGTTGATGCCACATGCCCATTTGGTTTAAACTGTCTTCCTCTGTTCTCGTGTGGTGAGCCTGCTTTCTCAGGCCTTTGATGGGTGTAAGTAGTGCTTGAGCCTGGGCACAGACCTGGTTCCATGAGAACTCCTTCCATAGTGTGAGCCAAGCAGGGGTGCAGGTCTTCATGGGTGACTGAACACTGGCGAGCATTCACGATCCGAGTCTCACACCATGAAAGGTTGACCCACAATGAAGCCTCCCACATTTGTATGAGCTTCATCATCATTCAGATTGTGTCCTCAAGTAGGGGCGTGGCGCTGTGTCCACACTGAATCTGAGCTTGCAGCACTCAGGCTTTCACATGATTATTCCCACAGCCTGTTAGTATTTTAGGTAAAGCTGAGTGCAGCCTTTCTTCTGGGCTTTATTCATTTGGTTCAGCTCATATACTGAGTTCTACTTTGTATGACTTTTTTTTTTATTAAATTTAATTGCTGTAAAAGCACCACCAGTCAACATTCAAAGGATTGACACTATATCGTTTCTGATGATAACTGCAGTATTTAAGTAATACTAATCGTATCTCACTCACTTTGTAATGTCATAATTCCAGTACCGGTATCTGGTGGACAAACTAAATGACCTTATGGCACCTTAACACTGGTCATCGCCCAGTTCTCCCAGCTTCTTTAAGGACATTCAAATGTCTTCTTTGGATGTTGGTTGTCATTTATTCTGTTCTCTGTCAACATTCTGAAAATGCTCAGGTACAAGGAGTGGACTGAAAATGAGTGAAAAAAGTGCAGACAATGTCCAAAGAAAAGCCTTCAGAAGGCCTGAAGAACTATGGCTCAAGACCACTTTAAAAATTACGACAACGTCTGGCTCCTTGGAAGCAAAATGTAAAAGTATGAGGTGAACCTCAAGACCTTTGCACACCATCTTTGTATTTCAAGCCTCTATTTTAACATCTAGGCTCCATTTCGGAGCCACAAGCGACCAAATTTGATAAGTTATCAGCTAAGCTTGGTTAGCATGCTTCCTTAGATTTCACACGTACTGTCTGTTTTGGTATCCTCCTATTGAAGAGGCCATGTCCCCAATAGTACATAACTTTAAGCTATAATTAAATTTAAATGAGTGAGTACAGTTTTCAAAAAGATGGAATTTAGATATGTTCATTTCTGCTGGAGTTTTTAGCACTTTGCTTCATTTTTTTCGTCCTGCTTTAGATAAAAGAAACAAAAAACAAACAAACATTACAAAAGACATGTGTCAGTAAATACTATTTATACTACTTTTTGCCCGATAGCACTTTTTCACCCAAGTAATGGATGCATTTGCTGTGATAACTATGATCTTTATGCCAAAACAAAAGTTTATTCACAGTCAGTTTTTAATGAAAGGCACATGTTTTTGGTACTAAAATCGAGAATTTATTAAAATAAGTCCTAAAGCACATTTTGACCTGTTCTGATCACATGTTTTAAATTTCCTTTCACACAAATGATATAAACATGTTGTTGTCCAAACACTCTTAAAGGTTTGCAGATGGATCACTGGATTGATCTTGACTTTTTAATTTTTTCTCAGTAACATGAAGCATCCAGTGTCGACCACTCCAGTACATTTAGTCCTGCACATAATCAGGCTCACTGGATGCTTTACTTGAGCTCCTGTTATACCTAATGTGAATCACAAGTGTGGAATCCACTGAATCAGCTGTTAACGCACATATGCAGAGATCAAACACTTCAAACATAAGGAACATGTTGGTTCTTCTTGCTTTAATGGGGCTGATGGTAAAAACGCTTGAAGATTAGTGCAGCATTTGTTGTTGTGGGATCCCTGCTAAGTTCACTTCCCTGACCCCCGAGGCTCCCCTCCCCTGTTGTTCCCCCTCATCTCTGAGGTCTGGTATCCGTGAGAAGACCCCACTCCAACTCTACTCCACCAGCCCCCCCTTCCTCAGCTGAAAGGCCTTTCTCTCATTAGCATGCCCCTGGGGCTTCTCGGCCTGCTGTTGCCAAACAAACACAGCCAATATCTTCCTCACTGTCTCCTCTGGTCATCTCTCATCATTCATTTTGGCCTGGCCCTGTTATTTTCATGAGTTGTTTCTCATGGTGTCGTCGTCTTGGCTTTAATTTCTCCCTCTTTAAGTTTTTACAGGTCTTTTTTTTTTTTTTCTTTGTGATTTTCTGTTTCTTCAATTTTCACATGCTGTTTCCTCTGTTGTCTCTATCAGCCCAGAGGATGCTCTGCGTCCCCGTGTAGGAAATGTAGACGTGCCTTCCTTTCATGTGTCCTCTTTATGATTTAGAAACCACCAGATGTAGGGAAGAGACCGGTCAGAGGTTGCTAATGTATGCTGCAGGAAAGAGGGCATATGGTGCAAATCAGAAGATGAAGGGTTTACCCTTGACCACAACACAACCACACAGCATGCACTCTCGCCCTCTCTTGGACTCTGGTCACATGGGAGATAGACAAAGATGACTGTGTGCATATATGCTTTCAGCCTAAGCTATAGTTTTCACCCACAGCTAAAGTAGTGACTTCCACTTTCTTGTTGTCACCAGATTTCCTCCCATTGCTTTTCTTTCTGAGACAGAGATGCCCAAGAGGAGGAGAATGAGGAGTGTGTTCATGGCATGGGCAAAGATTTCTGTGTCATTATGAGGAAACTTTAATTTAACTGTCGGTTAAGAAACTGTTGATTTATTCAAAGAGAATATATAAAAGTTTTGGTCAAGGAAGGCATGTAGTAAGCTCAAGAAAGTGCTTACCTGACAAGATCTCAAACAAAAGCTGTGATTTACTGTGGAGAGTTGCCTTAACAAGGCAGGACACAATTAAACGATGGAACATAGCAGCAAGGCAAGTGAGAGACGGAGATACAGAAGGCAGAGCCATGCAGGAAGGAAAGAGAACGAGAAACGAGACTGTCAGGGGGAGAAAGGAAGAGAGAATCTGCTGAAAAAAGAAGAAGAAGAAAAAAAAAAAACATTTTTGCTGGGTAGAAGAAAAACAACCATGGAAACTCAATCAGACGAAAACCAAGACCAGAGGCAGGACAAAAGAGGTACCAATGAGCACTTACAAAGAGCCAGTTCAGTTCTTTTCATTGCTGTGTTTGCTGGGGCTTTAACCTTCTCCAGCATGCTTGGTTTCGTTTCAGCTTTTGCTCTTTGGGGGATTTTAAAATTTTAGACCAACATCCATGCTTCACTGTTTTGTTTGAACCAAAGTTTTCAGTTCATTTGCAAAATTGCCTGTGCATGTTGTGTGATCTAATTAGTTTAAATCTGTGGGCTGCTTTCAGCAGACTCCACTCCTGCAGCAGGAGGGACAATGTGTTGCCGCAGGTCATCATCGCGCTAGCGTCACAGGGTGCGTTTGAGTTGTGTTTTCGGGGAGGACTGATGATTAATGAGGCGGATGAGGGGCGAGGACAAAGATAAATGAACCTGACATTAGCAGTGTTACATCAATAGCCTTGAGTAGTTTGTACACTAAAGGGGGAGAGAGAGCGGGTCATTAACTTGCTCATCACCTTCTTGTAGGAATCAACAGGACTCCTTGAATTTTCTGTCGCGCTTTGTGAAATAAGACAAGCAATTTAAAAAAAAAAAAAAATACAGTCATATGTCTCAGGTTGCTGACAATGTGATGAGGTCAGTAGCTTTGCAAGCAGATTCAAATTATCATGTTTTTTTAGAAACAAGAACTAGCCTTTGCATTTTTTTTAAAGTATTTTTGGTTGATGCATAGCTTAGCTATTTTAACCCAGTTAAAGAATGAAGAAAAAGAGACTCAAACTGATGACACTACAAATGACATTATAGTTAGATGACAGAGCTTCCCAGAATTCCTTATTTCCCTTCTCCCCACATGTACATAAAAAATGATGAGCCTTTACAGTCAGCACTGCCTGTTAGCGTTAATGAACACATCCTATATGTTTGTAAGTCTCCCCTAGCATGTGCAGTCAGGGGAATTGCAATCAGTCTTTAGGTTTCTCTTCTGAAATCGGCACAGTGAGACCACCTCTAACGAATTTCCATGCTCCCTCATCTCTTGAGAATTACCATTATAGCCATTAGAGCAATTTTAACTATCGCTCCACTCAGCAGAGAGTGTGGAAAAATAAGACTCTTTTTCATAAGTGGTGTTTTGGCAGTTTGCCCCAATGGAGCAACAAACAACAATACTTAGCATTAGCTGTAAACAAACACATCTGTTAGCAATGAGCCTAGATTTTTTTTCTTCTTTTTTTTAATTGAAACTGGATGGTGTTTTTAATGGAGCTGGAAGCCAGCTTGTTGTTTGGGGAACTGGGAAGAAATTGAGGGTTTGCAAACTGTTCACTATAAATTGTGTGTATCCAAGTATGTTTATATCTCTGTGGGGGTTTTGCTTGTATATCATATGCATACTTTTCTATGTGCATATGATTATGCAGTGCTTGTTTATGCTTGTGCTGTGTGTTATTCTTTGTTTGGATAGGTGCAACTGTGTTTGTGTCTGGTATGTACCAAAAAAAAAGAAAAGTCCTCCAAAACACCGCTCACATGTGGTGCACATTTCTCTGTTCAGCTAAAGCAGAAAATAGGCATTATTCCACATTTACCAAGCATCCCAGCTAAAGATTTTGATTATGATTATGTTGGCTTGATGACTGTGGCTGAGGGATTGAGGGTGGCAGTGATGCAGCAAGGTTAGCTGAAGGGGTTAGTGATGACTCAGATCTCAGTGGGCAGTGTGTGGTAACTTCATTGGACAGATAAATAAAGGAAAGACTGGTAATGATATTACTCCCTGTATGCCTACTGGTATGTGGTAATTTGATGAAACTAGATTTTGCCCTTTATAATCCCTTAACAAAATTTACAAGTGATCAAATTATTTGTTATCCAACTCCAGAAAAACAAAAACAAACATATGAAATAAGAAAAAAAAAAAAAAAAAATAAAGAATCAACCTGAAGGGTAATCTGTGAATCTGCCAGTCCAGTGAGACACCCAAGTTTTCTTTCTCTTCTCATTTATTGTCTCGAGCTACTGCTGGCTATCAAACAAAGGAATGAAATGCTCAAAAAATGAAGTAAAAAACGCCCAAGCAAAAAGACAAAATAACAAAACTGACACCTAGTAAATTGTGGTGCTTTTGGACCCCTGGAGGTCTTGGACCCAGAAGCAGTTCCACACTTTACTCTCATTAGCCGTATGTCTCTGTCTGTCTTCGTCTCGGTGTGTTAGAACTTCAGATTCCAGCTTGCTTTGCAACTCATGTTGGTCTTAAAACGCTATCTCATTCACACGCTGACAATCTGAGATGCTTTGACAAACAGGATCCTCCTGGAGTGTGAAGCGGCTGCTGTGGCCCATTGTGACTACGCTGTGTACAGTGCTGGAGGGGCACACAGGATGGAGCTCAGTGGTGAGCTTGTCCTGGGCCTGCAGCCTGTGGGCCGGAAGAGCAAGGCCGTGGTTTAGTGCTATTCTGAATGGCCCCTGAGAGTCCAGTGTGATGGACAGTCTGGGGCTGCACACACTGGCTCTTTGTATCCAGCCTTCTTGGACTCTCGCTTTCTTTTTTCTTTCTTTTCATGTTTTTTTTCTATTTCTCTCACACAATGTCACCCACACAGACACTTTAAAAGAAAAATCACACAAACATCTTTTTCTCCCTGTATCCTCGTGATACAAATGTGTCAAATATAGCTTCTGTTGTAAGGCCAGACTACTACTGCTGTCGCAAAGAGATGGACAATAGAGTGAGAGGAAGTGGTTGGATGCCTAACTAGGAGTATTAGTCAGGGAGCAGGAGCATGTGAAAGTCATCAGAGGAAAAGGGTCCAATGTGATTTTCATTTAAAGTCATCCACCCAGAGCCAGTGGGATCCCTTCATTACAAGCTTGTTGTTTAGAGAGTCACCAGCTCCTACTGTTATCCCCCTGTGGAGGAGGAGGACTTTAGCTAACACAGGGATTTGCAACATCCTGTAACATCCTGTATTCAATGTAATCCCGCACTGTACTCTCAGATAACAATCTATTTTACAATAAGATACACAGATTACAGAACTCTGTAAAGTTTTGTGTGATTCGTTTGTTGGCCTTTGGACTTCTTTCATGGAGTTAGATGCAATGATCCTCTAAACTGTCCAATAACATTAAACAGGAGTTGTAGCTATGAAGAAGTACTGCTTCTTGCTCCCAGCCAAGAACTATTGTTTGTACAGTTGACCAAAACCTTTGAACACCACAACACGCATCTCCATCATAATCTTGGTTACTAACTAGTGACAGTAAACAAAAGGAAAACAAGTACTTGTTTAACATCTAAAAATAGTGAGACTCTTGTTTACTTTGCCCGACTTAATGGTTGTTACTTCTTGAGAAAGCTCATAATAGATTTTCCAGTATCATTGTTTCCTTAGAGATATTTTAGAAATGCTGTTAACATTAACCACCATGAAATGCCTTCTTAATAGATTAAGTGGTTACATTTTAAAATGCATTTTACTATATATTTAGCAGCATAAATGTCCTTTAAGCAGACTCAGTTTCAAGCCTTTAACCGAGATATTTTATTTTCCACAGCAGTTCCACATAGTTATCTCAAAATAAAACAATATGAATTCACATTTCCATAGCACATTTTTACCCACTCTGCAGGATGAATTAGGTGTATAATAACAAGTGATTACATAAATCTCCAGTGATGACGAACAGGGATGCTTGCTTGCATGCCATTGGCTTGCATTTTTCAGATAAAAGAAATATCACCAACAATATTTCACCACTAAAACCAGCCTGAACCTTTGACAAAAGGCAGGATAGAGCCATGCTTTCCTGTTGTGCATTTAGAGATGCTCTTTTGCATATCTTGGTTTTAAAGAGTGTTTATTTAAGTTTCTATTACCTTATCAGCTCAAAGCAGTCTTACCATTCCCCTCTGACCTCTGACATTAAAGGACACTTTTGCCAAGAGAACTGCTGCTCATGGGATTTTTTTCCCCCCAAACAATTCTCTGTAAACACTAGAGATGGTTTTGGGAAAACCCAGCAGTTTGGGAAATACTCAGACCAGTCACTAACCACGTGACATTCAAAGCCGTTTAAATCACCTTTTTTCCCCTATTCTGATGCTCAGTTTGAAGTTCGGCAGGTCATCTATGGCCACATGGTGCTGCCTTGTGATTGACTGATTAGATGTTTGGATCAATGTGCATTGGTATACCTAACAAAGTGGCCGGTGAGTGTATATACATTATTGAACTGATGCTGTGCTACTGCGTCAACAATGCTAACAGGCTGTTATACAGTTTGACCTGGAATGACTATCTCAGGATTCTGTCTAATAAGTAAAGCTTTGACAGAAGCCTTTGTGAATAGAAAAATAGAGCACTATAACAGTCAGACAGAACATAAATGACAACCTAAGTAGTTTAGCTGTGTAAATACCACCCATGATTCATTGTGTTATTAAATGGTAAATGGTAAATGGCCTGTATTTATATAGTGCTTTACTAGTCCCTAAGGACCCCAAAGCGCTTTACACATCCAGTCACACACCCATTCACAAACTGGTGATGGCAAGCTACATTGTAACCACAGCCACCCTGGGGCGCACTGACAGAGGCGAGGCTGCCGGACACTGGCGCCACCGGGCCCTCTGACCACCACCAATAGGCAACGGGTGAAGTGTCTTGCCCAAGGACACAACGACCGAGACTGTCCAAGCCGGGGCTCGAACTGGCAGCTTTCTGATTACAAGGCGAACTCCCAACTCTTGAGCCACGATCGCATATTAAGCATAACTTAAGTGATAGCTTAAACATATCAACATTGTCAGTTCTGTTGGATAGCTGCTTAAGGACAGTGATTAAACAGACTGTATAATGTAGATTTTCTCGTTATAAAAATAGCTTTGTCCCCGTTGCTGTCACTGAATTAAATAAGAACTGTTTTTGATTCGAAATATTAAAGTATGTGTCACAGTGAGTTTTATATATTTACTAGGTATGTGTGTTTTTAAAGGGATGTCAAATGCTGTCATTTTTCTGTAAAGCAAATTTACCTTGCCTTTAGGTATAAATAAAGTTACCTTACCTTACCTTACCTTACCTTACCCTCTCTTTAATTGCACTTAGTTGGATAAGCAGATTCCTGCCTTGGCCATGTCAGGTTAATATGAACCTTTTGCATATATTAATTTGACTGAAGATTGCCATGATATGCCTATATGATTTTTTGCATTTTATAATTTCAGATTTCCTTATGTGTTTGGACTTTCTTCTCATTTTCAGATCTAGTAAGGCAATTAATAAAACTATTATACCATGGCATCTGGTGGTATGTTGCCAGATCTTGATCTAATATGGGGAGAAAAAGGTTCACAATATGGCATTTACTACTACTTTTGTCAATTTGTTTCTAGTATTTAGTTGGTTTTGCACTTGGAAACACCTGCATGCCACAGAACTGTAAACATTACAAAAGAATAGGGTGGTGCATAGTTGTGAATAGAGACTTACGTAGTCTTGATTGGGGCTCGGGAAGTTGATTTTTAGCCAACATTTCCCAGTGTGTCAGAGCTACCTGACAGTACCCTCTCCTTCTTTATTTAAGTGGACTGTATTTACTTTGCAGCTGGGCTCAATATCCTGTCGAGCTTTGTGATCTGACTCCCAGCAACCCACTCTCCCTGCCTGACATTTTCATTACAGAAATGTGGGCTATGGGGGAAGCTAGCGACTCTGCTGTGGGGTATGCTCATTGAGTTGTGGTTAACATGCTGCCATGGCAACTCCTATTCATTCACTGTGGGATAGAAATGTTTTTAATCGCCCTGTACTACACAAACAGTCTGACTGCAAAAGTATTGACCTAGCAGCCATATATCTGTAAATTTCTTTTGTCAAGGAAGGCAAAGCACATGGACACAAATCAGCTTTCAGTATCCCAATAGACATTTGGTCTCTTACCTCAAGAAAAAGATAAAAAAGGAAATGGACTGGTTCCTATATAGCACCTATTTACTCAAGTTGAGCACTCAAAGCGTTTCTTACTTTTCTCTCTGATATTCTCACACACGCCAATGGATGCACTGGGGGAAACTCGGGGTTCAGAATCTTGACATATGGACTGGAGAAGCCAGGGATTGCTCCAGTGACCTTCCCACTGGCAGCTGACCTATTCTGCCACCTCATCTACTGCTGCCTTTCTGTTGTTGGATGTTTACAGTTAACAGATACTCACAGACTGGCATAAATCCCTATTCTAATGAATGCACATATAAGAGCTTTCTTATCGTTTATAAGTATTAGCTTAAATACGAAAGCTAACTGGTGAAAACCAGCCCAAAGAACACTTTGCAGAAAAATGTGACAATTGCAATTCTACTGCAGAAATGAGTACGAGTAGACTGTGTTTTTTGGCTGGGGTCACCATGTGCTAAGCTTTAACATCATTCTGGGTGTGAGGTTATAGCTTTATGCTAGCTTGTTTTTTGTAGATCGTTGTAGAGCTGGTGTTGTGTTCGCAGCAGTGGATAGATTTGTCTGCCTGGGCACAATATTCATTTTACCATCATGCCATTATCCTGTTCATATCTATCTCCCTATGCAAATACTGAAATCTGATGATTGTAGGGCAGAGGGCATATTTGTTTTTGTTTTTTCCTTCTGATTAGCCAGTATAATTGATGAATTTGATTGAAATGTTAATATTGAAAAAAAAAAAATAGATCTGCAAACAGTGCTTAAATAATACCAATACATCAGTTGACCAGTAGCATTGGACTGGCGGATAATTAACTTCCAAAAAATACATCAGTCTTAGACCATATGTTGCCTAGAACGTATCAGTATCAATATATGCAACACATGCTTCGGGGAAACTGGGTATAGTGTCACCATATTGTGTGTGGTACATGGTTGCCCTGATTTCTTTAATGGACATTGTTGTGAAGATAATTAATCATCTAAATGTAGACAGTGTTAATACAGTTTATACAGAATTGTTGTTTTGGGGACTTTGTGACAGTGCAGTTTGCTTATTGTTATTAACACTGGACACATAGCAACATGGACATGTGTCTGTGGTTACCTGACATATAAATCTAAAATTCCTTCTACATCTGGTTTGATGTCCAGAAAAATTTGACTGGTTAGCTGCTAAATATTTTACTGGTTTCATCAGCAAGTCACTAATCTGGTTAGTTGCTGCTGCTTGATGCCCAATGAGTGATCGGTACTGTAAAAACATTCTTTCTAACAGCGTTAAATGTATTAAATAAAGATGGGAAATCAGGCATAGGCCCAGGTGTGGGATTCAAAACATGAACAGACAGTGACCTGGATGTCCTGTGGCTGTACAACATCCTGTCATACACATGTGGATCTGATTGTAAAAAGGCTGCGGCTTGTTTGCGTTTTTCCACAGACAGTGTGTTGTGATGACTGGGCTCCGTTTCACAAGGCACAAGAGCACATAGGATCAAACAGACTCATCTAGGTCACTTCATTTCCCTCATGTTTAGCTGCCATTGATTTCCTTTAAAGCTTGATACACATGCATCGCCCTGACCTGCTGGATAGCCATTAGTGGCCTGTGAGTGAAGTGAAGAATTGTCAACTGAAACGTTACAGCAGTGCAGATTTTAAAAAAAAACAACCCCTCAGTGGCACCGAGCAAACTGTTCCTTTTCCTCATGTGCTTTGCATTGCAGTTGTTTTTGAAGGAAGTGCATTAACCACAAGAACATGTTTTGAAAGTTGTTTTGAACAGATGTGCTGGGACTGCCTGCACCATTTCCTTTTGTAGCAATGACGATGAAACATCATTATTTAGAAAATTTAAATTGTAATTGATTACAAAATGATTGTGGCAGACCAGTAATAAGTTCAGAGTATGCGCTGCCTCTTGGGTAATGTGCCCTGGGATAGGCTTCATGGATGAATGGATGATTAATGTAACGAATCATCTCATAATTAATTTTTCTTTGATTCGTATTCCACAAGCGAAACACGCTCCCTTTTATGGAAGTGGGGTCTGATGCTGACATTAATTCATTTCATTGCCTTTCAAAGTGAAATGATTTGGAATAAAACATGATGCTGAATAACACCCGCTTTTCTTTCTTTCTTTTCTTTTTTTTTTTTTTTTTTTTGCACAGGTTGCTTTGAGTGCTGCATCAAATGTTTAGGCGGCGTGCCCTATGCATCTCTGGTGGCTACGATCCTCTGCTTCTCTGGTGTCGCCCTATTCTGTGGATGTGGCCATGTGGCCCTCACTGGCACTGTGACCATCCTGGAAAACCACTTCTCCAAGGTCACCAGCGATAATGCCATGCTCACTGACATGTAAGTGGCCTCATACTCTGTGTGCTCTAAATAGCTGCATCAAATGTTTGCCAGAGTCTGACAGATGGATTACTTACTTGGCAGTTAGTCTGATTTTTTTTTTTCTCTTTTAATATTATTTCCCCTTTAATATCAGATGTATTGTACGTCATGCTCACTGGTAAAAGTGTCTCTGCATAAGCATTGCAGTAAACACAAGTCCAAACCATAAGATGGATAGCGTTTTTAATGAGGTTGACTTTATGTAGGCTATTTTTAGATGACGTTGTCTCCCACATTTACCTTATCCATGAGAGCAGTCCTAATATGGACCCTTTTTTTTACAATGCAGTCCATTAGTCCTGACAATAAAAGACGAATAACATAAACCAGGACTGCACATATGTTTTGTGTTTGGGTGGATTTAGAGTGCACTGTTTAATTTAAGACGTCCTCAGTCTGTCTCTTGGTAGATGATTTGCAGAGACACGCATCACCTGTTGTCTCCACATTTGGGCTTATTGTCTGTCCACACTGAGAAACTGTCTGTCACAACAATAAAGATGAACCTTCTCTGTATAGAATACATGCATATGCATTGTATGGAACTATTTTTAGCTTCTTTTCTCTTTTTTTTTTAAAGGCCGGTTTTGGCCAACGTTTTGAAACTTATCCCAGCTTTATTGGCACAAATAAACTCATATGTAATATTTCCTTTAACAGAATACAGCTGATGCAGTATATCATCTACGGCATTGCTTCATTTTTCTTCCTCTATGGGATCATTCTGCTTGCTGAGGGTTTCTATACAACTAGCGCAGTCAAGGAACTGCACAGCGAGTTCAAGACCACCATCTGTGGACGATGCATCAGTGGAATGGTATGTAAATACCACACTTTTTTTTTTTTTTTTTTTTTAAATAGAGCACACTTTAAAAAAGGTTTAATGACACTGTGACATTCCTGTGTCTTTAGTTTGTGTTCCTCACATACATCCTGGGTGTGGCATGGCTTGGTGTGTTTGGCTTCTCTGCTGTGCCCGTCTTCCTCTTCTACAACATGTGGTCTACCTGTGCTGCCATGAAGTCTCCAATGGCCAACTTCACAAACATTGATTCCATCTGCGTGGATGCCCGTCAGTATGGTGAGAGAACAGCACTGTTTTTCTTCATTGAGATACTCAGTGAATAGCTTCCTGTTAGTATACAGACCAATACCGTATTATACACACCACTGTTACTCCTTATAAGAAAATCAGGTCTGTGTGGGGCCTCATTATCATTTAAAAGGTCCTACAAGGTTCATTTATGCAGTTATTTACAAGAAAAAGGTAAGAGGACAGTACTGATAAAAAATGAGCCAAATTTATTATTTTTGTTTTAGTCTACAAAGTTCAGACTAATAGACAAATAAATGCATAAAATAATATAGCCTACTTATACATACTCTCAAATGGCACATGATAACTATATAATTTATATATAATTTTAGGTAGGTTACCCCCAGGGTTATAATATGTTTCCATTATAACGTTAAG
This sequence comes from Mchenga conophoros, assembly GCF_057382185.1. Classification (NCBI taxonomy): domain Eukaryota; kingdom Metazoa; phylum Chordata; class Actinopteri; order Cichliformes; family Cichlidae; genus Mchenga; species Mchenga conophoros. The sequence continues at coordinate 21,402,032 of NC_140541.1, forward strand.
TGCACAAGTTGAGCCTAATGACTGCTGTCTTTGCAGTTCTTATGATGGTGAGGAAATCCTCATGTTTAAAGTTGAGCATGTCTCTGAAACACTGAATTGTTATCAGCTTAGTAGTACTGCAGCTCGGCGTTGTGTTTCTTAGGTTTGATCATGATTTGCATGAGACAAGGCTACTATTGGTTGCAGGTGTAAAGGTGCTTTTTAATTTTATGACAACAGGAATTATCCCGTGGAATGCCACACCAGGCAAGGCCTGTGGATCAACGCTAGGTGACATCTGCAACACCAATGAGGTAAGGCGTGCTTGTGCAAACATCACTCATCCCAGAAGTGGCACACAGAGCAGGGTGACATAGGATTCTGTTTATTGAAGACTAAACACTGTTAACGCTGCCTGTCTTTTTTCAGTTCTACCTGTCTTATCACCTGTACATCGTAGCGTGCGCCGGGGCAGGAGCCACTGTCATCGCTCTGGTAAGCTTCCGTTTGGTCTCTCCATCCTCACGTTTTAGTCCATCTTCACATGGTTTGTATTAGCAGGTCATGTGTCCAGTGCTTTTCTTCTCATTCCCATATGGTTAATGTAGCCAAACCAATGATGATAACATAGTCTTTTCCAAAGCTCCAACTTCATTTTGCTGTTTACCCTCAGCTTAGATGGACATGACCCTATTTTGAACAGTTGCTTTTTTGTGCCATGATTAGGATTCTTTTTTAGAAATGACACTTTAAAAAAAACTGTTAGAATTCTATAAAATTATACTTCATGATCTTTAACATTTTACTGCTGCAAACTTACTGGCCACTTTACTAACTTGTCACAATATTAGTGACGAGGAGGTCACTGGCATGTACTCTTACCACCTTTTCTGTTCTCTTCCACCAGCTGATCTACATGATGGCTACTACTTATAACTTTGCTGTTTTGAAGTTTAAGAGTCGAGAAGACTGCTGCACTAAGTTTTAAACCGTTTTAGGAACACAGTGCACCATTCAAGGCTGTGCTGAGTAGACACCGTTGCCACTGACAACAGTTGAACTAAAAAAAAAAACAACAAAATCTGAGAATAGAAAAAAATCAACATCTCTCCATTAGTAATCACAAGACATGTAAATAGCTGACTGTATACTTCTCTTAGCATTTGGTATCCAGGGATAATGCTCGTCTGAGGACACCTGATGAGAGTTGTCTTCAGAGTGGGATGATGGTGTTTAGTTGACTGGTTTGTTCTGCTTTCCTTTATACTTACTTATTGAAATATGTCACCAGCAGAATTTTTTTTTTTTTTTTTTTTTTTAAATAGAAATGTGCGCAGCTAGAAATCCACAATAGTGTTATTTATATTTGTAATTTGTGAAGGTGGTTTTGGCCTGCACAAACCACATGAGTAAGTTAGATTAAAAAAAAAAAAGACACACACGCAGCATTAAGAATGCAGTTATTCACCTTCCATTAGCTGGCGAGCTTCAACTCCTGAGACACTTGTAAAACAAGTGTGCAGGTTTTAAAAAAGCTGCCATTCTGAGATCTGATAAATACACTAGACTGCACGTGGCTCATATAGACGTACAACACGTGGGCATCTGATGACGAATATTGAAGGTGTTCTCAGGCTTAATATTTTTTGATTGACAGATTAGCATTTTGGTGTGGATGGATTTTAGTACAAACAATCTGTAAAATGAGCTGTGATGGCGGCAAAAGTGCCTTGTCCTTGTATTTCTTTGGTTTATTTGCTTAGCCTTAAAATCTTTCAGAACCGATGTGTGAAACACGGAAAACCTTCAGTATTATTAATTTTTTGGGTCATGAGTTAGATTCTAAACTGAACTAAAATGTTTTATTCAATGTGTTATGCTGATGAGTATTACCACAACCAGCTGTGTATTGTAGAATTCAAAGTAACTGCACATATGGAAAGTAGCAGAAATAAAGGGTTAGGCCAGTACCGTGCATATAGATCTGCATGAGGCCCTATTACTCGGATTAATTCCATGTATTTTATAAAAAGAGAAATGATCCTATTTTAGAGTACAGTATTTTTTTTTTTTCTATGAGAGCTGATCCTGATATTACCCCAGCTACGAAGTTGGCGTTTTGTTTCATACATTTTCCTTTATTCTTTCTCAAAGTGCCATTAAAGAGCCATTTGTTTTTATCTTAACACTGAGCCTGCATGCTTACAGTTTTCAGATACTTTGATCTGTTTATAGTTACTTATACTCCATATTTCATATATTTAAATTTCTCCTAAGTTTTTCAAAGACTGTAGCTTTTACTTTCTTTATAAAATAAACAATCTTTGTTTACAAAAAGAATCCCCACCTGGTCTATTTATTATATATCCTACAGCTCAGATTTGCAAATTTCAGAATCTTGTGCTTTGCACTAACCTAAGCTTTTACAGCTCTGCTCATTTTGCATGTACAGCCTCTCGCTATCTTCCTCCACTCATCACCTCATCTTTTAAGTGTCATTTCTGTAGTATTGTGTGTAGCGAGGTAATAACGTCGAGTATTAGTAATGATTGTAACAGCACTGTTACAATACCCGTAACATTTCTTTTTCCACAGTGTCCTTTTTTTGTTAAAAAAAAAAGCATAACTTTACGTTCGTGTATGTCCATAATGTACGTACTGTAGCTCTGACTCCTGTAGCTTGCTTTGCATCTTTGACATGCTCACCGGCCATCCACCTCACCCTTCTCTTCCAGATCCACTTCCTCATGATTCTCTCAGCAAACTGGGCCTACCTTAAGGATGCCAGTCATATGCATGCCTACCAAGACATCAAAATGAAGGAAGAGCGGGAGCTGCAGGACATCACCTCACGCTCAAAGGAATGCCTCAATTCCTACACATAAGGATATTTCAAGCTTACAATCCACACGCACACATACATAAGCACACATACTTACAATAACAGACACTGTGGCCAACCACTGTGGGCCCTCTGGACCAAGGCGACTCTCAGCTAAAATAACATGCCAACTGACACTGTGCAGTACTAACCAGGCTCCTAACAGACTAATGCATCAGTGTTGCTTTCTGCACTAATTGTTTCACAACTGCTCTGTGAAGTTTCATTCATGCTAATTTTTATTTTTCATTTTCTGTAGGGAAGAGTGATCTGAGTTCTGATGTTCGTGTGTTTTTATAACCTTTGTTGTATTTTTTGCTGGTGAAGCTTGTGACATTGCACTATTCCTACACAGCACACCAGTGTTTCACAGTCTTGCTCGATCCTTCTTTAGTTTTCAGCTAAGGAAGATGAAACATTTTGGTTTTTGTTCTGTTTTGCAGATGTATTATACAAATGAACAGCCTTACATCCAGAGTTGTGCATCACACCATACTGACCTTTTTAGGGAAAGTAAACCAGATTCTTTTATAAAATAGTTGGTAATACATGCACTATAAATCTATAATCCTTGATGATTATGAATTTACTTGCATTTCCATCTCAGTTGGTGATTGTCTGAATGTTGTTCATTAGTTATGGATTTTTCCTGTACAGCTACTTAAGTCATAGCCTACATTACCTCTACCTCAGGTGAGCACTAGAGCCTATGGACAAACAATTCCCATTGCAAGGTGTAAAATAAACCAATTCCAGTTGTAAAAAGATGTCTCAAAGATATAGTAGATAGGTTTGTGTAGCTACACCCCCACACATGCACAACAGTTCAACTGATTCACAGTACTATAGACTTTGGATAATGCTACAAGAAAAACTTACTCTGACCTGTACGTATTCATTTAGGCACATAGGAGGGAAAAAACAAAAACATCAGTAATTGCCAATGAAGAGTTGTGATGGCTAATAATATAGCAGTGATTATCTGCAACATGCACAATATGATCAAAAATGACTTGATTTAACGGAAATCCTATTGATAAGCATAACTATGTCACATGTGTTTGTTACAATTTGAAAACAGAACTGAAGAAGTTCAGTTAAATTTATTACAGGTCAAATTTTTTCATTTCTTACCTTTTTTCACAATTTTCTATAATTGTATATTAATGTGCAATTTTCACAATGTTAAAATAACAACTTGTAATCTTTATTAGCTGAGTTACAGGGATAATTCGAGATGTTACTTTGTTGTATAAAGACGACCACTTCTGTGGTGACCTGTGATGTACAGTTATGTACACTGACTTCAGTAGTTGGCAGTGTTTGCCCATTTCCTGTTTTTCTAACAGAATATAAAGCTATGTAGCACATTAGTTATAGATCTTTTTTTTAGGTTCTTTTAATCACTTGAGAAGTATACTTTGTTTTGTTGCCTGATAGTATGCCTGTATTTTCTATGTATGTCAAGGGCTTCCTCATGATTAACTGATACTTAACTTTCCAACTGTCAAGCAACAATTAGCCACAACAACAGTCCTTTAAACAGTTGTATAAAATTATAAATGGTAAATTCAGCCAAAGTATGAATGCCAGTGTTAAACAGTATCTGTTTGATACAGTGGTACAGACCCTACAGTGCTTTATGTAGGACTGGCAATAGGTGTGGTCGAGCGGATAGATGACAGATGTACATGAAGGTAATGTACGCCACATCTTGTCTTTGTATGTTGTGTTTCCTGTTAAATGAACCAAAAAAGTAAATACAAGGCTATCTATCAATCACCAGGAGGACAGTAATCAGTTAAAAGAAAACAAACAAAAACCATCCTGTCTGACTGGAAACCCCTTTATGAAACAACTTCACCGGCCTGTTGACTGTTTTTATGAAAATAAATAAAAATGTTTTTTTTAAAAACGTTCTTCCAATTGTGGTGCTTTTGTTCTTTGCATGATAGAATTGATTGGTATACAGATTTAAAAAATGCATTTATTTGAATTTCATACAAAAAAGAAAACATGTAGGACTGATAAGCAAATTCTTGAAATATCTGTTTTTATACACTTCAGATTATGATGCCACAAACTGATGGTCAGCTCACCAAAAATCATCATCTTCATCCTTGTGTGAATATGCTGCAATGCTGAGACAAAATTGAGTTTATTAGTGAAAGCCTCGAGGGACAGAGTTTAAAAAAAAAAAAAAAAAAAAAAAGTAAAACAGTTTAAAATTAACAACATGAATCCAGAACAACAAAAAAAACCCCCTCAAGTATAAAGTACGACCATGATAAACCACAAAAGCAATTAAATGTTATTGAAAGAGGCTTATGTAAGTCCTGCACAGCTTTTGAATTAGAAAGCGGAAATAGTTTGTCTAGCCAAGTCAACGGTTTTAATTTACCTGTCTTCTTTATCCTCAGTCAAACTCTTGGCCTCTGGGCTTGCATATTCTGCCTCTTCTCTTCGAGAGCTCTGTAGAAAAAAAAACAATCCCAAAGAACTCCAGTCTGCATCGAGTCTCCTGTTTCATTTGTACAGAAGCCTCAGACAAACATGGATGCAACTTACCTGTGCATGTTGCTTCCCTCTTGCTTCCAAGACCATCTTCATGTATTTGTCCAGTGGATTTTCACTTTTAGACTCATTATATTTCTCTCCACTGATTTCTTCATCTACTCCTTTCTTAACCCCGGTTTCTTCTTCTTCTTCCTGTTTTGGATTTTCCACCTCTTGCAAAAGCTGATTAGAATGGGATGTTATCACATTAAACATTCATTTAAGGTCGCCTTTATGAGAAGTTTAGATAGTTTAGCTTATAAAAAGGATTTCTGCAGGAAGTGGGTCTAAGATAATCATTACCATCTCTTTCTCTAGTCGCTCAAGTTCTTGCAGCTCTCTCTCTCTGGCTTCTTCCTGCTCCCTTTGTCTTTTTTCTTCCCTTTCTTTCCGCTCTCTTTCCCACCTTTGTTCTTCATCTTCTTCCTTTTCAGATTCAACCAAACTTTGTGGGAGTTCTAGAAATAACATGAGTCATCCTTTGGGTTTAAAGAGCAGTTTACTGAAAATTGGCGGCAAAATGAGCCAACTGATTTTTACAGTTTGACTTATGATGTACAGTAAAAAAAAGGCTTGTATTGTCATTGGAAGTCAAGAAAGATTATGAATCGTTGATGAGAGAACTAAGACTCACCCGTTTGGCCCTGTGAGTCTATTAGGTCTTTTGGGAGGTCTTGTGGGTGGGGGCCAGCAGGGGCCTCCTCGGAGAGAGGGACAGCAGTGTCCAGGAGAAGCTCTGGAATGTGGCCGGGCTCTGGAGGGAGACATGCACAAAGAGATCTTTTATGCCCCACCATAATGCAACAGGGCCAGAGGACCAGCACAGAATACATAATCAGCGGTCCTTCATCTTCACCATTGTGCAGGGCCACTGAAAGGCCAGTCACACACTCATTAAAAAACAGCCATCCAAAAATTCTAGGCCTCCATACTGGATACATTACACATTTTGTTACATTAGTGATTAAACACTATCAACATATAGTTAATCATTTTCTAGAAATATATTCTAGTGACAGATGGAGCAAACAGAAATTAATCACACAGCACACTTTTCAGCACTCGCATCATGCACAGCAGTCATGGAATTAAAATAAACAGCACATAAACTATGAGTGTTTATCCTGGGATACAGTGAAGATTTTCCAGTATAAGAGGAGAGCTATACTTCTACAATAGATCCCCAGGGAACTTGTCATCTCCACTGAATGTCTTGTAGCTAGTCAAACAGCATGAAGCACTACTATAAAAGAACTTTATGTTCTAACAGTTTAAAAGTTCTCCTTTGATCACAATTTATGGCCCAGAACCTCTTCCTCAACAGCAATGACGCGACCAGACTGCTGAAGCTCAAAGTCGGTTGTATGAGTCACGTACACTGCAAACATTGGCTTCAGAAATACATGACCACATTCTATTTGATTATGCTTTAAACAATAAGGGGAAAATACTAAACAAAAATCAACTAACAACAATGAACAACACTGAGTACCTGATAATCCTCCAGTGAGATCTTCAAGGCTTATCTTCTCAGGCTGTGGGGAAGACTCTGAGCTGGAGAAGACTTGCTGTAGCTTTGGTGGACTGAAGGACACAGTGGCAACATAGGCATTGGTATTCACTGTCTCATCATAAAATGTATGCGAAACACTGCACTGTCCTTGAAAGTGATGCCAGATGATACCTGGAATGGTCGCGTGCTGTGCTCCTGAGCTGAGGACTGCGAGGTGGACTGAGCTCGGAGGACAAGTCCTCTGAGGTCACCACCTCATTGTGGAGGGCAGGAGAGAGCTGCCTGTCAGACGACAGCTGTGGAAGCAGGACTGCAGACACGACTGGCCCTAACAGAAGGAAGGACTTAATATTAAAAAACACATCTGAGGTAGAAACGTGCTCAGAGACTGATGTGTAAAGATCTGGACAGACTGACCTGAATTTTCAAATAATTTCCATAGAAAATATACAGTTTACATGCATGTGTGCAGCATATAAGCACTGAGAACATAAATCATTATTCAGTTTTTTGACATATTACCTTCTGTAAGCTCTCTTTGAAGATTATTCTTGAAGGAAGATTGTGTTGTAGGGGATGGGTGCTTGGATAGAGCCAAGCTTTCATCTGGAGCGTTTCCATTTTTTAGGAACAAAGGCTCGGTCAGCGAATAGAGACTGTGGTCAACAAAACATGTGGCCTGTGGCTGGTTATGATCTTCTGAGAAGGTAACTCTTGATTGTGCAGATGGTAAAGTCTTTCTGGTGCCATTGGAGGGGGATTGGATAGACTGAGGAGACAGTGGTCTGTGTGAGATCTTTGGTTTGTGGGCTAAGTGACTGTGTGAACGGAGAGGGTCGTGTTTTCTAAGAGGAGAGTCAGGGAAATGAGAAGGATGTGGTTGTTGTGGGGAAAGAGGTCTTGGGGGAAGCATGTGTGAGATGGTGGAGCGCACTGCCCTCTGCTGGTAGTTCCTGTAAGCTTCCTCTAAAGTCTCAGCCTCCCTCTGCAGCTCCTTGATCCGAGTCTTAGCTTCAGCTACCAACTCCAAATCAGAATCTGGTACATCACTCCAAGGCGATTTGCTTCCTCCCAGATTGCCATCTATTTCACAAACATCATAACCCACCCTGGCCCTCAGCAGAGTTCTGTCCACATAGATGTCAGGAGGAACCAGCTTGTCAGCGCCGAGCTCTAGTACAGAGCGATCAACAAGAGATGGTTTGGGATTACGCAGCACTTCATTTTCAAGAGCTGCCGGGATCACATGAGTCGCACAAAAGGAAGAGAAAGGGGAAAGGCAAACACGATGAATGTTGAGTACTACTACAGAATACAATCCACCATGAAAAATCAGAAAACCCCCCCAAAGCTAATTAGAAATAATTACATGGGGCTACACCAGAAATAGGCAGTTAAGACTAGAGTGTTGATTTCTTTCTTGCTTTTACTCAGTTTTCTATAAAGACCATCAAAAATACAAATAAAAGGATGAATCAATATGTGCAATGTGTAACTGTGTACAGAACTGTATGAGCTAGAAAAGAAAGCAAGCCTGCTTATGAAAAGCAAAAATAAAGTCAACTGTACTTAAAGCAAGATCATCTGATGTGATTAGCCACATTAACAGGGATGCCACATCAAAGTGTACCTTGCTGAGTTTGGTGAAGCTGCATTTTAATGTCCTCAACATGGTTAGCCATCCACTGGGATTTCTCTTTACACTCTATCAGCTGAACTTTGAACTGGGCACATTGCTCCATCTGCAGAAAAAAATGGACACAAAAGTGAACGACATGTATATTTTTTGATAACCAGAGATTTGAGGGCATACTGCGAACACAAATTCTTCAAGGTGAAGAAAAATTGTTTCCCACAGCAAGGAGCTGTGATGTAGCTGACCTCACTCTGGAGCTGTGCCTGCAGCACCTGTTTCTGGTTGTCAAATTCTTCCGCATCCAATCTGCGAGCACTCTGTAGCCTCTGAAGCTCCAACTGCAAGGATAGTTGCTCTTTGGATGGTTTGCCCAAATCTGAGACAGGATATATACGACTTAAAACATAACATAAAAGTACAGCTCATTTCCCCCAATGCATTTGTCTTCAGTGGGAAAACTGTCAGATGAAAAAGCATCTGGTTTTGTATGGAGCAGTTCTTGACCAGCATGACATTACAGCACATGGGGCCCATTATCATGTCACTGCCTTTTGTTAGCATTGAGGAGAGAGGCCCACTGCTCCTTTGCCCCATCTTTAGACAAGATGAATACTGTAAGCCTCAGAGAGAGGTAAGATTTTCTTTGCCATGGGTAAAAGGACCTCTGTCTCTGCTCCCATTCACTCATCCCCCTTTCCTCATTGGCTGTCTGCAAAGCTACAAACAAGACACAGAGGCCCTACTTTGGCAGGCGAGACACATTCAAGAAGACTCAGCTCAGCCAGAGGCAGTGGGATAAGACTACCAAAAATGCTTCACAGTACACTGCACCTTACACAGTTCACAATGAGCCTATACTCATGCACTCTGAATGCAACACAGGAACTTCAAGAACCTCGCTTATGGCAAAGACTGCAAATATTCAGACTTACCAAAACTAGGATTGCATTTTAGACACAATAAATCTGGTTATATAGTCCCAGGCTATAAGATAATCAGATGTGCATTATTATAAACAGAGTATGCCTGATTGTGTTTTTCATGTTTTTAACTGAATAGGGACACTCTCCTGGTAGACACTCGAGAGCAACCACCACTCTCTACCTGCATGAAGAAGCCGTTTCTCCTCTTGGGCCTCCTCCAGCTGTTTCTTTAGCAGCTGCAGCTGCCCCTGCAGCTCTGCTTTCTCTTTTGTTAAGCGGGGGTAGTCACTCATGCTCTCCATTCTTTCCCTTAACAGCTCCTTCTGTTGAGTCAGCAGAGAAATCTGCTGCTGTGCTGTGTCTAACTCGATCTGGAAAAACAATCCCGCGAGGGATATTAAAAGCATGGGAACCGAATCGCACTGGATGGCATGCATTTATCACAGAATTAAACTGAATGCTAATATAATTATTTATCATTTTGCCTCACGTCCACTGAAAAGGGTGAAGTTAACAAGGATGGATGGATTTGGGTCTTTACCTGCAGCCGCTTCAGCTCTGAGCACGTTTTACTGTGGTCCTCCAATTTGGCATTAATTGCAGCTGACTCCTTTTGGATACGGACAGTTTCCACTGAAAAATACAAAGATGTGAAAGCAGACAAAGCACAGGCAACAGAAAATTGGTCATAAATCCTTCACTGACTGACATACTTGCCTTTGTTTCTGTTCTCACTTTCTGTGAGCTTTTCTGTTCTCTTGATGTAGTCCTCCTTTAGTTCAAGCTGATACCTGATTTAAAGACAAGATGAGACATTTAAAAGCAGGACTAAAACTAAACAGTACAAGACAATGTGACTTGTTGTTCTTTCTACATTACACAAAGCAAATACTCGACCTAGTGATCAACTACAGATTTGCAAAAGCAATGTTGTCCTCTGTCAAATACATGGTAAAGTCCTCTTGTGTATGTTACTCTATTAATTGCTGTTGCTGCTGATAGCTCTATTCTTTTGATAAAAAGAAAATCACTTAAGTTAAATAAAGGTTGGTACATTAATTAACTCAGTGTCATTGAGATATATTTACTGCTTTATTTAGCAGGAAAATATTTGAAATTCACCAACAGGATTACTGTATTGATTTTTATGTCACAGATAATGATGATAATGTATACTGTATAGTATACACACAGTACTGACAGCAAGTACCTGGAAAGTTCATTCTTCAGCTTCTGGTCATACGTGTCCTCCATGGTTTTCACAGCCAGTTCTCTCCTCCTCAGCAGCTCTTCAGCTGTCTTGATCTTCTCCTCATGGATTTGACAAGTCCTATTACCATAAAAAGACAACAGCAATAACTATGAACCTGTGACCACAATGGAAGAGTGCAGCATCATTTCACTCAGATAAATAGTCATAAAAAATTCTTACTTTTCGAAGGCTTCTCTTCTCATCCTCAGCTCATTTTCTCTGCTACGTAGTGTTTCAATTTCCTTCAGCGCTGACTGTCTCTCAATGTATAAGTTCTTTTCTTCAATCTATAGAGAAGCGAAGTGGAAATAAGAGATAATTAGTCTATCTTAAATTTAAGGAGAAATAATTTGAATGTAAACTGTAATGCTCAGAACCACCCATAATCAAATTGCAGTGGGATATAGAAGCCTGATGCCAAATCATACATACAGCTCAGGAAATGAGCAGCAAGGTTTGAGGACTGAGAACAATTTAAAAAGATCAAGTGATAGCCAGTAAAAGAAAGTTAGGTAAGAAGGCCAGAATCCTCAAACTGACACCAGAACTTTAAGGTGATATTATTAGTAAAATATTCATCTGGGTGTCAGACCTTTGAAATCTTACATTACATGTTCAAGGTTTATATGAGAAAAAGAGCACCTCATTGTAGCAGCCATTTACCTCTTGCTGTTTTTGCAACCGATCAATAGCATTTTTCTCTCGCTCCATCAGGGCCTTTGTCTTCATTTCATAAGTCCTCTCCAGCTCCTGCTTCAGCCTTTCAAATTCTTTATGAAATTTGGATTTTTCTTCCATCCTCACCTTGGCAATTTCAACTTCTTTAAAATGTTCTATCTACAAAAGAAGATGAAGAAAAAAAGACAACATTGAGGCGACCCAACCTGGAGGAAAACTATGTGACCAAATAAACCATGTTTGTTACGAGTGTGTACCTTTAAGTTCATTTCTGTTTCCATCTGCACTTCAATGTCTTTTCTATACGCAGACAGTTTTGACTGTAATGGAAACACTTTGTCCTCATTGTACCCCAAACCCTCGTATTCCCGATCTATTGTTTTCATCTTCTCTACTGTGAATGGAAAGACAGGGAGAACACATTAAAACTCTTTGTTGGAGGGCATGAATATAAAAAGGCCAGTCACCGTCAGACATCAGTTCATACCAAGAGACTCTCCATAACTTGTCTGAGTGTCGGCATCGTGGCACAGGTTCCGAGTATAATGATCTGTTAGCTGTGTTAGAAGGCTGATCAGGAACCCTGGTAAATAAAGACATAATAAATCACTGGAGAGACTCTCGAACAAAAGCAGTTTTATTAGAAGTAGAAGGAACAGGACACTGTACATACCCCTATCATGGTTTTCTTTATTTGAAGACTGTAAGAAAATAATAATGGCGCTTTTATTAGTAATTACACTATGTCTTAATACTTATATCAAAAAGATGTTCGAGGTTCAAAATAATTATAAATACCAATGACTTGTAAAGGTTTGATTCAGGGCGTATTTTAAGAAGCTGAAGAAGGTCTTCTTTTGTAAAAACCTGTAAAAGTAGATCAGAGACCTTCATCTCCATCTTCTTGACACCTCAAGCTACATGTACATAAAAAGTCATACACACCTTGTCTTTAGATAATCCGCTTTCAGGATAGAACACAGAAAGTGTGTACTCATACCCAGAGTTCTGGAGATGATCTGCCACTATGCTGTTACAGGCTGAAACTAAAATGGGTTCATGTTTCACATGTGCTGGCCTGGGAACTGGTTCTTGGCCTGCCAAAGCTGGGTACTTTAACTCCTGGATGAGCTGATTTCGCAGCTGTGCCTAAATAAGATCCGAATAGTCAAAGAGAAGGATGAAGACCAAACACTGAACATTGCTACAGTGCTGTGAAAAAGTATTTGGCCCCTTTGATTAACTGTAATTTAACACCTTTTTTTGTAAAGTTGAGCTCAATTTCACTATCCACACCCTGGCTGATTACTGGCAGACCTGTTGAATCAAGTAATCACTCAAACAGAAGCTGTCTCACAAAGTGAAGTAAGCTAAAAGATCCCAAAAAGCAACACATCATGCAACACGCTATCAGTGTGGAAAGAGTTACATCACCACTACTAAAGCCAGTCTCACTATCCAATTGTTAGAGCTATAAAAAGTGGTGACCTTTCTGAAGAATGCCCAGCCTACCAGAATTACTCTAAAAGCAAAATGACAACTCATTCAAGATGTCACTGAGTTCCAAGGAGAAAACCACTGAGCAAAAGGCTCAGCTCACATTTGCCAAAAAAACGTATTGATGATCCTCAAGACTTTTGGAGAAAGCGGAATAATGAGACGAAAGTTTCACTTTTTGGAAGGTTTGAGTCCCATTACATCTGGCTTAAAACTAACACAGCATTTCATAAAAAGAACATCATACCAACAGACATGGTGGTGGTAGTGTAATGGTCTATGATCTAGAAAGTCCTGAAGGAAAATGTCTGGCCATCAGTTTATGCCCTGAAGTTCAAGCACACCTGGGTTATGCAGCAGGACGATGATGAGAAACCTGCCAGGAAGTCCACCTCTGGATGCCTCAAAATAATGCCAGATGAATGTTAAATTCTAATTGCTTTGACATAACCGTAAACAGTCCATAAATGCTTAAAAACCTTTCAATGTGGATGAATTTAACAATTGTGCAAATAAGAGTGCACTATAAGTCCTCCATGGTGATGTGAAAGAAATCGAGAAAGGCAAATACTTTTTCACAGCAATGTATAATAATAACAGCACCGTTATTAACATTGCTTACCTTGAGTGTATCAAGAACTCCTTTACTTTTAAAAGTCTGATAGAGTCTTTTCCTCAGCTCGTCAGGGGATAACGCATCTTCCTTAGAGGAGGACATAGCTGGGATCTTTGCGAGACCTGACATAAAACAAACAGAAGCAGACAATTGGACGACGAGTGTGAGAATAAAAACCTTCGCTTTCAAAAACTTTCCCAAGTATTATTGGTTGTTATCAAAATTGTATTCCTCTATCTTCGCAACATGTGCACCATGTGTATCTTAAGAAGAAGAATACTCACCTGCCTGACGACCACAAACCTTCGCGTCTCTTTTCTTGTTCTTGAAACATTTAAATCCACCGTCAACGGAAAAGCTTGGTTCCGTGCATGCGCATAATTATGACGTCACGTCGAAAAACCAAAAATGTATTTATTATAATTTAATTATATGCATTCAGTGTTTCATATAGAATTGTTTCTAAAAGTGCGTTAGAAAATAATTATCATTTAAAAGATTTAGTACAAAAAAGTTTCGCTACTTTATTATGTCATCATTTTGCGACTGCTGTTCTTGCGATCCAGGAAACGCAACTAACAGGTAAACAAACACCGGTTTTATTCCTTTAAAAACAGATATATGACATACCTTTCTATTGTTTCTATTCATATAATGCTTATCTTGGTCTTACAATAGTCATGTAGTTTCTTTAAGCATCCGTGGAGCTCCGCGGTTAGTGCTAACTTGCTATCCAGAGGGTTTACAGTCATTTTAGGTTACGCTGTCACTATTTTCTACTTATAAGTTTGCTTATTTCGTTGTGGAGGGATTAATTTCAGATCAGTTTATCTTTGCTGAGAGGAGAAGACGATGTCTGGAAGCTTTTACTTTGTCATGGTTGGTCATCATGACAATCCTGTGTTTGAGATGGAGTTCCTGCCAGCTGGGAAGCCCGAATCAAAGGTAACCTCGCTTAATTTAATCACTCAATTACTGAGCTACAGCGCAGTATTTGTCTCTATTTGTGTATTTGACACACTTACACATTTCAAATAATCAAACAGGTTTCAATGTTAGACAAAGCTAATCTGAGTAAATTCAAAATGCAGTTTTAAACGATTAATTTGTTTATTAAAGGGAAAAAAGAAAGTTAATCAAACCCACCTGGCCCTATGTGGAAAAAAATAATTGCCCCCCTCTTAATTAAATCATGAAACAACTGTTCTTACTTACATTTACTTACATCATACTTACAGGATGATCATCGTCACCTAAACCAGTTCATTGCACATGCAGCCCTGGATTTGGTGGATGAAAATATGTGGCTGTCCAACAATATGTACTTGAAAACTGTGGACAAATTCAACGAGTGGTTTGTTTCTGCATTTGTCACTGCAGGACATATCCTTTTGTTCTGTTTCATGTGATAATTATTTCCTGATGCTGTGTCAGTTGCCCGATGAAAACACATTTTTTCTTTGCTCAGCATTAATTAAGATATTACTGTTTTTAGACTGATAGCAAGCGAGCAAGCAATTTATTTATATAGCACCTTCAGACAACTCCCAGCTGAAAACAAAGGGCTGTACACTTATGAAAGGGGTAAGTTTGTTAAATAATCTCATTTCAGTGGTGTAGTTTATACACAGTATTTGTAATCGAAACAGCAAGTTGAATAACCAAAATCAAGCACAAGTTTTGAATCTTCTATTAATCTACATCTTAAAAAACATGTTAATTCATTTAAATCATTGGGATTTAAAGCTATGATCTAACATGTAATATAAATATGGAAATCAGGGCCACCAGTGTGATTATTTTGGGACTTAATGAGTTTGTTATCATTGTTTCCGGGCAGATTCAGTGTATGGGCATGTCTTCCTTTTCTTTAACTATTTGCAACACATATAAGATTCATCATGCTGCACGACATGCGACAAGAAGATGGAATCAAAAACTTTTTTAACGACGTCTATGATTTATACATCAAGGTAAGTCGTTATCCAGGTGATAAGAGTATCTTAGCATGATGTGACATTTGGTATATTTTGCTTTTAGCATTTAATCTTATCCTGCTCTGTCTTTCAGTTTGCAATGAATCCATTCTATGAAATCAACGCGCCCATCCGCTCAACTGCTTTTGAGAGGAAAGTCCAGTTCCTTGGGAAGAAGCATCTCCTGAGTTAATCACTTCACACAAAAATTTCAATAGTGTCTTTATGTTGTATATAGTTAATACAGTTGTTTCTGTTCTTCTTTAAAAATCTTCAATGTGTTCAGAACAAAAGTGGATTTGTATAAACAGTGTTTTGCATTGTGCGTGTTTGTTTTGTTTTTTTAATAGAGTGGATGTGGCTGCTTTGTGTAACATTATGGCTTCAAATTTCATGTGCACTGCAAAAATATCCAGAAAGAAAATATCTGTAAGTTACTGCAGAGCATAGTCCAATACGTTCACAGGAAATATTAAACTGATTTATCAGCTAGATTCCAGTCTACAAAACATGCATAACAGGCAATTTTCAGGGGGTTTATTCATCACTTGGCATGCCAGTAGTACAACTTTGAAAGAAAAAAAAAAGACACTTAAACATATGGTTCACAGTTTTAAATAACTATGGGGAGACTTTCAACTTGAAAATATATTTAAAAAATAAGTGCATTCATTAGCTAAATAATCCCATCAATGAAAAAAAATGTCACTACTCCATTATTTATTCTGCTTATAGTTAGATTCATGTTTTTTTCCAATGATAAAAAGAGCTTACAAAATACAAAAGTTTCCAGAAACAGAAATATTCCAGATGCCATGCATGTTAAATCTGTTTTAATATTTCAGGGAATTAATTCATCCCTCATTGCTTTCAACACACAGCCATAATCTATCCACAATGCAGAATGTGCACAAACAAGACCTAAATGTGCATTAATAACAAGCTTCCATTTGTTAGTCATACAAAGAATTTCCTTAGCTACCTCATAATTTTCAGAAATAAGTTTATTGGTAGATATGTTATTTCAATTCTGCAGTTATTTCATTACTATCATGTCACCATTCTGCATTTCAATATTAGGGAGTGGAGTGTAGAGGCCCTACAGTAATTGCACTCTCCAGGTTGCACATATCTAAACAAATAAAAAAAAATGGAATCATTTAACCTTTTGAAAAATACTCTAATTTATAACTATAAGTTGTCTTGGGTCAACACAAAATGTTTTGTTTTTTTTCCCGTAAGCCTGACTTAATGGCCTTTGGCAGTGTTGAGTCAAGTGCTTTTAATTGTATTTGTAATGCCACTAGCATTAATTTAGTGTTTTTTCATTGTTTTTCTCCCCCAAACAAATCCAACACTTTGCATTATCAAACCATCAACAGTATAACAGTAGCGTAATTTGTTTAAATAAGATGTTACTACAGAACTGTACACCTACATCCTCATTTAATGGGCCTAATAGTGAATTCATGTTGGTGATAACTCCTGGGTGTTACGAACAGCAAGTGGCAGTGGAGCGAGGCTTTCTGTGAAGCTTGACTGTGTCTGTAGGGATGAGGTGGTCCGTTCTTTCATCCACTGCCAACACTCTACGCACTGCCTCCTCAAAGGCCACTGCTACATTGATGGCATCCTTGGCACTGGTCTCATAATAGGGGTAGTCACCATTCTCCTTGCACCACTGCTGCGCCTCCTCGGTAGACACCTGCCTCTCCGTCACATCCACTTTGTTGCCCAGTACTACGAACGGGAACTTCTCCGGCTCCTTGACATCCGCATAGTAGATGAACTCCTTCTTCCAGTTGCCCAAGTTCAGAAAACTCTGGTTATCATCAACACTGAAGGTGAGCAGACAGCAATCAGAGCCACGATAGAAAGGAGTCCTCAGGCTGCGGAAGCGCTCCTGGCCAGCTGTGTCCCAGATCTGGAGGGTAACCTGGTGGCCATCTACCTCCAGGTCCTTGTTGAGGAACTCAACCCCGATGGTGTGGAAAAGGTGTGCATCAAACTTGTTGGTCACGTAGCGATTCATGATGGAACTCTTTCCTACACCACCGTCACCGAGCAGAATGACTTTCAACAAGGATGTCTTTGTTGTCATGGCTATTTACTCCCAAATCCACCACTTTTGAAATAGTTTACCTAGTAGAAAGAGTGTGTGATGGATACTGTTAGTATTTGTACACCATTACACACACAAAAAAAGTTGCAGCAAGAAGACGTGTGGTATTGAAAACATATTGTTCTCACCCTAGGTTGATTTTGAGCTCATCCACTGGTCTGGATCATGTGCTGTTAAATCCCAGTCCCTGGTCACATGCTCATTTCTTTAATGTTGAAGAGTCAGGCCATTCAGGTAGCGTTCAGCTAGCTGTAATACAGAGATAAGAGCTCAGTTTTCTGTTGGCCCGGGACAGCAGGTACACTGCAATAACGTATTATCTGCCACCAAACATGCGATAACGTTACATTAAGATGCAAACAAGGTATTAAAGTTTAGCTTGTAGTTACATGGTACACAATACGAAACATATTTTTAACGTGCTGTAACATAACAGAGTCACCAAGTTGGTACTACCGGCCAGTTAGCCAGTTAGCTGAGCTGGCTATCGTGAAGAAGGAAAACAAGATAACAGCTGGAGTTAGGTTAATGTAGGGTACCAGATCAGCTAGCCTGGTTTTCATGCAGATAAGAGTGTAAGTCACGTACCTCACAGTTAGATCCAGGCAGCTGTTGAATAAAAATAATAAGCCACCAGATAACTTAAATGATCTTAATACATCTGTTTGGCAGCTCCTTCCCTTGGCGTGTCTGGAGGTAACGTCAGGGCTCTCCGTTTCCTGGTAAAGTCTGGCGCTAACGTAGCTAGCTGCTAACAAGCTGGTAACGTCGGGTCATGTGATCTGGTCAGGACGAAACAACCAACGAGCGCCGAGATACGCTCTCAGGCCACCACTACTTATACAACATGTACATTAATATTTTATCACAGCGTACACATGACTCTTAATGTTCAAAATATCACAGACTTTAAAGTCATTCGTGTTTTTGCTTTATTTGAGTGAGATTAGTAAGCCGTAACATCGCTTTATTTTACGGTAGTTAACCGCAACATCTTTGCAGTAGTTAAGCTACACCAACAGAGGGCCACATGTAGCTGTCATCTGTTACCACACAATACTTTTACCCAGTTTGTAGAAACCTGCAGTAGATAATATGAGTTTGGGGCTCTCGTTTCTTTATATTTTACTAGGAAAATGTGCATTTTTTTAAGGACACTACACCCCCTGCTGGGTTATGCCGGATTTTGTGATAATAGTTCTTTGGGAATAACTTTGTTAAAATTATATTGTATGCTCGTTAATCCGTGTTAGCGTTGTCCGTTTCATAGATGTAACTAAATATATGGGAGTAGATGATGTGTTTTTGTAACTGATTAAAAATGGTTAGGTACAAGGTCTGGACTTAAAATTTGTTTTAAAAAAGTAGCCAGAGCCTGAAGCAAACTGTAAAGAAATTAGTTGCAGCTCAAAACCTTTTGAACATTTGGTACTGTAAAATAATCATCATTATGGAATCTGTACATGGAAAAAAAATAAATGATAGGAAGTTAGAAAAAAACATTTAATGTAATAACATGGTATAATAATACAGCAAATCTTACACAATTGTATGCACTGATAGTTTTTTTTTAATTGTTTAAACTAAACAGCCTTCAAAAACGTTGATCAATTAAAATTGCAGATATAATTAACCTAACAATTCACATTACATATTGTGGACTATTAACTTTTTAACTATTAACTTCAGAAATGCATTGTTGCAAACATAACAAAGGTTTAAGCACAATACTGTTGGACCAGACTAACAAAGTTAGCATTTTCACCTTTTCCTGAGATCTGAGTTATCTGTACCATAAAAGATGATTTTGAAAATCACAAAAAAACTATAGCAGGGTGCTTCTATGTAGCAGCTTTGTGATGACATGAATTTCTCTGCACTTAGTTTATGTATTGTTCCCTGTAGACTGTGTGTCTGCACTGAGGGAATAATGGGAAAAAATCCACAAGAAACACACCATAACATGGATAAATGTCAAGGCATATGTTCTTAAAAGACTGGATCCTCTTGACACGTTCCTGATGTCAGCACAACAGTGTCCAGCCCAATCTCACCTCCAAGACCTTTCCCGCGCTGAACTTCAAAGATAACCTGAAACACAAACCGACATACAGTTGTACATTAAGGTTGTTGATCTGAGTAGTAAATTAGTAATGTGATGGCTGCCTTTTCAGAACATCAAAGGAATTTACTTTTTAGGCCAAGATCCCATCATAGCTAGCCACAAGTATTGAAGAAGATTTTAAATATAATGTTCTAAAATGTGTGTAAATGACTTACAGACTCTGGGGCCTTCTCCTTCCAGGTTACTGTGAGAAACTCAGTCTGCCAGCCCTGCTCCCTGCTCTGACTCTGCTCCCATACTGGGTAAACATTGTTGTCCAGCAGTACCCTGAGCGTGCCCACATCAGGGCCAACCACACGGTAGTCAAAGGTAAGGCAGAGGCTGCCATACTGGGACCGGTCACCAAGAAGCAGTTTCAACCTGGCCGCATCCTCTTGCTCCCCTACAAGCCCGCTCAAAGCCATGTAGTACTCACCACCTGAGAAGGTTTGTAGCTGATGTAAGTTACAGTATCTGAATGCACAAAAATGAATACCTCTCCTTTGAAAAAGTAACATTCATCAGGTCGTTACCATTGTCATGGTATGCTACACTCCAGTCCATGTCATCAGACTTGTCTTGGATCCATTCGCACGCCCCTTTGTCAAAGTTGCAATCCATGAAATACTCTAGAAAGTAAATGTTAGGAACACATTTTTAAATTAGCTGAGTAGCGATTATACAACAATAACACGTCTTAATATATGCTAAATCATCCAGGTAAGGAAATCCCAGAAAATTAATTCTGTTCATCTGGACGACTTTGGTCTTGAGAATAAAGAAGTCACTTGAATTATTGACAAAACTTTTCTCTCAATGAAAACGCAATGTGATGAACAAAATCAACTTCCTGGGAACAATGAAACATGAACACACTTTTTGATTACCTTCTTGAGCTGGCGCTATGTGGATCTCTTCGACTTCTGTGGCTGGTCCGAACACTGACTCAAAGTCCTCTGATACTGTGTTTAGAGATTAAATTTAAAAAAAAAATGGAGTGAATTCATCTTAATATACACATTTAAGCTTTCAGCTATTAGGCATGCCTAAGTTAAACTGGTATTCATTGGTTCAAAAGTTTTGCTCTAAATCCTAAATTCATTTAGATTATACCTTTCAACTTTAGCTGATGGCGTGATTTCCTGATGGATTTTGTATTAGACTCGAACTAGACTAAGATAATGAGTGCAAAAACTGACACAACTCTGATACTACTCTTAAAAAATATGCAATGGAAAGAACTTAATGCATAAATAATACAGCAAAGAGATTTTTCAAGATGACAGGTAGAAAGGGGTTTTTAACCAACAGGTAAAGACCTGCCCTGCTGTCACTCATACCATAAAATGGAGCTACAACTTTAGCATATATCCCCTCCAAGCAATTTAAAGCTCTAGCAGAAAATCACCCCCATGAAATGCAGCCACAGACAGTCTGATGAGTGACAGCTGGGATTATTGAAGCTGCTCAGTCAGAGTAGGCCTGTTTTAGAGAAGTCTAGAGTGCTGATGACAGACCTTCCTACAAGGAGCCAAGTCTGTTTGCACAACAGCTGTTTTGGGGAAAACATAATAAAAGGTTTAGGGGCTTTGTAAATTCCCATCCCGCCTCCCCCTCCACCTGAGGGATGGGGAAGCAGGCCCAGGATGAGTTGTATCCTTGGGCTCTCACATGCCAGCAGACTAACATTCCTCCCTGGAGGTGATGGATGTCTTAGGGCCTGTCTCCTCTTGCTTTCTGAGTTCTTACACAGGCTCTGATCTTTCCATAAAATTCAAGATTATCAGTGAAAGACAACCTCATTCATGGGGATTTGAAGGTTTTAAATGTAAGCTGGTAAGTCTTGATTTTACAGTGTTGGGTTATTATTGGGAATTTACATTCAGTCTGTTGTGACCAATAGTTTAATATAGCAGAGTAAGTAAGAATTCAAGGATTTTGAGAAAAAAAATTAGGTTGACAATTTATTTTATTTATACCAGTATAATCATCATAGTGCCTTTGATCCTTTATAGATAAGTCAGTGAGACTGGGATAACTCTGGGTTTGAGGTTAACAGCAGATCTGAAGCAACACCCCCTTTTCTTCTTTGGTCAAGGCCTTAATCCAGAGCTGCCCTTTCAGACAGTTATTTCAGCTGAAAATCCATAATTACATTCAGATGTCATGTAAACATGAGGGGACAGTCTCTTTTGAATCACACTGAGTTTGTTTAGTCTGTTTATGGTTACTACTTACTTTGCAGACCACCCAGAATAGTGGAACTCATTTATCATAGCGCTGCCAAACAATATGCCCCTTACTGAAAACGTCTCCTCTTGGATTGAGCTGGTTGTCTTCCTCTTCCACCTCTTCCTCTTCTTCCTCAGGAAATCCCTCCTCTTGCGTTCCTTTAGTCGTAGTGCCAACATAGACCTCCCCGTCATAGTCAAAAGGTTGCAGGGGGATGTTGGGAGGTGGCGTTGCGACTGGTTCGAGGATTACATTTTTGATGTCCTCGTCAGTCAGTTTACCTCCCAGAATCCTAGGCTTCACCTGGGAGTCTGGGATGGCTGCAGGCAGGAAGAGGAATCAGAATAGACATATGGCTCTGCAATCATGACTGACAAACATAGTATTTGACTTCAGATGTCTTTCTTGTTTGTCATGTATTTTGCAGATGCAGTTCTTATTTATTATTTCCCTGCAGTGACTTACCAGGCCATTGATAATATGCTTTCCACAGGAGCAGAGCTGTAACAAACTAACATGCTAAGACAACAGATCCTCCTACTGCATGCAGATAAGACATAAGCGGGCACAGCTTAAATTAGTTTCTTAAATGCTCAAGCAATTTACTGTATAAGGCCATGCTGAGGATTTAAGGTCTCAGACTGCGGGTGCTATGGACATACATTTTCAGCCATGAGCAGGGGAGAGAGGTGGGGGAGGTGCTCTTATATATAGACAAGAGGAAGGGATGAGTGAATGGGGTTGCAGGGCAGGGAGTGAATAGCAGAAACAGAGTCTTGGATTCTATACAATCTCACCATTCAGGGAATCATCTGCACTGCCTTTTTCTCCATCCCACGAACTCTGATAAAACGGCTTAACTACAGAAAATAAAGGCATTTTCATTTACGCAGAAAGCCCTGACCTCTTTTTTGTTATTTGGCTGCATGAGATTTCACCTGTTATTATCTGGGTCTGGTTCAAAGAGTACAGCACTATCTTTATTTCTCCTTTTTCAGTTGGCTAGCTACAATGCAGTGTCGTATTTACACAGGTGTGTTTTCAATCTGTGCCTCTCTGGTGTTAACATCTGTGAAGAGGAGGGGAGTCTGAAGGCAGGAAACTAGCCTTGGCAGGACTGCTGTTTGCAGATGTTTAAAGAGTCCAAATGAAATATGTGGCTGTAAAACTTCTCCTGACCTACCTGACTGATTACCCTCGTCTGTTTTTTAAATCAAGCGTGAATGCCTTAATTTGGCAAATCTCAGTAGAAATGAAAGGCTTTGCTAAAATTATTTTATTCGTAATTCTCTGCAGCGAATCTCGGATCTCACCAGAGCATTCAAAGCCATTGCCTCTGAAGCCAGACTTGCACCTGCACCTGTAGGATCCTTGAGTGTTCACACAGACAGCGTGGTGGCTGCACTTGTGGGTGCCGGCTGCACACTCATCAAGGTCTGGAATTGGAAGAAGCCTATTTGTACCTTTAGGAATTGAAGTGAGGAGATGACTCCCCTTAATGATCATGTATACCTTACCTACACAGTCATATTTGCCGTTGACATATTTCAGATCGTAGCCTTCCTGACACTTGCAGTAGTAGCTGCCAAAGGTGTTCACACATTGTCTGTTGTATGGGCAGAGGTTCTTCCCAGTTACACACTCATCAATATCTAAAGAGAAACAAAGCAGGAGAAAAAATAAAGAGCCCATGTTTTTTATAATTATCAAGAGTTCTGTAGTCTTGTGAAAAAACTAAGTACACCCTTACCGATTCCATAAAAATCAAGAGGGTAACTAGCAGCCAAAGGCTGTTAATCAAATGCACTTAATTAATTGTTCATCACTAAATGTGACCACTGATATAAAAGCAGATGGTTTAGCAGTTTGCTGGTCTGGACCATTCAGGTGTGTGTGTTAACAGAATGCCCCTGTTTTCTTAAGAGTGGATGTTCAAGCAAATTTACCCCAAGATCAGATGGTTCAATGTAGGAGAAACTGCAAAACACCCAAGAGCTACAGGTCTCACTGAGCATGTTAAATGTTAAAGTTCATAACATTAAAATGAGAAAAAGACTAAATAGATATGGCTTGTTTGGGATGGCTGCCAAGAAAAAACACCTTCTCTCTAAAAAGAACATGGCAGCACAGTTTAGGTTTAAAACAAACCACAAGACATCTGGAATAATCTTATTTGGACAGATCAGACAAAAGTGAACATATTTGGTTATAATGCATAGTGCTATTTTTCGTGAAACCTAACCATAGCATACAAGCTCAAAGACTCCATACCAACTGCTAAGCACAATGGTGGAGGGGTGATGACTTGGGATTTTTTGCAATCATTTGCCCTGGGCAAAAGGCAATCATTGAGTTGACCATGAACTCCACTGTATACCAAAGTATTCTAGAGTCAAAGGTGAGGGCATCTGCCGACAGCTAAAGATTAGCTAAAACTGGGTCATGCAACGGGACAGTGATCCTTAGCACAGCAGCAAATCTACAACAAAACGTCTGAAACAGAAAAGAATCAACGTGTTGCAATGGCCCATTTAAAGTCAATCTACATGAAATTTTGAGTGATCTTAAGAGATCAGTGCAAAAACAGAAGCAACATTGCAAAGAAGAGTAGCAAATTTCTCCACAATGATGTGAGAGATTGCTAAAATCATACGAAAAAAGCCACTTAATAATGGGGCATACTTAGTTTTTCAAAGCTGCATAGAGTCCTTCGAAAACCTTTTCACATGCAGTCATATCCAGTACCTTCTGGTCAATAACACTTCCTCTTCGCTATTTGCTTTGCCAGGGGTGTGTTACCAGTTATTTCTATAGATTTAGTTACTGTTTTTGGGGCTTTATCATTTTGATAATCGTAAATAGGAACTCTCAAAGCCTTGTAGCATTGCTGAATTGTGTTTGATTAGGAGCTCAGCAAGCAGCTAAGCAGCAGTCTGTGGTGAATAAGCATATAATTATTAACAGCTCAACATAACAGGACATATGCACAAGAAGGGTTTTATTTTAAATTGTAATAGTAATTAATGTAAAACCTCATTCCCCAAAATTCAGGCAAGTGTGCAAAATTGAACTAAAAGCAAAATGTTTTACATTAGATTTTTTATACCCTATGTTTAATCAAATATAGGGCATAGACATTCTGCAAATTATTTGCAATTCTATTCTGCTTTTGCTTACATTTGACAAATGATTGTCTTTTACTGCTATGGCTTAAAATGTTTCTACTATATTTGTGGTTAGCAACTGAAAGTGTGGACCTAAAGCCAGTTGGGGTCTATAAAGTATATGGAATGTCACATTGAATACAATCAGGATAAATGTGTCTCATCAGAATTCATTTTTTGTACAGTACATGTGGTAAAAATAGAATTTGGCTGCTTTTGGAATAAAAAGTATGTTTTTGTTGTAAATCTGTTTCTGAATGTGTTGCATTCGTGGCAGTCGTGAAATTTAATGCCGCTGAACTTGTATATGACCTCCCCTGTGTGATCATGACAGACTGGTGCAGCCACAGCTCAAGCAGTTTTGTTGGAAGATATATAACTAAATTGCATTCAGTTGATTTACAAGCAAAACATGCCAAAACCATGTAATATAATCCTCACACAGTGTGTCCAGTATGCAGTTACCTTCAATCTGTGTGACATAGAAAGAGTCTCTGTGTTTCTTATTTCATATAAAGGCTGTTGCCTCATATAACACATTGTTTGTATAAGACTAACTTCTTAAAACATTCATTTTTCTGCACGTATGATCTGTTACCGCTCACCTACACAAGTTCTTCCATCCTGCCCCAGTTGCAGCCCTGCAGATGGGCAGAGGCATTGAATCTCTCCTTGTACTTCCTCACAGCCATACTGACAGTGAGCAAGTGCACAGGTCCTAGAATCTACATGTCCAAACACAAAATAACACAAATTATCAGATATGCATCCTGATATGCAGCTGTTCTCTGCATTTCCACTCAGTGTATGTATCCACATTGGGACTCACTGGCACAGGATCCGTCGGCCATTAAGGTGTATCCGTTGAGACAGTAGCATTTGTAACTCCCATAGGTGTTCATGCAGCGATGCTCACATGGACGAGGTTTCAGGCCGCACTCATTCAGGTCTAAGAATAAGAAAGATCTTTACTTTTTGTAAAGCAATCAATCGAGCAGATAAACATTTTCTTTCTGGAAAAGTGAATCCTTCCATAAATTAGTCTGTGTACCCGGTTTGCTTTCCAGACATTATTTAATGACCTCAAATACCCACCTTGATTACATGTCTTTCCGGAGTATCCTGGAAAACACTTGCATTTGTTGGGGCCAACGCACTCTCCGTGCTTGCACCCGTGCTCACACTGGGCTGGTAAAACATTTAAGATGAAGAAAATACCACCAGAAATATCAGTGGTGGAAAATGATGGATTGCAGTCAAAACCACAAATTTCTATTGTACAGGCAAGGTTTTTAAATCTAGAATGTAATTTCCTCCACATTTTTGGGGGTTAGAAAAATATCCCCCATGAAAAGACTAACAATAGTCAGGATACAGTTTTTTGGCAGTAAAGCTTGTTCTCTCTAAATATTTGTTTATTGAGAAAGCTTTTCGTGTTAGTTTAAATGTCTCAGCCTGCTTGCTTTTTAAGTGCCTTAATGATTTTTATCTTACTGATTATAAACTGGCCTTTGAATGCATACTGTTCTTACCCTCACACTGCCCTTTACTGTTTTTCCTCCAGCCATAGCAACACTCCAGTCTCCTACCATAGCGACACACACCTGGTTGGTTTCCAGTAAGGACTTGCCTGTAGTGCCTTTGCAGAGGAAAAAGAGAAGTCAAAGGTAAGATATATACAGTGGGGCAAAAAAGTATTTAGTCAGCCACCGATTGTGCAAGTTCCCCCACTTAAAATGATGACAGAGGTCAGTAATTTGCACCAGAGGTACACTTCAACTGTGAGAGACAGAATGTGAAAAAAAAATCCATGAATTCACATGGTAGGATTTGTAAAGAATTTATTCGTAAATCAGGGTGGAAAATAAGTATTTGGTCACCTCAAACAAGGAAAATCTCTGGCTCTCACAGACCTGTAACGTCTTCTGTAAGAAGCTTTTCTGTCCCCCACTCGTTACCTGTATGAATGGCACCTGTTTGAACTCATCATCTGTATAAAAGACACCTGTCCACAGCCTCAAACAGTCAGACTCCAAACGCCGCCATGGCCAAGACCACAGAGCTTTCGAAGGACACCAGGAAAAGTATTGTAGACCTGCACCAGACTGGGAAGAGTGAATCTACAATAGGCAAGCAGCATGGTGTGAAAAAATCAACTGTGGGAGCAATCATCAGAAAATGGAAGACATACAAGACCACTGATAATCTCCCTCGATCTGGGGCTCCACGCAAGATCTCATCCCGTGGGGTCAAAATGATCATGAGAACGGTGAGCAAAGATCCCAGAACCACACGGGGGGACCTGGTGAATGACCTGCAGAGAGCTGGGACCAAAGGTCACCATCAGTAACACACTACAACGGCAGGGAATCAAATCCCGCAGTGCCAGACGTGTTCCGCTGCTGAAGCCAGTGCTTGTCCAGGCCCGTCTGAAGTTTGCCAGAGAGCACATGGATGATACAGCAGAGGATTGGGAGAATGTCATGTGGTCAGATGAAACCAAAGTAGAACTTTTTGGTATAAACTCAACTCGTCGTGTTTGGAGGACGAAGAATACTGAGTTGCATCCCGAGAACACCATACCTACTGTGAAGCATGGGGGTGGAAACATCATGCTATGGGGCTGTTTTTCTGCCAAGGGGACAGGACGACTGATCCGTGTTAAGGACAGAATGAATGGGGCCATGTATCGTGAGATTTTGAGCCAAAACCTCCTTCCATCAGTGAGAACTTTGAAGATGAAATGAGGCTGGGTCTTCCAACATGACAATGATCCAAAACACACCGCCCGGGCAACAAAGGAGTGGCTCCGTAAGAAGCATTTGAAAGTCCTGGAGTGGCCTAGCCAGTCTCCAGACCTCAACCCCATAGAAAATCTGTGGCGGGAGTTGAAAGTCCGTGTTGCTCGGCGACAGCCCCAAAACATCACTGCTCTCGAGAAGATCTGCATGGAGGAATGGGCCAAAATACCAGCTACTGTGTGTGCAAACCTGGTAAAGACCTATAGTAAACGTTTGACCTCTGTTATTGCCAACAAAGGTTATGTTACAAAGTATTGAGTTGTATTTTTGTTATTGACCAAATACTTATTTCCACCCTGATTTACGAATAAATTCTTTACAAATCCTACCATGTGGATTCGTGGATTTTTTTTTTCACACTCTGTCTCTCACAGTTGAAGTGTACCTCTGGTGCAAATTACTGACCTCTGTCATCATTTTATACACACACATATATATATACATATACACACATATATATGTATATATATGTATATATGTGTATATATATATATATATATATATATATAAAGCAAATTAAGCCTTTAAACAAAATCTCATGTCAGGAAGCAAAAAAATAAAATGAAAAATAAAACCCCCACTGACTATGAATTTAGGTTATTATAGAATCATGTTTAATTAGGCCCACACACACTAACTGAGATGTCTCAATTGCAGGCATTCTGGCATCCACTTTTAATTATGGTCCAAACAACAAGCAACCTAAATAAAGTGTCTCCTCACAAGGCTTGCTTAGCACTAGAAGCTGGGCTCCCCATGGTGCAACAGCCAGCTGACAGGATGTAGGCTACAGATGGAGAAAAACATACTAATCAGACACTGGCACCCTCACACTATATTTCCTCCTTTTAAAAATCGGCTTTGATCTTTGTCTTGTTTCTGGAGGCTGATGCATATCAACTGGAAGGTTATTCTGACTTGTGGTTAAAGAGTCAGCGGTGTGCTCAAAATAACCTGTGGTACATATAGATTACATTGCATGTGTACATTTTAACTTGTAAATTCGATTAACATTTCTACCATAACTTAGTTGAGCAAGTGATTCCAAAAATAGCAGAATCTTGCATTCAAATCTGACTGCACCTTTCAGCATCGTTAGCTTTGCTTTTAGGCTGACAGCCAAACGCTTAAATCCCAGGCAGGACAAGAGGAATCCGTGTCTTTATAGAAATCAACCAGAATAGCCCACAGGAGACGGCCTCCTAAGAGAGACAGGTGCTCTTCAGTTATTAACAGTTGCTGTGCCATATTTAGAAGTTGCACTCTCTTAGTCTTCTGTTAGCAGGGGCAAGGTTGTGTGTACATATTTTCAAAATAACAGTTTCGACTGTTAAAGGTTTATGTATATTCTACACTGCAAAATAGAGGGATTTATGTTATTCCTTAAGCCCCACTTAAAATAACAGTGTGTGGAGAAACTAATATTCCAGTTGTTAGAGATTCCACCTTTTTTAAGAGGAAGCAGGTTGAATTGTATATTATCCGATACTATAATTAACATTGCTGTGTTATTTTTGGCATTCAGCCTTCCTGAAATGTGATTGGAATTCTTTGGTACGTAAACATCTGTCTGACATCATACTTTAACTTATTTTTGAATCTTGACTTAGCAAAGTTTTCACCTGCTGCAGATTTTTCAGAGTAGAAGCACACCATACAACATCACACGGCCTGTTGCTCGACTTGATTGACTTACCTATAGGCGTCTGTGCTACCAGCAGAGATGTGGAGCAGGAGAAAAAGAGCACCGACCAAAGTAAGTGGCTGCATGTCTGTCACAGTGAGCAGCCGTAACGCCTTGTTTCCCACGGGGCTGACTTTGGTTGCTCTGCGTTCTGACTATTCCTCCCAGGGGGATTACGCTCATTAAATTGCCTAGACAGAAACAAGTCTCAGTTTTTCACAAGACACACCAGATTTCATGTATTTCCAGAGTGCAAAGTCAAAATCTCCTCTAGGGAAAAAATATCTCTGTCATACTCTTTTCAATGCTGTTGCTATACTCTGTGCCCCATGATTTGCTTCTCTTTCTTCTGCACTGAAATTCCAGAGGTTGGCTGTCACTGTGAAATGACACTGGACTGAGACGGATGAGGTGGTGACTTCTGGAGGTAGGAGTGGGTTTGTAAGGGGGGTGGGGAAAATGTTAAGGGGTAATCCTTTCTTTACTCAAACCCTGCAGAAGCTCAAATGAAAAAAAAGAAAAGAAAATCAAATGAACTTTATTTTTCTTTTCCTTGATGAATTTTACGTGCATTAGCTGCTTTTTATGATTCTGTTTTATTTAATAATCAACTGTATCAAATAACTGTCAAACTCAGACATGCACAGGCTTGTGCTTAGCAGCTCTGTACCCTTTGGTGTCTTGCTCTCAGGTAGCACATAAAGCTTTGCTCTCTCACACACGTTTATTTCAAGTTCAGCCATAAAAGTGTTTAATGAGTTTGCACACTCTCAGGGTACGCTCTAACATCTGGTCCTGGTCGTCTGCTTGCTTGGAAATGAAAAGGTCTTGTTCCTTTTGGAGCTTCAGGCTTTAGTTTACATTTGTTGTTGAAATTCATTTGAGGGGGTTTGTTTTTCTTGTAAATCCAAAATCTGCTTTATTTACACTTTAGATTTTTGCTCAGAGTCACATCGGGGAAAGAGGTTTAACATGATTTGAAAATTGCAATGGAAATAGCTTTCAGATGAGAAGGAAGTGTGCAGTTAAATACTGTGGTCGAACAATAGAAGCCTGTGATTATTTTTCCAGACATTTGGTACTCATGTCAGGAGGGAGAAACGTTTCAGCTTGCTAAATAGATGTTATAGCTCGTTTAGCTTGCATAGAGAGAAGGGTAAAATAAATTCAGTCTGGACTCTCCAGTTGTTGCATAGATTTATTATGAAAATAATAAACATTCATGGTAAGCGTGGCTGTTTAACATAGACATATCTATGTAAACAACAATCCATTACAGAGTAGAGGATACGCAAGATTAACAAGAGGCCAAGTAGCAATGCTGGATAGGAACCAGTACAGTTTTTCATACATATTCTTCATCATTCCTCATCATTTATCATTCTTCTTCTTCTTCTTCTTCTTCAACAGTCTTCTTCTTTATTGCTGTATAGGGAAAAAAAAAAGGCTTGAAATTTGGCACACTGATGGCGTCCCCTGATTGTGATCAATTCCACAAAGTTCAGTCCAAGTATGATGAATAAGCTTGATGGATGATCAGTTACAATCTGGAACTGACTGCTTAGAGTAGAAGACCTGGCAGTTTGCTCCAGTGGATACAGTAGTTAATGATTAGACCTTGTCCAATAACACACACTCTCACACACACACTGCCTTTCATTTGTAGTGTGAAATGTGACTCTAAATGTGACTCACATGTCAGGCATGTAGGCCATGCGTGCTATACAGGACATTAGTGCTATTTCTTTGGTGCTGTTCTGTTGACTCTGTGTTTAATTTGATAAAGCGGGCATTTCCGTGACAACAGCGCCCTCACCTGTCTTGGCAAAAACTCTGAAGTTTAGCCCAAGACACCAAATTAATCTAGTGGAAGTTTAGGGGCTGAAATTTTAAACACTTCTCTGAAAAGCTGGATGTGAATATATTTATCATGAAAAACACAGGAGAGAGAGAAAAAACAAAAACACATAAAATGCTTCATTTGTGTTTGGTAAATAAAACACACCACGCTGTTACATAATAACAGCGCATTTATGCTATTGAAATTATACTAAACTACTATAAGGCCTGCAAACACTGGCTATTTTTTTTTCCTTTTTTAAAAAAATTACAAGTATAGACAATATTATTTATAGGATATAAAATTGAAACCTTTCTTCAGGTACACAGGTTTTACCAGAAGGTGGAGCCAGTTACTAATATAAAGAAGCAGGAACTGAAAAAAGATGACAAGTTCCTATGTCTACTGTTGTAATCAGAAAGTTAAAATGCGTTATCTGTGTTCCTTTGTTTTTTAACCATTACCTAAAGTCTCTGTTTGTATATGATTTGGAATGAAGTAAGATGCATTATACAAAGTTAAGGCAGTTTAAAAAAAAAGGGACAGTTATCGGTTGATCAGGAGTTTCATCTTTCCCTCTTACTAATAACAGGACCATCTCTGCAGCATATCATTAATTTGATCATTTCAAACGCATGTGTTAGATCATGCACAGAAAATAAAGACCTGAATTATTTTTACATATTGTCTTTGTTTATGTGTTTGTCTCTTAGTGTTTTAAAAGTGGTTCTGTAATCTTGCTTCATGCAATGCAGAACCTTGTTTCAGCATCGGTGATTTTCAGGAAGTGCACCTCCCAACTTCCTAAAAACCTCTCAGGCCAGCACTCCCCTCTCATTAGAAGTTTTTAGTGCTGTTAGTACAGGGCATAACAAACCCCTGTTTGACCCTCTGCCTGTAAGATACATGCCACTTTTAGAGAAAATCAGCTGCTTCTATGTGGGCACGCACATTTCATCCAGTGAGTCCCTCACTGTGGGCTATGGTGCAATAAGCACGGCCTTTACTATAAAAGGAGAGACAAGGCTGTTGAAGAGTTATTTTGAAAGTGATGTGTGTACACAACCACATCCTGCCTTGAGTGGAAGATGCCATGAGCAATGAATGCACTGCAGACAATACTAACTGCTGTAGAAATGGGCCGCTGCCACAGCGCTAATGTAGTTTGAGGTAATACATCTTTGAGCGCTGTTGTCCAGATTTGGCCAGAGTCTATATATGAGTCATGTTTAAAAACAAACATTTGCTTCCTTTTAAAATAGCTTAATTAGCTGCTTACTTTATAGTGTGGTCTCTCTAAAACTCATCAAATCTGATAACTTGTGAAGTTCTGCCACGGTTCAGGAAGGGAACTGTTACTTCCCCCTGCAGTAAACGAAGCGATCTTGAGAAATCATTTTGACAGGCTGTGTAGAGTTCTGATTAGAGAACCTATTATTCGCAGGGCTAGTGTGATAAATTTGAAACTTAATACTGAGCTTGTGCATAAAGTATCACCTTGCATGAGTAGAAACCTAATACAACAAATCTAGGAGGTATTGCTGATGGTCACATTCCAACTAGTAGCTTAAGAAACTCAAACATTTAGTCAAAGAAACTTCCACCTCTGATATTTTGTTGCTGCAGCTGTAATTTAATGGCACTGTTTGTTTTGCGACCTGACAGAAATCTCCTTTTACTT
Organism: Mchenga conophoros; assembly: GCF_057382185.1. Lineage (NCBI taxonomy): Eukaryota > Metazoa > Chordata > Actinopteri > Cichliformes > Cichlidae > Mchenga > Mchenga conophoros. The sequence continues at coordinate 21,435,167 of NC_140541.1, forward strand.
GCAGACAGAAGATCTTAGGTGCAGGTGTTCCCCCTAAAATGATGGCTGCATATAGAATAAACAATGAACTGATGTTAAGGGAGTTTGAACCCAGTACAACTAGACAGACAGACCCTAGGGAATTCAAGCTGTCTGGGAGACACTTTCACTCATGCACCTCAATTTGATTAGCAGGATGAGGTAAATGCAAGTATTGACCTCAGCTGGACACCTCCTGTTCTCCTTTTAGCGGTAATGCAGGAGCAGATGCAGCTGTGCCATGCTCTCAGGCTGGCTTGATGGGTAGCACCAGATGTCTCAAGAGGGTCAGTGTGTGCGACTTACCATAATTTATTAATGGGCTTGCCTGTTCAGAACATTGCAGTGGAATAGTAAGTCTGCCACAGTCTTTTGCAGACCTGATGGAGGTGCTTTGCATATTGCCAGACATGTAGGAAATTCATTTCTCAGTGTTTCTCACTCCTTGGCAGATGCCGACTCCACATACAACATTAGAATGAAAACTGTATGTACCTGTACTGTGCCTGCAGAAGCTGCATTATGTTCTTTTGAGTTGTTCTTCAAAATCTGTGGTTACTTAATGGGGAACTTTCCTCTTGCACTTCCTGCCATGTAACTATATTTTAACACTGTTTTAAACTGCCTTTTCTAACCTTCTAAAATAATAATTCGATACTTTAAAATAACTCATGCATTTGCTGTGTTTATTTATTTATTTTTGTGATACCCCTGACAACAGATTTTTCTAAGCAAAAATCCCTAAACATTACTCCATTGACAAAACTAGGTCATACTTGCTGTTTTCTCTTTGTAATATGAGACATATGGAGTCAAAGGCACATGTTAATATGATAGTTACCTCTTGTCAAGATAATACGGATTTGTACTATATCCATTTTTTGCATTATTCTTTGAAGCTAGTAAGAAGTTAATTTACTGTTAAATCATTTGACCCTAAAGGTCAGAGTTTAAAGCTCTCCTTTATTCCTTTTAACTGTGGAGGTTTGTGCTGGATATAATTACACAACTATGTACCCTAAGAAGACAACAGCCTCACCTTGGTGTAGTGATTATGTAAACTGCATGCCTAACATGATAGGACATGCTGCAGTATCACTTTTACCTCCTGCTATGTCTTTGTACAAAAGCTGTAATGTTCCTGCACTATGGTAGGGCCACTGATAATACCTTAAAAATGGCTGTGCTGTTATTACAGACTTTTGTTGCTATCAGCAAAAGTCTATGAAAATGAAAACAACCAGATTTCATTTCCTGTTTCTGGTTAGAATGAGCTCTAAAGCTGTTGCTGTACGTATGCAGAAAAGACAGGGATAATAAAAATCCAGTCATGGATCTTTTCTTTTTTTTTAAGCACACTTTTAATTATAGTTTTGGGGGCTTGTATATAATATAATTGTTACACACATTCATTTGATGCAGACTTCATTCATTCCCTTTTTTTTTTTTTAGCCGTTTAAGCATTTAAGTGGTAAATGTTTTAATAGTGCTCGATATATGTGCAGAAAGAGGTGAGGCTTGTATGTTACTCTATGTAAATGCAGATTCCTCTGCAGGGGTGCACAGCGTGACGTGGAAACAGCCCACTAGAAACAGAGAAAAAAGGAAGAGAGACATTGTCATAAATAGCAGAGGTCGGAAATTACAGCGCAAAAACTTAAACCCTGCTTTGTCTTGACAGCTTCCTCAGACCCACTTTGAGCTGTACACTCAAAAACACACACACACACACACACACACACACACACACACACACACACACACACACACACACACACACACACACACACACACACACACAACCAGAGCTTATCCATATTAATTAAGGGGAGATTAAACTAGACCAAATCTGAATGCCATGGCCTCAGATGCCTTGTTTCTCAACAAGCTGTTATAACTTCTACATAGCTGCGGAATACATTAAACTTCCTGAGAGTTTGTGTGTGTATATGACATGGTCACAAATGTTAAAACAGCTGTGAGGCTTTTTGAAAAATCAATATATCGATCCAGGCATTTAGCCACTTTACTGTGCATCCGCTATAGGAACACTATGCACATTCCTCAGAGATGCTGTCTGAATTTCCAAACATTTGAGCTTTTGCTAATGAGTTATCAACTTTGACTTTACTTTTCACAGATCATTGTACTTCCTGGTATGATCCACTGACCTGGACATAATAGTTTTATGACTGTCTGACATTTGGGGCAGTTTGTGACATGGTAGAGAGTATAAAATAGAAGTGCACACAGTAAACATCCTGATGGCATCACTTTAAATGGCTTTAAGTCACTGCACATGCCTCTGTCTTAAACCTCGTGTGAACAGAGAACAGAAGTGTTCACAGCCCATGTCGAAGTTGCAAACAAGCACATTTTTAAAAATTATAATACTTTATAGCTACTGACCTGTTTTACAAACAATAATTACAAAGTTCAGCAAAGAGGAATCAGGTCAGTTGAAGCTTATGTTTTATTCCAACACTATATTAGTGTATTTATGCTTTAAGCCCATCAGCTCAGTTAACTCAACTGTGGAGTTTTGCTTCTTCAGTTTGGTGCTGCAGCTCTTTAACCACATCCTGTCACACACCTTTGAAACTCAGACAAATTCACAATTGAGCTACTTTAACACAGCTATAAATTGCCCAACGTGGGATGCGAAGGAGATTTAACAGTTTGGGTATGGTAAGACGTTTCTGTCTTCGATGGTGATCTTTCTTTGCCACCTAAAGTGCGATTGCTTGGCCAGTATCAAATGTCACCACAGACACAAAATAACAGGTGCCTTGCAGGTTTCCAGACGCATACTTTGAACCATTTCAGAGAAATGCGAATCTCACCAGTTAAAAAAGCTACAATGTAAGTTACAGAAGCTTAATTTACTGTGTAAGCCGTAGAAGTTGGTATGTGGAGCTCAGGGGACTTACTCTGCTTTTTTATGTGTTATCAAGTAGCTGGTCCATGACGGGCCACACATCTGCAGACATCTGGACTACAACTTGTCCAGGAGCTGCTTTTTGTTGTGTTTTTTTGCCCCTTGAACAAAAACACTCACTTCCTCTGCTTACATCCCACTATTGGTGCTGCAAAACTTCTGTCTCCCTCTTTAAAAACATGCAAACTGGCATTCACTCTATACTTAGTCCTCTCACTTCCTGTCTCAGATGTTGCACATGATTTTGTAACCACAAGTTAGCTTGATTACAGTTATCATAGTAGCCTAAACCCTCACCTTGTTCATTTATTCTGCTTATGTCACATAGGGCTGGTGGGGCTAAAGTCACAACTGGCACCACAGTGAAATCTTTCTGTTTATAAGCATTTACCACGAGGATAGTGCCGCTGAATGCGGCGACATTTGAAGTGACAGACTCACATCTGGTGAGCTACTATGCACAAGAGGCTGACTCTCCTACAGCTGCAGGGTTGCATGCACATGTCACATTGAATCACTTCTACACTCCCTACATCTCTGCACCAAATCTGTTTGCAGACACTATTCTGCAAGCTAGCATAGTCACTAGTTAGTTAGAGCTGGTTTTATGTTTTCTTTGTGCAGCTCAGCCTAAAACATTTGTATTTATCTTTAAATGTTCTGAAATAACAAATTAATATATTGTGGTCATTTTAGTGTTGATGTTTTACATCTGTTTTAGAAGTTACTTATCTACCAGAAGTTACTTTACAGATGTCTATATTAGCAGCATTTAGAATGCAGTTGTGGGGAAGACGGTTGAAACCACTTATACAATTAAATAAAATGTTAACTGTTTTGAAGGGGGTTTTTGTTTGCTTGTTCACCAGTTGGATTGACAGCTTTTGATCTATCATTGGTTTGACAGCTCTTGACCTCAGTACTTTAAAATAGGCTGCTGGATGTATTAACTGCCAGCAGGTTAATTTCAACTTCCTGTTCCTTATTTTGAGCATACATTTGTCATATGATGTCGTTGCTTTGTAAACTGTTGGTTGATATCTGTACACAGGCCTGTTGAACTAGTAGAGAAATGAGTTGATCTCAGGGGTCAGGGGATGGGTAAGGCACTGGGGGTTGGAATAGTGATACTATTGTTAGTTTGTTCTTGTTGATAAAGGAGAAACCTCTAAGTTTTCCTCTGATGATTTTTAATTTTGCTGTGTCATATGATTACTCACTCGTGCTATCAATAAGTGTTCCTTTCCATTCCTCCCACCTGTATATTTTAATTGTTTGTAGAATCTTTAAATATAATGTCAGTTAATATTTTTGCAACATTTGAACTACCTGCACTCAGTTACGGAGTCTGTGTGCTTCACTAATCATGTACATACACTCAAACTAATGATAGAAAGCCTATAAGAAATTGTAAACTATCCCAATACCCTTTTTTAACTCTTTGCCATTTTATGTGCTCTATTTCAAAAGGATTTCAAATAAATGAGTAAAAAGTCGTTCTTTTTCCTGACCTTCCTCTAAAATTCTGCAAGATATTTTAGCTATTTCCACAACATTGTTAATCAATTATTTTGTTCGATGTGCAGACAGATATCTTCTCTTGATTACAGCTATAGCACAAGACTGCTTCTGTGGGTGTCTTTGTCACGCACAAGAACCATTATTGTGTGTCACTGCCTCGGTCAGCTCACACCCTCAGCTTTTGTGTCTACCTTTCACACAACTGCTTTTTCCCACCACGGGTATAAAAAAGAAGACAAAGAAGAATTGTCCCCTCTTTTATGCGTTCTGAATTGACAACACAACGAGGCAGATGACCAAACTCTTTTGTCCCAGCTTCGGCTTTGTATAGTCAATGGTAAAAATGAAATAAAAACGTCTTCTGTCGGTTATACTGGTAGATTTTCTGATATTAAATAACAGTATAAGAAAATGAATCAAACAATTCAGATACTTTGGTGTTATCTGCTGTGTTTGCCAGTATCTGTATTCTGCCAGAAGAGAAAGACATCCATGATAATTCAAAAAACAATACTAGGTTGGTGCTACTGTGGGACTATCTAAATTACTTTAAATAATGGCTAACTCTTAATATGCTCATAATATCACTTTATGGCTGACTTTTCCAAACCCTTCTTTTTACTTTGTGCCATACTGACAATAATAAACAGTTTTATTGCCTGTAAGCTTGTCTTCCTGACTGCTAATAGGTTTTATCATTATTCCGAAATAAATCATGTTTGTTTCTTCATCTGGTGGAATACAACACAATTATATATTGACAGCAGTGTACGTAGGTAATGTATTACATAAGAGCGCAACGGTAAACTGTGCTAAACTGTGCTAAACAGTGTTTACGCTTTGCTTCATACCTGAAGCCCTAAAAAACTGCAAGGCTGTGTCTTAACATGAGAGACATGCTGTGGCATGTAGACACATTTTTACATCATCGCCTGAAGGAAGATAGTCGAGCGTTTGCTGTGAACACAACAGAAAATATTTCACTGTGGAGTTGAGTTTGTCTTGTTTTATGTCTGCTGTCCGTAGCAGCTGTTCTCAACAGAGTCGACTCATTATATTCCTAGCTGGGCATTCATTTCCTACAGGAATATCCTTTATAACCTATTGGTACACCACAATAAAAACCTCCAGGTGTGGTCATTTATTTTCAGTTCTGATATTAATGCAAAAAACAGAAAGGTAAAATAAAGCTTGGGTAGTGTGAAAAACAACACATAGAGCAAAACCATCATACATGAACAAGATAATTCCTGAAATCACAATTGCTTGCACTGATCAAGCAATACTTTTCAAAAATTAGTTCCTCTTGAGAATTGAATAGATTTAGAGCTTTGAACAACACTGTTTGATCCACAGTGGAAAATCTCATCTGCTGCCATGGAAACACAGAGAAAAGTAGAAGTTCAGTCTTAAACCTGACTGGTTTTTTTGTGAGCAGCAGAAACACAGAAACAAGTCTCACCATACAGCTGAAATTCTGTCACTTCCTCCTGAATGTAAAAATAAAACTTATAGGAACAGGCTTGTTTCACTATTTTAGCATTTCCTCTTAAAAACACAATGGGACCTAGGTGATAATTCCCTAAGTGATACAAATAAGGGGTGTTCATTATTTGTGTTGTTTTTGTGTTACATTGGTTTTAATATTATATATTCACTGAAAAATATTTTTTAAAGTAAAAGCTAAGTGCTTTGCCTAAATTCCAAAAATTAAACCAGTCCACTGTTCAGACAAGTAAAATGATTTCATGGGGTTTGCTTTATTTCCCTTGTGATGTCTCATTGTTTAGTAACTGTCTGAGGTGTGATTATTCCCATGCCATTACTTCGAGGTTCATCAGCCTATATAGACTTACAAAGGACAGCAGCATACACTGCGTCTCTTAAAATGTATCAAAGGAATCATTTGAGACAAATGTGTGCATCAGTTACACACAAAAATAAAGTCATTCAACTCTGACTGCACTGATAATGGAATTGGCTGCTTAGTTGTAAAATAAGCATAAATACAACATATTTGTCTGAAAGTAGACTTCACAGTTCATAATAAAATAGGAAAAAAAATGTGATCTTTATAAAACAGATTTTTTTTTCCCTTTCATGATACTATGTTTTCCAGCTATATGAGACAAGGGCAAGATGTGCTTATTTTTTGTGTATTCTGTACAATCCTGCATATCTTTTGTCGAGTTATTCATATCCACTCAGTCCAACAGTACAATACAGTCGTTGGCACTGTACAATACAGCTACTGGAGCAGGAACACTGTCAGAGTGGTCTCATCCTCCTAGCACATTATGTACAGTATGCAGCTATAAGCAGTCTCAGGGATATCTGTGTTCTTTGTCAGTTACCCCTGAGTCACAGCCATTTCAGAGGGTGTCCATCACAACAGTGGCAGATGGCAGTTTGGTCTCTTACGCCAAGTTCAACTCAATCAGCCATTTCATGTCACTTGCATTCCTTTTCAAAGACTTCGTCAGGTCTCAACTTGTCAGACACCGTCATGGAAACCAGAACCATAAAGGCAGAATTAGTAAAAATATAGAAAGACTTAGATTTTTATCGCATAAATATGGTGCTTTCCTTATTAAACGGACACATTTTGTATTTTTCCAACATTCGATCTAGTGCTAAACCCTTACAATTTATCGCTATAAAGTACTTTTGTCTGTCTAAGAAAGTTTAAAAAAAGAAAAACATGAAACAGTCCAGTGACAGAGTATTGTCTTGAAATCCATAAATTCTATATGGTCTGTCTCACAGTACACACTATTATAGGACAGAGTTCTTGTCAGACCAGACTGCACATACAGATGGTAGATGGTGAAGAGGAGGGCCTGGCATCACAAATGTCTACATGAGCGCCTTAAAAACAGCAAATACAAAACTAACATGTCCTGTTCCCTTATTAAAAACAAATGTAGCCTGAATATGGCCTTATGGGAAAGAGGATGAACTTGTGCCAATCCCCCAGCAAAGCCTATTGTTGTTTCAGCACAGCTGTTATGGTCTGTAGACACATTGCATTATGTAACCACTTTCCAAACATAAGAGACAACTGATGTGTGTAAACAGCATAATTAGTTCCTTTTTGTTTTAGTTCAGTTAATTTGAGAAAAAAAAAAAAAAACCTTTACATTTTTTGGAGGTGACAATCTCCAAATACACCTGCCGCACCAGTACTGTGGTTTAACACATTAAACACCGTCACCATGATTAAGGGTTCTTGAATATGGTTTCCAGCTAAATGTAGAATTTGTTAGAGCCTAAAGCTTTCTTTTTCATGTGCACCTCAAGGCGCAGCAGCTTCATTTCAAACACCCATTTCGCACAGACCGGTATTAAACTTCTCTTGCAAGGTAGAGATTAGTAACTGGACCTACAAGTTTAGAGTTTTGCATCTGCAGGTGTAAATAACTGGACAGTTTCAATTGCATGTCACAAAATAGAGAGCCATGGCTCTTATTCCAAACTGGCATTTTAAAGGAACTAGTCCATCAGCTAGTGGCTTTGGATGCGTTATTGCATACTTTAACACAGGGGCCTAGTGCAGCTGCAAGGTAGAAAAACCAAAAAAGTAAACTATGTAGGACTAGTCTTGAGTACAATTGTGGCAGATAGGGCAGCAATGTTTTGCACAACACCTTTACAGACCACAAGGTTGAATAACTGGCTTTTTTGGATGTTGACGAAGGCTTCCGAAAAGTTCTGCATTGTAAAGTTGTGTTTTTGAAGCCCACTGGGATGACATACAGTTTCTGCAGTGCTTAAGATGCACAATTAAATTTAAAAAAAATAAATAAAAAAATAAAAAAGAGACAGAGCCAATATATTACCAGCTTCTGTTGGACCGGTGCTCAAAAGGAACCGGCTGATCAAGCTTTAGTTCCAACTGTTGGTACAGATTCAGTTTAGCTAGCAGACAAGCTGAAACGCCTATAGAGAGCTTCCATCCAGTCAAACCTGCTCAGGATAAAAGGGCATTCAATGTTAGCTCCCAAGGCTGAGCAAAAGTTACACCGCCACCCCCCCAAAAACCAAAACACCACATGCACGTGAAATTTACATTTTTTTTTATTGTGCATATTAAACAAATCTTGCGCATTTCAGGTTTAACAGCTTGCTTGTGAGCATTACAGGTGACCGGAGTAGGGCTACAAATTGCCAAGTGCAGATTTGTCAGTTGTTTCCCCCCTGCTCATTGATGCACACAGATGACCAGATCCTAAAGGTGACATAAAGCCACACTGCCATACTGTACAGAGGGTCATCAAGCCAAGTGAATAGTGTGAGTTGTACAGCCATTTCTCAAGTAGGTTATGAAACTTGAAATGCATTTTGATAGAGACGAAGCTTGTCAAATGTACAGCACGTAGGAGGCCTGGTCTTCATGATGACTCTGCCTTCTCCTGTTCGATGACTGCAACAGGAGGTAGAAGGTTAGGGTCTCAGAGTTCCAGCATAGCAGACATGCTCTGGATTAAAGTCAGACATGCTCTGGATTAAAGTCAGACGGTGTAGTACCTACCTTCTTTGGTTGGCAGTGGGTTTTTCTCTTGAGTCTCGGTCTTCTTCAGCTTGGTCTTGTCAAAGGTTGTAACCTCAGTGACGTCAGGCTTGTCAGACATGTTTGCAGAAAGTTCTAAAACAAAGAGACCCTTCTTATTAGGCTAATCAGCACACCCGAGCATGTGTAGTCAGACAGTTAAATTTCAAGGCATTGAGAATTTGAATACCGCCCCCCGGACTCATACAGTCGCTAGCGATCTCGATGCACACAACACTTTCAAGTACGGATGCTGCTACGCCGAATGCACTCCACAGTGAACTTTAATTTTAAACAGGCGTTCTACAAATTCGTGTTTAAAATAATAATAAAAAAGACCCCACAAAGCAGTATGCTCATAAATTCCGCAGCTTAGGTCATTTACACTTTTACTTTGTTAAACGTCATGATGTAGTCATTGAGCCAAGAAACTGAAACCAGAGGAAATAAGGGCACATCAAGCTAAATTTAAGCGCCGGTCAACTTTAACAAGAAACAAAAAAAAAAAAAAAAGGGAACTTACTTACAAGAGCACGACTCACAGAACTCACAGGCTGCGCGTCCGGTTGTTGCAGGAGCAGAGTGCTAACGTCAGCCTCAATCACACAATAAATACAATACCGTATGCAAATGAGCCTCTGACGTCACGACAAGGCTGCTTCGATACAAACGATAAAAAAAGAAAAAGTGAACATTTTTTAATCTTATATATAGTCTTGAAAACAAACGCTGATATCCCGAAACCATAGCGCAAGTAAAAAAAAACAAAAAACAAACAAACACCTCAGAACATTCATTCAAATCGAGTGGCCATTAGCAACAGCTGTGTGCCATTAGCTTAATTAACGTCGTTTATTGATTTTCTCCGAGCTCTACAAAAGGTGTCTGCATCACTACAGCGCCTTGTTTGCTCTTGTAAGGAAAAATAAATGTAGCCGACAGTTAGTGGAACAATGACTTGAGGGTTTATTTGCAAACGGCACTCCCATTAAAACTGAATCAGTGGTGACACCGTATGGACAAAGTAGGTACTAACCAAACGTGGTGTAGCAGATTCCCTGGCTTCAAGAATTTGTATTTTTGTTGTTGTTTTTTCCCCCTAAACAGTAATTACTAAGTCCTAAAATGTCAGTAAAAACCCAAATGAAAGAGTAGGCTGTGCATAAGTTCAACTTGTAACCCATAAAATATTTATTTTCTTATACAAAAACCAGATGGTAGTCTGCCAAAATTTACATCCACAAAATGGAACACATTTTGAAAAGGCTTTATTTGATAATATACAGCACATAACGTTTCACATTTACAAATATTCGGTAGGCTGTGCTCTCTCAGCAATTATTAGCAAATAAGTTTTGTAGTTTCTTTGTTTATAAGTCGAGAGAAGTTTTAAAAGAACCAAGCAAGCAATGATGCATAAATCAATAGTTTTAAAACAAGACCTTCTTCACTTGGTGGTGAAGTATTTTGAATAGGTCTTGTTGTACATCACTTGATTATCTACTCTTATGACACTTTGCAGGTTTTGCCAAAACCAGGGCTCTGCGGCTGCTGTTCGCGGCCACTCTACAACACTGCTCTCGCACAGTCGCTTCCTCAAGCGCAGAAAGTGAGAATGCTGCAGGACAGGCTCCAGCATTAGCAGTACTATCACATCCACATTTTCATCCAGCAGTCTTTGGTGGGCCAGATACATTGCTAGCTTGAAAGCACCGGTCTTAACGTAGCCCTTTGTTAAGACAAACAGAGTCTTGCGACTGTACTGGATGCTCTGGGTGAGGTTGTCCACCAGTGGGACTCCTGGGGGCCAGTCCCTCTCTTCCAGACACAGTGGATGTATCTTGTCTCCCTCTTCCTCCAGTTGCACCCGCAGATTGCTCATCACCCACTCAGAGACCTGTGGGTCTTTTGTATCATATGTCACAAAGACATCATAAATAGTATCTGGCGAGTTCAAGGATCTGTACCCTTTCAGCTTAGCTTTCATATAGTGTAGGACATAGGAAGCATCCCAGTAAAATAAGTGAGCAACTGTTGAAACAACCATGAAAAGAATAATGATAGAAGTTGTTAGAGTGTAGATCTGAAATGCCTGACTGGGATTTATACACTGATGAATGCTAAAATGTATCAATCCTTGTCCCTTTAAGTTCACTGGTGTGTTACATGTCACCTGAGTGGTCAGTCTTGGGATCTTTACATCATTCTGTTCAATCCATAAAATAAAGTCTATGGAATCACAAGTACACTCGAATGGATTTCCTTGTAGGAACAGAGTCAGGTTTGCAGGTCCTGATTTGAAGGTAGTTTCATTGACAATAGTCAATTTGTTGTTACTCAGGCTTAGAGTCGTGAGGCTTTTTAGACTCTTTAAAAAACAATTGTCTGCATGGAAAATGTGATTATGACTCAGGTCAAGGAAAGTCAAAGTTTGTGTGATGTTTGAGTTAATAGTTGTTAAAGTAGACAGAGAATTGTAACTTAGGTCCAAAATTTGAAGTTGATGGAAAGGCAGTTTGTCCCAATTAACATCACTGAGTGAGTTATGACTTATGCGCAGTGTGGTGAGGTTATGTGGCAAATATTCATAAACATCATCTGGAATCTTTGCAATGCCATTAAAGGATATATCTAAAATTGTCAAATTAGAGAGATTAGTGAAAAGTTTCTTGTATGAGCTATCCCTGTCTTTCCAAAGTTTCCCTAGATGATTTTGTGCAAATATAAGTTCTGCTAATGATTTGCTATACATCTCTTTTGTTGTCAGTGTGGAAATCTCATTATGACTCATATTAAGGACTCTTAGCACAGGTAGATTTTGTGTAAAATTTAAATTGAGCGTTACCCCAAATGCTTCAAAGTAGTGTGAATTGTAACTGAGGTCTAGTACTTGTAATTTCTTTAGTTCTTTGAAGGCGTTGTTATAGGCCAGATCAACCCTATTGAAGGATAAGTCCAGATATGTCAGATTAGGCAACATCTTGAACTCTGTGCCATTAAGTGCCTGTGAAAATCCATTTCTGGAGAGGTTGAGACATGAAATATTTCCATAGCCCACAAACTGCTTTGGAGAAATGAAGAACAGATTATTTGAGCTGAGGATGAGCACTCGTCCAGAATTGGCGCATTCTTGCTTTGTATTCCTGTGTAGTACTTCATAAATTGAGTCTTTTGGAGTGAGTTTTACGAATGGTGACATAGAAACTTCTGAATTCTCATTATTTCTGTCTCTTAGAGTTGGTAGACTTTCTACTGTAGTGGGATATAACCTGTTTTCTCCGAGATATATCATTCTTAAGTGGGAAAGCTTGCTGAACACGGTAGGGTCAGAGTGAATAATGAAGTTAGTGCTTAAGTACAAATGAGACAGATTTTTCAGATTGTACAGAGGTGTGAGTGTGTCTGGTCCAATACTTTGGAATACCAAAGCATTCAAATGCAAACTTTTCAGTGACCTGAGCTGTGAAAAGTCTTTTGAAAGTGTTAATTTTTCTAGGTACATACCAACAGCATAATTGAAAGACAGGTCAAGTTTTTCTAGCCTGTGAAGATAACTGAAAGCTTTAACCGATGTGTCCTCACCAGTTACGGCTTTTTGTAAAAAGTTAAATTCCAGAAACAATTGTGTAAGATTCGTTAGCGTTTGAAACCAAGAGGGATCAAGGTAATTTAGTGAGTTTCCTCCCAGGTTCAGTGTCTCCAGCTGTGTCAGTCTTTGAAATGCATCAGGATGTATGTCAATAGAACCGTTAGGGCAAGGAACACAAGGGTACGGAGCATTGTGACATCTTGGACAGTTGCCTTGTATATCAAGGAATTTGACATTTTCTAACCCTTGAAAATCATCTTTATATATGTTCTCTATTTTGTTGGTATCCAGACGTAAGATTGTAATTGACTGGGGTAGTCCTTTAGGAACATGGGTTAAGTTGTTATAAGACAAGTCCAGGTATTTCAGTTTTTTCAGTAGTGCAAAAGTGTTTTCGCTGATAGCGACAGACTTCCCACAAGGGTTGCGGAAGTAGCAGTTTTTAGATAACAACAGCATTTTCATGTTTTGCAAGCCAATAAAGCTATTGTTCAGTTTATCCATATTAACTTTGTTAATGTTTAGCTCAAGTCTTTCCACACTGTGGGGGAGATTGCGTGGAATTTCAGTCAGACAGTTGCCGCTCAGTCGTAGTTGCTTCAGTTTTGTCAGATTTTTGAAAGCATTTTCAGCGATCTTCAGTGCTCGGCATCCATAATCAGTCTTGGTGTTGTTTGCCCAGTTGAGATTCAGATGTGCCAGATTCAGCAGATTAGAGAGTGAATCAGCTTTAATACTCCTAATGACATTTTCTGACAAGTCTAGATCAGTGGCATTAGTAGTTATACCTTTTGGTACTTCCTCTAGATGGCGGCCTTTACAGTCAAATTTGACCGTATTTGAAGCATTGTTGGATATGACATCACAAGGAAACTGCCGTGTCATCCAGAAGGGTTTATGTGCAGCCAGCTGGACCTCATGATGGCAACACAGACAGAACAACAGCATCCAGCATTTGGTAATCTGTGAAAAATTGATGAAATCAGTTAACTGAAATAATTTAAAGCTTTTGTTTTTGGTCATATTATTTGGACTGACCCTGAATCAGTTAAGCTACTCCAGGACCCCTCGTGCCATACTAGCGCTTCTCCTTGATTACATTGTTTTCACTTCCCATTTATTTATTAGCCTTGCATTTCTGCATGCATAAAGTTTGTCTCTACTCTTTCTCAGTATTTTCTCTTGTCCTGTTTGTTGTTTTGTGGCCTCTCCATATTTCTCCCTTCCATTCAGCCCTCAAGCAGTACAGTAGCAGCAAATGGCTGCTGCTTCTTTAGCCTAGTTTACCCTCCCTCCTTTACCTAGTCCTTGGTCATAGAGTCTTGTCTGCTTGTTTGGGTTCTTGCTCTAATTTTGTTGAGTTTGTGCCTTTCTAAATTACTTCAAGGTTCAGACTAATATTTTGATCTGTGAGCCCCAGATTATACACTCACTGCAGCAAAAGATGTTCTTGGCCCAATTAGACTGTAAGTCATGACATCCAAGAACTACAGAGATGTTTTGAGAGAAAACATATTGATAAGATAAAATAAGATGCCTATTATATATTATAGTATTTGTTTGAAATAAAATATGAAGCCGACTCGCATTCCACATTCATTATATGCAGTTTATTTTTAATTGTTATTTATTTAACTGTGATAAAAGGCATTTCTTTTTTGGCTCATGATGATTTGGAGATCTGGATGGCCAAAAGAAAACAACAACTCATTTGTTTGAACGCTTGCTGTTGGGCAGTTTTAAAGCTGTTCAAGTGCAAACAGGTTTAATCACAAAAAATACAGTGGAATAAAAGATTTGTGGATATATAGTGTAAGTGAATGAGGCCCATTGATGTTACAAAGTAAGCTTGAAGAAAATTGTATGTAAGTATGGCATCACTTCTACCCAGCAGGTGCCAATAAATCGTAAATCAAATTGTAGCTGGAAAGACTGTTCCTGTTTTTTGTCACACTTGGGAAAAATATTAAATATTAAAATTACTGAACAGTTTGTGTAATTTGTGAGTAATTTTTAATGTACATTTTAATGTAATTGGCCAACAAATACCAAATACCAAAGGCCATTTCCAAAGTAAATTAAGTCAACTGTACAGGTTTTTAGAATCAAATAAATCTATGAAACATTTTGTCACCAAAATCCTGAAACTAGAAAAATAATCAAAAATAATACAGATAAAAGAAATTATAGCATATAAAGGTAATCAGAAATTTAATAAAATGTAAAAATGTAAGTAAATATAAAGAACAGAAACAAAATAAAACTCACCATTTTTTCTCCACTATATTGATCCCTGAATGACAATTTGCAAAATTATGCTAGTGTGCTTCAATTTTTTTTCTCAATTGTAAGACTTGAAAGTTTCTTGTCTTTTATTAATGATTTTGTTACAGATGACCCTGTTTGTTCCCTTCAAGACAAATAAAAAAGAAACACCCTGTTAAAACTACATGATAAGCTGTGTGAGGGAAGTAGCCCGTTAATTGAAGAACTGCATCTTTTTCATTTCCCTCCTTCAAAAATGCCAGTTTATTTGTCAGCCAAGATGAACACTGGAATGCCAGTAAACACAGCAACAGTGCATAGTGCCAGTCAGTTCTTCAGATTATGTGAAGTAATATGGAGTTTAAAAATGACATATTTCTTAGACATTAATATGACATTAGTAATATATGGCCTCACACACTGATTTATTTTTGAGTGGGACACTGAATTTAGGGCTAATTTGCAAAATGCACTGTATTAAAACTGTGTCACTTGCACCACCTTACGGACAATCTCAAAAATTTCCAAATGTGAAATAACAGATGAAAGCATGCAAGTTATATTACACATACTGTGTCGATATGGATTTTTAATAATGGACTGCAATTTAGGATCTGTCACTTTTGTACTAAATTTCTCTTTTGTTAACTGTTAAACCTGGTACTGGTGTCACTCAGCACAGATGTTTTCTAACATAGAAACCAGAGACTAGAGTATAAAATCTACATCTGCAAAATGCCACACATTTTATTTTATTTTATTTTTTTATTAATGCACTGCAGACAGATTACACAAGATTTATTATGCTTTCTCAGCAAATATAAGAAAATTTGGTTTTTATTGTTTTCTTATTAGATTCGGACAAAGAAGAAATCGTTTAAAAGAACCAAATAAGCATTGCTCTAAAGAACAGTGATTTTAAAGCAGGACCATGTTATTGTCTGCAGACTAGAATTACAAATCAGTCCCAGGCAGATAAGTGATGATTATCCTTCTTCACTTGGTGGTGAAGCATTTTGAATAAGTCAATAACTCAACAACTATAAGAAAATTAGTTCTTAAAAACAGTTCAGTCAAAGAAGAAACACTTTAAAAAGACCAAACAAGAAATGATATATAAAAGCACTGGTTATATAACAAGCTCATGTTATTATCCTTCTTCATTTGGTGGTGAAGTATTTTGAATAGGTCTTGTTGTACATCACTTGATTATCTACTCTTATGACAGTTCTCAGGTTTTGCCAAAACCAGGGCTCTGCGGCTGCTGTTCGCGGCCACTCTACAACACTGCTCTCGCACAGTCGCTTCCTCAAGCGCAGAAAGTGAGAATGCTGCAGGACAGGCTCCAGCATTAGCAGTACTATCACATCCACATTTTCATCCAGCAGTCTTTGGTGGGCCAGATACATTGCTAGCTTGAAAGCACCGGTCTTAACGTAGCCCTTTGTTAAGACAAACAGAGTCTTGCGACTGTACTGGATGCTCTGGGTGAGGTTGTCCACCAGTGGGACTCCTGGGGGCCAGTCCCTCTCTTCCAGACACAGTGGATGTATCTTGTCTCCCTCTTCCTCCAGTTGCACCCGCAGATTGCTCATCACCCACTCAGAGACCTGTGGGTCTTTTGTATCATATGTCACAAAGACATCGTAAATAGTATCTGGCGAGTTCAAGGATCTGTACCCTTTCAGCTTAGCTTTCATATAGTGTAGGACATAGGAAGCATCCCAGTAAAATAAGTGAGCAACTGTTGAAACAATCATGAAAAGAATAATGATAGAAGTTGTTAGAGCGTAGATCTGCTTTGCCTGTTCCGCATTTACACACTGACTAATGTTAAAACGTATCAGTATTTTGTTCCTCTGGTTCACTGGTGTGTTACATGTCACCTGAGTGGTGAGTCTTGGGATCTTTACATCACTCTGTTCAATCCATAAAATAAAGTCTATGGAATCACAAGTACACTCAAATGGATTTCCTTGTAGGAACAAAGTCTGAAATTCAGGTCCTGATTTGAAGGTAGTTCGATTGACAATAGTAAGTTTGTTGTTTCTAAGGCTGAGAGTCCTGAGGCTTTTCAAACTCTGTAAAAAACCATTGTGCACTTGGGAAATGTGATTATGACTCAGGTCAAGGAAAGTCAGAGTTTGTGTGATGTTTGAGTTAATAGTTGTTAAAGTAGACAGATGATTGTAGCTCAGGTCTAAACTCTGTAGTTGGTGGAAAGGCAGTTTGTCCCAGCTAAAATCGCTGAGGCAGTTATGACTTATGCGCAGTGTGGTGAGGTTACGTGGCAAATATTCATAAACATTTTCTGGAATCTTTGCAATGCCATTAAAGGATATATCTAAAATTGTCAAATTAGAAAGATTAGTGAAAAGTTTCTTGTATGTGCTATCCCTGTCTTTCCAAAGTTTCCCTAAATTATTGTGTGTAAATATAAGTTCTGCTAATGATTTGCTATACATTTCTTTTGTTGTCAGTGTGGAAATCTCATTATGACTCATATTAAGGACTCTTAGCACAGGTAGATTTTGTGTAAAATTTAAATTAAGCGTTACCCCAAATGCTTTAAAGTAGTGTGGATTGTAACTGAGGTCTAGTACTTGTAATTTCTTTAGTTCTTTGAAGGCGTTGTTATAGGCCATATCGACCTTATTGAAAGATAAGTCCAGATATGTCAGATTAGGCAACATCTTGAACTCTGTGCCATTAAGTGCCTGTGAAAATCCATTTCCTGAGAGGTTGAGACATGAAATATTTCCATATCCCTCAAATAGCTTTGGAGAAATGAAGAACAGATTATTTGAGCTGAGGATGAGCACTCGTCCAGAGTCAAAGCACTCTTGCTTTATTAGGCTGTGTGATATCTCGTAGCTAAAGTCTTTTGGAGTAGCTGTTATTGACGGTGAAATAGAAAGGTCTGAATTCTGGTTGTATCTGTCTGTTAGAGTTGGTGGACTTTCTATTGTTGTGGGATATAACCTGTTTTCGGCTAGATAAATCATTTTTAAGTGGGAGAAATTGGTGAATAAAGTAGAGTTGCTATAAATAATGAAGTTAGTGCCTAAATTCAAAGCAGATAAATTTTTTAGATTGCGTAAAGGCGTGAGTGTGTCTGGTCCAATTCTCTGGAATACCAAAGCCTCCAAATGCAAAGTTTTCAGTGACCTGAGCTGTGAAAAGTCTTTTGAAAGTGTTAATTTTTCTGGGTACAATCCGAGAGCATAATTGAAAGACATGTCAAGTTTTTCTAGCCTGTGAAGATAACTGAAAGCTTTAACTGGTGTGTCCTTACCAGTTACAGCTTTTTGTAAAAAGTTAAATGCCACAAATAATTCTTTAAGATTCTTTAGACTTTGAAACCAAGAGGGATCAAGGTAATTTAGTGAGTTTCCTCCCAGGTTCAGTGTCTCCAGCTGTGTCAGTCTTTGAAATGCATCAGGATGTATGTCAATAGAACCGTTAGGGCAAGGAACACAAGGGTACGGAGCATTGTGACATCTTGGACAGTTGCCTTGTATATCAAGGACTTTTAAAATTAGCAACCCCTGGAAATCATCTTTAGATATGTTCTCTATTTTGTTGGAATCCAGACCTAAAATTGTAATTGACTGGGGTAGTCCTTTAGGAATGTGTGTTAAGTTGTTGTAAGACAAGTCAAGAACCTGCAGTTTGTCCAGTATTTGAAAGGGTTTTTCCATAATAGCAACAGACTTCCCACAGGGATTCCAGAAGTAGCAGTTTTTAGATAGTAACAGGTTTGTTATGTTTTTTAAGCCAATAAAACTGTTGTTCAATTTATCCAAACTAATCTTGTTAATGTTTAGGTCAAGTTTTTCCACACTGTGGGGGAGATTGCGTGGAATTTCAGTCAGACAGTTGCCGCTCAGTTCCAGTTGCTTGATTTTTGTGAGATTTTTGAAAGCATTTGCAGAAATGTTCAATTTTCTGCAGCCATAACCATTCTTGGGCTTGTTTGCAAAGTTGAGATTGAGCTGAGTCAATTTCAGCAGATTAGAAAGTGAATCAGCTTTAATACTCTTAATAAAATTTTCAGATAAGTCTAGATCCGTGGCATTACTGGTTATTCCTTCTGGTACTTTCTCTAGATGACGCCCTTTACAGTCAAATTTGACCTCAGAGGTATTGGTGGATATGACATCACAAGGAAACTGCCGTGTCATCCAGGTGGGTTTACATGCAGCCGGCAGGATCTCATGATGGCAACAGAGACAGAACAACAGCATCCAGCATTTGGTAATCTGTGGAGAATTGATGAAATCCCTTATATGAAATAACCTTATGCTTCTGTTTTTGGTAAAATTATTTGGACTGACCCTGAATCATCACTTAATTAAGCTACTATAGGCTCAGGCCGCTGCAGGACCTCCTGTGTTATTCTACCAACTCTCCAACACTCTGTTTTCATTAACATTACCTACTCAGTCATTATAAGGTACTGCCCACACTAGAACAGCACATAGTCATGGAGCAAAACTGGGTGTCTGTTGCCAAGCAATAATTTTTTTTCTTCTGCTAAATTTAACTTTGAAAACCAAAGTGAAACTTCTTCATCAATAAAGTACTTATTTTTACAGTTGTATTCATTTTTCTTTAAGCAGTTTCAGTTTTTTTTTTTGCTAAAAGTATTCATCAATTTGTCGCAGGTCTTCATTGCAGCTGAATTATCTTTAGCATTCCATATGGAATGCTAAATGCCATATGCTATATGCTTTCAATAGGGTCTTTACATCTTGCTAAAGATGTAAAGACCCTATTGAAAAGTTTGAGCTTACCTTTGAAAATTTACAATAAATATGTGACTTTGTTTTTAAAAATGAAGGAGGCTACTGATCGAGTAATCATGATGGAGTCAAAGGAGCTTGCAAAGAAAAGCGTCTGGACTTCTTTAAGTTACTTGAAGACGTTTCACCTCTCATCCGAGAAGCTTCTTCAGTTCTAAGGTCAAATGGTGGAGAGTCCCAGATATAAACCTAGTGGGAGTATCCCCCCACAGAGGGACAAAAGGACCCCCTGATGATCCTCTAATCGCCTGAGCCAAGGTGTGAAATTGGGTGTGGGTCCCAATCAGCCAGAGTTTCGGGTGAGCTCATTGTGAAACCTGGCACCACCTTATCATGCGAATTCCTGAGGTCAGATGGCCCAGGATGTGAGTGGGCGTTAAGGCGTCTGGGAAGGGATCTCAAAACTGGATTATAGATGGCAGAGAGTTGGTGTCGTAAACCCCCGCCTCTGTTCAAAGATGGTCGCTCACAGTGGACATAGATGGCTTCTTTCACTCCTCTTTCAAACCATCTGTCCTCTCTGTCCAAAATGTGAACATTGGCATCCTCGAAAGAGTGTCCTTTATCCTTAAGATGCAGATGGACTGCTGAGTCTTGTCCTGTGGAGGTGGCTCTTCTGTGTTGTGCCATGCGCTTGTGAAGTGGCTGTTTGGTCTCTCCAATGTAGAGGTCTGGGCATTCCTCGCTGCACTGTACCACATACACCACATTGTTAAGTCTGTGTTGGATCCAGATGAAACCATGGTGTCCTTTGATGTAGCCTCTCTCTTCACTTGCATACCCAGGCAGTGGAGACTGTCAGAAAACGACTACAAGAAGACAGCTCCTTGGAGGACAGGACCAACTTCACACCCGATCAGATTTGCACACTGTTAGACCTCTGCCTCACCACTACATATTTCAAATACAACGAAGGCTTTTACAGACAAAAACATGGCCGTGCCATGGGCTCCCCCGTGTCCCCTATTGTAGCCAACCTTTACATGGAGGAAGTGGAAAGGAAGGCTCTTGGCTCTTTCAAAGGAAGAGTACCCAGCCACTGGTACAGATATGTAGACGACACCTGGGTCAAAATCAAGACACAAGAAGTGGAATCCTTCACTGCGCACATTAACGCTGTGGATAAAAATATCAAGTTCACCAGGGAAGACACAAAGGACAACTGTTTGCCGTTCCTGGACTGCACTGTGCACATTGAAGAGAACGGCAAACTCAACATCGAAGTTTACCGGAAGCCCACACACACGGACCAGTACCTCCTGTTTGACTCCCATCACCCTCTTGAACACAAACTTGGAGTAATTAGGACCCTACACCACCAGGCAGAACATGTTCCCTCTAAGCCTGAAGGAAAAAAGAAGGAACACACACATGTAAAGGAAGCACTCAAAACGTGCGGCTATCCTAAACGGGCGTTCTTAAAGTCAGCAAAGAGGCACAGAAAAGAAGACCAGACACCAGCGAGGGAAGATAAGAAGGACAGACGCAACAACATTGTCATCCCCTATGTAGCCGGTGTATCAGAAAAACTCAGGAGGGTTTTCTCCAAGCATGACATCCCGGTGCATTTCAGACCCAGCAACACGCTCAGACAGAAACTGGTTCACCCGAAAGACAAAACGCCAAAACACAGACTTAACAATGTGGTGTATGCTGTACAGTGCAGCGAGGAATGCCCAGACCTCTACATTGGAGAGACCAAACAGCCACTTCACAAGCGCATGGCACAACACAGAAGAGCCACCTCCACAGGACAAGACTCAGCAGTCCATCTGTATCTTAAGGATAAAGGACACTCTTTCGAGGATGCCAATGTTCACATTTTGGACAGAGAGGACAGATGGTTTGAAAGAGGAGTGAAAGAAGCCATCTATGTCCACTGTGAGCGACCATCTTTGAACAGAGGCGGGGGTTTACGACACCAACTCTCTGCCATCTATAATCCAGTTTTGAGATCCCTTCCCAGACGCCTTAACACCCACTCACATCCTGGGCCATCTGACCTCAGGAATTCGCATGATAAGGTGGGGCCAGGTTTCACAATGAGCTCACCCGAAACTCTGGCTGATTGGGACCCACACCCAATTTCACACCTTGGCTCAGGCGATTAGAGGATCATCAGGGGGTCCTTTTGTCCCTCTGTGGGGGGATACTCCCACTAGGTTTATATCTGGGACTCTCCACCATTTGACCTTAGAACTGAAGAAGCTTCTCGGATGAGAGGTGAAACGTCTTCAAGTAACTTAAAGAAGTCCAGACGCTTTTCTTTGCAAGCTCCTTTGACTACGATGACCTGGATGACTGAGAACCTTCACAGACATAATCATGATGGAGCATTTTTCTAAACAGTTCTGGGTCACTTTTAATGTACAATTTAATGCAATGGTCTAACACATTTTCAAAAAAGCAAGGGCCACTTCCAAAATTGAATTAACCAAACTATCCAGGTTTTTGGAGTCAAGTAAATCTATGAAACACAACAACTAGAAAAGAATCAAAGATAAGACAGATCTCTTTACTTGTAGTAAAAATCTAAGTTACTAAACAGAGAAAATAAAAAGACTTACCATTGTGTTCCTATTGTATTGTTCCCTGAAAGACAATCTGGAAAACCTTTGTCATGCTCCAGTACTTCAAAATATTTCAGTCATTCGTTGAAAAAAAAAAATTAGTTTATTTTCTTTAGATTTAGTAAAGTTAAATACTGCTTGTCTTTTAAAGCATGAATTTATAACAATTTAGTCTGTTTGAAGTTTTTGCTCTTTGTCTCTAGACAGTTAAAGAAAACTCTTTAACTAAAGTCAAATAAGGAAGTAACAAACTGTTAACAACATGATAGCGTTTGTGAAGGAAGTAGCATGTTGTTATGTCCCCAAGAAGGAAGCTGATGAATTGAAGAACTACATCTGTTTCATTTCTCTCTTTCAAAACATTGTCACAGTTTCATTGCCAACTGAGCTGTACGTTAAAATCTCCAGTGAGCATACCAATGAGTGCCAGTCAAATCTCTAAAACGGTGTGAATAAAAATGGAATTTAAAATTAACACTGTATTAGTCATTAATATTAAATTAATAATCCATCTGCTCACAAACTGATGTATTTTTCAGTCGGACAATGACTTTATGGCTAAAATTGCAAACTCCATGACTGCCAGTGTGATCCACACAGAAATGTGGTCACAATTGTGAGTTAAGTGTCGTGATATATGGAGATTATTTTGCATGTTTTATTTTGCTGGTTTATTGGTGTAATTTAAAGCCACAATGTCATGTAAGTTCCCTGTTGCCAGGAGAGTGTATAACACTTTGGACAGTAGGGGGCAGCAGCGTGCTTTGGGAACTGAGTCGGGTGCATAGCTGCCGTAAGTTTTCCATTCTGGCAAGACTGACCAGGCGAACGGCAGCGTGTCTCCTGTGCTCACTTTCTCTCCTGTTTTACAGGTCAGTAACGTGGTCAAAAACATAAAGAAATACACAGCTGGACACTGTGATACTTAAACTTTCATGACATAAGACGGGTCTGTGATATGTGATGTATTATACTGTCGCTATGTGAGCTACTTTAGCTCTGTAAGATGTTATAGCTAGGCTATATGCCTGGGTAACGCTAGCAAGCTGTTGCAACTGCGTATAATACTCCATATAATAATAAGAAGCACCAACCCAGTTAGGTTTACAGTTCCTGATAAACTTGTAGCTTTGTGTTCATGACAAATGTTTTGTATAACGCGTGTGTAAAGTGTTCTGAGCTCGCCTGAAGTCATGTGTAAACTTGCTGTTTCAGTGTTAGAATCTAACTGGTCTGAAAAGGACATATGAAGCGAGAGCGCTAATAAGAGTACGGCCAACAAAAATGCTGGCAAGGAAAGTAGTGCAGTAATGTTGAAAGTAGAGTTTCCTTTCTATGATGAGACACTACCATGATGATGTGAATTATTTTGTTTATCTCATTTATGGGAAAAGAGGTGTAGTTTTCATTTGTTTCATTCATTTAAACCCTTTGTTGTTTTATGCCAGTAGTGTGGACTAATATTGAAATGTACTGGTGGAAAACAAGCCATGTGAGGGAATGAGCAGTTATTGTGAAATTGAGTTAACGAAAGAGTGGAGCAGATATGCTTGTGTTGTATGAATAAATTCTGGCAAGACTGACCAGGCGAACGGCAGCGTGTCTCCTGTGCTCACTTTCTCTCCTGTTTTACAGGATCGTAATCTGGCTACGCGCCCATCATAGTGGGGCCTGTAACAGATTTCTGGGGGCTCGTCCGGGATCGGCGGCGTCTGAGGAGCACGTCCGGCTGATCCAGTGATCATTGGACCCAAAGTGACAGTGTTGCTAAAGAGGGTGGGACCGGTAACGCCACCAGGCTGCAACAAAAGTCATGTCAGGCGACGAGAGGAGAAGACTCAGCTGGTCCATCAAAAAGAAACTCTACCAGCTAACGGCTGATGAAGCATACGACATTGCAACTCACCTTGACCCGGTGGCTGAACTGGACTCAGAAAGGCTAAACAAGGACGATGAGGAAGGTTGTATTGAGTACATCACTGCTTATATGAACAGCTCCACACTCCTACAGCTAGAGGATGAGGGCTTGGTCATGTTGTTATGTTTACAAGACACTATTGACTTGGTTATTACTAACCGGGATAAGGGTAGACCACCCCCCAAAGATCTGGCTAGTGGTGAAGGGACGCCTGTGATGCCACCAGCCAGTGATAACATTAATGGCAAACATATATCTCCCATGGGTGGCTACGCTCCCGAAGTGGCAACCCCCAACTTTGACATACACCAACTGCTCACAGATTCAGGGGAGGGGCAGAACAAATCTCACAGACACAGCATCAACGCACCTGACCCAGAGGGACCACAGTGTAGGACGGGTAGCTGCGGTCACATCAGCGGGCCTCGTGCCACTAACTCACCACCAACTGACATCAGACATCCACTGATTCCCCAGCAACACCACATGGCTGCAGGAGCACTGCCTGCCCCAGCCCACGAGAGTGTGATTGCCCTTCGCGACCTGCCCCTGTTACAGAGGAAGGAATTCAAAATACATGGTGGGCAAATAACTGATACTGCATCGGACATTAGTTTTAACAGTATCTGCAAACAGATTGATGACGGTCGCAGGGAACAACACACAGATGACGACATAATTAGAGGAGTCCTACGCATAATCAAGGGTGGAAACTTTAAAGACATGCTTGTGAACAAGGAAGACCTGACAGTTACAGAACTGAAAAGTTTCCTACAGTCCCATTTGAGAGAGAAAACCAGCACCGAGCTCTTTCAGGAACTGATGTGTGCTAAACAACACGAGAACGAATCTCCACAGCAATTCCTGTATCGCATGATCGGACTGAAACAGAGAATAACGTTCACATCCAAGCAGGCAAGTTCAATCATAAAGTATGATGCCTCCACACTCCAGGGCGTGTTCCTGAACGCAGTTTATCAAGGCATGGGAGAAAGGCACGAGGACCTCAGGCGGGACCTGAAGCCGCTCCTGGCTAACCCCACTGTTTCTGATGAAGCTCTCTTAAGACAGGTTATCCAGACCACGATGGAGGACAACGAGAGAAAACGCCAACTGGGGCGTAGCGCCAGCCGGAAGTTCACACAAGCCCACAGCACAGTTGCAGAGCCAGAGGGAATGACCGGCGTTGTGGGCGAGACTAGAGTCAAAGGTAAAGACAATGTAATTCAGAGACTGAGTGCTCAGGTCGAGGCTCTAACGGAGGCCATGGAGACACTGAGAAAGCTCACTGCTCCAGCCCTGGTGCCCGGGGCTGCCCATCAAATTGTCCAACAGAGTGCCTCTGACAAGACCAAATCGGACAGAAAGACACAAAGATCATATGGGTGTCCACAGTGTGTAGCCCAAGGCAGGCCAAGCTGTAACCACTGCTTTTCGTGTGGAGAAGTAGGCCATCGTGCTATTGGCTGCTTGAAAAGGAATATGCAGTCGGGAAACGAGTGCCGGTCAGGGCTGAGGGGCAACCCCTGACCAATCCAAGGGACAAATCCCAGCCCCATGATGCCACAGTACTAGAGTTAGGAAAGAGGGACCAGTCTATGAGCTTACAGATGGGTAACCACCTACCCCCACCTGAGAAAGTTGCCCCACTGATTGGCCGAAAATCCCTATTGAAATGCAGCATGAACGGCTATGCAGTGACTGCCATGTTAGACACAGGGGCAAATGTGAGCATCATAGACCACGCCTGGAAGAACAAGTACCTACCTGAAAAAGAGATCCGCCCACTGAGTGAACTAATGGATGAGGAACTCAGTGTAACTGCTGTCACGGGGGAGGCAGTGCCATATGATGGGTGGATGGAAGTGGTGGTAAACCTGCAAGGCAACAACGATCCAGATCTATCCATTAGAGTACCTTTTCTAGTTAGTCGACTAGATTTAGAAAGACCATTGGTTGGTTTTAATGTCATCCAAGAACTCATCAAGAGTAACGAGAGCAGACCCAAAATCATGTCCATCCTCGTCAACCTGCTGACTGGTGCCCTAGAGATCAACAGTGCAAAGGCAGAGGCTATTGTAAGCTTCATACAGACCAAACCAAAAGTAGAACAGAATGCGACTGTAAAGGTGGGCAGGAAAGGTGCCACTATTAATCCTGGTCAAGTAGCGTATATTAGGTGTGGAGTATCTTTAGACATTAGTGACTCTAGCCCACTCGTGCTGTTTGAACCTAACCTAGATGACACACCACTGTTGCCACTGAGTATAGGTGAAGGGCTATTGGCAATCCAGCAGGATGAGAGACCCTTCGTGAAGGTACCAGTTTCCAACCACTCTACCGAGACGGTGGTCCTGCCCAGCTCCACGGTCCTAGGCACCATTGAAGCTATTGATGGAGTAATAGGAACAGGCAGCCCAAGCGGCGAGCACAGTCAAGCCCGGGGCAACACTGACCCGCCACCAAGCTCCATGAGTGACCTGTCCCCTACTACACTGTGGCACCCGCCAGTGGATGTTAGTCACCTAAGTGATGAGCAACAGAGAAAGGTGAAACAAATGCTATACGAGGAGTCAGGAGCTTTTGCTTGTGATGACGAAGACATAGGGTGTATTCCAAGCCTGCAAATGTCCATAAATTTAAAGGACAACATCCCAGTACAGCGAACCTATGCTGCAGTGCCCAAACCCCTCTACAAAGAGGTTAAAGAATACATCCAAGATCTGCTTGCCAAAGGGTGGATAGTTAAGTCAAAGTCACCGTACGCAGCACCTGTCGTGTGTGTCAGAAAAAAAGATGGAACATTGAGATTATGTATCGATTACAGGCTTTTAAATCAAAAGACTGTACCAGACCGCCACCCACTGCCTCACATCCAGGACCTCATAGACACACTAGGAGGCCACAGCTGGTTCACCATCCTGGATCAAGGCAAAGCCTATCACCAGGGCTACATGGCAGAGGGATCCAGACACATGACAGCATTCATCACTCCTTGGGGTCTCTATGAATGGGTGAGGATCCCATTTGGGCTCTCCAATGCCCCAGCCGCTTTTCAACGCAGCATGGAGGAGATGTTAGATTCCCTGCGTGATAGCTGCTGCATCCCTTATCTCGACGACATCCTCTGCTACGCAAAATCTTTTGACGAGCATGTCGAGGGAGTACGTCAGGTCCTGAGGTCTCTAAAAGCCCATGGTGTCAAGCTTCGGCCCACAAAATGTGAGCTGTTCCGGCAGGAGGTCAGGTATGTGGGGAGGCTGGTCTCAGCTGATGGTGTCAGGATTGACCCAAAAGACACTGATGCGATCAGGCTGCTGCAAGAGAAAACACCCAATACAGTGGGTGAGGTGAGGAAGCTGCTTGGGTTCCTGAGCTATTACAGAATGTACATCCAAAACTTCTCTAGCATCGCTAAGCCAATCTACGAGCTGCTGAATGTGAAAACCGCCCCAGCAGTAACAAGTGGAAAGCTCACAAAGGGAAAGGGGGCCCAGCTGCCATCAAAGACACCTATCGTGTGGACAGATGAGCACCAGAGGATACTAGAGCAGCTGATAGACACTCTGTCGCACCCACCCGTGTTGGCGTATCCAGACTTTGAACTCCCGTTTGTACTCCACACAGATGCCTCTAAGGAGGGACTAGGCGCTGTGTTGTATCAGCGCCAGGGTGGAAGAATGAGGGTCATCGCTTATGGCTCGAGAACTCTGTCCCCTGCTGAGAAAAATTATAACCTGCACTCAGGGAAACTGGAGTTCCTCGCCCTTAAGTGGGCGGTATGTGAGAAATTCAGGGATTACCTGTTTTATGCACCCCATTTCACAGTCTATACGGACAATAATCCCCTCACCTATGTGCTGAGCACTGCAAAGCTTAATGCGGTGGGCCACCGCTGGGTGGGTGAGCTGGCAGATTTCCGGTTCGATGTCAAGTACAGGCCGGGGAAGGTGAACATAGATGCGGACACATTCTCCCGGTTCCCACTTGACATCGACACCTATCTCACAAAGTGTACGGAAGAGCTCACGGGAGACGCTGTCCATGCTGCCTGGGAGGGTTGTGAGTCAGCAAAGACAGAGGACGTTGCATATGTTGCTGCCCTGAGCTTAACATGCCCGGAGCCACCGGTGAACGGATCACCATTTACAGTCTGTCACAGTGATCTGGTGACATCACAAAGGGGGGATCCTGTTATCAGCGAACTCATCAAACTGAAAGAAACAAAAACAGTAATAACGAATGACGACAGAAGGAGAGCCAGTGGCCCTGTGAGGAAGTTGATGCACGAGTGGGGAAAGCTCAATATCGAAAACCAACTACTGTATCGCACGGCAGGACAGCGGAGACAGCTTGTGCTTCCAACACAATACCACCCCCTAGTGCTGAAACATCTTCATGATGACCTGGGTCATATTGGGGCAGAGAGGGTCATTCACTTGGCAAGGGACCGTTTTTACTGGCCTTTTATGAAGAGGGACATTGAAGCGTATGTGACCAGGAAATGCCCCTGCATTAAGAAAAAGAAGCCGGTCAAACAGATCAGAGCCCCGATGGGATCAATCTCCACTTCTGCGCCGCTTGAACTGGTGTCTGTGGACTATATGCACCTAGAAGCCAGTATGGGGGGCTACGAGTACATCTTAGTAGTCATCGACCACTTCACCAGGTTTGCTCAGGCCTACCCCACGAAAAACAAGTCGGGAAGGACGGCGGCGGAGAAGATATTCAATGACTTCATCCCCAGGTTTGGATTTCCAAGGCGGCTACACCATGACCAGGGCAGAGAATTTGAAAATGACCTGTTCATGGCCCTACGACGCCTGGCTGGGGTTGCTCACTCGAGGACGACACCATATCATCCACAGGGCAACCCAGCCGAGCGATTTAACAGGACGTTGCTCCAAATGCTAAGGACGCTGGAGGAGAGGGCGAAGAGCAACTGGAAGGAGCACCTACCCCAGATAGTGCATGCCTACAACTGTACCAGGCATGAGGCCACAGGCTTTTCACCCCACTACCTCATGTTTGGTCGGCACCCCCACCTCCCAGTAGACCTAATTTTTGGCCTGTTAACCAGAGATCAATCTGAAACACCTCAGAGTTATGCCAAAAAGTGGGCATCACGGATGAAGGAGGCTTACCGTATTGCAGCTGAGAACAGCCAGCACTCCAGTGCAAGGGGTAAGAAGTATTATGATCGTCACATACAGAACACAGTCACTCTCCAGTCTGGTGACAGGGTCCTAGTCCGTAATATGAGTGAGAGGGGAGGACCTGGAAAATTGAGACCCTACTGGGAGCAAACTGTGTATGTCGTCAAGGAACAAGTGGGTGACAGTCCCATTTACAAAGTATGCTCTGAGGCAGGTGGTGCTAAAACCCGCATACTTCACAGAAACCTTCTACACCTTGTAAATAATCTACCTGTGGACTTACCTGACCTGCAGAGGGGGCCATTGCCATCCAGAGGGGCTCGAAGGAAAAGGAGTGACCCTGCTGTGGGACATGATGGGATGGAGACGCCCGAAAGCAGCAACTCTGAAAACTCAGACAGTGAAGCACCCAGAGTGCAGTACTGGCTCAGAGTATCACCACAGGCTCAACGCCAAACAAAGAATCTGAGACCAATGCATCAGTCCCAGAGAAATATTGAAGGAGCCCAGAATGTCCCTGGAAAACAAATATACATGCCACGGTCAGGAGGTCATATGGCAGAGCAACCCAGAGGCACTTCTCCTGAAAGAGAAGTTGAACAAGAACAAGGTGAAAACCAAATTGCAGACTGCTCTGTTGCTGATCCAGAACACCTTGATGCGGAGGAGTGTCCAGAGACAATGACTGAGGGTGATGAGGCTCGACCGCTGACTCCTCAGGAAGCCACAGTGAGGAGATCCGCCAGGGGCAGGAAACCCCCTCGGGTTCTCACATACGAGTCCCTGGGCCAGCCATCTTACCGAGCACACGGGTCACTTAACCCCGCTGGACTTTGTACAGTACAGGCCCTGCCAGTCTGGGGAATGCCACCCCTCACTGTGCCACACTACATCCCATACCAACCATTCCCCTGCACTGTTGTACCATACACAAACCCATATTGATGCACACACTGACGAAATACCTTCGCTCTGAAATATGAAGATCAAGAACTGTTTCTAGGTGAGCGAGTTAAAGTGTTAAGAAGTGTGAACTTTTTGTGTATTTTCTTGAAATGTCTGGAGCCATCTTTTTTTTTGTTTGGGAGCATGTGATCCACACAGAAATGTGGTCACAATTGTGAGTTAAGTGTCGTGATATATGGAGATTATTTTGCATGTTTTATTTTGCTGGTTTATTGGTGTAATTTAAAGCCACAATGTCATGTAAGTTCCCTGTTGCCAGGAGAGTGTATAACACTTTGGACAGTAGGGGGCAGCAGCGTGCTTTGGGAACTGAGTCGGGTGCATAGCTGCCGTAAGTTTTCCATTCTGGCAAGACTGACCAGGCGAACGGCAGCGTGTCTCCTGTGCTCACTTTCTCTCCTGTTTTACAGGTCAGTAACGTGGTCAAAAACATAAAGAAATACACAGCTGGACACTGTGATACTTAAACTTTCATGACATAAGACGGGTCTGTGATATGTGATGTATTATACTGTCGCTATGTGAGCTACTTTAGCTCTGTAAGATGTTATAGCTAGGCTATATGCCTGGGTAACGCTAGCAAGCTGTTGCAACTGCGTATAATACTCCATATAATAATAAGAAGCACCAACCCAGTTAGGTTTACAGTTCCTGATAAACTTGTAGCTTTGTGTTCATGACAAATGTTTTGTATAACGCGTGTGTAAAGTGTTCTGAGCTCGCCTGAAGTCATGTGTAAACTTGCTGTTTCAGTGTTAGAATCTAACTGGTCTGAAAAGGACATATGAAGCGAGAGCGCTAATAAGAGTACGGCCAACAAAAATGCTGGCAAGGAAAGTAGTGCAGTAATGTTGAAAGTAGAGTTTCCTTTCTATGATGAGACACTACCATGATGATGTGAATTATTTTGTTTATCTCATTTATGGGAAAAGAGGTGTAGTTGTCATTTGTTTCATTCATTTAAACCCTTTGTTGTTTTATGCCAGTAGTGTGGACTAATATTGAAATGTACTGGTGGAAAACAAGCCATGTGAGGGAATGAGCAGTTATTGTGAAATTGAGTTAACGAAAGAGTGGAGCAGATATGCTTGTGTTGTATGAATAAATTCTGGCAAGACTGACCAGGCGAACGGCAGCGTGTCTCCTGTGCTCACTTTCTCTCCTGTTTTACAGGATCGTAATCTGGCTACGCGCCCATCATAGTGGGGCCTGTAACACCAGCACCATTCAGGCATCGTTACGATGGAGTAAATGTGACTAAAAGTCTCAGCTTGATAAATTACAATTTTTTAAATTTGCAATAAATATGCAACTTCATAACTCATTTTCATGTAATGGATTACGAGACTTCCAAAAAAACAAAGTGTATTAATATTGCATTGTTAATATATCTACTGACAAACTGATTTGTTTCTGTGTGGGATATTGACTTTAGGGTTAATTTGCAAGCTGCAACTGCATCACTGCTGCCACCACGTGGATAATTTAATAGCAGGCAAACACAGAACATGCTAGTTCTAACCAGTCATACTGTGTGGATTCTGGGAAACTCTGTGATGGAGTAAAGTTTAGGATGTGTCAATTTTGCTCGAAATTGATCTTTTGTGGAACTGTTGAACCTGGTAATGGTGTCCCTCAGCACAGATCTTTTCTAAGTTTGAAACGAGAGTGTAGACTGTAAAATTTACATTCAGAAATTGCCTCACATTTTTATATGGTTTCATTTATTAATGTACTTCACACACATTACAAAAATTCATTATGCTGTCTTGGCAACTATACGGAAACCAGTTCTTAAAAACAGTTCAGTCAAAGAAGAAACACTTTAAAACCAAACGAGAAATTACATATAACACACGTGTTTTAAAACAAACTCGTTATTATCCTTCTTCACTTGGTGGTGAAGTATTTTGAATAGGTCTTGTTGTACATCACTTGATTATCTACTCTTATGACAGTTCTCAGGTTTTGCCAAAACCAGGGCTCTGCGGCTGCTGTTCGCGGCCACTCTACAACACTGCTCTCGCACAGTCGCTTCCTCAAGCGCAGAAAGTGAGAATGCTGCAGGACAGGCTCCAGCATTAGCAGTACTATCACATCCACATTTTCATCCAGCAGTCTTTGGTGGGCCAGATACATTGCTAGCTTGAAAGCACCGGTCTTAACGTAGCCCTTTGTTAAGACAAACAGAGTCTTGCGACTGTACTGGATGCTCTGGGTGAGGTTGTCCACCAGTGGGACTCCTGGGGGCCAGTCCCTCTCTTCCAGACACAGTGGATGATACTTGTCTCCCTCTTCCTCCAGTTGCACCCGCAGATTGCTCATCACCCACTCAGAGACCTGTGGGTCTTTTGTATCATATGTCACAAAGACATCGTAAATAGTATCTGGCGAGTTCAAGGATCTGTACCCTTTCGGCTTAGCTTTCATATAGTGTAGGACATAGGAAGCATCCCAGTAAAATAAGTGAGCAACTGTTGAAACAATCATGAAAAGAATAATGATAGAAGTTGTTAGAGCGTAGATCTTCTTTGCCTGTTCCGCATTTACACACTGACTAATGTTAAAACTTATCAGTATTTTGTTCCTCTGGTTCACTGGTGTGTTACATGTCACCTGAGTGGTGAGTCTTGGGATCTTTACATCACTCTGTTCAATCCATAAAATAAAGTCTATGGAATCACAAGTACACTCAAATGGATTTCCTTGTAGGAACAGAGTCAGGTTTGCAGGTCCTGATTTGAAGGTAGTTTCATTGACAATAGTCAATTTGTTGTTACTCAGGCTTAGAGTCGTGAGGCTTTTTAGACTCTTTAAAAAACAATTGTCTGCATGGAAAATGTGATTATGACTCAGGTCAAGGAAAGTCAAAGTTTGTGTGATGTTTGAGTTAATAGTTGTTAAAGTAGACAGAGAATTGTAACTTAGGTCCAAAATTTGAAGTTGATGGAAAGGCAGTTTGTCCCAATTAACATCACTGAGTGAGTTATGACTTATGCGCAGTGTGGTGAGGTTATGTGGCAAATATTCATAAACATCATCTGGAATCTTTGCAATGCCATTAAAGGATATATCTAAAATTGTCAAATTAGAGAGATTAGTGAAAAGTTTCTTGTATGTGCTATCCCTGTCTTTCCAAAGTTTCCCTAGATGATTTTGTGCAAATATAAGTTCTGCTAATGATTTGCTATACATCTCTTTTGTTGTCAGTGTGGAAATCTCATTATGACTCATATTAAGGACTCTTAGCACAGGTAGATTTTGTGTAAAATTTAAATTAAGCGTTACCCCAAATGCTTTAAAGTAGTGTGGATTGTAACTGAGGTCTAGTACTTGTAATTTCTTTAGTTCTTTGAAGGCGTTGTTATAGGCCATATCGACCTTATTGAAAGATAAGTCCAGATATGTCAGATTAGGCAACATCTTGAACTCTGTGCCATTAAGTGCCTGTGAAAATCCATTTCTGGAGAGGTTGAGACATGAAATATTTCCATATCCCTCAAATAGCTTTGGAGAAATGAAGAACAGATTATTTGAGCTGAGGATGAGCACTCGTCCAGAGTCAAAGCACTCTTGCTTTATTAGCCTGTCCGATATCTCGTAGCTAAAGTCTTTTGGAGTAGCTGTTATGGAAAATGAAATAGAAAGGTCTGAATTCTGGTTGTATCTGTCTGTTAGAGTTGGTGGACTTTCTATTGTTGTGGGATATAACCTGTTTTCTGAGAGATATATCATTTTTACGTGGGAGAAATGGCTGAATAAAGTAGAGTTGCTGTAAATAATGAAGTTAGTACCTAAATTCAAAGCAGATAGATTTTTTAGATTGTACAGAGGTGTGAGTGTGTCTGGTCCAATACTCTGGAATACCAAAGCCTCCAAATGCAAAGTTTTCAGTGACCTGAGGTTTGAAAAGTTTTGTGAAAGAGTTATTTTTTCTGGGTACAATCCGAGAGCATAATTGAACGACAGGTCAAGCTTTTCTAGCCTGTGAAGATAACTAAATGCCTCAAAAGATGGTTCCTCACCAGTTATAGATTTTAGTAAAAAATTAAATGCCAGATATAATACTTTAAGATTCTTTAGACTTTGAAACCAAGAGGGCTTAAGGTAATTTAGTGAGTTTCCTCCCAGGTCCAGTATCTCCAGCTGTGTCAGTCTTTGAAATGCATCAGGATGTATGTGAATAGAACCGTTAGGGCAAGGAACACAAGGGTACCGAGCATTGTGACATCTTGGACAGTTGCCTTTTATATCAAGGACTTTTAAAATTAGCAACCCCTGGAAATCATCTTTAGATATGTTCTCTATTTTGTTGGAATCCAGACCTAAAATTGTAATTGACTGGGGTAGTCCTTTAGGAACGTGTGTTAAGTTGTTGTAAGACAAGTTCAGAGCATTCAGTTTGTTCAGTATTTGAAAGGGTTTTTCCATAATAGCAACAGACTTCCCACAGGGATTCCAGAAGTAGCAGTTTTTAGATAGAAACAGGTTTGTTATGTTTTTTAAACCAATAAAACTGTTGTCATGTAATTTATCCATGCTAATCTTGTTAATTTCTAGCTCAAGTGTTTCCACACTGTGGGGGAGATTGCGTGGAATTTCAGTCAGACAGTTGCCGCTCAGTTCCAGTTGCTTGATTTTTGTGAGATTTTTGAAAGCATTTGCAGGAATGTTCAACAGTCTGCATCCATAACCGTCCTTGGATTTGTTTGCCCAGTTGAGATTGAGCTGAGTCAGATTTGTCAGTTTAGAAAATGATTCATCTTTAATACTCTTAATAAAATTTTCTGATAAGTCGAGATGTGTCGCATTACTGGTTATCCCTTCTGGTACTTCCTCTAGATGGCGGCCTTTACAGTCAAATTTGACTGTATTTGATGTTTTGTTGGATATAACATCACAAGGGAACTGCCGTGTCATCCAGGTAGGTGTAAATGCAGCCGGCAGGATCTCATGATGGTAACACAGATAGAACAACAGCATCCAGCATTTGGTAATCTGTGGAAAAATGATGGAATCAGTTGAATGAAATAACCTTAAGCTTATAAAAGGGCTTCTACAAAATTATAACACTTTTTCATGATTATTGTGGTAAAAAAAATAGATAAAAGAACACTATTTGTACTATATATAATGTTATATATTATATTACTATAACACTTTTATCATGTCAATTAGGGGTTCACAAAATACAGTGATATTGGTCTGCAGATTAGGTTTGCTTTTAGAATCGGCTTAAAGCTTATATTTTAGATGTGACTAAAAGTCTCAGATTGATAAATTAAAATTTTTTAAATTTGCAATAAATATGCAACTTCATAACTCATTTTCATGTAATGGATTACGAGACTTCCCAAAAAGCAAAGTGTATTAATATTACATTGTTAATATATCTACTGACAGTTGTTAAAGGTTGACCCAAATTCATTCCCTCATCCCTACCAGGCTCGGACATCTGTGGGCCTTCCTGTGATGCAGTGAGCACTTCTCCTCGACTTCACTCTATTCACTCCTTATGTGACATATTAATGGATAAAAATCGATGTAATTTTTTCTGTGCATTACTGGTTTCCAAACTTTTTGTGAAACTTTTTTGTCTACTGACTTAAACTGTATATACCTAAACCGAATAGAGCCCTTATTAATGTTATCACAGTTATTTATTACACCACTGCTTTTCCTGTTTTGACATGTTAAAATATCAGCTAGGGAAAAGACAATGAGATTGTAAGGCAATCTTGAAAAAATTGTAAACCTGTCCTATTTGCAGCAGGTGGCAGTAGGTTGGAAGTCTAGTGAGAAAAAAAAAATCTTGTTCTTTCTTTTACTTATCAAAACAGCAAGTAAGGGGTATGAAATGTAAAACGATACATGTAAAATGTACAATTACCAGCCTAGAAATAATTTTAAAAATAGGAGATATCAAAAATCTTTCAGGTTGTTGTTAAAGTACTTTTCATGGGAGCACGTCACATACTTAGTGATAAGTGACATACAGTATCCCATAAATTTTCTAAATACATTTGTCCCATGTCTTCATTATACCGATCGTGGCTCAAGAGTTGGGAGTTCGCCTTGTAATCGGAAGGTTGCTGGTTCGAGCCCCGGCTTGGACAGTCTCGGTCGTTGTGTCCTTGGGCAAGACACTTCACCCGTTGCCTACTGGTGGTGGTCAGAGGGCCCGGTGGCGCCAGTGTCCGGCAGCGTCGCCTCTGTCAGTGTGCCCCAGGGTGGCTGTGGCTACATTGTAGCTTGCCATCACCAGTGTGTGAATGTGTGTGTGAATGGGTAGATGACAGGTTGTGTAAAGCGCTTTGGGGTCCTTAGGGACTAGAAAAGCGCTATACAAATACAGGCCATTTACCATTTACCTGTGCAATTTATTGAATTGAAATACCTAAAAAAAGGGGCATCACTTTAAAATAATGTAACATTATTAAGCATTATTAAGGTATTACTAAGGTTTTACCAAGTGGTTAATTCATCATTTATATAGCATCAGTTCTCCTGTTATGCCATTTATAAATACAGGTATATTATCACTACTTTGATTATGATTACTATTAGCAGCTATGTAGTAGCAATTATAGCTGTACATGATTTCACCATGTCCAGCAGTGATAGCTGTACATGGCGTAACAGTAACAGATGGATAAACATATCTGCATCGGCATACTAAGGAAGAGCAGTGATGTATAAATGATGAATTAAGCACTTGCTAATACTTTACTAACACCGTAATAATGCTTAATAGTGTGACATTATTATAAAGTGCTACCGAAAAGAAAGTCTTGACTGCTAAATGTATCTTTGACAGTTTAAGATAAAGTGTGGCTTCATAGCTTGTGTTCTCAAGATCGCCAAGTGCTGATTTCTAAAACAAGTTAAATAAAATGCCGATAATGATGCCATGATGTTTTTCTACACATTGGCTGGCAAGTTTTATTATACCTTTTAATTGAATATGTCAACACATTTCCAAACAAGCAAAACAGATTTAAAAGCAAAACACAATAAAATGATCAGTCTGGGTTTTTGGAGTCAGATATATCTATACAAAGTTTTGGCACAAAATCATAAAATGACAAAATCATCAAAGATAACATCAGAATGCAGAAAATCAGATTATTCTGATAAGTAAGTTAAAAGTAACTATACACACACTCAGTAACTTACCATTGCGCCTGTACTGTATTAATCCCTGAATGACAATCTTGAATTCAGATTTTCTCCTCTACCATTTAAAAATAAGTGGTAGTGGTTAAAAGACAAAAAACAAAAAAACAAAACCCAAAACCAAAAAAAACCCCCAACAAGTTGCTAAAAATCTATAAGGTGCATATCTTGTATATCATCAAGTCGAATTAGCCGTTTAAACATCTCTGCACGCTCACATACACCCATCAAAATAAGGAAGGGGACTGTTGTACACAGCAGAATGAGCTGTGGGGGGGGAGCAGCGTGTGAATTGAACAAATATGTCTGTTTCATTTCCTTCTTTCATGGTATGTTGCATTTCATTGCCAACTGAGTCTGAGAATCCCCCACTGGCATCGCAAAGAGTGGCAATGAATTTCCCAAATAATTTGAATACAGAGTTTAAAATTAGCACATCATTAATTATTAATATTTCATTAATAATAAAACTGCTCCCATTACAACAGTTCAGTATTCACATATAATAATTCATATACAGGAGTACATTTAAAGCAATCTAGAGAGAAGAAACTGCATTTTTCCAGCATATTGTTCTCTTTACAGTGTCTCTTTGAAGAGATTGTTGTATTGTTTGTGACCTTCGGTTGCTAATACACTCCTCAGGCTGAACCAAAAGTATGGCTGGGCTTGAGGATTTGTTGGCCACTCTAGCACAGACCTCTTATACAGCCTCTTTCGTAATCTCAAGTACTTTGAATTGCAGGGCACTTTCTCTAAGAATATAAGCACTATAACATCATTTTTTTCATCCATTAGCCTTTGGTGAGCCATGTAGAACGCCGTCTTGAAGTTTCCCCCTTTGATGTATTTTTTGGTGAGAATAAACACAGTCCTCTTGCTCCTGTGGATGCTTTGAGAGAGGTTGTCAATCAGGGGGCATCCGGGCATCCAATCCCGGTCCTCAAGACAAAGCGTCAGTCGGCGGTCTCCACACTCCTCAAGATGAGCGCACATTTCCTTCGTCACCCACTCTGATACTGCTGGATCCTCCTTATCATAGATCACAAAGGCATCGTAAACAGCGCTCTGGGAATACAGGCGGCGGTAGCCTTTGAGCTTGGCCCTGCAGAAATGGTAGATGTACCAGACATCCCACATGAAGAGATGGCTGGAGATGGACAGCGTGACCAAGATGAGGACGAGGGAAGTCATTAGGGTGGAGAGGATGATTGACAGGTAGTGGTGCTGGCAGGCCAAAAGGTCCACTGAGATGACTGGACGACCTCTTTGTGCCCCTGGGGCAACGCAGGTAACATCCGTGCCCAATCTAGGTATGGTTACTGTAGTCCTGTTGAGCCATGTGACAAACCAGGTGGCATTGCAAGTGCACAAGAATCTGTTTTGGTGAAGAAGTAACATGTCCATATGATTAAGAACATCATCTGGAAGGCTGGATTTTTCAATGTACTGGATGTGATTAGAACTCAGGTCTAGATATTTCAAGTGGTAGGCACCCTTGAGGAAATCTGGTGTAAGCTTTAGGATTTGGTTTTTGTGTAAAATTAGTTTCTCAAGAGATGTGGTGCAGTTTGATAACACATCTGGAACAGTAGTCAAGCTGTTTCCACTGAGATCCAAGACTCGCAATGAGTGTAGAAGTTGCAGTTTCTTCCAGTTAAAGGATTTTAGTTTGTTATTTTTGATATACAGCTCAGATAGCTTCTCTGGTAGACCACTGAATACGTCCGATGGGATAAAAGGGAGGTTGTTATGAGAGATGTCAAGGACAGTCAGATTAACTAAATTCTTAAAATAGTTGACATATCTGGTGTTCCCATCTCGCCACAGTACATCTAACCGGTTATCTCTGAACTCTAACCTTTCTAGGGATTGACTCTCCAGCTCTGTGTTAGTGGAAGTAGAGATCTTGTTGTGATTCATCAGGAGTACCTTGAGGTTTTTTAAATGCCTAGTGAAATTAAGCATGTGAGTCAGACCTTCTGATTCAAAATAGTGGTTGTTGTTACTTATATCCAAGATGACCAGATTTTTCAGCTCTTGGAACGCGGTAGAGTATAGCAGGTCCAAACGGTTCCATGAGAAGTCCAGATATTGTAAATTAGCCAGGTAAGTAAATTCAGAACCATTCAGACTTTGACTCATTGCATTTCCAGACAGATTGAGGCATCTTAGCTCTGTAAGGTTTAAAAATCGTGAATGCAGGAAGAATATATTGTTTCTGCTGACGTCCAGGGTTTTGCCAAACTGACTGCATTCTTTTTTGACGAAGGATGTAATAACTCCAAGTTCCTTGTCCTTGTATTTGCAGCTTCGTGCATACTCATCATATCTGAAATAATGAATCTCTCTCACGTCTTTGTTTTGGTACTCAGCAGCGGAAGACATCGGAGACCAGTCCGAGGTTTCTCCTCCGGACAAACCAAGTTCAATTTGGCCATCAGAGGGAGACGATATTTTGTTGTCAGACAGGCTGATTATTTTAAAGCTTTTCAATTCCATCAGAATACTAAGCTTTGTCATTTTAATGAAGTTTGTACCCAAATCTACAACCTCCAGGTTCGGTAGAGGTTTTAAATGAGCGATACTCTCTGTAGTTAACTGCTGAAACACATAACCTTTCATTCTGAAAATTTTGAGAGACTTCAGAGAGGAGAAACTGCAACTCAGTCTTAGCGTTTGAGGGTACTTCTGAAGCTCGTAGTTGAATGAAAGGTCAAGTTCTTCTAGTTTACCCAGGAATTTGGGGAAAGCAGTGATTTCTAGCTCCCTTGCTAAAAAGTTTGATGAGAGGTCCAGCACTCTGAGCTCAGTTGTGGTGTCAAACCATTCAGAAGGCACACTTGTAAGGGAGTTGCTATGCAGCCGTAATGTTTTTAGTTTGGTCAGCATTTTAAAAGCTGTCTTGCTGATTTTCAATGGTGCGTTATTTGGACATGGGCTACATGGAAAAGGAGCGTTGTAACACCGGGGGCAGTTTCCGCTAATGTCTAGAATCTCAAGATTAGTTAAATTTTTAAAGTCTTCATCAGTGACTTCTTGAATGTTATTGTTATAGAGATACAGCTCCTTCAGAGTAGTGGGTAGCTGATGTGGAATGAAAGACAAGTTATTTGATTTAAGAGATAGCAATTTTAAATTGTTAAACTGTAAAAATGCATCGTCTTCTATATCATAGGAATCATTGCAGGGGTTACGAAAATAGCAGTTTTGACCAAGGTAAAGCACCTCAACATATCTAAGCTCAGAGAGGTTTGCTTTAGAAAGATAATAAATATGATTCACTTCCAAGCTCAGAAGGATCAGATTTGAAGGCAGGCCTTTAGGTATACTGTAGAGCTGATTGCCATCTAGATACAGCGCTCGCAGATTGTTCAGTCTGCTGAAAGTATTTTCCTCAATTGTCACACTCTTCAGGCACATCTTGTCCTTGGGTCCGATTTTGATGGGCACACAGTTGCACCTCATGTCAATCTCAGTCAAGTTCTCCAAACCGTAAAAGGAGGTGGAGTTTAAACTCGGAATATGGTTGATGGTGAGCGTCAGGTTTGTTGTGTCTCTCGGGATTCCATGGGGGATTTTTTTGAGGCTTCTCTCAGTGCAGTCCACCTTCACTTCACTCCCATTGTTGATCTCGTTAACATCACATGGCAGAGTTTTCGGGTAATAGATGCCAGTTGCCAAAATAGGGAGACAAGACCACAGGGTGAGCAGTGCCACACACATCTGCACGGAAACATGAGAAAGGTTTGCTAGTAGAAATCTAATAATACTGTAACAGCACATTATAAATGCAAATCATAACAAGGGACGCTAAAATCAGCAACTTTAGTAATCATGGCCAGCATATTATACTTTACTTTACTGTACAATTAGGAAATAGCATTCTCTCGCATTTGATTTTCTACTTCTCAACAGTTAATAGCACTTCTAAGCCAAACTACATTTGACAGCTTATGAATTCTGATACTATAGAGTATATAAAAATCATACTCACCAGGTGGAGAAACATTGTTTATGTGAGAAAACAAAAAAAAAGAGTCCAGCTCTGACTTGTCTTGTCTGGTTCGATGGAGTACTGAAAGAAGTATAACACTAACAAACATTCCTGAGGTGGTCGATGAAAGTAACAGGTGTCTGTGTTAGCCTAGTGTGTGTAGAATTAGCCGGCATCACTTCCTACTTTCTTACAAACCACAAACATCCAAATATTTCATCTTTTACTACATCGTGAAAAGGCTTATTGGTGCATTTATGCTATTGCTACTGTAAAGAGGTGCCTTTAATAAGATACAGCAAGTTTAATACTCTGACTCTTGTTGTATGGCAGATATTCCATGGTATTATAAAACACAGCTGGATGAGTTACAAGTTATTATTCAACTGAAACCAGTGAAAGGAAGAGTTTCATTTCTCATTAAATTTTAGGGGAAAATGAAACCTGTGGTGTGGTTTGGGTTTTATCACTGTACATGGTGGTGAAGTTATTTTAACATCAAGCAGAATATTTTTTTTTTGTTATCTGTGACTATATGACTAACATTCAGTCTCACCTACCCAAATTTAAGATAAATAAATATGTTCAGTGGTTTTAGGTACAGTTCCTACCGATTTACAGTAGCTAGACTGTTTAGCTGTCTGTCTTTACAGTGAAATGGTGTGATTTACTACACCTATTCTAGCAATACTAGGTATTCCTGTTGGTCAGCATACCTCTTGTTAAATTTGGGTTTATAGAAAAATGTCTTGAGAACTACCGATGAAGTGCTTTAAACATTTGAAGCAGAGATCAACTTCAATCATTATCTGTATTTTCCTTAAGCACAACTAACATTTTAAAATTTCCATGTATCCTGGGAAATATCCGTATATTTCAAATGGTTTGGCGTAAACACTCTGAGCTGGATAAGTGGTTTAGAACATGGTTTGAGCAATGGATGGACAGATGGATTGGTTTAATGTTTTTTCAATTCATTGCTCACTAGGTTGGCAATTTAAGTTTAGATGGTTGTTTGCCATAAAACAAGTATAAACATGCATGTCATCCTAAATCGAAGTGATCAGTGAGCATCATCAGGTCAATTTTGACCAGGAGTTCACTATGTTGGCATTTAAGCACCTTTATGCTTATAGCCTCACTGAGCTGCTGGCTGTTGTCTTTTTCGTTTTACTCAGATGCATACACATAATGCACAGTGACTCGTTCTCAAGCTGTGCAAAAACATTCTTTCCAGCCCTGTACTGTAAGTGAAATAGGCCATCATCATCTTTAATGCAAAAAGCACTTTCACCACTAAAGCTTGAGCGAAAAGTAGAAAAAATTAATTATTGAACACACTTGAAACTAAATAAAGACGCTTTATTGAATGAAACTTCAGTAACAAACTTTTGTAGCCGAGAGATTGGTAATGACCAAAACTGTGAGCGAGCAGAGTGAAACAGAAACAGACAACAAAACAGTTCATACTTTTTAAAAAGTTTTAATTTCTTTAATGACATTGACAAAAATAACAGGAAAGTACTCAGTGTTTATGTGTAAAGTATTCATTAAATTAAGTGACTCAAGCAAATGAAAATATTGTACGCGTTACTTCAGCTTTATCATCTCTTGTCCTGTGCAGCAATTTGTTTAGAGCTTTATATAGTGTATGCATTTCTTCAGCTGTGTACTTTTTTTACAAGTTATAAACAAGATACTAATAAGTTTGTGTCAATCTACATGTTAAGCTGTCAATAAAACCAATAAATCCTGAAAATAATCCCTATGAAGTAATATTAGATAATATATTTGAGAAGAGAGTCATATGCTTTTTAATATAGGCCTTAATATAATCTATTTAAAACTTTAATTATTCGTATAATCATATATTTTCTTTACATAATAAAATACTGTATACACAAGGCAAGTTTTTTAAATTTTTTTCACAGCAGTTCACATTGGTTGTTAAACCCATGTCTCTTATGTATGGCTTTGAAATCAATAATCAAGACAAAATAACAGTTTTTT
The DNA here is from genome assembly GCF_057382185.1 of Mchenga conophoros. Classification (NCBI taxonomy): domain Eukaryota; kingdom Metazoa; phylum Chordata; class Actinopteri; order Cichliformes; family Cichlidae; genus Mchenga; species Mchenga conophoros. The sequence goes on from NC_140541.1 coordinate 21,478,645, forward strand.
TGTTTAGCAGTGTGTTCAGTGAGTGAGTTAGTGTGTTTAGAATAGCAGACATGGTGGCAGAATAATGTGACAATGCATTCACACTTTGGTCACCGGGGGAGCCTCCTGAAGCTGCCTCAGCAGCTTTCAGAAGACACACGTAGTTCATGACGACCTCATCCACCTTGGCTACCACCTCGCGCCGTTCACTGTCGGTACTCAGGCCTTCTACTAGTGACATGCAGGCTTGCGTTAGGCAGCACAGAGTGTGGAAGCTGTGCGTCAGCGTGAGCAGCAGCTCTTCTGGGCTACTGTACTCCACCGCCATCTGACTGCAGGCGCTGCTCAGCACTTTGGCCTGCATGAGAAGCAGCTGGGCGAACGTTTCCATGTCAGCCTCGCTGACCTCAGGCATGGCAATTCTGGAAGGCTGGCCTACACTTGAACGCAACACACCAATCATCTCTAAGGCATCCTTCCGTGCAAGTGCGAACCCCGTGTGAAGGCTGTAGGTTTTTCCTTTCATTGAGTTAATGTGAGCAAGCCGATCTTTGAGGCTCATGTTCTTCATATATGAGGCCATTTTGCTCCATTCAGCTTTGTAGTTTCTCAAGATAGTGTTTTCCTTGCCATAGAAAGAAACTGAGCTGTCAAAGTGCAGATCATGTGAGGTTATCTCTCCACCTTCATCACCGGCATGAGTATTCGACTTTCTCCTGAGGAAGCAGTGACTGAACGGCCCACGGCACTTCCATGCACCTGTATCCAGCCTCGGTGCTGTTTGCTCGGGCATCAACAGAGAGGCTCCTCTTAGCAGCTGTTCACCAGTTGAATTACAGGCAACTGAACCTTGGGACAAGCTCGTGGGTAAGGTTTTGGCAGAAAATGTCATCTGCTCTTTTGGGGGATCTTGAAACTGTAAATTCTGACTATCATTCTTCCCTGTAAGTATGGCTTTGGTCTTTTCAAACAGTACTTCTAAGCTCCTGGAACCTGGCATTAAGGTACTCCAGCTCCTCCTGAGCATCCGAACCCTTCGCAGCTTCCGGAGGCTGCCTGTTGTTGGGTCACATGAAGATCCGCTTGAGGGAAAAGCCAGGGTGTGTGGGTCAGGCTCAGGGCTGGCCTGTGTTAGCCGTTTGGGCTCTGTGCTACTTTGTAATGATGAAGGTGACATGATTGTGGTGGTGGTACTGGTCTCATTACAGAGAGCTAAAGATGACTCTTTCCCAGCCTTCTTCAGCTGTGTGCAAGCTACACTAGGGGTAGTAGGAAAACAAAGAGAACTGTTAAGCATCTACCTTAACATTAACACAATGTTCTTCAGTCTCACTGTATTATTGGTTCCAGTGATAGAAAAGACATATAGTGCACAATTAAGAAGGAATCTCTTAATCCTGGTGTAACTGATGGAAAATGTTATAGAGACATATTATCAATCTAGTCCATATGAGAATATCATAACAGCTAGTTAGCTTAGCATTGCAAAAGACTTTGGAGACAAGGAAATTGGCTCACCAAGCTCAGTCCAAAGGCAACAAAATGTACTTATGAGCAATCATGAAAAACTTAGCTTACATTAATACTTTGTTTCTTGTTTGATGAAGCTGTACAAAGTGCAGAAAGTCAAGAGGTAACATTTAGGACAATAACTTATAGATGTATTCATACTTTCTCCTTGTCTCCGATCTTTACGGTAAGCTAAGCCAACAAAGCGATGTGAAGCAACAGATATAAGAGTAGCATCAGTTGTAATATTACTGCAAGCGGAATGCGATTAAGATTAATACCCAATATGTCGAGTGGTTCGTTTAAGAAAAAAGTGCAATGTATATTGGCAAGTAATTTCAAACACATAAAAACAACAACATATTTATCCTCTGCTTGTATGTAGCTATGCTTATTGATCTGATTGTCAAATTTCCTAAATTTTGAAACATCTTTATATGTTGCAGTCCAAAGTACAGGCAAAATAGATTATGTGTGTTGTTCTCATAGCCATAATAAATGTCTAAAAGGAAAATTAAAATCAGCAAGTGCATATAACACCAAGCAGTTCACAGATATCAGTGTTTGTATTAAAAAATACTGTAAAATCTCATATGTATTTCCATGGAAAGCCTTTAAAGGCCTATGGACTATCCAGTTTAGTTTTTAATAGATCACCCTGACTGATATCTTGGGCTGTTATGGAATATCACAATTACATCAATGTCAGCATGTGTGTTGTCCAGTGGACTGACGTGAATACTGCCGAAAAGATGCCCACAGAAATTTGGTGTCAAGACACCCAAGTTTGTTCTGACTCCATAATTTCAGCAATGACTGCAGCACATGAAGCAGACTGTCATCACAGTTGAGCGGATATGCAGAGTCAAAGAGTGTCATCACAGTAAAAGGCGAACTATTTTGTCAAATATGTTAGGGGAAAGTTATTAAAAACCTGCAGTGACCCAGAAGTCCTGTATTGTCAGACACTGGTAAGACTGCTTCTTGTTACATTTATATATTGCAATCTCTTAGTGCTGTGTGTGTTATAAGCAAAATTTGATTCCCTTCTGGTTATACAGATGAGGGGTAGAAAAAGATATCATTGACACAAAAGCAAAATCTATCTATAGGCATCTGCCTTGAAAGTAAGTCAGGCAAAGTTTTGTTTGTTATTTTGGTAATTTGTGTAACCTGAGGATTTCAAACAAATTCTCAACCTTAGATTTGCCTGTTTTGATGAACTGTCTTAAATGTTGATCTTACCAGGTTACAGATTAGAGGTTCACCCTCCTGTTTAAGTTTACCTGTGGTTTCTTTTATCTTGGGCATTCTGTGACTGCTGTCCCGTGTAATTCCAAACCCAGGCTCAGCACTGGTAGCTGCATGGATCTTCCTCAGCAGGGTGGGGTCCATGGGGTGGCTGACCTTCCCTTGCCCGTGGGCCCCATAAGCCTTCTCCTCCGCAGTGACATAACTCAGCCCCTTGAGCGAAGATTCGGACAGTACATGCATATTGTCTGTGGCACAAAGGGGAGAGTCCATAGGGGTGACACAGCTGCTGCTCCCTGTGCTACAGCCTGCATCTATTGAGGAACACTGCGAGCTTTGGAGAGAATGAATGCCTTCGCTTTGAATTGATGACATGCGCTTGCTCACGTGGTATTCATATAACCGTGAGACATCTGGCTCCGACTGTGAAAGCTTCGTTTGCTGCCGCTCATTATCCTGTGAAGCAGCGTCGCCCTGTGCAGGGACGGGCCCTTTGGATGGGGAGATGAGATGGGCATTTAACTGTTGGCTTCTTTCATCTAAGTCCTGCTTCTCTCCCTTTGCTGTCAACCTGTCTGCGTGGGAAGCCTGTGAGTCACTCACACATTCTGGAGCGAGATTCTCAGCCATTTTGTTTCCAGGCACTCTCTGGTGCCATTTTTGATGCCTGTCTTTAAAATGAGTTCGCCCCAGATCAAGTTGGTTCATGTAATAGGAATCTCTCACAGTGAAAGCGTTATATTTCCCAACAAGATGAGGGAGCTCCTCCTTCGCTGAGTCTTGAGAAGCCGTGTTTGATTTGTCAGAATCGCAGGACTCTCCCTGGATTCTGCTCTCAGTCTCTCTCTGTTTTCCTCTCTGCCTGCTCATTAGAGAGCCAATGTGCATCTTAGTGAAGTATTCACTCACGGATTTTATTTCCATTGTCTCTGGCTCCATCTCGCCGCCATTCGAGTGAAATATCTGTGAGGAGGTGACAGAGGAGGATTTGGCCTCCTCCTCCTGTTGCTCCTGGGGTTTGTACTGCATAGCTCCTGCTCCACCATCACTGGGCGCACTCACCTCTGTCTTTTCCTCACTCATGGCGTGGTATCCTTCTGCCATGGCTACATGCATTCTCAGGTGGTTCTCTGAGTGTCTCTGAGCAGTGGCCAGCTCAGAGCTCTCTGTCATCTCTGAGGAGTTGGTCTCATTGCCAGAATCAGAAGAATCCGGACTAAATGCTCTCGATATTTCTACACCTGTGTACAAAAGAAAGACAAAAACCTCATTAAGAAATTCATTTGAGGCAAATGGAATATATCACAAGCCTGCAAGAGAGTAACAAATAATTATACGGATGATAGTGTAAATTACCGTGTAAATGATAGCTAATGTTAACTCGGGAATAACACATTTAGTAATAAATATAAATCATTACACAACAACATTCCACATAAGAGTCTTTAAAATATTCAAGTGTTGATTATGCATCTAATTAAAAACTAAGTAAGAAAGTAAATTAAAAAATAAATAAATCAATTCAATCAATCACACATCAGTCAATCAATCAATCATTCAAACAATAAAGACATGAGTTAATCCCAAAACAGCACTGGAATTATAAAAATATACACATTTGCATGTATTTTTTTTGTCATGTGAAAAATGCTTTTTTACAATTCTAAAAATATTTTTTAAAAATGACAAAATTATTGATACCCCTTAAAAATTTAAATTGTTGGAATTCTGCAATATATTTATATTGTAAGCATATACGTGTTTTCAGAGTTTGATGCTTTATAGCACTTTTGAAAATGGTCAGATGAGACACGAATAACTGTGTCAGTATAGGCAATGACTACCAGACTGTTTCCAAGCAGGTTAATGTCATGCTGGAATTATTATTAATAACTTTAAGATCTATGGGACTGTAGCCAATCACCCTGAACCAGGCAGCAGGTGGAAAACCGACTCAACAGAAGGAGTAGTCTGTATGGTGGGTGAGAAACCACAGAAAACTTAACATACACACAAGCTGTCTTCCAGGTAAAATGGTATCTGGTCAAATGTAAATGATTTTCTAACTGAAAGTGGGGGATCACGGAAGAATACCCAGGAAAGCCCCATTTCTGAAAGAGAAACTTAAATACATGGAACTTGCTAAAACGCTTCTAAGTGATGCCGAGTCATACTGTTTCCGAGGGGATTTCCTTTAGACAAATGGAAGTAAATTACAGCTTTCACAAAAGAAAAGATGAGGCTTTAAAAGAAAAAAAAGCACCATCATCATTGTGAGGTATGGGAAAGGGTCCAGTGCAGACATTTGATATGAGGCTGCTTTGTTACATCTACCATGACAGGTTATGTTGACACTAATTTAAAAAAGCAGATTATTGAGGCGTTTAGGAGCAAAACATTAGCTGTAGCAGTATCAGAGAGCTCTGTCTCAGTCCCAGGTCATGGCTTTTCGAAGGCATAATGGCTCAAAAACATGCATCTAAAAGTAAAACATAAAAGAGAATGAAATATTAGGTTGTTCTAAAGCGGCCTGCTGAGAGTCCTGATGGTAAGCTGATTGAACATCCACAGATAAAATAAACAACTGAAGGAAAGCACCTGTGAAACCTAAGAGAACAGGAACAGAAATCGAAACTAACTGCTGAGAAGTGTTAAGGCTGCAAAAAGAAACTGCTGACTTAAATAGATATATTTGCCAATCTCGACTGATTAAAAAAAAATCGTCTTTACATTTGAGGGTACCAATAATTTTGGTGACGTCTATAGACGGCTATTTAAGATGATCTATTTTCTGTTATTTCTAATAACCAACAAAGCTTTCACGCTGTGTACTGTGCAGTTGTGAAAACAAATGGGTCCACAAAACAGGAATGAATCTCAAACTGACACAATAATGAACACAAATGTCTTTTCTCTCTCTCAAATGAATGAAGAAATACTCACAAATGGAAACATAGAACAAAATGGGCTTTATTGAAAAAAAAAAAAAGACCAACAAATCAAAATGAATGGCTGGAACATGTGTAATGTTAATGGATGAATGTTACAATAGTATAAGGAGAACCTGTGCTACTCTCTGACTGTGCTGGACTCTGTTCCTCAGATGCAGCGAGGGCTTCGAGTGCCTGTAAGGTGGATACCACTGCATCATCCAGTGGCTTCCCGGGCCCCTCTGCTCCATGGGTGGGTACTGAATCTATGAGGGACACTGGGATATCATTGCAGGCCCCATGGGCCCTTATCCCAGCCCCCTGCTGCTCTTCCTCATCAGAGCTGTCCCTGAAACCAGGAGGAGGAGCAGCAATGGCCATGTTAAGAGAGTGCAGCAGTACGTCATTGTCCTCCTCGTCATTACCCTCCGGTGGGGGAGGGAGGGAGGTCAAGTCAATGATGTCATCGCTGGACCCTGAGAGCGAGAGCAACGTAGGCTTGTCAATGTCACTCATCACCATGTCTTCCTCACAGCTGATGTCATCCTCGTCCTCTGCGTCATCTGTTGTCTCAGCGTAGCAGATATCATGCAGCAGTGGCTCCTCGATGCACTCAGTAGGACCAAAGATTTTGGTAGAGTACTGATACCCATCCTCTATCATCCTATAGTCATCCTCGAGACGTCTGTACATGGGGCTGTGATTGTCTAAAATCTCTGGGCCTTCATCCATCAGTCTCTGGTAGCCCAGATTTTGGGGGTTTACGCTGTCCAAGGGTGGGTCTCCAAAAATGAAGGACACCTTTGCACTTCTGGAGGAGTCTTGGGGTTTGGGTCTTGGGACATTCATATATGTTTGGGAACATGAGACTCTGCAGCACTCCACTCTCTCTGCATGGTGAATTGAGTGCTGGGGTTGGTGGATCTCAGTTATGTAGACTGGCTGGCCTTCACATCTGCCACGATCGAGGTAATCGCACTCTTGGTCAGAATATTCTTGGCTGCATCTCTGGTTGTTTCTGTCCTCGCCTCCTTTGTGGGGTGTACTATATGTACACTCAATGGGTTGGTAGTTCTGCTTTGCTCTCGTGGCGTGACCTGCAAAGAGGAAGCAAGACTTGATACAAGTCTATATAAAAACACCCAATTCTGATGAGTCATCTTGCGATCAGTTTTAGGCATACTTGTTTCCATGCTGTCGGTGTTTTTGGCCACGTTGAAGATGGAGCGTCGAGAGTCCACCAGCAATCTGTAGTAGCCAGCAGTCAAACAGGCCAGATTCATTGCGTCAACAGACTCCATTAGGAGAGTGATGGGCTGTGAAAGATGCACACAATCAGACAAAGGGAACAAAATAAATGGCACTAGTTGGTGGTAAAATTAGATTATAATGACTGCAGAGCAGGCTTGCTGTTGTTAGGGTTAAAGCAGAAAGTATTTGTGAAACAACATATTGTTCTCCTTTTAAAGAGGCAGAAATTTTGTTAACCTTTACATCCAGAACATGTAGTTCCACTCGAACCCTGTTTTCATCTTCTGTGTACATCTCAATGCGGTTGACATGACTAAAGTCTGCCAGAAGAGCCACCAAGTTGGTTTTGGTGTTAATCACATGACTGATGCCATATTTCGGCCCCACCAGCAAAGTTACTTCTGTGTGCTTCTCGCCTTGCTGTAAAGAGGAAGAAGGAGGCACCGTAACTACCACTGCCGTTATGTAAATTAGCACAATGTGGAACAGGGTGAAACCAGTGAGAGGTGACAAGAAAGTTTTACTCACGACTAGTGTTGATTTAAAGACGCGTCCTCCATAAAGCCTCAAATCACTGAGATACTTTAGATAGTGGACCTTTGCTTGCAAAGCAGTTAGCTGAATGGAGTAAAAAATAAATAGTATAAGGCACAAGCTGAAAATGCTTAAATTAGTTAGGTTAAAAAAAAGTGCAACACAGTCTGATCTACACAACAGCCCCGAATGATTTATTTCAAGTATTTAATACTCCACTAGGTGGAAGCCAAGAGTCAGATCTGGTGCAAGGAAAAGAGGAAGATGAATAGCCATACACTTGCAGAGAATAGACAAAAAGAGGAAAGCAGAAGCACAGTCTACCTTTTTACCAGGCGGCACCAGGTTTTGGTTGGTCTTGAGGATGTGAGTGAGAGCTTTTTTGATGTTTTTTTCTTTCATGCTAGACAGCACTGCGGGAGGCAGGAACAGCGCCAGACCCCACTCCTTCCTGCAGATGCGCAAAAACAAAAATGAAAAAAAAGGTCACTCATCCACTACGACAAACAGTCAATTAATCATTCTTTTCCTGTGATTGATTTACCCAGAGGCGGTGCGGGAGTTTATGGATAGGGTGCAGTCAAAATGATCATCTAACCAGAGATGTATCTTTTGATGTTGCAGCAGTGCTTGTGAGGTCATTATATCATTTTATTGTTTGAGTGGGCTTAAGTTTAAGTGTGATTTACAGCTGGTAGAAGCAAAATAGGCTTTCAATTAGATGACATGTAGTAAAACATATGTAAAACCCAATCTACTTACTCAATATACTTCAGGGAAACTTTCTGGGACTGTTTGGTATTGATGGTTAGTATATACATCTGCAGAGCAGCCAGACGGAGAGCCATGTCGTATTTCAGCTCTGACCCAAATCTCTCTAATACCACATCATTACAGCTCTGGAGAAGACACAGACAGGGAGAGGTTACACTTCAGTCACAATTGTCGTCATGCTTAAACAAGGCCCTAATATTGTCTAAAATAACATAAATAATGTTTAATTCAATCTAATTATTATGTATTATGTGTATCTCCTGATATTTACCTGAACATATAGGTACTCAAATGCTACTGCATCTCTTCTAAGCAGGTCTACGGGATCCTTTGGGACAAAAGTGATCCGAAAAAAGCACTTCATTTTGTGGGACCCTGGCCTCTGCGTCACCTAGAGGACAAGTCAAAGATAAGGAAGGTCCTATTAGTCATTAAGTGCTTATTTCCCCAAGTACATTGTTGTACTTTCAGATAAGTACATGTGAAAAAATCCATTACATGCAAAAAATAAAATACAATAGGGTACTATGTAACATTTACAGTCATTTAATTAATAGTTTAACATTTTTGAAAAAGTTAAATATGTCTTTGTCAAAGACTTTGGTCAAAAACATTCTGATAGCTATACGTAAAATATTTAAGTGGAGCCAGGAGATGTTTAGCTTAGCTTAGTTTGGTGTAAAGACTATGAAGTTGACCAAATGAACACATTTTGTTAAATCAATACAAATATAAGTGTTGCAATTTCTTTTCTAGGATTGTTTTATCATCTTTATTTTTAACTTATAAAAGAGATACACTTTGGACTGTGTACTGACGCTCTGTTTAATGGCACCCGTCTCACCTGAGTTAGCATCTCCTGCTCATGCAGGAGCATGAGTTTGCTGGCAGATCCCTCAGCTCTCTGCTCGAGCATCAGAGAGAAGTGCTCGATGCTCTTAATAGATAGCTTTTCTTGCAGGGTCAAAATGACGTCCTGTCATATAAACAATGTCATGGTTAATACAACAAGCAAACTGTGCAGATGCAGCAGCTTTCTCATGCGCAGCTCAGTGTCATAGCTATAGATCATTTTCACAGCTTAGCTTATGCAAAAAACATGAGTGTTATTGAACAATCAGAATTTTTAACTGAAGTAGAAGAAAAATAATTTGGGGAAAAAGGAAAAATAGCTAATTAAAATACATTTTCTGCTTGGAATCATATTTTCACTTGAAAGGTTTTGAAGGCTGTGCTGAAGAGAGGATTTTCCACTTTATAATGTACATTCAATATTTAAAATGAACATCACTTAAGGTTACGCAACAGCATTTCATAGTGAAGGGGCGCTCTTCCACCACCTACCTTAATGGATGTGGTGCTGTCAAATTTAAATGATTTAGTTTGCCCGTTTTCCAGGTACACCTTCAGAACATTTGGCATGAAAAGAAGGGAGTTGTCCTTCACAGTTTCCTGAGGATATAATATAACATACGTGATTAACAGATTTGACTTTTTCTAAGTGAAAGTTAGCTAATTTGATAATCCACTGTGGTGCATTAGCTGGGGTTGGGTGGGAAATTTTTAACTGGAAGACACACTCAAGGAAATCAAAGAAAAGATAAAACATTTTGAGAAACATACTTTTATGAGGTGATAAAAAGAGATTCACACCACTGTATAGAATGAATGTACTGCCAGGAGACAGTTGACTTAGCTTTATGTAAAGACTAAATGTGGTAAAAGTAAACCTGGCTCTGTGCAATGCTAACACAACTTCTTCCACCTACTTCTATAGCTCGCTGTTCATCTCGCAATAGTACAAAGACTTCAGGAGGTGAATATTTCCTAACAAAGAAATGAAGTGTAACATAACGCTCTTTAAAAAATGTATCAGTTTTACATTGTAGTTTTTGAATATTTAAAGCAAGAAGGAGGTAACTTGTAAGTTGGTGAGATTGTTTTTTAAGGTAGAGCTTCTTATTTACAGCTAAATGTCACTCACAAGCATATGCATGACAGTCACCCTAATACTTTTTTGTTTTTTTTATTTCAAAATGGTGTGCCAGCTGTTGTAACAAATATGTGACTAATGATGTTTGTTTACATTTAATTTTCTCTTCTATAACTGGCATTTAGAGTCAGAATAATACTGACATTTTACTTTACCTAACCCTAACCCAACAGTGTTTCCCCTTTTTTGTCAATGTTCTGTCTTTCAGTCATAAAGAATTTCATTTTACGGTTTGGGATTTCTAATATCTCTAAAAAAAAAAACCTTCCAGCCTTAAGAATTCAAGTCTGCTTCTGCCATCTTCTATTCAAAGCGCCAATGTGTAACATATGAATTAGTGTTCAATGTGACTTACTGGGACCTGTCCATTGATGATGACCTCTTCAGCGAATCGGACTTTAACAGGATTAGTCTTTAACTTGGCCTTTTTGGCTGCGCTGATGAATGCCGATTTGGGTGACTTTTAGAGGAAAAGAAGGTGGAAAAACAGGCATTAAAATGTGTGTGGTTTTTTTCACTTCACAAAATTCAAGGGCATGCTTCCTTCTTGAAACATGACACCCTCCTATTACTCTCTCTTTGATGATGCAATTAAGGTGGCACTGTGCAAAGGGATAAGAGAGAGGACACCCTCATGTCATTGAGCCTGCAAAGAAACCCCTGGTAAACAGAAGTAATTACAGACAGGATTATAAGAGCTCGGTCCTCAAAGTATTGTACACTGCTTTTCTGCAGCCGCAATCCTTGCTGTTCCTAAAGGCTTGTCGTGTTCAGGACTGAGCAAAGTGCATAAACAAAATGCATGATGACTGGATGAAATCTGAACTATAATAAACATTACGATTACTGTTTCATTGTATACAGTTTTCTACCACACAAGACATAGCACAGGTCTTGTGTCAAAATACAGTTTATATTTTGATTTTTCCTTTCCCTTGTTGTGAACATGCACTGACGGTTTGGTCTATTTTTGGAGGGAATCCAAGCATAAATCCATTCCCACTGAATTATTATGTGAACTGTAAACAAAGGCTGAATATATGCTCCTGGCACTGTGTGTTCACCGCCATCTGGTGCTCTGTGACTCTAGTAAATGCTGGAGTGGCAGGTTCACATGAGGTTCTGTGAGGATCTAACACTACAACACGAGAAAACTTGGAAAGATTGCAGCAATCAGACTCCCCGTGAGTTCACTGGGCTCTAACACTTAGCCCAGGCATTACCGATGCTGTGCCAGAACTAACATATGGCATGATTAATGGCTTGTTTGCACAGAGTCAACAAAATAATCACCTCCAAATGCACATATAGCCAAGTGGAATGTATCGGATTTCATTCATAAGGAGGACAGGGAAACTTACTGGGTACGGCTGAACAACAGTTAGCAATATGGACTCCTTGCAGCTCCTGCGGGATAAAAGCAACAAAAAAAATAATGAAAGGTTAAGTTTCAATAAATTTAGAAGTTTTTTATGAACAACACAATTAATACAGTCAGAAAAGAGCAGAACGAACACAGTTTCAAAGTGGTGCACCTGGCAGTCCTGTCTTGGCACCATTGTGCTGAGCTTTGCTGCAGAGAAGAAGCCTATTCAAGGCCACGGGAGCTGTAGAGGAGTGGCCACATGGGCACTTTTCCCTGTACTAATGTACTGTTTACAGACTGCAGCACAGGTCACGCAAGGACCAAAGGCTCAGTGCCAGCTTCTCAGCTGTGTGAATGAAATTAATCTAATGAGACGCTTGAAGAAACAACAACACCAGCATACAGCTAAATGAAGCAGGTGGCTAGAGTAATGTTATATTGCTTTATCTATCCAGCTATGATATTTGATTTTTGAGCATATCAGAATAAGATAAAGAAATACAGTGATGGTATGCTTAGAGTGCTTTATGTTTTTTGCAGTTATCAACAGTATCTCCATAGGCAGTAAACTGTTTTATATATTTTAGAGCAGAAATTTTAAGTAAAGACAGTGCAATGAACTACAATATGTCATTTTGTACAAAAAGTATTAAATCTTTGGATGTTTGGGTGTTTTTATTAAAGTTAATTAAGAGTGCTGTATTACCTGACAAGGTCGATAACCCTCTCTCTGGGTGCTGAACTGACTGCCTCATCATTAATCATGATGATCTCGTCCCCTGGGATCAGTTTGCCTTCTGATGGACCCCCTGCCAAAACACACCAAAAAAAGACTTAATGGTCCAAACTTTGCACGGTCCTACCTTTTTTTTTTTTTTCCTGTCTTGGGCCTCAAAGCTCTAATGAATGCTTTCTCATTGAGGACTGTTCAAATCAATGAATCATCGACGTAAACTACAGTCTCACTGGGTTTTCCTCTTAGCCACATTTTAGGAGGCTTTCATCTCGTGTTGATATAGTAACAGTCATGGATTGAATGAGTCACTGTGTTGTGGTAGAGTCCACTGTGTAGCTGGATTGTGCTACCTGGCGTGACTGAGCGAACCACCACAGGTTTCTCACTGCCTGCTACGAATCCAAAGCCAAGCACTGGGTCTCGCCTCATCTCCACCTTCCGGGGCGCTGGCGGAACAAACTTGTCTCCGTCCAGACGAACTTCCTCCAGGGAGTTGCTCTGGGAGACGTGGCTGTGGGGATAAAAAGGATATTAACTGTTTTTGTCAGGGCAGGGTGGTTTTGATTGATCCTAAATAACCTTTGCTGGTTATTAGTAATCTTGACATTTTTATAAAAATAAATAAATGCAATTTACAGACCATAAAAATAAGCCAGTAGATTAATAGCAGCGTCTCTAATTGTTAAATGCTTAATATAACCACTAAAATGAATGTCCTCTGAGAAACAATGACAGCTCTTACAAGAGATAGCTATTGAAAAATTAAAATGGGAGGACAGACATCAACTGCACTGTATACAAAACTGTAATTTCTTCCAAATACCCACAATGTTTAAAAACAAAATGCCACATATTGTTTCAGAATAACGAACGTGTACAATGCTGCAGAAATAGAGCGTGTGGGCGATGCTAATCAGGCTCCAATGTTTGTATTCTCACATTGTAATGCCTCACAAAGAATCTGTACTTCTCACACCGTTGTGTTAAATGTGTTAAATAATAGGCATGTGTTTCCTTGCCAGACTAATAAAGATCCAGGACAGTTATAATATAGAGTGCCATGTCAGTGAATTTTCCTCCAGACATTGCATTTTTTTCTTACAGCAATGTTCCATCCTTTGTGATACAGTCGGACAATGTAAATATTGATGCATTCGAAGAACAAAATATTAGGTCTTACGTAGAGTCTCATTCTTTTGCATGAGTGGGGACTTACACGTCTGGCAGAATTATGTTGCATTACCTCTCTCGAGCATGAAATACTGTAGCAGCCAGTACGTTTATTACCTGCAAAGACTCATGCAAATTTAAAGGGTTTAGGCTTAAACATGAATTTATTCTTATGATGTCATGATGTTTAGATCTATACTGTTGTGGATGCACGTTGTGAACGCGGTTTCTATGGTCTGTGTGGCTGAGAACATTGTTAGGGTTTAGCTAATGGGCCACCATGATCGAGAGTGCTGAGGTGATTAATCTAGCCTGCTTTCATTATTCACAGGGGTTGTTACAGTAAAATATTATACGAAATAGTTTGCTGTAGCTCTGCAGTGCATCCAAAAAAGCTTAATTCAGAATACATGTAGGCTGTGAACCTGCTCAGCATGAGAAATGGTGTTTGATTAGCTACATAGATGCAGTACCTTACCATTTTAGAGCAATAAACTTTTGTTGTAGATGACAGGCGCACAGTAAAACAGTTTCATTTTTAAGATTTACTCATATTGCTACCATTGATAGCTGGCTGCGAATCAAGACTCTAACCTTATCAAACGTTTTGCTTCAGTTACCATGGTAAAATGAATTTTCTCAATCTTTGTAAGAGAATCATCGTTATATTAGCTTTTTGAACTCAAAAGATGTGAAAAGCCAGCATGTACGTTTCACATATTCTGTGATCAGATTTTTTTTAATTTTTTTTAGTGTTTCTCTGCTCTCCCTGGCTGCAAAAGCAGCAGCGGCAGCAACTCCATATGGTGCCAACAATGTTGGTTAATTAAAGCTGTGGGCAGACAGTGTGTAATTCACAGTTATTCTTGACACATGTACTGTTCACCAGTAAATACTAACAATTAATCTTTCACGGCACAAAGACACAGTGAGATCTGTCAGTTGCATTCCCAATGCAATGAAAAGGCAGCAACAGCAAGTTGCTGACAAGTTCAAAGATGTTAAATGACTGTCAACTGATATTTTGGAAGTGGAGGATTCAGCCGCTTCTTCCCAGGCTAATTAACATGTGATGTTCCATTAGGGTGAAATTCAGCTGCTGAACGGATAACAAAAGAAAACCAAAATGGTTTTGTGTTTTTCTTTGTTTGTTTGTTTGTTTGTTTGTTTGTTTGTTAGTAGTAGCAGCCTAGTCCTAAACTAGAATTGAATTCTTTCGTGTACCTTTACACAACATTTCAGATAGAGGATATTTTTCTACATGAAGTTGTAATTCTAATATAAAAGTCTATAAACTGGTTCTATAAATCATTCTCAATGGCACACTGATTCACGGTTGGTCAAGATTTTTGTATGATTTGTGTATGTATGCACTGTATACTAATTAACATTGACTGTGCTATATTATGCTGTGGCCATTATACATGTATTTGCAATTAGGAGACTATCGTGTTTGTTTAAAAAAAAAGAAATTACAGCTTCAAGTCTTCCACTGGCAATTAAAAGTTGCAAAGCCAACCAACATACAGTTATCCCATATTACACTACAAAATCAACAGACTGAATACCATTTTGCATCTACATTTTAAAAATAATTGATTAAATGACCAAACAAACACAGGGACCTCTTGTCCTGGTGGTGTGATACAGTAGTATTGGCAGGCAGAACGACTGTGGGCAGAATGTGCAAAGTCTGATGTAACAAGACTGAAAACCGAAGCTTAGTTAAAAATAATGAGTCCCATTATGTCAACTACTTGTATCGTGGACCTGGCCATTTTTTTCTAAAATCTATTTGCTTCTGCACAATCATTCCACGTTTACTTAAAATCATTAAAAGGGCAAAATGTATTCGGTTATTTTATAGCTAATTAGGAAAATGTATCTGTCACATCTACTTCCCTAGATAGGTAGTCTTTTTAAACAGAGATATTACATTTCTTTGTACAGATTGTTTAATACATTTTATTTCAGTTTGCAAACATATAATCTTAAATTAATATACTACCTCCAGTGTACTCCCACGACTCAGGAGTATAGAATATTCCATAAATTATTAAGTGATGCATTTAAAAGAAATTCAAATAAGCTTTTTATAAACTGCAGCATTTACAAGACTTACGAATTAACCGTATGCTGGCCTCCTTAGCTTCTTAACCTCGAAATTTCCTCTTAAAGTCATGCATTTTGTCCCTGCCTTTAATACCCCAAAGCATTGACTGAAACATTTTGTCTGTCATCATATGACAACTACAGTTATTACATACTGTATCGCAAAAAGGAACATTTAGTTTGAATTTATGTGTCAGTTTTATCTCAGGAATGACAACCTCAGCAGATTGTGCACAAATCAAAACCATATGGACCTGTGCATTCAGGAAGAATGCTGCCGCCTCCTCTCCATGGCCACCTGCTAAACATGGCTAGAGTCCCATTGTGCGGACAGCCATGCATCCACTGGTCTGTAATCATACCCATTAGCTGCTAGTGTAGCTCTACCGCATAGTGCACAAGCTGCACTCTGAGCTAAACAAAAAGCGACAGGAAGAAATGCTGGGCCGATTCTCACTATTGCAGTCTAATTTTGGCCTAAAAGGTCATCAACAAAAATCCCAATAACACCCTCCCATCTCAGGTTCAGTTACATGAATGAGTTAATGTAACTCATTTAACTCTCCACTTGTGTCAAAACATATCTCTATATTGTTGTAGCTGCTTTAAATGACACGACATTAATAATTGTATGTCAATCTGTTCATATTGTCTGGTAAATGCTTTATTCATGTGCTCATCCCACACAGACTAGACATGTATTCCACTGAGAAATACAACAGTTTAGCATAGGCAGCTAAGAGGCTTGACAAACTAAGATAGCCACTTGATTATTTATGAATCTTCCTTAAATTTAGAAAGGAAAGGCTGGAGCCAAAACAGCCTCCACGATCTGCCTCTTGCAGACACACTCTGCATCCTGCACTTTCACTGCTCCTTACTTCTTATATAACTCCTCTGACATCACGCTTCTCATGCCATAACCCGTGTGTGACAAGCGCATACCTCCTATTCATATATTAAATAAACATTTGTTGTTGTTTTTTACCACAACTGGAAGACGTATCTGTATTACAAAACCTGCTGTGCTAATAATGTACTCGTTACATCCCATAATATTCAATAAGAAGAATTAAAACTCCTATGAACAAATGAAAGCAGAGAATATTTTTCCAGAAACGGTTAGTATAGATTAGGTTGTTAAAAGCATGTCTAATTTGTGTTTTGACGAAATAGTAAAAATCCCGACCAAATCAACATAACAGCAACACTTGTTACACTACTGCACACGCAAACACACGAAGAGCCAGTGAAGAGTTTCTTTTTACCTGTCAGTACAGATTTCCACAAGTGCCAGTTAAGAAGGATCAATTACGCTGATAACACTATAACCCTGCATCCTCTGAGGAATGTGAAGACTCTCAGATCAAAACAAGCCCATGCACAGGTGAATTTCTTCATCGTCATCATCAACAACAACAGCAGCATGCACACACTTGCGCTCTCAAAAGCCCTCTTCTGCATTTGGGAGACTGCATGAGGAGTATTGTGGGTGTGTGTGAGAGCGTGAGAGAGAGTGAGAGTAGGCAGGGGCAGAGTGTGCGCAGCAGCGGAGGGAGCAGAAAATCAGTATTCTGAATGCACAGATGGAGACAGTGTGGAGGCAGTGACGTGGCTGGAATAATCACAGGTTGGCAAAGCGTCTGAAACATCTGGAACAGAGCGAGCTCCCCCTCACTTTCTTTAAACATAGGGCACTTACTTGATGTAGCAGTCACGCCCCTCTCTGTTGGTGCCCATGTCCCATCCATTTGGGGGTCCCTGTGAAGCACTCCAGGTCCCTGAAGGGGGCGGCCAGCCTGAGGATTTGGTCCTGTGGCTGCGGAGGCAGAAAGAGGAGTCAAATCAAGCTTAGCTCCACTTTTTGTAAACATTTGTGGTTTCATTAAAACCTGTGCAAAAATGGTCAGATCGGCTAGTCTAACGGCAGAGTAACTAAAAACAGAGATTTTTGAATCTTAATGGAATAAATAAATTGCACAGATAAAAAGCGATTCAGCCCAAGTGATAAGAGATTGTCCGATTCCTGCGCGATAAACAATGTTCCATAGTCACTGTTCACTGAGTGCATACAAATCAAATTAATTACGTAAGCTCGACACACAGGCGGAGTTGTCATGGCTCACTCTTGTGCTTTGAGAGGCATGAAATTGGTTTTATTTCTAGATGTCAGTACATTCTTTATAAAAGAAGCCCAGGGGAATTCTGTCATGAAGTACTTATTTGATTTGCTCAACGCCAAGACGATTTGATAAAGTTTATCGGAGAATATAACCAGCCATAACCGCCATCCTCAAAACAGTTCATTTTAGCCTATTATCTGGAAGACAGCAGCAGTCTAAATCTCGGTTTCAGCTGATTTTCTGATTCTTACCAGCAAAACAAAGTTCTGCACAGTTAGAAGTTGGCAGAGTGAAGGTGTTCACGAGAACCGTAATTGGTCAAAATGCTTCCATCTGTCTTTTCCTCTGCATCCCATTTCTTTTGTTCCCTCTATCTCTGTCTTTGTGTCTGCACACTGGTGATGGTATGAAAGCAGTGGCAGTAAGTTGTGTCACTTCAAAGGCTTGTCTGCCGTGTAACAGGGCTCTTCGCATTCATTATTCAAAGCCCCTCTTTCTTTCCCTCTAAATGTTTCCCCAGTTACTGTACCAATGATAATAAAATGCGTGCGAGGTGTGCTTGTGTCTGTATGAAAGAGTGCGTCCTAGTGGGCGTGTGTGTGTATGCACATGTCTATTTCATGAGGTCTTGATAAAGTATTACCATTTCATCAACACGTGTAAGCTGAAAGAAAGGCCACAAAACACTGCAAAGCTAGTTGGTGCAAACAGGTAGTCCACGACAAAGTAATGCAATAAAAGCTGGAGCACAGTTCTCAAGTCAGCTACCCTAATAAAAACACACATCTGAGTGCTGCTGGATGCATTAAGTCATATTTAATTCATTTCAAAAATTGAATTCTGCAGTGAAAATGGTGTTTTTCCTTTGGGTACCACATTTTACGTCTGCTTGTGAAGCAATGTGATTTACTTTAACAATGCAGTGGTGTGTTTTGGCGTTATTAGTGTTTCCACACAGATATGGATTTATTTGACCTACAGTACATTAGCTGGGAACAGGCCTCGATGGTGTATATTTAGAACATTTCCTGCAGCTCATATGATGTGTGTGGACACAACTAGATACTGTCTGACGCTGTTGAAGCCACCTCATTGACGAGTCCTCTTTGTACCCACCATTGTACTAGCAGCCATTTTAACACAGGCATTGTCTGATGTTGAAGATTTATACATTTTTCTCAGGAGATGTTCAAAAAATCCAACAAGTGCATAATATTGTAAAATTATGATATTTTTTCCCAACACTACATCGTCAGCAGTGATCTGCTTGACATTTTTTCCAAAGGTCTACACCACAATTAAGTGTATTACTTACAGTTCCAGATGCGGTGCCTTCAAAATATATGACTGAAGTAATGATTTGCTCCAAAAAATCCATTTCCTAACTCTATGCCACAATGTATCAGCAGCATAGTGATAGATACTGTGATCTTTGATTTCTTTTGTCTGCAGACAGGAGGACCATTATGCCACTACGTCGCAGCGCTCCAGCTTAACAAAGCGTCTGAAAAGGTTCACCCACTGGTGGACAGTGAAACCGATCTTCCTCAGTGAGCATCAATAAATAATGCCTCCACAGTCACATCGGACTAAGTAATCAAGCGCTAAGTAGGCAAGCCATGCTGCACAATTCATGAACAGGTTACCCAAGAGTCAGAGTGAGGACAATTAGAACAAGAATTTGGGAGGCAAAATGTAGGCTTTCTCAGAGCATAAATTACACTAAAACCACAAAATGCACAGAGGCCTTTTTTGTATTTTGTGCATGCTTTTGGATTGAGCTCATGTTATTAGATTGAGCTCATGTAGCAGCCAAAAACATTTTTTAAAAGAGCGCCAAAGGAACACTTAAAAGGAATAGGGAAATTAGGCTCTCCTCATGAAAAACTTTGCTAACACAGAAAATAACATCAGGGTTTTATAATCTAAACTAGATAAATGCAACAGAATGTTGCTCAATTGTGAATTTGCCTTGTTTTCAGAAATTAAAAGAGCAGATGTTCCAGTCAGCAGTTGGATTGTTCTGTCCTGGTGATGGCAAAAAGATCACTTTTCAGTGCCTCATAGAAAAAAAGCATGAACAGTGTGACCCTTGCTTAATCACAGGAGTTCACTTTCACTTCATAGAAGCAATCCAGTGTTATATGAATGCTGAAGTCCTATTTATGTAGGGAGTAACTATGCATTATAAACAAGCAACAACTAAGAAGAGCATTCCAACACAGGCATTCCAGTTAGTTTAAATAATTTACTTTGACAATCTTGATGAGGGTTGGCTATGTGAAACCACGTTCTGGTGCCACACGTGGGCCATTATGCATACAGAGAAAAAAAGAAAAGTAATTATTCATGAGGTATTTGTGGTATTCAAGATGCGCGCACACACACACACACACACACACACACACACACACACACATATAGATATAGATATACATATAGATGTGTTTTTGCTCTCACAAGTCTATTTTGCAACAAAGATTCCTGTTTGGAAGCAGCAGCCAAATTTTACTGATGTTTATGTGCCATTTCCCAGGGGGCCCGAACCTATTGCATTTCCTTTTTGTTTCCTACACATTTCCCAGCATGCACCAGGCAAGAGAAAGCGAATATCCCCAGGTTGAGAGAGCCATACTAATTTCCTTTGCATATGCCATCTTGAATAAATCATCACATTGTTCAGCAGCCAGATTAGTGTGATACAGGGATTCTGTCTTACAGCATTTACTGTATTAAAAAAGCATTTTTCTCTCAGCACACCGTTCAGCATTTTCTGCCAGACAAAGCTATTAAAATTTGACATCACCTTATTCTAAGGTCAACAGTGGGGTCAATCTAACAATAAGTGGGTCTTTTTGTTCAACTCTACCTGCTTGACAAAAAGGGGAGTGTTACAAATATGATTCGAGGCACACTGTGAAGAGGCACTGATTCTGCTTTCTCAGTGCTCTTGATTTAAACAGACAGTTATGCATAGATAGACCACTAATGTGATTCTGTTTGGATATGAAATCAGTGGAGAGACAGCAGACGAGATGACCATCTCCTGGGAGAGAGCCCAGGGAGTAGAGCAGAGTGGCTCAGACAGAGTGGAACCACTCTGATTAAAGGCCCTATTCCTTTGCTCCTCTTTTAGAGACTGCCTCTTGTTTCAGTAAACATCTGCCTTCTGCTCGACTTGCCAAACCACCACCTTGGCTCTAATTCTTTGATCGATACGAAAGCACAAAAGAGCACGGTCCAGCCTGTGATTTATATTGTGTGCTGCTGTATACGCACCAAAATTAAAATGAAGGCTATTGCTACGGAACTACTAATCTTTGAACAAACTGCTCGCTTTTATGTACATAAATGCTTTCTTTGCTGCTCCACATTGCATCTATTTGACGTCACAGAAGAAATCACTGTTTTTCTACTCTGCAAGAAATGACTTTCCCATGACCACATTGCATTAACGCAGCCAAAAATCAAACTGCCTGGGTGATTAAAATTTCTTCTCTGTCCCATATAATGCCATTATACAATAATATTGAAATTGTCTGCACAATAACACTCACTCCAGAATAAGAGTGTCTGTTTTCCCCATTACTCTAAATGAATATTGTATTTCTGTGTTTGTCTTCGTAAGCACTGATATTGTTGCCATGGGCAACCGCACTATCCTGAGAGGCTCTCTGGTGCCTCTATATAGAAATGTTTTTTGGTTAGTTAATCTCCTCTGGGTGGGTATAAAAAAGCATCTGGGAAACAGCCCACCCACTGTGATCCCCCTGCTATGTTACAGTGAGTAAAGGAACCTCGATGTCCCACTGTTTACCTGTTAAATGACAAAACACCATTATCTTACAAAAGAGCTACTATTTGAAAGCTGGATATAGTCTGCAGTAGCACTTAAAATGTAGGAAACACAGAGCATATCACTAAATATCTAATCAGAATCTTAATGTGCATGATTGCATACACACAATGCGTTTCCCAGCCGAGTAGTAGACCTTACTACATTTGATTGAATTGGTTGAAATGATAAATCCAGCAGTAAAAGATATTCAAAGCTAAACAAAGAAATCTGTGTTTTTTGTTATTACACTGCATTTCCCCCAGCCATCCTTTGTGCTATAGCTCTCTATAGAAAGCATTAACCAAATATAGTGATGAACTTACCCTGTGGGTGCTGAACTAGACATGAATGCTCCTGCACCTCTTTGTGCTACTCACTGCTTTTACGCTAAAAGCTCTACAGCACGCAACATAATAAATAGTTGCCTAAGACCTCATCCACCAGCCAGCTGGCTACCATTTCTGACCCAGAGTCCTTTCTGCTCTACTCTTCCCTGAGAGCTTCTGATTTGAACGCTAAGTATGACAGATCTTTTGGTCTGTGTGTACTCTGATGAACATTTAGGCTAATCAATTTGTGTCCAGACCAGTGATTTCCTGTGAATAAAGTTTGCAGTCAAAACATGTTGAACAATGGCTCACATTATAGATTTTTTTTTGGGAAAACACAGCCAGAAATGATCCAAGTGAGCAGCACAAGCATGAAGTCACACAGTCCAAGTAAATTAGCTTTAGCTGTTGTTCTGCATTACTTGGTTGCGGGAAAACATGCACATTTAATGAACATAGCCATCATTTATATAAGAGTGACTAAATATAGCTCCAACAAGATGCAGTGAACAATATTCTAGCTGTTTTTTTCATATATGAGCATGCTCAGCAAACAGCTACAGATTGCTGTACACCTTTTAGCAACCCAGTTGATTCAGGAAAGCCCTGTCTGCCTATCGCTGCTGCTTATATTTAGAGAAAATCAAAAGTGTAACTGTAATTTCCAGGAAAATAAGTTCTTAAAAGCTAAAGAAAAGCAGCAACTTCAAAGAGGACATCATTGCTTTGTATCTTGTTACAAAACCTTAAACAAGTGGAAATGCTAGCTTGATTTTTAAAACAACAGAGAAAGAAGAAAATGAAAGCTATATCAACCCTTTGTTTCTGATAGCAGACACATCTGGGGGTGTTGCAAGGCAGGAAGAAGAGACAATGAGGGGAGCCTTTCTTGCCTTTCTTGTAGCTCTCTGAATAAATACAGTGGGTTTCGCTGTGAAATACAGACTCGTGCTGACTTAAATTCCTAATGGTAGATGAGAGGGAGACAAACATCAGCAACAACAAAGGGAGGGGAATGCTTCTGTAGAAGTGGTAACTCATAGTCAGGGTTAGCATTGTGTGGCATTATTAACAGTGACAGGATGCAGTGATGGTGGTGGTCCACTGGGAGCCGCATCATTGCTGCCATGGAGGGATACTAAATAGAAAGCAGTGTTTCTGTACGACGATGGAAAATCACTGCTACCTGTTTGATTTCCAGCTGAAATGTTATGAAAAAGGGCCTCGTAAATAAACCGAATACTGAGGTGCAACGCTAGTATTTTTGATGCATGTCTTTTTCCATAAACAAAGAACTAATGAAAAATTGCCAGTGCAGTTCAGTGATGACTCATAAGTGAAATGATACGCTCCTAATATACATTTCTGTGACACACAGTAGCTTGTTTAATGTATCTTGTTTGTGATCAGCTGTTCTTCTCATCAGTGGTCCGTGGTGCCTCTAATGGAGCCAAATCCCCTAGGAGGATTAATGTCCACTGGGGGAGATCAACTCAATCTAGCAGACCCATGTGCGCGCAAGGTGAGGTGTAAGCCCCGTCGACGAATGAATTCCTCAGGACTTATTTTAATCTATGCTTTGCATTATCATTGCTTCTAATGACTTCTTCTAAAACAAAACCAATATGAAACTATGAATCTGTCACAAATGAAAATGACCCACATGAAGGAAGTAAATGTGTAAACCGAAATGTGCTGTCTTTTAATTTTAATTGCAAAGTGTCATGATTTAAACGGCTCTTTAGCAACTGTAAATGTTCTTCCTGTTCAGGGCACAGGTATTTTGATTTTAAAGATAAAAAACCACTCATATGTCATAACTCTAGGCAGAATTAAAACATTTGAGAAAGCTATGATCAGTACCCTAAACTGACTCAAAATGAAAATGACTTAAAACTCTGCTGAGAACTAGCAATCACTGCTATGACTCAATTTCCTGGAATAATCTGAAATTTTGCAACATCCTCTGCTGCTTCTTCTCATGTTTCATAATATCTATGGTTACCTTATATTACATAATACTCGAGCAGTAACCGTGTCCACTGTCTGCAATATTTATGAACTTAGATACGTACAGTTTAGACACATGAATCGCATCACCAATTGCATCCACCCCCACTGCCATCTCTCTCACTTGCTCATTCATTTCACATCATACGTGACTGCACAACTTGCTCTCTTGAACAAATCAATAACTCAGCATTTTTAATAACACTTTCAACATGTGATCTGAATCATGCCTTTGAACATACAAAACGCCGGCTGCTACAGAACGAACAGGCAAATCCACAGACTGGCAAATTCATAGCAGCATTCGTTGGACTCACCCTGACAGCTTTGGCATCTTCACAAAGCTGAACACATCCATGTGTGCTGCAGACTGCAGTCAAGGCTACAGATTCACCATCTACTTCACTCCGGCCCCATTATCCCTCACACTCTTTGGCAATAGAGAATAAATAATTTAAGGGGGAAAAAGTGGAGCTTCCACAAGTCAGGAGGAGAGATTAGTCCTGTTGTCTGTGCTTCTGCATGGCTGAGTGATTCCCGTGTCCTCGCCTCAGCAACACAAATCCATAGCCCATGGAAAAGGATCTGGCAGTGCAGCTTCCCCTGGTTACATCCTTCAAAGCATGCCTCTGTTAGCTGCGTTAAGCCACCTTCATTTAATTTCCATCGCGCTGGAATGATGTGCAGGAGCCGCACAGTAACAACAGCTTTGGAGAGAGGCAGAGAGAGCCAGAGCGAGGGGCAGAGGGAGGGAGGGACATGTATGGCGGTGGTTGTGGGTGATGAGAGTGGAAAGAGGAATGTGAGAGGATTTGTGATGTTTGTGTGTGTGCTTAGTAGCAAAGGCACAAGAATTTCTAGTTAAGGATGGATCTGGATTCTAAGAATTGCTCGAAAAACAGTCTGATCAAGCTACATGTGGGTCTTTCCATAAAGCGAGAAAAGGTTGAAAAGAGCAGGAAGGATTAAATAAAAGCTGGCAACGCATCATGTGCACATTATATGCAACAGAGGAGTAGCAAGAGCAGCTGAAGAGTTGTGAGGACCTTATGTGTCCCCTCCCCAGATGAGGTCTCTGCATCACAGCTGCACATTATAATTCCTATACTGTACAGTGCATTTGTTTTGACCTTTCAAACCAGTTCGGCAGCTAAATGCTCACTCTAATTGATGCAATTCATGTGAGGTCAAACATTTTAATAGTATCGTCCAATTCAAATAAATAAAGAGTTAATGCACTTATCTTAAAAGAAAAGCATGACTTTAACATGTCATGATAACAGGATCTGTCTTATGTTGTTAGTAATGCCCAGAGTGCCGAAGCAGGAGGCTGTTGGAATTTCAAATGGTTCAGATGTTTAAAAAATGCCTCAATGCCACATATCCATTGCATTCGCAGATCACCACAAGGTCTAGTAACCCAAGGAGGAAGAACTACTCTTCATAAATGAAATACCTCAGATCAAACACCTCTACTGAAAACCACCAAGAGCCAATTAGCTTTCTCTCTGATCCAGGGAGGCCTCACACTTATTCATGTGGATCTGAAAGTTTGGATAAAAGAAAATAGCACAATTTGCTGTTATCGAGATCAGTAAAACATGCATTTTTGATGTTAGACAAGACCAACATCAAATATATTATATAAACACCTGCTGGCATTAAAAAGAATAAAAGCTCGACAAAAGTAAATAAACTAAAAACTGCCCAATTCTCAGATTTTCCATTTTAATCACAGTATAGGCAAAATGATCCAAGAGTTAAAAGGAGAGTCTTTTATCTAGTTCACTGCTCGGAACATGAACAAGAGAATCGGAGAATAAAAAACAGGTAATAAGAATGGCAGGTAGCAAAGGATAAATAAATGCATACACAGAATACAAATAGTGTTTGATTCTAGTTGAGAAAATTCATTCAAGCTACAACTTGTGTTTCCACAATCAAGTACCAAGGATCCTATATTAAAATGCCACAACTTATAAGGCTCTTCAGAGTGAGTCAGTGTGCCTTTGCTGAGAGTGATACATAAAATAAAGTATGTTGTCACTTCCACTCAGGGTCAGGCTTAGGCATGTTTGCTGCCACAGAAAAGATACAACTTAATGGGTAAAAATGGGTGAGCCTCCCGGTGAGTGAGCGTGAGCCCAGGTGAACTGCTGTTGATCTGAATATCTACTTAAGAGTTTTAGATTTGAACATCCATATAGCTGTTTTTTTTCCTTTGGCATTTTTGTGCTACTTTGTCATAAACCATCCAACTAAAAGAAAACAAAGAAAAGAAGAATGAAAACCCCAAAAAAGTGCTTTGCCTATGATTTTTTGATCTATCTAGCTATCATTTCGAAAATGTTACTGTTACAATCTGATTCTAAATTGTTGGACTGAAGCATCTTGAGCAATCCGAACAACATTTGGCTGATGATACATGTCTGAAAAAATACAGCCAGTCCTTTTTTTTTTGGATGAGATGGTAAAGATGCACTGAAGAGCAGAACAGAGAGCGTGTCTGACAATTTGCTTCAAATTCAACTGCAGTGTCCTGTGGCACAAAGATTGAGAGACTCAGCATATTTTAGACAGTTATGTTTGTCCATTTGGGTTTGTGGCCCAGAGGCCAACACGAGTGGCAGAGAATATTAGGGTCAGACAGAAGCGTGATATAAGGCGACTATGGCTGAAGCTTTGACCGATAAAGCCCCGCTGCCCTACTGATCCCTTGCTCTCCCCCTCGCTGAGTCCCTTTTAAAACAGCTGATTTCAGCCTTTCTGGCACACTTGGCCATTTAAAACCTTCACTGCTTTAATTTTGTAAGTACTGCCTGTGGACGACTGCCTTAAAAAATAATAAAAGTAAAACCACTAAATGTTGCAAATGATTCTAGATAACACAGGATTTCTTTTAAAAAAAACCATTCAGAATACATTTTTTTCTGGATACAAGGTAACGCCTGCTGTGACATCATGTTTTCATGTTTTCTCATTTTGTACAGTGCAGTGATGTGACTGTGTAGCCTCCGCTACCCTCTGAACTTCGCATTAGTGCCCTCTGGATCACAACGTGTTTGAGGAGCCACTACAGCAAACTGCCCTTAGACAACGCCCTCATCTGCAGAGTTTGGTTTGTTTGTGAGTGTTTGCCTGTGAGCCACCTCAGAACCTCAACTTTCGCAGTCTCTTAGTGCGACACTAATTACGCCTTGGCTGCGGATGATTTATTCAGTGAATTAAACAGCTTTTAGGGGAGAGTTTAAAGATCTGAACGCCGTTTTGCTATGAATATTCAGTGGTGTGACTAATTGGGATAAGAAGTGAAGTGTTACCTGGCTGAGTTGTGCTACGCTTTAAAAAGATTACGGATTTGGTTTGCCAGTTTCACTACACCTGCTGATAAAGTTCAAAGTAATACTTGGAGGCTGTCGCCTATTTTGTGTGGAGTGAATAAAGCTGCATAATGGGGATACTGCCAGTAAGCTCATCACCATAGTTATCTGTGTGAGTGGTTAACCTGCAGGTTATTAAAACATGTTTTTGTGGGTCAAGGGTAGGTCATGTTTTGGTGCATCCATTTATTAAGAACCAGGTTAGAAATGTTTGCAGCAGACTTCAGGGACTAGATAGCCACCTCCAGGCCTGCTATCACTAACACGAGAAGTGATATGTTATATTAGCCTAAAAACAACTGCATATGAGGCCACTATGGTAACACAGCTAAAGAAAAACAAGCTTAATTCAACGGTCCCCTTAAACGTTTAGGCTCAGAGGTTTTTGAGCAGCTAAATTATTTTCTTTACTCATACTATATTTTGGAAAACTTCCAATCAGGCCTTTGGGCCCATCAGAGCACAGAAATGGCTTTAGTAGGGATAGAGATTGTAAATGGTGTTGGTATCGACTTGAATAGACCAATAAATAAATAAATAAATAAAAATCCCTGTCCTTGTTCTACCTGACCCCAGTGCAGGTCACAGTTGACTGTATTGTCATAGACGGCCCACAGACAACAGGTCCTAATTCACAGCTAGATAGCATTTTCATTGTGCCCCAAAAATACATATGCCTCAAAAAAATAAACCCATCAACTGACATATAGAAGATTGTTCCACCACTGTTGTTTTTTCTTTCGTTTTTTTGTCTGTCAGAGTTCTACAAAAGTAAGTCTACATTTCGAGACACTTTTTTGATATACCATACCATACCACCTTTATTTAGATGACTTAGCCTGCAATTTCTTTCTTTTTTTCAGTGTTCGAAACAAACTTCCATAGTGACACGAGGCTCGATCCTGGGACATTTTATTTTCACTGTTTTTCATGCTTGTTTTCTGGTGTTGTCATCAAAAGACATGCCAATAGTTTTAGATTTATGACGATGATTCCCAACTCTACATTGCTGTTTCTCATGACACTATACGGATTCCATTCAGATGGGTTTTTTTTCAGCAATAATCAGAGCTTAATTCAGCTCAATGAGGATAATACAGCAAGATACAGTGGGGCAAAAAAGTATTTAGTCAGCCACCGATTGTCCAAGTTCCCCCACTTAAAATGATGACAGAGGTCAGTAATTTGCACCAGAGGTACACTTCAACTGTGAGAGACAGAATGTGAAAAAAAAATCCATGAATCCACATGGTAGGATTTGTAAAGAATTTATTCGTAAATCAGGGTGGAAAATAAGTATTTGGTCACCTCAAACAAGGAAGATCTCTGGCTCTCACAGACCTGTAACGTCTTCTGTAAGAAGCTTTTCTGTCCCCCACTCGTTACCTGTATGAATGGCACCTGTTTGAACTCATCATCTGTATAAAAGACACCTGTCCACAGCCTCAAACAGTCAGACTCCAAACTCCGCCATGGCCAAGACCAAAGAGCTTTCGAAGGACACCAGGAAAAGTATTGTAGACCTGCACCAGACTGGGAAGAGTGAATCTACAATAGGCAAGCAGCTTGGTGTGAAAAAATCAACTGTGGGAGCAATCATCAGAAAATGGAAGACATACAAGACCACTGATAATCTCCCTCGATCTGGGGCTCCACGCAAGATCTCATCCCGTGGGGTCAAAATGATCATGAGAACGGTGAGCAAAGATCCCAGAACCACACGGGGGGACCTGGTGAATGACCTGCAGAGAGCTGGGACCAAAGTAACAAAGGTCACCATCAGTAACACACTACAACGGCAGGGAATCAAATCCCGCAGTGCCAGACGTGTCCCGCTGCTGAAGCCAGTGCATGTCCAGGCCCGTCTGAAGTTTGCCAGAGAGCACATGGATGATACAGCAGAGGATTGGGAGAATGTCATGTGGTCAGATGAAACCAAAGTAGAACTTTTTGGTATAAAGTCAACTCGTCGTGTTTGGAGGACGAAGAATACTGAGTTGCATCCCAAGAACACCATACCTACTGTGACGCATGGGGGTGGAAACATCATGCTATGGGGCTGTTTTTCTGCCAAGGGGACAGGACGACTGATCCGTGTTAAGGACAGAATGAATGGGGCCATGTATCGTGAGATTTTGAGCCAAAACCTCCTTCCATCAGTGAGAACTTTGAAGATGAAAGTTGGGTCTTCCAACATGACAATGATCCAAAACACACCGCCCGGGCAACAAAGGAGTGGCTCCGTAAGAAGCATTTGAATGTCCTGGAGTGGCCTAGCCAGTCTCCAGACCTCAACCCCATAGAAAATCTGTGGCGGGAGTTGAAAGTCCGTGTTGCTCGGCGACAGCCCCAAAACATCACTGCTCTCGAGAAGATCTGCATGGAGGAATGGGCCAAAATACCAGCTACTGTGTGTGCAAACCTGGTAAAGACCTATAGTAAACGTTTGACCTCTGTTATTGCCAACAAAGGTTATGTTACAAAGTATTGAGTTGTATTTTTGTTATTGACCAAATACTTATTTTCCACCCTGATTTACGAATAAATTCTTTACAAATCCTACCATGTGGATTCATGGATTTTTTTTCACATTCTGTCTCTCACAGTTGAAGTGTACCTCTGGTGCAAATTACTGACCTCTGTCATCATTTTAGGTGGGGGAACTTGCACAATCGGTGGCTGACTAAATACTTTTTTGCCCCACTGTATTTATCACTGGAGCACTTTCAGAAACAACTGAAGTCCCAGGCAATAATTCACAGGCACAAGGTTCTGTCATAGGATAAGAAGTGTGACTAAATACCAAAAAACAAAAACAAAAAAACAGCAGGAGAAAAGCACGCATCACACCTTATTGAAAATTCTTACACTGAACACTTGTCTGTAGACTCATTATGTCTAAATATCTCTTATTTGCAGTATCACTTAGTAGTTCATAGGGTCCGGATACCAATGACAAGGCTGCTTTCAGCCACTATGGCTCTAATATCATCATTTTTACTTTTACTAGAATAATGTGAACGTGTCTGGAATTCATGACACTGAACTTACAGAACATCCTCACCTAAACCTTCTGCAACTTCATGGAGCTTTGCAGTAAGTTTAAGCTCATTATTTGGACTTTTAGGCTTCAAATTTATCTTTAAAAAATGGTAATGTTGCTCTGTAAGTGCTGGATGATGTTAGTTATTAATTGCTATTTTAGCCAAAGTCACGATATTCCGATACTGCGTTCATGGCTTGCTTTCAATGACTACCCTCAAGTAACCAAAAAATGTCTAATTGCAGGTTTAAATTTTTCAGTAAACAAAGCCAGTGAGTAAGCTTCCATAATAACATGACCTCTCAGCTGTGTGGACTGAATTCATCAAACATACTAAAGTTTGGCTGTAAAGAAGCCCTATTAAGGCAGCGGGTCCAGATGGCATCAGCTCGAGGGTCGTCAGGTCCTGCGCGGACCAACTGTGTGGGGTGATGGAGCACCTCTTCAACCTGAGCCTGAGGTTGGGAAGAGTCCCACAGCTCTGGAAAACCTCCTGTGTTGTACCAGTGCCAAAGACTTCATGCCCCAAGGACCTCAACAGCTACAGGCCGGTGGCTCTGACATCCCACCTGATGAAGACCCTGGAGCGGTTGGTCCTGGCTCAGCTTCGGCGCCTAATAAGCTCATCACTGGACCCACTTCAGTTTGCCTACCAGCCTGGCATTGGAGCGGATGATGCCGTCATTCACCTCCTACATCGTTCCCTCGCTCACCTGGAGACCGCTGGAAGCACTGTGAGAATTATGTTCTTTGATTTCTCCAGTGCCTTCAACACCATTCTTCCCTCGGTTCTAAAGGACAAGCTGGTGAACTCTGGAGTGGACCATCACCTCACTACCTGGATCCTGGACTACCTCACCGACCGACCACAGTATGTGAGGACTCAGGGCTGTGTGTCGGACAGGGTTGTCTGCAGTACGGGGGCCCCACAGGGAACGGTTCTGGCTCCGTTCCTCTTCACCATCTACACTGCAGACTTCTCCCACAATTCCACCCAGTGCTTCCTGCAGAAGTTCTCTGATGACTCTGCAATAGTCGGCCTCATCACTGATGGGGACGACAAGGAGTACAGAGGTCTGACCCAAGACTTTGTGGACTGGTGCCAGCTGAACTACCTCCAGATCAACGCCAGTAAAACCAAGGAACTGGTGGTAGACTTCCACAGGCACAAGCATTCTCCACTGCAACCACTGAACATCCAAGGTATGGACATTGAGGCTGTGGACAGCTACAGGTACCTTGGTGTTCATCTGAACAATAGACTGAACTGGACTCATAACTCAGACGCCCTCTACAGGAAAGGGCAGAGCAGGCTGTACCTGCTGCGGAGACTCAGGTCGTTTGGAGTGGAGGGCCCACTCCTGAAGACCTTCTATGACTCTGTTGTGGCTTCTGCTATCTTTTATGGCGTGGTCTGCTGGGGCGGCAGCATCTCTGCTGGGGACAGGAAGAGACTGAACAGGGTGATCCGAAGGGCCAGCTCTGTTCTAGGATGCCCTCTGGACCCAGTGGAGGTGGTGAGTGACAGGAGAACGGCGGCTAAGCTGTCATCCCTGTTGGACAACATCTCCCACCCCATGCAGCAGACTGTGACAGCACTGAGCAGCTCCTTCAGTGGGAGACTGCGGCACCCACGGTGTGGGACGGAGAGATTTCGCAGGTCTTTCCTCCCCACTGCTGTCAGACTCCATAATAAAGACTTTAACTGATCAAGCACACACATCCATACATATGCAATAATACTAAGTGCAATAATCCTTTCTGTCATCGTTGTATTTTTACTCAGTTGTATATAGTATTTGTATTTGTATTCTATTTTTATCTTATTGTATATTTATTTTATTTTATTCTACTGTATATAGTATTTTATTCTATTCTGTACAGTTGTGTACTGTATTTATTCTTATTGTATTCTAATTTTTGCCTCATAACTTTTGCACTGTCCACTTCCTGCTGTGACAAAACAAATTTCCCACGTGTGGGACTAATAAAGGTTATCTTATCTTATCTTATCTTAATCTATGAGGAAACTGCAGTTACATAACTTTGTGTAGCACCTGTTATACACTGGCATTTGAGTGGATAACCTCAACCACCTACTGTCACCATTCTACTACAAAATGCAAAGATGTAAAATAAAACGTTTTTATATAAGTTGTAAACACTATTTGTCTTTCACACCCACAGAAATATGATTGCAATGTATTGGTAAAAAGTAAGTTGGCCAACCCATGACCTTAAATCAATACACAGCAACAACCACAATCAATTCTTAAGTCAAGGAAAAAGCTAAAAGGTAATGAAATGCCCTCTAGAACATACAAATATGTTTATCTTTATGATTACACCAACTAGTTCTCACTGACATATGAAATACTAAAAAAAACACACCAATCCACAGCACTGTACTCACTGAATAACAGTGAAGATGCCGAGTTCATTGTCATCTGGGTCCATTGCTGGTGACAAGTCTAATCAAATTTAAAGCAGTGCTTGTTTCTGTTTTTCCTGTCCAGGCCTTTTAAGCCTTCTTCACTGATGCGTGCTCCCGTCCTTCCTCCTGACTCCAGAGTTTCTCGCTGCTTGATTTGGATTTTTAATAGTCAACTGCACTCCGCCTGACTAAGCCATTCAGTTATTATTACATACAGTGCCCCTGTCCAAGTGAGTGGCCAGTGCCCTGGAGGCGGAGACCGAGCTTGTCGCTTCTGCCTCAGTAATGAAATAACATCACATTCCGGTCCGGTGCACCAGAAAACACAGAGAGATCAATGCTGAACAGCTGGGCTCCAATGGGGTGCTGTGCTGGTTAAAGCTGCCTCGATGAGCAAGGCTCTCATGAAAAACATATTTCGTTTGGGTGATCACACCTGTGGTGTTTTCATATTTCATCCTTACTTGACTCGTCATGCCAAGTTAAGATTTTCCAGTTTTTCCCGTTCAGACTGCTATAAACATCACTGCTTGCACTATAGTCTCAGCTTACTACGAAATTACATTATCTGAAATATTTATCTTATCCCTGTTTGAGGCATTTGGAAATGGCATGTGTTTTATCATCCATGAGAGCTTAAAAATTAAGCTTCAAGCATAATCCAAACTCTATCACTAGCTGCCTGCCAACTGTCACCCCTAACAGAGCCTAACCTAAATCCTATATAAACCAATGAATTAGATCTTAACCTCAATATTATACAGTAGCACAATACAGTATTATTTTTATCTAATATATCCATTATTTCATTATTCATACTAGTCTTTCCTTAAAAAAGTACAATAATGTAGCCTGTTAAACTGTGTATGCGTGGTGTTTTTGTTAACATTTTAGGCTTTTATGGCATTTTCTCACAAAACCGCTGCATTGTGCTGTCATGATAGTTCACGCGGGATTATACCATGTTGATTCTCTCATGCATGAATGGCATACACAGTCTTCCATTAGTTATGAACCGAGGCACGTGTCTTTGCCTCTGCAAGCAAATGGAGCTGCTTGCATAACACATCCCATGGCAAGTACACACAGTGGTCTACTACAAGTGAAAGTTCAGCTTCCTAAATAACAACAAGAAAGTGCAACAGAAAGTCTGGGCCTGTTTTTCATAAAAAATATTTCTTTATATACACATATATATATATATATGTATATATATATATATATATATATATATATATATATATATATATATGTTCTGCATAGGCCTGTTCTGCATAGGCCTGAACCCCCTCAGTGAGATCATTAACAAGACTGGCTACGGATACCGACTACGGAACGGAGCAGTTGTCAGCCACCTCCTGTACATGGATGACATCAAGCTGTATGCCAAGAGTGAACGAGACATCGATTCACTGATCCACACTACCAGGCTATACAGCAATGACATTGGAATGTCGTTCGGACTGGAGAAGTGTAGTCGGATGGTAACAAAGAGAGGGAAGGTAGTCAGAACTGAGGGGATTGAACTACCAGAAGGCAACATTGCAGACATAGAGGACAGTTACAAGTACCTGGGGATCCCGCAGGCAAATGGGAACCATGAAGAGGCCGCTAGAAAGGCTGCAACCACCAAGTACCTGCAGAGGGTCAGGCAAGTCCTGAGGAGTCAGCTGAATGGTAAGAACAAGATCCGGGCCATCAACACGTATGCCCTGCCCGTGATCAGGTACCCTGCTGGGGTAATAGGCTGGCCAAAGGAGGAGATAGAAGCCACTGACATAAAGACAAGAAAGCTCCTTACCATGCATGGAGGGTTTCACCCCAAGTCCAGCACCCTGAGGCTGTACGCTAAGCGGAAGGAAGGGGGCCGGGGACTGGTGAGTGTCAGCACCACAGTCCAGGATGAGACAAGGAACATCCAAGAATACATTGGGAAGATGGCCCCAACTGACCGAGTGCTCAGTGAATACCTCAGGCAGCAGAAACCCAAGAAAGAGGAGGGAGACGAGGAACCATCATGGAAGGACAGGCCCCTGCACGGTATGTACCACCGGCAGATAGAGGAGGTGGCTGATATCCAGAAATCCTACCAGTGGCTGGACAAAGCTGGACTGAAAGACAGCACAGAGGCACTAATCATGGCAGCACAAGAACAAGCTCTGAGTACAAGATCCATAGAGGCTGGGGTCTATCACACCAGGCAAGACCCCAGGTGCAGGCTGTGTAAAGATGCCCCAGAGACAATCCAGCACATAACAGCAGGGTGCAAGATGCTAGCAGGCAAGGCATACATGGAACGCCATAACCAAGTGGCCGGCATAGTGTACAGGAACATCTGTGCCGAGTATAACCTAGAAGTCCCGAGGTCAAAATGGGAGATGCCCCCAAGGGTGGTGGAGAATGACCGAGCTAAGATCCTGTGGGACTTCCAGATACAGACGGACAAAATGGTGGTGGCTAACCAACCGGACATAGTGGTGGTAGACAAACAGAAGAAGACGGCCGTAGTGATCGATGTAGCGGTTCCGAATGACAGCAATATCAGGAAGAAGGAACACGAGAAGCTGGAGAAATACCAAGGGCTCAGAGAAGAGCTCGAGAGGATGTGGAGGGTGAAGGTAACGGTGGTCCCCGTGGTAATCGGAGCCCTAGGTGCGGTGACTTCCAAGCTAGGCGAGTGGCTCCAGCAGATCCCGGGAACAACATCGGAGATCTCTGTCCAGAAGAGCGCAGTCCTGGGAACAGCTAAGATACTGCGCAGGACCCTCAAGCTCCCAGGCCTCTGGTAGAGGACCCGAGCTTGAAGGATAAAACCGCCCGCAGGGGCGTGCTGGGTGTAGTATATATATATATATATATATATTGCACCAGATTATTGCTGTAGTTATGTGTGCACATTGCCAACTGAGGACAGTTTTTGTTTATGTATATCAAGGATCTAGGCACGGCCATATGGCCAGGAAGGAGTGCTGTGTCTAGTTAAAGCAGACAAAAGCAGACCTTTCTGTGAGATAAATACCACACATGAATCCATCCAATCATGTGGCCGACTGCTCGCCCTTGGGCCACAGCGCCATGCATCAGTGGCCTGTTTTTCCATGACAAACAGGCCGCAGCACTTAGAGTGGGGACAGGGGATGTGCAAAGTGCAATGACCCTGCACAGTGTACATGACTAAGAATCACATTTAGCATGTTGTCTTGGGGTTATAACAGGGATGATTTAAGATGTTGATGATAGGCAGTGTGCTTTCTGTACTCATTTGATTTATTGTGCTGTTCACTGAGTGTGGGTGGCTAGCCAATCTGATTTCTTAGAACAATGTAAAATGCCATGCTCCTTTGCAAATTGCACTGGCATCTTATATGACTGCAACATTTAGTTTTTAACGGGCAAAAAAAAAGCCTAATGCATCTTTGCATTGACATTGGCCTTGGCAGGAGATTTGCTCTGCTAGTGTCCTTCTAGTTATTTAGTCCAACAGACTTAAGTGCAATGCTCTAAAATAGGTAAGAAACAAAAAGTCAAATAATAAAATTCAAACTAAGCAAAAGGTGCCGTTACATCTACAAGCAAAAGACCCGAAAGTGGCACAAGTTGGTTTCCAGTCCATCAAAGCAGATTTTGCCTCATATAATAACAATAAAAGTGACTTTTTCATTACTTTGTGGAGCAGAACAAACAGTAGCTGCATTCATTTGCATAAAATGATGAGAGTGGTTCCATGCAGAACAAAAATCATATTGATATAATAAAAGCAACTGCTTGGCTCAACCTTTATGTTGCAAATCTATTTGAAAAAGCTGTCAAGCTCATTTTTTCGCGATAATGTGATTTACACTATTTGCCTGCAAATCTTATTCGTTATAATTATCTACATTGCCATATTGCCTTGCCACAGGTAATTCATCATAATTAATTAAACAAATTGAAATGGTATTAAAGGCAGTTGGACAGAGCCCTTGTTCTCATTAAGTCTAAAAGACAGTCTTGTATTGATTTATTTATTTTAATTACACAATTTAACCAATGTGCCTTGTCAGTAATACAGAGCATTTACAACACCAGCAGCTAAAAACAAGTTGTTAAATATACTCATGCCATAGACAGGAAGTACACAGAAGTCAATCGCACTCAATAAGATCCCAGGATATCACGTTCCTCAAATCAGATAGCCACTCTTGTGTCAACACACTACAGAAGCTCCTCCCTGCTGCCCGGGGAGGATAGGATTCACAGCATCCAGCAATTATCTGTAATGTGGGAGAAAAATCAATGTGCCCATGGAAAGCTGCTAAGGTCACCAAGCCGACGCTGTCACTTGAATCAGGAGCTCAGTGTTGCTGCAGGCTGGGCTCCAAGCCTCTTGGCCAGAATTTGTGAGCGCACGCATCATTTCTAATGCCATGGATTAGGGTATTATTAGCCCGACAATATGCAGCATAATTGGTTTTTGCATGTGATCATGGCTGAATAGAAATTTATCAAAAAAAATAAAAAGAAATTCAGCCATTAGTTACTAGTTTGAAATATAACTCCCTACGCAACTTTTTCAATTTTGTCACCACTGTTCCAAATAAACAATATGCATTGTACTTTGAATGCTATGCATATTAGAGAATTATTAGTTTAGTTTTCATGCCTCAGTCCAAAAGAAGTTACACATTACTGCAGGCAAAGTTACACCTGACAAGATTTACTGTCTATAGCAGAGTGGTTTGATTTGATTTGACACACAATTTTCTGTAAGAAACGTATACCACAGTCAAGTAGGTGACATATTTCAACCCCAAATAATTTGCACATAAACTCATGTATCTTTTGTTAATCACAAAAAAAGTGCAACAGCTTTTGACTCACCTCTTCTGCTGCCGGTATCTATCCAAACTGCCACCAAAACAAATTTCATGTCTGCCTGTTTTGCCAATTTCCATGTTTTCTCTCTCAGGTATGAACTCCCAACTGGAACAGTGTGAGTGTGCCCTGTCTGTGGGTGACAAGATCCTGACAGTACGCTAAGAGGAGGGAGGGGCAGGCCTCCTTGAAACATTGATAGTCTGGTGTAAATTCTATTAACAGCAACACGATATTGAGAAGAATGGAAAATCAATACCTTGTGGCCAGTAATGTTTGAAGGATCAGGCCGAGTGGAAAAGTGAGATGGCATGGTGTAGCTGTAATGCAGAGACTGCTTCTGTAAGTGGTTAATCGGGTGCTTGTCTGACATCTCGATTGCATTTTCCTCTCACCATTACGCCCATTTTCTCCCTTCGCTGTAGAGAAGATGCGCTATTAAATGTAAGAGATGGTAATCTGAGAAATAATAAAAGCCTCCAATCTGATATAGATGCACTATTCTAAAGAGATTAAAAACAGGGTTTTGTCTTCCCTTCTCGCGTTTCAGAAGACAAACGAATTTTGCTTCACTTCTGTGCCAAAGGCGTCAACACTGGGGCTGCCTACCCATGTGCCATGTACACGTTTGAATCTTGAAGAGCACAGCTCAAAAATGTTGGGGCGTCCACGATGACTGGATGAAACTCTTGCATGCTGCAGCTTTAAAGTGAAACCTCCATTTTTGTGTTTTAACCTTAAACAAAGGAAACTGGATCTGCACAACTGTAACATAATCACATAGTTTCTCCCCTCTGCATCACAGGCTTAAAAAAAAAGAAAAATCCTCGACACTATTAGAAAGCTGTCTCCCCGTTTATGCTCACTGACAGCTAAACAATAGTTACCATAAACAGAAAGAGCAAACGCACCATTTCAAAAGGTGTCACTCTATTTTTGGTTTGTCCCTTTTGGACAGGCTGTCACTTTAATGTGGATTAATAAAGGTTCATAACACAGTGATGC
Source organism: Mchenga conophoros (assembly GCF_057382185.1). Classification (NCBI taxonomy): domain Eukaryota; kingdom Metazoa; phylum Chordata; class Actinopteri; order Cichliformes; family Cichlidae; genus Mchenga; species Mchenga conophoros. The sequence goes on from NC_140541.1 coordinate 21,517,266, forward strand.
CATTGGGTGCTTGAATTAAACATGTGCTTCACAGTCCACCAGCACAGACAAGTGACAGAAAGGAGTTACTGCAGTAAGCTGAATTAGACTTATTATGCAATGTTTATGTTTTTGTATGGTTCTTAGATACAAATGTGCAGAGTTTATCATGCAGGAATTTGCAGCAATGCCATATTCTGCAGTGCATTTGATTCCATAATGGTTATATCATAAAGTAATTGCAGACAAAAAAAGAGACACATTTGCCTTTTTTCTAACAAAATGCAAAACTGTGCAAAATATAAATGCCAAAAATGCGCTGAACCCCTGCTTCTCAAGAATTAGATTGAACAGAATCTATTAGCCCTCTAAATGCATATTCATTTGCTATTGTGATGTATTGTGTTTTATAGCATCTGAATACCGCCACTAAGTCAGAATACACTCTTGCATATTTAGGACCCTAAGGAGCGGCTATATTGATAAATTTCTGTCTTGAAAAGAGAACAGATTTCATTTAACTGCATATTAATATTTTCAGTTGTGTTTAATCAAATTGCCCTCAGCTAACCTGAGGCTATGTGACATCTCAGCATAAATATTCTATACAATGCGCACATGTGGCTAAAAGGTTGCTAATAAGTTGCAGATACTAAATGCAAAGATGGCTAGTCTGTCCAAAAACAGTAAAATCTCCATAGAGCTGCATACCATGCCTTTACTCATTTGACAAAGTGAGTAATTTAATGCCATCTAGTGGTCTGCTGTAAAGTTCTTGTTTGTTCAAACCAAATAAAGCATATAATCTCTCAGCTCTTGCCATGCTGACTCATACAATGTGGCACATTCTTGTACACATAATTCAAATGCTTCCCATTGAAAGTCTTTCTTAAACAACCAGTAAGCCTCAAAATACAACACATATGTTTCTAGAGTTTAAAAAAATCTGCACTGTGCTCTTCATATTTTCATCACAAATCGGAGAAGTCAGTACTACAGAATCTCAGTGACCCACGTGGCTTAAGTAAAGAAGTGATATAACTTGCTCTTCTGTGCATGGATGTAAAAAAAAAACCTAAACCAAACTGTATTTTGCCAGGTATTCCAAAAGTCCACACAGCGTGTGTGACCTAAACACTTATACTTTACAAGGCTAGGTCAGTGTAAGCTGCATCTATCCCTCTGAGAAATGACAGAACGGGAAGTCTGATGAGAATCTGCAGGGAGTCTTACGCCAAACCACGCCACCACCAAATAAGTGGATCAAACGCGGGGCCGCTCTCTTATCACCACTTCCCCTGTCTGTTTGGTGGGCTCTGGTATCTGATCAGTCCTTATCGTGCCCATACAGTGCTGGTTCACATGTCATGTTATCACACAGGTCCCTTCCCCGGGGCTCCCACAGGAAGAGCCTGTTCCGAGGGCACTGCATGCCATGTATCTCAGCTGCTCTATGTTGAGCTCAGGGTGATGGAAGAGAGGATCATGAGGTGGGAAAAGATCCGTGTAATATTTCTGTCTTTATTGTTGCTAAGATGTAAGGTTTAACACAAGAGAGAGCCAAAAGCATACTTTGGTCTTTGTATTCATGGTGTGAATGTGTCCCACAGAAAATTCATCTACTGGCAGTTTCACTTTACATCAGTGTAATCAACACAGGCCCAGTTAGTGTAAAATGGACTTCACCATATTACCAGATCACAGAAAGACATATACTGTACATTTGGAGTCTTACAAAGAAGATAAATTAAGCCTCTTTCTAACAACTCTTTCAATTAAGTTAATGAGTTTATACTGTATGTAATAAATATGCAAGCAATATTTGGATAAGGTGTAAAATAGTCCAACAGTCTCATTTTTATTCTACAATAATGATTGTTCCAGCTTTCTAGGAGTCTCTTTAGTGATTTATTATTTTTGCATTGTGTTTTACGCTTGTGTACGCGATACAGCTGAGCCGCAGGAGGAACTTAAATGCACGCTTTCTGAGTCACAGCCTACTCTAACTCCTGAGTGTATTGGCTGTTTTGGTGTTCGGGGGGGAATTAACATAACTTCTTTAAATGGATGTTAAATGATGAAAGCAGGAAGCAGTGAGTCAGTGTTGGGAGGTGGAGGAGGCGACCTGGGACTCCAGGCGCGTATTTCATAATTCATAATACGGAACATGGTGACGCATTGGGGGACCTGCTGCTGCTGTGAAAAAGTCCTTCTTTCGCTCGTTTAGTTTGGACCTGATTATGAATCAGTTTTTCCACTTTTTTCTCCACAACCTGACAAAGTGAAGAAGATATGTCCGCTCAAGGACTGTTAAGCACTGTTTTCTCATGCTCGCTAAGCCCCAAAAGTATTGCCAAGCGGAGACTGAGGCAGACCAGGAGCTTGGACTCGGCGTTGATGCGACATTGCGGTACCGAAGCGGAGGAGACGTCGACTAAGGTCAGTTGACTCGCCAGGTTTGATTGACTGACACCACAAATATAGGCTAACCGGATTTTCGGCGTACTTCCTCTGGTGTTAAATGTATTAGAAGAGGTCGCAGACAGTGATGATGTTTGTAGGCGATTTTTGTGTGAAATGTTTTTGATGCTGACATGTTTTACTAAACTGTGGAGATGCACGTGTCCTAAAATTTAGGTTAGAATACAGAGAAATATTAAAAATGTTTTTTGTACCTAAGCGTGCAAGAGCGAAGCACAAGAGAGAACTTGTTTATACTGTTGCAAAATTCAGGAAGTAGTTGAAATTCCCATATGGATGATATATAGCCATTTATTATTTTATCTCAATTTTGCCTTTAAGGAAAACACTGGGAATTCGCTTTCAACAAATTTATCATCATCATTATCATTTATATTATTTGATTTATTTTTGATTTTCAGGTGGGCTAAATATCATAGGAAAATCCTCAGTATTGCAACATCACCAAGTCCATGACTAACAGAGCTCTTAGTTTCATGATGAGATGTGTAGACTTTTGATGCAGTCTGTGTGTCTCGGGACAGTAAAAGTGATTCAGCTGGTTGCTTTTGTCAAAGTGATGTCAGCACAAGTCTTTGTCTTAACCAGCTCGTTGAACTTTGACACATTTGGCGAATCTGACACAGTGAGGGAAATCGGGTCGAAGCACATAAAAGGACAGACGTTTCTTTAGTATTAGTATTTTGCTATTATATTTTATTTAGCATCCTATATAAAAAAAAACACCCCTGTTCTTACTTAAGAACTCATGGTAACTGTTTGTATTGTATAATGGAAATGCATTACAGATGTGACATTCTAATAGGCTTCCAATAAATGCCAGATATCTGGTCTCTCTTGCAAATCAGAGCCTCAGAGCCTTCAGAAATTCAGTTTTCAGGGAATCTGAATGAAGCTGATCTAAGCTGGAGACACACCCTTTGTCAGCGAAGACTTTAATGTGATTTATGACTTTTTGGAGTGTGTGCATGAGTTAGCATGCACTTTTTCTCTTTTTTCTACTGAGCATTGTTGAATGTTCCTTGTGTTGCAATAACAAGCTTAGACGTGCAGGCAAATAACAGAGTTACTTTTAGTAATATTAATTTAACTGAGAATGTGAGGAAGTATTTACACATTTATAGAAAGTGCAGCTGTGCAATTCCAGCGCAAAACTAGGAAGAACTTCAGTCCCTTGAGCTGAAATCTGAAGTCTGAGATCATTTCTAGAGACCCACGTGACTGGTGTTAGCTTGCAGCGACAAGTGCCTTACTGTATGCAAACTTTATTCAAGGTCACAAATCAAAGTCACATTTTCTGAGTTTGTCCGACAAGTGGTTCATTCGGAAAGAGTCGAAGTCTTCTGCAGAAATATTAGTAAAAGCAGGCTGACAGTGTTTTCGCCTTTCCACAAAATACTGCTGTATCTCCACCCACTAAATTCCCCAACTTTGCTTTTACTAGTGTTTTTAATTACTTAAATGCCAACCGCTATTGATTTTGGATAAGAGAAGATCACACAGGCAAACAGAGGGCTTATAAAAAATATAACACTGGTTGACACTGCTTTCTAATGATGACATGATTCAAATGATCAGGATGACTGGGAACTCATTGGTCCGTCAGTGTGATCCTGACATTAAAAAACACAATCTTTTCTTGTTTAAAGGGATGTGTCAGAACGGTATTTTTGATCTATGTTATTAAGTGGTTTGCTAGCTCCATAGGTTGAATATCATTGTGTTTTATTAGTGGTGTACTCACTCAGAATCTCAACAATCTGAGTGGAGATGGAAAGCAGAGACATCTGGTTTACATGAAGAAAGCCTCTCTTTCTCACAGTACAGCAGCATGACCTGATCCTTGGCTACAGTCCCTCAGGCACATATTTCTTCCCACTAGAGACTGTCCGACAAGAGACTGCATGGCATGGGGCTAAATCTGCTGGCTTACAACTGCAGCACTATAGTGTCAAGTTTAGTGTCTGATAAATGGAAACCAATGTAAACATATGTGCAAAATCATTGTTTTATATCATTTTGTCTCACATTCATCTTTCCACTGGTTACATAATAGAAAAGTTACGATCTGCTTAGTGTAAGTTAAACTGTATTCTCAGCCAAAATTCCTGGATACTTACACTGAATAACTAAAACCCATTCATAATCTTGGCTTCCATGAGCTGTTAAAAGCTTATGGATCACTTCTTTGTTTGTTTGTTTTTTTGTTTATATTATAGTTTCAGGGATTCCCCCCCCCCCCCTCCCCAGTTCTGATCTGTGTATGGTGCTCAAGAGTGCCAATGAGAACAGCATGGTCCAACACATTCTCAGAAGACAGGACACTGAGCACTGAAAGATTTATTAAATTAAATAATTTAATAATTTACTAAAAATCTAAAGTGTGCTCAGCGCTTCAATATCATGACAGTTGGTATGACTGCCCAACGCTAAGTCTGTAACTTTTTAATATGAGTGTGTTGGTTCTTTCTCATGTCCTTATAAGTACGTAGACTCAGTTGCAGTCATGGTAAGCGTCCATTTGAGCTGTTTTTGATTTTGCCTTTTACTGGCTGCAATTGGACTGGAGATATCTGAAAAATGTTTCCTGACTTTTAAATCGGTGATGTGAAAAACTGCATATTTGAAATCATTAAGTATCTTTTTTGGCACTCAGTTTTAATATCGTTCACATGGAAAGTCACAGAGCTTTTGAAAACTTGAATGACTCAATAGAGCCAGATTAGATATCCAGCTATAAATTAGATCTAACATGGTAAATGGCAGGGTTATAACTGGGTTATTGCTTATCAAGCCTTTAGAGGGAGCCATGCATCATTTTGCAGGAGTAATGTAGCGAAGAAATGAGGATATTCATCACTGGAACAATGATTAGGGCTTGTTAGGAGATAATCTCCAAATGATATCCACACTCATCTTGAATTAATTAGTTACTTATTAGTATATATTTTACAAAATGTCTGCAATTATACTGTTATCAACTTTCATACTTGCACTGTTCATACACAAGATCATTAGTCCGTCATTTGCTTAAGCAGCATGGCTATTGGGTCACATTATTTATTAACTTCATGCCAAGTAGGAGGAGGCTGAATATATAGGTTGATAGATTTTGTCAACAACATTAAAGCAAATTTGTTTCTGATGACTAGAGAGCTTCTTAATCTATTCAGGCCTTTTGCATCATTATTTATGTATAGATACTGACATAGAGCCTCAATTCACAAGCCACCAAGCATGCAAGCAATTTTCAAGCTTTCTAAAACTGCAGTGTTTGCGGCATTAAAGTTGAAAATGAGAAATCACAATGAGCCTCAAAACACATCAGAATGGAGCCCTGCGCGCTGGGTATATTGTTTCATGTAGAAAAAGAAACAGTGCAGCTTTGGCGTCATCTGCATTCCTCTAAGCATCACAGCACAGAGATGGCCTGAAGGGGGAAAAAAAGAAAAGAAAAAGAGCTTGCAGGAAACTCAAAACTGCACTCTCGAATCTCACTAAAAGGAATTAACTTTATTAAACGCTGGAGGAGGCATATTTAAAGTGAAATCGAGCTTGTTTTCAGAACACTGAAGTTAGAAAATATAGAACTAACAATAGCGCTGAAAGCATGACTGCAGTTAGAGCGCATAAAGTGCCCTTTTGAGTCACGTTTGTGACTCACAACTGAGTACGAGGTGTCTCACCAAATTGTCGTAATCTTTCAGTGTGCACGTAAGCGTTGCGCTTTCAACAGGAACATGTGGTTTCTGAATATTTAGCTCTTAAACTTTGACTGTTGTTGCATTAACTTAATAGGAACCGTATTGTAGCGGGGTAAAAATTCCAGCTGTTCCAGCTGTTGTGTTCCCAATGATATGACAGTATGATTATCAGTCAAAGGAGCTTGGAAAGAAAAGCGTCTGGACTTCTTTAAGTTGCTTGAAGACGTTTCACCTCTCATCCGAGAAGAGGTGAAACGTCTTCAAGCAACTTAAAGAAGTCCAGACGCTTTTCTTTCCAAGCTCCTTTGACTACGATGACCTGGATGACTGAGAACCTTCACAGACATATGATTATCAGTCAAAATATGTTCCAGTGGATATGAAAAAAGCCTTTAAATGTATTATTATTGGTTATATCTGTTAAAAACAGTGTAACAAAATGTCATAAACCACCCTTTTTAATTGTGAATCCCTGTATTCACGTCTTTTTCCGAAACTACCTAATGTGGCGTGTACAATAAAGAGTTGCTTAACTAACACATGAGCACGCACACACAGCGTTCGTCTATCTGTTTATTTTTTAGCACTTTAATGATTAACCTGCTACTATGATATTCGTTTTAGAGTAAATTCGATTGATCTCAGCTGTTTCTCAAGTTTTGTGGAAGAGCTTGCCGGTGATTCAGTTATTACTGCTAAGCTGTCCGAAGAGCTCTCAAAGTGATGGAGGATTTCTCCACCCAACATTGCTATCAAAATGTTTTGTGTCTGTCTGGCGTGCTGCTTCCTGTTTATCATCCCAAAGCATTAAGAAAACTCATTTCCAGAGAATAAGTCTCAGCGCACTTTACAAGAAGATGTGGAAGAAAAATAAACAAGAAAAAGAAATTTGAGGCATGACTCTAGTACAAAGAGATCTACAGGTTTTAAGCCTTGCTTTATTGTTCCTGTGGAAGAAGTAATTGAACTAAGCAAACCTGTAGATTGGAAAAAGTTTGGAATTGCAGATGAGAATGAAACTTTGTCTAAAACACTCAAATATTTTGAGTTTGCTTCTCGCAAGAAGCCTCTGCTTTCCAGAAAGGAGAGCTTAGATTTGTTGACTTTCGTAAAGCTGGGATTATAAAGTAATTTCAAAGTTAAATATTCATTAACTCACAATTGTCTGTAAGTAGAGAAAATTAAGTACTGTGGCTATTCTTGGTAGAAGTGAGCATTTATGTAAGATTACTCCAAAGACGCAAAGCAGAATGCTCATTTAAGTAGATGTTGTTAACATCTCTTTTCATCACTCTCCGCTGCGAACAAATCAGTGAACAGACATGTTGACGTTGAAGTGTATGGGTACTACAAAGGTGTGGTACATTGGAGGACTGCTTTGTTGCCTGTGGGCCATAACAGCTTGGCATCACCCACATGGAAATTACATTAATTTTACAGGATAAAATCACAGTGGCTGTTTATGAGTTGAAGCTCAGCATGTTAATTCTTTAAGTGTATTAACATCAGAACATTACTGTGTTAATAGTAATAAATACTTGAGTTTTCGGGAGATCATATCACACCTAATAACCGAAAACGGTTCACATGCTTTTCATCTCTGTAGCTGCTGGCCCTTTATTCTGACTACCAAGTTCTGCAGACACAATTCAGAAGCTTTAATTTCAGCACTATGTCAACGGTAGACTGCGCCAGCTGCTGTCATGTTATGTCAGTGTGGACGGGTTTCACCTAAGGAGCTGCTACAGTTTTGACTTATCATACAGTAGCAGGTAAAAGTGGAGACGTCCGAAGCAACACTAATGATGACCCAGTTCTAGTGAAGTGAGTACCTCAACCCAGCTCCTGAGGACATGAGTCAAGGGACTGTAGGGTTCATTTTCTCAACTACTTGTGCAATTCAGGATTGTGGGTGGGGTTGATGCCTTTATAAAAGACTCATATTGAGTGCAGATACAGATGAAGCCTATCTGCAGCGAGCACAGCTGTCTGCTGGATTTAACAGTCTAGCCCTTAATTTCAAGCTATTTAACTCTAGCGTTAATGTTCTCTGGCAAACGGCTAGTGTAAAAGCTTACATGATATAGGAAACGTGAACTCATCAAGCCAAAGGTTGCAGCACTGTGCACCAAGCAAAATGGCATATTATTAATATACCAATAGGTCTAGAGCATATCCCAGCTAGCAAAATGCCCAGTAAAGTAAAAGAACGAAGTATTAAAGTATTATTATACTTTAATATACTCTTTACTTGCTTTTTTAAATTCATTTACTTATTTATTTTATTAGAATTGGGTTCCCAAACTTCTCAGTAGCAACAGTGCCTGGCACGGCCTTTTGGGTAATGTAGTTCTAAGAATGATTGACACTTCTGAAGTATCGCGCAAAGCGACAAACTGGCTAACCGTGCGTGCTTCTGATGTACCTGCAGGTATGCACTTCTGTGCTTTGGGATTCGTTTGTTTACTTGACACAAAGAGAGCTGACTCTTCCTGTCGCCCCCTCCCTGCCAGGCCTAACTTTATTTATGAGGCTTGTAGCAATGTAAATCGTACCCAGAACTTGTGTCACTTGCCAGTAGACGTGAGGCCGGGCAGTGCTGGCTGTAAACATGTGGGTTGCTTGTATCAGGGACGATGGTGTGAAATCGGTTAATTTGGCACTAATGGGCTCTGAGCGCAGTTGAAGGGTCACTTCTCGTCCGCGGAGACTTTGTGATGGGGGATCTGGAGCGAAGCATCACTTACGCTGTGAGTAATGTTTCAGAAAGTTAGCGATCTGAGCTGTTGACGCTCTGAATGTTTCCTAAACAGTTTGCAGAGTACATTTGCAGGCATTAGTGTAATGACATAAACTCAGGACGTGCGCTTATGCCCGACAGACTTTAACGCTTTTGATCCGTACGATTTTAATAGAGGTAGCATCACAATATTTCCACTCATGCACCTGCACTTTTACTCAGCATACATTATGCGTCAATATTATTAGCCTTATCTTATGATGGCTCAGTCCTCTAAATAAATGTATTTTTTTGTTTGGTTGTTTCGTTTTTCAATAATGGAGGTTTAATAATGGTTGCAAAAAACTACAAACACAAAGGGAAATAACAGCTGACATCCACCCTTGCGTGCAAAAATCTGTATACCAGTGTTGAATGTAGTTGTTTCATTGCTTATTCAAATCTAATGCAGAATTCACTGTACAACTCTCCAGCAAATAATGTTGACACAGTGTAAGGGCTCCATAGAAAGCTCTTCCTGTAATGCCCCATTCAATGGCTTCCTGAGCACTAAAGAATATTCATCACCCCTCTGGATTTTGTTTAAGGGTGGTTGATTGGTGTAATCTGAGCTTTCAATCTAGCCATATTGTATGAACTACCTTGCACATTTCCTCTCATTGTATTCGAGGAAGCGCTATTGTGTTTCAGCAAGGCTTTGACTTAAATTTAGGTCCTGCACAACCGGGTGCACCTGTATTTGAGAGCTGTGTATCAGTGAAGCTGGAGTGTTTCAAATTTAAATAGATATTCAGATCAGTTGCTATAAGAGCATATAAATGGATTAAGTTAATCACTTGATATTAACGTACCAGTAAATTGAGGATAATGCCCCATCAGGGACAAACATGAGTAAACGGTAATTCCACCTTTATGATGACAGCTTCTGTAGCATCTTAAAACAGCTTTTTAGCTCTGAGGTCACTGTAATCTGACTAATTTCAAAAATTACAAAAGGCTACTACAAAAGGCAGTAATTGTCACAACCTGTTAATGATATGAAAAAGCACTGAATGAAATCTGTTCATGTTTGGACATGACAGAATTGAACCTATTGGCTAAGAGATATTGCATAAAAGAGGACGGTGCTTGGAACTGCACAAAGCAAATAAGTGGCTCTTTGTTTCTGAGTACTGTAACAACTGGGAGAGACTGTGGGAACCCAGCTCACCATCACATCAGATACATGGAGTGCGTTTCCACTCCCATACAGTCACAAAAGAGGAATGTGTGAACAAAGTGACATAACTGCAAATGTGACTTACTCATGGCATTTATGCAACTGCAGTGTTAATGATTTAAGGTTTTAAGTGTGTAGTTTCTGTCCAATGGTCAAAAAGGTAATGCCAAAAAGCTTTGTAAAATGCTGACAGCTAAGATAATATTTATCTACCACTCATCCATCTCAGGGTTGTGAGTGATCTGGAGTCTATCCCGGCTGCCACAGGGCAAAAGTATCTCCTGCTCATTGCCACTTTGAAAGAAAAGCCCTTTATTTTCATGTATATATTATATACAATTGGTCAGAACTGTTGTAAATGGCAAGTAATGATTATAGGAATCACTAATCATACATTTTTTAATGGAATATAGTTGTACACAAAAAAAAAAAATAAAAAAAAATCCAAGCTTATCACATTAAAAGCGAGACTGAACGTGCATCTAACATTTAAAGCTGGCAGCAGAAAAGAGTCACAAATCTATTGTGATACATGCCAAATACAGGTTATTGACTACTTTTCTTTGCACAGTAAAGAAAATATGTTTGTCATAGAATATTATTTGCCCGTGCATTACAAAATGATTAGATGCTAAAGAGCAGCTTCTTTCTATAGTAGTTCCATAAATTAATATTTTTTATCAGTTAGAATTATGCAAGATTATGTGCTGTAAAGAGGAGGATATCTAAAACTGTTCCAATTCTAGTTGGTACACTTAAGCACTGTTTCCAGCATGTTGGGGAACTTCCCACACTTCTCCTGCGGTTTTAGGCTGTCTGCATTGCTTCTGTCTCTTGATATAATCCTAGACTGACTCGATGATGTTGGGATCAAGAGAATCTGTGTGGCCCAGGCGATCTGTTGCAGGACTCGTTGTTCTTCTTGTCACTGAGGATAGATTGTGACTGTGGCTAAAGGTTTGGGCTCGGTGTCATGCTGGTGAATGAATTAAGACTTAGTCAGATGCCTCTCTGAAAAAATGCCTGCGTCTTAAACTTTTTCACTGCTTTTATACTGCACATTGTCATACTGTATGTGTGCTAGATAATGGTATGCTACTGTTACACAGCCCTAATTCTCATTTAATGGGAGTGAGCCACTTTAGTGTAAGCCTTATCCCGATAATGAGTTACTAAGCTTCTTTGTGGCTCATATGACTGGCTTGACTGTACTGGATCAAAGCAGGGTAATCTCTGGGATGGAGATGCTCAGAGGTTGAGTATTTCAGATCAGATTATTTTCCTTGTCACTACTCCAGTATAAGACCTTTAGAATATCTGTAACAGTGTTTACTAATGAAGCATTTTTTGTGAAATGGCTTTTTAGACGATAGACAGGCACCTGCTAAAACTGTACACACTATACTAAATTGAGCTAAAAAGAAATTAAGATGATGCATTTCACATTTAAGGGGAGCTATTATTGCACAGTCAGTATTGGTGTTCAGCTGATCTAGTTAAGCTTTTGCTTTTTGTTTGGTTTCCAGCAGCTGTGCCCTATGGCAGCGTGTTTTTAGGTGTTGCACAAATCCATATGTCAGTTTGTTTCATTCAGATAAAAACAGTTATGCCATGAGGCTTTTATTGTGAAAAAGAAAGGACTCTGTAGTTCTGTGAAAAACTGAGTACTTAGTACTCAGTATGAGTAAGTATATGATGATAATCACATGCACTTGATTAATTTGTCATCAGCAAGTGTGACCACCCCTATTAAAGCCTAAGTTTTTAAGGTTTTTGTTGATCTGGTGTAATCGGCGCAATGCCGCAATCTTCACAGAAGTGGAAGTCCCAGCAAATTCATCCAAAGGTCAGACTCAGAGAGTCAAAGAAATTGGAGAAAAAAAAACTAAGAGCTACATGTCAGTCTTTACAGGCCTCAATTAGCATGCTAAATGTTATAGTTCATGACAGTGCATTTAGGAAAAGACTGAACAAACACGGCTTGTTTGGAAGGTGTTGCCAGGAGAAACCCTCTTCTCCCTAAAAAAAAACTTGGCAGCACGGCTTATCTTTGCAAAGTTGCATCTGAACAGACCGCAGGAGCTCTGTAACAATCTCCTTTTGTCAGGCAAGACCTAAGTGAAGATGTTTGACGAAAACCAAACACAGCATATCAGAACAAACACCTCATACCAGCTGTTAAGCACAGTGATGGAGGGGTGCTCTGTCCTCAGTCTGTCCGACAGCTACAGCTAGGCCAAAATTGAGTCATACAACAGGACAACGATCCAAAATCACAGCAGCAATTTGCAACAGAAAGATTGAAAAAGAAAAGTTGGGCCAGGTGTTGCATTGGCCAGTCAAAGTTCAGACTTTGGAACAATGTCTGCAAACCTCAATGAACTGCACCGTTGTACAGGATAGTGGGCCAGAATTCCTCCAAAGTGATGTAAAAGACTATAAAGTCATATAGAAAATGAATAATTCAAGTTATTGCTGCTAACGGTGCATGCTATTGAAAGATGGAGTGTAGTGGTTTTTTTCTTTCACAGGAATGCATAGAGTCTTGTGAACACTTTCTTTTTCACATGACTGCATGTGTGTGTGGACAGATATGGATGCAATCTGTAACTACACTGTATGGTGGAGGCATACGGTCAAAAGGCCTCACATTACTGGGGCACAAGTTCAGTCAGGCAGCATCACTAATGTCAGCACCTCATAATTCTTGTTTCGACATGCAGAAAAAACATTTGCGATGGATTACATAAAGTGTTTAATACAATCGCAACAAGAAATGAATAACATTTGCACATTGCAACCTGTTTCTCCTGTGCAGTCTGTCAGTTTCCCTCGTGGGAAACAGTTTTGATGATTTTCAGCTGCCAAGTGAAGCAGAACTGCAAGTGTTTGTCAGTTGATGCACACTGCCATCTGCAGAGAGTGTGACAGGTCATGAACGTATGACACAAATTATGGATGTAATTGTCTGATGTGCTTTAAAACCTGCATGTTTGTGTTTGCCCTCAGGGTGACTTCACTTGGAACAGCTTGTCAGGAGGCACTGTTGGCCTCAAACCCGTCCCCCTGCAAAGCCTCTCAGAATTGGAGAGGGTTCGTCTCCAGGATGTGGCCTTCAAGCGATTGCTTCGGTGTCATGACCTGGGCTGCCACATCACCATCCCTAAATGTATTACCACACACAGACACACACACAATTACAGGCCTCTTCTTGTCTCCCAAGTTGTTATTCTGTCTCAGGCAAGAAACTTTCTGAAAAAACACATGCTGAGCAACAGATGGGAAATGTTCCTCTCTCCCTTTTCTCCTTTTTGTTGTGTAAGGGCGTCATACTCATAAACTCATTGGTTCAATGACGTGAGCTCATCTACGTTCTCCAGTAATAGGCTGAATCATTTCTGGATTCCACTACTGCTGCCCTCTATAAAGAAAGCTTTTAAAAACTGTTTATTTTCTGGTGAGCTGTCTTGGTTTTTCTTGTTTCAAAATTGTCCCTGGAGTCTGTAGTGCTTTGAAAACGCCATAAATAGAGTACATGTGAAAAATGTGCTGTTTTCTGAAACGGAACAGTCCTGTAAATTCACGGTGAATTAAGATTTGCTTTGCATGTCATTATCTTGACATTTTTTATATAGTTTGTTTCTTAGCTCTTTTGTGTAGTGATCCTGAGAATATCAAGTGGAGCAGACATAAACAGAAACATATTATCTAGACCTCTGTTTTTTTTTTTTTACCTGTGACTCTTTTTTTAGATGGCCACAAGCACAAGAAGACACTCAGGAGGAAGTTGGATTCATTATCTAAAGAGAAGAGTAAAGACAAAGGTAACATGATCAGGATATAGTCTTAATTCTGGTGCTTTAAAGGGTAGTTTTCTCCCAATTTTCTATTTACAACATGAAGTAATGGCAGCATAGCAGGAACTTTGGTGCTTTCAAGCACTTCTTAAAGATAAACACAGCTATCTCTTAGGTCTGTAGGAGAACCACTGAGTCTTGTAAGACTTTCATTCCCTTCCAGTTTCTAGTCTAGTCAGCCTGTGACATTTTAAAAAATACTCTTTTATCCCTTTTGGCTGAAGCTGTATCGACTCACTGAAGCCGACAATCTCAGCTTTTTATACCCACGGAGCACTGAGCGATCAAAATCAGTACAGAGAGGGCTGTGATCTCCAACCACCACGCTGCCCCGCCCGCTGCAACAATCCAACAGGAAAGTGATGTTCTCTGTCAGACAGGCAGTCGAGGGAAATAACTAAAACAATCTTAAGTGGTGGCTTGTTCGTTACAGCCTATCCTCAGGCATGCCCAGCCCCCTCTTTCCTCTTTTCCCTTTTTGTTTACAAAAGCACTTGGGAAAGTATGTGCTCCCTCACTCTGAATATTAAGTGTGGCTGTAGAACAGTGTTCTTGGCATTTATCTTGAGCAGGATTTATTTAAAAATATATATTAAATGCTTTCTACGGAAACTAATCCAGAGAGTAAAATGGATAATACGCTGCCGTGATTGACACATCTAAAGAGAAGCTTTCTGTTGACTTATATGTGAACTTTAAGTCTCGCTGTCTTGGTCTTCCCCCCTCACATAGACACCACGCCACAGGCGTTTGGCATACCACTGTCGCATGTCATATCCAACGACCGCATGCACAAGCTGCGGCACGATCACCCGCGGGAAGAGCACAGTGACCCCACTGAATTGATGCTATCCTTCCTTCATCTTACATCTAGCTACAAAAGGGCTAACAAAGAGCTCTCCAGCAGCAACTCGTCACTGAGCTCCACTTCTGAGACCCTTAATGAATCACCACTGCCCAGCACACCAGACATAGCCCCACGGACACGCAGACGGGTAGGCTTCCCTGTCAACAAACCTTACATACACTGATGTAGAATAACAAGTTATTTGTCTGATTATGCTTGCACTCGAGATTTCTTTGAGAATTTGTGACCTTTTTAGATGTTCCCCCGGAGGCTGATGATGTGGCCATTCACAGCATATGATCAATTGCTTTTCCAGTCATTATACTGTCACCCATCTGCTTAACAGGGCGGAGTGTCTGTGGATTGCATCACTGACCTTGATGACAACCAGTCTCGGCTCTTGGAGGCACTCCAGCTGTCTCTGCCAGAAGAGGCAGCTGGCAACACGAAGAAGCACCATGACGAAAAGCTCAGCCTTAACCCTATTTACAGACAGGTGCCCAAGATAGTGGACCAGTGCTGCCAGCACCTGGAAAAATACGGTACGTAGTGCACAAGTAAAGGTACATAAACACAGTGCAGAATACCAAATTAAATTCTATAAAATGTACAGTAATGCACCTCACAGAAGAAGGTCCTGGGTTCTAATCCACCATCTGGCTGGGGTCTGTGTGGAATTTGTGTTCCCCTCAATGTCTGTGTGCGTTCTCTCTGGACACTCTGGCTTCCTCCCACACTTCAGAAACATGTAGTTAGTGGGGCTAGGCTAATTGGTCATTGGAAATTGGCCTTAGGTGTGAATGGTTGTCTGTCTCTTTGTGTTGGACCTGCGAAAGATTGGGGGCCTGTCCAGGATGTACCCTAGCTCTCACCCTATGGCAGCTGGGATAGGCTCCAGCCCCAGCAGAAGAAAATGGATGGATGCAAAATGTACAGAATATCCCCTTAAACACTTGGTTAAATGTTCATTGTCTTGCGATGCAAATGCCTTGGAAGTAAAGGAGCATCTTTGTCTTTGTTTAGCCCTACAGACAATTGGAATTTTTCGTGTTGGGAGTTCCAAGAAGCGAGTACGACAAGTAAGACGTCAGCTTAGCTTTTTAACACCTCTGCACTTTATCCACGGGTAACCTTTTAACCATATCAGTTGTCACAATATTTTACCCAGCTTCGTGAGGAATTCGACCAGGGATGGGAGGTTTACATGGATGAAGAGCACAGCGTCCATGATGTAGCTGCATTGTTTAAAGAATTCTTAAGAGACATGCCTGAGTCACTGCTGACAAAAGAACTTTATACAGCCTTCATCAATACAATGTGTAAGAAAAAGACACACACAATAAACAATCCACTATCTTCTGATTACTTTGAAATTAATGTTAACTGTGTGTTTTTTGTTGTTGTTGTTGTTATTGTTCTTTTCTTCTACAGTGCTGAATTTTTTAGAGCAAGACAGTGCCATCCAGCTCCTGGTGTTTATGCTTCCTCCCTGTAACAGCGACACGCTACAGCGCCTCCTCAGCTTGTTGTCCACTGTGTCTGCACATGCTGAAGACAGCCTGGACAGTGAGGGACATAAGGTAGAGGCCGGTTTTTACAGCAGTCTAAAATGCTTCCAAGAAGCACAAGCTTTTGTGTGATGAATTTTATATAAGTGTGAGGTAGCACACAATGAGGTGATGATAATTTAGTTAATAATTTTGTCTTCTTTGCTCCCAGAAGACACCCAGAGTTTAACCCTTAGGAACTGCCTCTTTTGGCAAGAACTCACATTTTATAGCTTGTTGATTCTATCGCTGAATAGGAAAAAATATGTTAAATCACAAAACAATCTCATTGACAAACTGCTGATACATTGTATCCCAACTGCCATCGGAGGGAAGTCAAAAAGATATGCAGTACATCTGAGGCCTCTTATTTTTAATTTGAAGGAAGGGACATACCAAAACGCAACACCTTTATGGACAATATGGTTTCTTTAATAACCATTGAGTGAGGACATAAACACTGCACGTTGGTATCATTCTCTTCTGTCTTAGGGCCAGATTTACTGTTGTTCTGTGCAAAACCCTCAATTGGCTTTTTAAAAGCTACTCTTGGGATTTACTTAATACGCACAGTGTCAATTTTGTGGCTATAAAACATGGACACATTTTGTGGATTAAATTTCCCTCTCATGGTTCAGAATTTAGAAGATGAACAAAACATAAGCATTAACTTCATAGGTTTTGAGGTGGAATAAGTATCATTCAATTAAGTTTATTTCACAACAGTCAACAACAACGGTCGCCTCGAGGCAAGCATCATTTAATGAAATTTGGTAAATGCTCTTTTCACTGCGTGGCAAATAATAAACCTAACTGGAAGGGCCAATAAGTGTAAAAAATTAGGGAGGAGATTATTTAAATGAATCATACAAATGTGATTTACTAAGGACTGTTGCAGGCAAATTAGTGCAAATTACACCATTATTTAACTCGGGGAAAAAGCATGTCTTATTTTGCGCCTGATGTGGCTGTGATAGTTGCCGCTAGGAACGTTAATTTATTTGAAATGCCAACAGGAGATGTTATCAGAATGAGTGCGTAATTGCTGTGGGTGGATTAGTCAAAGTTGTAAGTGCGGTGGCAGAACTTTGGCTCTGTCCTTTGGCTCTTCGCTGTTTCCTCCCACTGAATGTTTAGAAAAGCACTTCACATATTTCTTGTCCTCAATCACACTGGTATTTCAGTGTAACAGGGCACAACTTAACATGGACACGCAGTGGAAGGGGACAATAGTTTCCTAAAACAAGATGGATACAAACCGTGATGTATGAGAGGCAGCAAACGTACTTTTTACAGTGAACAAGGTAGTTTCCAGTATTTTGTCCTTCAAGTCACATTTCTACACAGAGATCAGCCCATACAGTGATAACTGCAGAGAGTACAAAAGCCTGTACATGTCTTTACTCAGCAGTGCATACACACAGTAGGGGTAACTCCATTAATATTCAGACAGGATCTGATGGCAAACAGTGTTTTGTGTTGTTATTCTGCACATCTCACAGGACAGCTGTTACAGATTCCAGGCGTATAGGTTTGATTGTATTAAAGCAGTTTTTCTCCACACCTGAGCTGTCAAAGCTAGCCAAAGAGCAGATGGCCCAGCATCCAAATTCCCACAAAGTTCTTACCAGTTTCTTACAAATATATAAAACGTTCTCCTTAAGCTGTCTTCAGTAATTTGCTCTGCTCTTGGCAGCTTGTGTTGGTCATTACTGCGATGAGCCGGCTATGTTTGCATGAATAACTTAGTGCCTTATTAGTAGATCACTTGCAAAAGCTTTCTTGCCCACAGGTGTTTTCTTTTTCCATCTTTTTTTCAATTGCAGCTAATTTTCCCTGCAATAAACCTGATATAGATGGATCTGCATATTTGATTTGACAGATTTTTCACAGTAGATCTCATCCTGACATAATCCTAATGGGAATTTGTGACTCCTCCTGGACTCGAACCAGCGATTGTTCATGTTTTTGCACTGTTATGTCATGTTATGCAGCACTTTGTTTGAGAATTACGAGACAGTTAAAGTGATCAGCTTATCCCAATATGATTATTAATCATCAACTCAAAAGCAAAATATGTGCAAATACATTGATATAATGAAAGTTTAGTTGGAGGATGTGTTTGTTCAGTAGTTTAAACATGTTATGAGAACTCTGTGTTCTGTTTTGTTTAGGTTACAGGCAACAAGATGACATCGCTTAATTTAGCTACCGTCTTTGGACCCAACCTCTTACACAAGCAAAAAAACTCAGACAAAGAATTTGCAGTAGAGAGTTTTGCCCGTGCAGAGGAGAGTGCAGCCATCATCGGCGTTGTCCAAAAGATGATCGATACATATGATACGCTGTTTATGGTAAGGGCTCTAACTGCAAACTAAGATGTTAAACATTCTTAAGGTTTTCTTTGGTCAGTCAGTGTTTGCTGTTGTGTCTTGTGCAAGTTCACCCAACTAGATATAAAAATCGACTTCAAATAAAATATGATTCCAGATCCTCATCTTCATTATCTACATTCTCTGTTTTTCAACTGAAACCTCAGCCGAGTCACACTTTAGTTAAACTATCTGAAAATTATCTGTCAAGAAAATCAGCAGGGTAGAAGTCAATCAAACATGTATTTACATTAATTATTTTCTCAGTGCACCTTGCAAACATCTGGTAAATGACTCACTATAAACGAGCAGTGTAGGCTTTTTTTAAACCCTTCTGGGGGGCATCATCTAATTAATATGGAGAAGAGTTTAGTTCTGATGCGATTAATCACCAAATCAATGAGTGAGGATGAAGGAGAAACCAAATTTATGTCTTTTTTTCTAGGTGCCCCCTGACCTGCAGAATGAGTTGTTGATGAGTTTGCAGGAAACAGATCCTGATGTGGTGGATTATTTACTGCGGAGAAAGGCCTCACAATGCTCGTGAGTTTCTGCCTTTTGTCTCATTGTGCATTTATGCGCATGCATGACTACTTAAATGATCAGAATCAAGCACACATTATAGCTCGTGGTCACAGGTTTTTCTAGAATTGAGTGTTTTTGTCCAAACATACCCATCCATTAATATATTGCGTCTGCTTTGTCTTCACAGAGAGCCCAGCCTTAGGTCAGAAGAGTCGTTCTCTCTGACTGACAGACGCTTGTCCAGTGACTCACACAAGCCATCTAGTGGAGAGGTTTCCCCCTATGACAATAACTCCCCCGTCCTGTCCGATCGACCGCGGTTTAAATACACAGAGGACGGCAGTCTGCTCTCAGACAGAGTTCCCAGACAGGACAAACTCAGAGACCAATCAAAAGACAACTCTGGCAGTACCTCCCCTACACTTTCTACTGACAAAGGTGAACAAAATTCATTTCAACCATAGTTTTAATGTATAAAGTGTAACTTGAAAGATCTGTGGAATTTTCTTCCTGAGAGTTCACTCCCACATCTATGTTAGCCAACAGTGCCTTAAAGTCACATTAAAGTCACATTAAAGTTCAGATATAATGAATACATTTGTAATATGAACATAAAACAGTAAACATGACAGTATATTTCCAAATAATAAAACATGATAACTTCTATTTTTTATGGTATCATTTTGATGCTTGAAATACTCCCAAGGAGGCGTTTATTTCTCTCTTTAAAAGACAAGATGGTCACATTTCCATAACTTCCAGTATCTAATATATCTAAGATAATTTCTTTGTAAACGTCACATTGCCAAGGCCAAAAGGAAACAGAAAGAGGCTTAAAAAAGGTGAAATAGCTTTAACCTTCTCATATTTTGCATTGAGATAATATGCATTAAAGCAAAGAAAGTAATCCTCTTAGTTCTTTTGTTTCTGTTAGAGACCTCAGCTGACAGTTTCTGGGACACCTGGCATGAGCTGTTCGGAAAGGATTTCACTGGCATCGCCGGTAACTGAATCCATTTTACATGTTGCTCCAGATGGTCTTTGGATATGGAATAAATGCTGGATGCTAATGAATGTTTTCTCCCAGGATACCTTGGAGACGTGTCGGAATGTGACTCATACGGCTCATCCGAGGGGCTGAGCAGTCACCAAGGTAACAACAAGCTGCCTGTCAGTGCAACACAAATGTCATTGGGCGTTTCGGAATGCAGGCCACACCCTCCGGTGACTCGCTGCAGCAGTGGTCCTGATGACCAAAGAGAGCAGAGACATCCAGAATCGTTATTATTACATCAGGCAATGAGCAGCCAATCGGGAGCTGTTAGCTCAGACAACTTAGCACAAAGGACAGGATGCACTGAATGTCCATTACTCCAGGTCAGGACTGACAGTTTATCTTCCCTTAACTGCTCTCGACCTCTAAGAGAGACTCATATTTCTCACTCCACACCCTCCCTCTTAAAATCTCAGCATGACCCCCAAATCCCACAACAGTCCCAGCAGAGCGCTGACTTCAAGATTGTAGATACAGCAGATGCCACTGGGCCTGGAGAGGAAAAAGGCCCTGATTCTTCAAACTGGCAGAAAGAGAGGTGGCATATATGGAAGATGATGTCAAAAGAAAATCCAGAAGCTCTACCAGAAACGTTGGTGTGACCCACTCTTAACTGATAAGCAGACTGTGGATCAATGTTTTATAAAAACATGTGCACGTCTCCTGTCACATCATCAGGTTATCATTGTGTGCAGTTAACATTATCAGTTGATTTTAGTGTTTTATACTGAATATAAAATGCTAAATGATATATACTTGTTATTGTTATTTTGCACTAACTATATAGTTTAAGCATGATTGTGTATGTTTTTGTATTTTTTTTTAAAAAGAACCATGAAAAACTTGTATGTAGACTTGAATGTAATAATTGGACTTGAATATTGTTTTATATTAATGCTGAATGTAAATATAAAAAAATGTTTTTTAATATTTCTTTAAATTTATAGCAACCTAATCTTGACACATCTGTAAATGCTGCAATAATATGTGTGTCTTGAGTTCATGGCTCATTGTTTTTTTGTATTTTTTCTTTCAAGAAAATGCTTACATTTTAACAGAAGTTCGTCAGCTTACCAACACTCCTAATTTTGTGTTTGCTACAAAAGAAATTATTGTTAAGCAGCATTATTTGCAGATATGAATATATTTAATATAAGTTTACAGTCATTTGTAATTTAATGAAAAACAACTTTCTCCAGGTGTCTCCTAATAAACAGACTAAGAGTTGTCTCTTTGTGGTCACATTTCCTGCCTCACACATTTGGCTTCACTCAGATTCCAGAGTCCTATCTATCTAGCAAAGGTTGTGGGCTGTACC
Organism: Mchenga conophoros; assembly: GCF_057382185.1. Lineage (NCBI taxonomy): Eukaryota > Metazoa > Chordata > Actinopteri > Cichliformes > Cichlidae > Mchenga > Mchenga conophoros. The sequence goes on from NC_140541.1 coordinate 21,538,909, forward strand.
AGGAAGTGGCACGTATCAGCACCGAACATTGAGATATAGTATTAAATTACATTATATGATATGAATATATGTATATATTCATTTATTCATTTATTTTAGGTTCAGGTTTACTAAAATGGCTACTGGTAGGCAGCAGGAGTTCAGAGCACAGTGAAACAATTTCCTAATCTGGCCACAAGAGGGAAGCATAAGACCAGGAAACTTTTGTATAGTTGGTTTCCTTGCTGTTTCGAAACCTTGAACATCAATATGGATCTGTCAGTGGCTATAACAATTCATTACATATTAAATAGAGTTTTATTAACTTTCATTCCTATTGCTTTTCTTCCACCACTATGATTGGTGGTGGGGATTTCATGTGTTGGAGTAGAGCTATGTTCATGTTGGAAAAGATGAGTGATCTTCTTGGGCCACGGATTTTGCATTAATCTTACTCTGTGCTAATGGACATAAGATCTGAGACGAGCTCATATTTAACATTAAATGGATGTTTTGTTGGACACAAAAAAATCATCTGTCTATGAAATTTGGCACAGATTCCAGACAGCTGTGCTTCATTATGATTAGTCAATGTAACATGATGGAATGATTGTGATTGCTTGAACTGCCTATTTTAGTTTTCACGTATCAAGTTTAGTGGTAGGTAATTTCTCACCTACATAGCACGCTCTTCTTTTATTCATCAAAGACAGCAGATTTCCTCAATACAAAGATTTGTGGTTAAACTTTGAAGGCTCCACAGCTGTCGGACTCAAGCTGTATTGGCTGCCATGCAGTCCAATTCTGATGAGACCAAGAAAACAGAACAGGATGTCTGGATGTGTTTCACAGAGAATCCACTCTCACTGCCATTTGTCTTCATGACTTAAAAATAAAAAAATCTGTGCTGCAAATGGAACCATTCATTGTTCTAAACACTACCAGGCCAAACACTGAAGGGCAAAAACAAACAGACCGCAGCTACCTCCTGAAGCAAACGACTGAGATCAAATATTTAATTCCACGTCTTATTTTTGCAGTACTGGATGTAAATTGATCCTCTGCTTCTGTTCCCAACAGGAGGCCCATCCTGTCTGAGTCCGCTCCTTAGCATCAGGAGCAGCTGCAGGGAGGACAGAAGAAGGTCACAACCAAAATGAGACTCAACAGTCAGAAACAAGAGAGCCCTGGCCCTGCAGTTTCAAGGTCGAGATTGATACACAGCTCTCTGCAGAGGAAAAATAGAGCTCAGTGGAGCTCATTAAAGTGTTAGTCATGCACAATCACTCAGTCCTCAGTCCTTTTTCTGTCATTTTAGGCACCAATTCTGGACCACTTAATATGCAGCTGCACTAACTGCTTTTCAGCTATTCGCCATATATCTGAAGCCATCTAAAGGAGATATTCCCTGGCTTGTTAAAGCAGTCGTGAGCACACGTAAATGTAAATGCTTCCTCTCTCCTTGTGAAATTTAACTTAAAATTAGAGGGTGTGCCTTGAAGTCAAATCTTGTGCTCAGTCACTTGCCAGTGCCAAGGTAATGTGCTGCATTTGCATTCCCAGGAAGGTGAGGCAAGAAGCTGTTTTGCGCTGACTTATGATTCGACTTCTTTGGATTTCGGTAACTTTAGCAGAACTGTAAATAACTGATGATGCCCAGCATTTCAGCTAATGGAAAAATGGATAATACACTGGTAAGTAAATGCAAGAGTTACACACGGCCCTAATGTCAATAAAAAAGAGGCTTATGGGAGTCATAGTCCTGACTGGGTAATGAAGTTTATTTCAAAAGAAAAAGAAAAAGTTCCAGATTAAAGGGATTAGCAGTGATTGCATTAAGCCTCTCATCTTAGTCCACCTCCACACTTGATGACCAAAATGTGATGGTTTAGATACCAACTGAGTCACTGATAAAACAAGCTTAAGCAGTTTTGTGCAGTTCTTGACTTGCTTTGCATTCTGAGCAACTATCTTCTGTGGAGGGGTTGTTTGAAGTAATGCTTAAAAGTTACTTTTCTAAAATTTTAATTTAACATCAATGCTTTCCAACTCAATTAATCTATGTCTGATTGCTATGATCGGGCCAGTATACTGAGAAAAAGTCTTCCCCTCTCCAGTTTGCCACAATCTCCGTGAAGCAATGCAAGAGCAGCCTGCAAAATCTCATTTCATTCTTGCCATCTGTTCTGCCTCATGTTCCAATTGGAAATAAATGTGATTAATATTTCCCCTTTTGAAACAGAGACCACACTGCACCTAGAGTAATGGATGAAATTTGTGTTTTTCTTTTTTTTTCTCATTCTGATGTTTGTATTCAAGTCCTATATACATGTTTGTCCCGAACAAATAAGTGCATGGACCTGAATTTGTTTGTGATGTCCGAAAAATTATATTACCAGCGATTCCTCTTCACTCCCTGGGTCTACAGGACACAGCAGAGGGATGCAAGCTGTATATAGGGTGGGACAAGGGCTCGGGTTCAAGTCAGGTCTTTGGCTGTGTTAGACTGTGAATGATTCATTGTTGAAGCTGCGGTTACAATACCTTTTGGGAAACAAAATCCAGTTTTCACAGGCAGTTTTGTTCAGTCTTCAAAATTGCGCAACAAACAGAAAACTGCGTGGCTGGAAAAAAAACCCCACTTCCATGCAACACCAGGCATCAGAGCAACCAGATGTTTTCCTCCATAGCTCATTGTTATCAAGCTTGTTTTATGGGACAACTACACACATACTGAATCTGTCTGCTTATTAGTATTACTGCCATCTCTGTCTCTCTTTTTTTTTGTCTGACAGTCTACTTGAGACTGTCAGAATGCCATTTAGCGGTTAGCATATGCGCAGAGATATTTCACAACATATGTTCGGTGAAAATATGTGTGTGTGAGAGTGTGTGTGAAAGACATGTGACTGTTAAATTTAGACGGGGAACTATTTTAATAATTTCCAACTCCTTTCACCTCTGTTTATGCCCTCTTACTTCTGACTAGCTGCAGTTTGCAAACACAATATTTGCTTTAAGTCTGAGCTGTGTGTCTGAGATGACCATATTAAATATATTGTCTGTCTGTTATTTGAGCCAAGAGAAGAAAAAGCTGAACTGGAGAGTTTAGAGCACTTTGAAGCTAGAGCTTTGGGCTCATAGGGATTACTTGAAAATGTGACTCATGTTTAATATGAGCATTCACCACTGCAATGTAAAAAAAAAATATATATATATAGATATATATATAGATAGATAGATAGATAGATAGATAGATAGATAGATAGATAGATAGATAGATAGATAGATAGATAGATAGATAGATAGATAGATAGATAGATTCCATTTAATATGTTTATTTTTAATCATAGTCTTATATGTAATCCTTATTTAGGTGGCAAAAATGGGGGGTGGGGGGGTGGGGTGGGGGGGGAATCTAATTATTTTCTGGTAAAAGTGATCAGTACCAGAAAATGTCTTGAAGAGAAAGTGGTCATTATCAATACTCTGCAGGGCAATTTAAAGCTCTGTTTAATTCCCCTATGTACACAGGCTGCACGCAGGCAAAGCTAGTACACACAGAGTGTAGAAAACATGTTAAAACAAGCTTCAATTATATATAACCTTTCTTTGTTATGAATGAAAGAGGCTGCCAGCAGTTAATGATTAGGCAGAGAATGGACCGTGATAATTACTTCAAAAATGTCAGTGTTAAAGTGCAAACATCCAAACACCTGGTAATATGACTGTGTGCCAATAAAGAAGCCAAGCTTTTAATCAGCACCCTTTAAGGTTTCGCACTCTCGTCTCAAAGATGACAGGGAGCAGCAGCTCCGAGGCGAGTTTTCTCTGCAGCTTTTTTTTTTATCGCCGTGTCCTCCTATTTCCTTCTAGACGATTTTTTTTCTTTCTTGTCGTCTTGGTTGCATCCTTATTCCCTCGGGTCTTCATTTTCAGATATAGCAGATTCTAGTAATGTGCTATCTCATATGTTATTCAGTTTGGCAGTCATTTGATGTATAGGATTTGTGGAAATACTGTAGTAATCATCATGGGGAACTTAGCAGCCAGCTAATAACAACCAATACCGCCAGATACACTGAGCCAAAGCTACCAGACACTTACAAACACAGCAACAAATAACAAACGCCAACACTGTCAGGCTATAAAATTGATTTTTAAGCTCTTCCAGGTTTGATTGAGGTGCTCAGTTTGTAAACAGTCTCTATTCTGCTCTCTTCCTTAAACATAGTGAAAATACAAACAAAACGAGTTTGAATGGGAAAACAAAGACAGCCAACGTGTTTAACAAATTCTATGTTAATACTTATTTTATTCCTAGACTACAGGATAAAAGCCATGTTCCCTCGCTCCTAAGCCTATCTTTTATCAACTGTAAGCTGCTAACAAGTGCCCATTGATGATAGTTTTCTTATAAAACATGAAAACAAACATCCATTTATTTTCTTAACCGCTTATCCAATTCAGGGTGGCAGGGGCACTGGAGCCTATCCCAGATGTCAAAGCACACAGGGCAAGATTATTCATCTAAAGCCAGTCTAAGTATAAAGCCAATTACCAATTATAAGAATTACCAATTAACCTAACAGGCATGTCTTTGGACTGTAGGAGGAACCCAGATTATCTGGACAGAGCCCATGTGGACACCAGGAGTACACATTAACTGCACATAGAAAGGCCCCAGCCACTGAGAGGATTTAAACCAAGGATCTTCTTACTGTAAGACATCAGTGCCAACCACTGAGTCACTGTACTGTTAGTTAGTTGTACAGTACTGTACTGTAAAATGTCTTGAACCACCCCTAAATGGGAAATAGATCCAGGAGTGCAGTATGTGCAGTATGACCTCATTCATGTAAACTGTTTGAGTAGTCTTCAGTCTTTTGTTCCAGTGATCCCACACTGCTTCAGTAACATTGCTTGGATTCCAGAGAGCTCAATCCATGACCTTATTGGCATTGTGTCTGAGGTCATTGCTTAAGATGGTATTGCATGGTGAATGAAAATCTGATGGTATTTTACTGTGTTCCCCAGTGGTGCACGCCAATGGCTGAAATGCACCCCGAATGATGTCAGAGCCTGCACCGTGGTTTACAGATGGCTGTATACACTCACTGTTTTACATCTCGATTGACCTCCAAACATATATATCAGTTGATTTGAACAAAATAATTCAAATTTGGGTTCATGGTGCCATCAGATGTGCTCCCACTGTCTTTCAGTTTAGCTCTTTTATAAATTAGCATAGTTCAGTCTTTGCCACCCTTCCACTGAGATAATTTCTGATGAAGCTTCAGAGAATAGTAGATGGATCGACTGCAGTTGTTGGTGACAAATGCAATTTTATGCCTCTCAAAATGTGTTATTTTGGTCATTTTATTCATGGATTCAACTAAAGAAACAGGATACAACTATTACTAACAATTACTAACAAAGTACATAAAGATGCAATTAAAAATTGTCTCTTTGCTAACTTGCCTGTTATGTGCAAAACTGGTTCATTCATTCATTGGGTGCCCTTTTTTATGCTTGACTGAGATATAGGTCAGTGTTCAGTGGATTAACAAACAAACAAAAAATACTCTTCTTCTGAAAATGGTCAGGTACAAAGACTGGACTGAAAATGAGTGGAAAAGCAACCAATGTCTAAAGAAAAGATTTGAAATACCTTTAAAAAGCCTTTAAAAGCTGTTGCTTAAGACCACTCTAAAAATGACCAGAAATCCTGGGTCCTTCGATGCAAAAAGCTCAATACTAAAATGTAAATGTTTTTATTTAAATTATTTATTTATTTCACTAAAAATATGATTGTGGCATCTTTTATCTTGATCCGAAACATTCTGGCATTTTATTCTCAAAAGGCAAGCACATTAGCTCCTCTTTAATCCTATACTGCTGGTAACCTTAAAACCAAATTTTCAGCAGTATGAAACACCATCTCACACTTCAGGTGTCTCATACTATGTCTGATGCTCCACAGTAAATGTTCTGCATCCCTGCCCACTCACTGCTATATTCTGGAAATTTGGTGAAGTCATCAAACTGTATTCTGCTCAAAGAAATCATAAAGGTGTAATCATCCCACCTCAACAGGTGTGTGAAAAGTCCCTTGTAATTCCTATAACTTTTTCCTGGTTTCATCATATGTAGGCAGATCTAGGGAGTCAGCTGGCCTGTGGAAAATGCTCTCTTATCATAAAAGCACACAAATAGTAGATGTTTTCAAAGTAGATTGAACCTTTCCCCCTTTACCAGCTTTATGATGATTCTAACTATTCAAATATTCCATCAGTCCACCAGGCACAGTTAGATCAATTCACTACAGAGAGCCTAAACTTAGTTTTAAATATTTAGTTACGAGACTCCAGTTCAAAATTCCTGAACATCAACACAGGTTGGAACAAGAATCCGTCCCAGCAAAATTTTCCACCTCTAATAAGTGCCACTTTCGTACAGGAAGGGTAATTATAAGAGAATGAGGTGCTAATCAGAAGATGGAAGCAATGACAGATGGAAAGAGTGAGATTTAAATGGTGTGCCGGTTCGGGGAGCAACTCATTCATCAACTCTGTTAGATGCTGAGTTAGCTGATGAGCTGTCAGCTTGATCATTCTGTGTTCTCCATCGTGATCATGGCAGAGTTAACAAACTCTGATCATGTTCATCTCATCCTCGACCGAGCATCAACCTTTGCCTTGTAATCCAGCGCTTACAAAAGCTTCCTCTTGAAAGCACAAAGTCACAGTGCATGTTACACAGACAATCAAATCAGTCTGATGTGCCACAGTCGTCACTGAAAACCTCATCAGAGGCGTCTCGATCAGATCCAAGATTTTCAAAAAAGGATCATTGCTGTTAAAATCACCAACAGGCAGATGCATCATAAGATTGAAAACTCAGATGACTTAGTAAACATATTCAGAGCAAGAATTCAGTCTATGTTCTGCACAGCAGAATATATTACATTATTATACTATATAGTAGTAGCAGTAGGTAACAAGAGAGGGCATAGAGGGCTATCCTAAAATGTTCATGCTTTATGAAGTTTTTATCACAACATGCTGATGTCCGCCTGCTTTTATAACAACACGGTGATGTCTGACCTTTAACCTAAGACCTTGAAGCATTACTAAAATTATGTATTTTTATTATCTTTCATATTATTATATGATTGGAGCAGAATTGCCTGAAATCTTTGGCTTCTATAAGCTGTAAAAACTTTAGCTTTTAGGACATAGTCATGCAGTGTGTGATTATTTCAAGAACTTTGGCATGTTTGTGATGTCGTAGCGCGTCAAACTGAAAAAAGAAAACGTGTGTTCTCTCCTTGCCCTTATATATCATATATTACACTCGATATGGATTCTTGAAATTTGTTTTCAAGAACAACTTTGACCTTGGGCACTAACAATGAAGGTCATGGTTAAATTCTTTTAATTGACATAGCATGTCCCCTAGGCCTAGTATATTGTTCGAAGGCGATTGATAAAAAGTTGTTTTTACTGATTTTCACATATGGTGTGAACCTGACTTTGACCCATTTTACCAAAATTGAATCAGCTCGCACTGTTATTGGTATCTACCATAACACAACATTTTTAAAATGACATCTTAAAACCGTGGATGTTAGCCTCACCTTCACACCATCAACAGGTCAAAGTATAGGAGATGTGGTTGCGTTGACAGATATCAGTCCTTTGTCCCTGCCTTATTTTTTAGGTTTTCCCAAATCCTTTTCTATATGATACACAACCTAACCGAACACTTCCCCCAAAAACTAAAGCGACTCTGACTTTATTTGAACTCCTACATGATTTGTAACTTTCCTTTCTCTGATCCAAAATAACCTGCGTAGGCTTGCAGTCTTAGGTTTCTAAGTTTCCTCTAAGTGGCAGCTTCCAGAACTTTCCAGTCCATTTTTCAGTTTTGTTTTGTGTGGCCTTTTTTTAATTACTTGACCAGATCCTAGCCACACACGCTTTAAAATCTCTACCTCAGTAGAACTGGGTGAAGAAAAGCAAGGTTCTCTCTCTGTTTTTTCTTCCTTCCTGTTATTCCTTTTCCTTACAGCACCTTGTTTGACATGTGCGTACTGTGAATGTTAATACTCAGTGATTTTATTATGAGTTGAAAAGTGAAAATTTCATAAGATAAGGTGAGGTCTAGCTCAAACCCTTGACTTTTTCTTCCTGCTTGAAAGCCGTACACCCAATTCCTCAAATATGATCTCATTATTGCAAGTATGGAATTGTGTTTTGAGACTGACTCATCTATCTCAAAGGATGAATTCTCATTATGGAGGAAACCAATTCTCTCTTGCTTAATAGCGAGAACGATTTTTTTTTTTTTTTTGCCTTTGCTGCTGGCTGCTGCAAATCCTTAAGCTTAAAACTTATTTTCTCTTCTTGCCAACACAAGCCACCCATGGTGAAGAAGTAGATCTCTTTATCAGCATTGTTATGATGCTGATTTACACTATATCTGGTCACCCTTTACACTCTGTTTTTGAAAGCTGGAATGCTACTCATTAACGGCCATTAATATCATTGCCACTATCTTAATGGACCAAGAATAGAGTCCACAAGCTTTTGGGTTAGGTTGGATTTTCAAGATAATCAGTGTCTTTAATGCCAACTCATCAAAGGGTTAAGTTTCTTCTCAGGAGCTTTCCGTGCTCCTGTGCAAACCTGTACAGCAGATGAGAAGCAGAGTGAGTGTCAGTGAGGTATGTGTAGGTACACACCCCAAATGAAGGGGAGTATACATGCAGACAGAACACCTTCAGCCTTCTGTCTCCTGTTTTACCTCAGGGGAAGTACCAGCTGCCTGACAGTAACACTCAGTTTTAGCCTAATATTTATTCACCAGACAGAGACACATACCACTGCAGCCATGGGGAAGCAGGTAAGATCTGTTAAAGAAACACTTAGTGGGACTGGATCAAGCGACTTTAATTAGTGCTGAGTCTTGACTTTAGATTTTGTTTTGTTTTTAATTGCATGACCAGTGCTAATCACCTCAAACTGAACAGCAGGGAAATTGATTAGCACTGTGCTAAGTCACAAAGGGTGAAAGTTGGGGCCTTTATCCTTTCGTAAAAGGTTTCTGGCAATTTTTTCAGCTGTTCCTTGGAATCTGCTATAGTCTACATAAGAAACTTACACACTGCAGTCTGCACAGTGAAGGAGAATACACGCATGGATGCACAGGATTGCACAAACAGGTTTGCATAAGAAGAAGACGTAAGACACTAAAAGTGTGGGTTGTTTGTGCTTCTCAACATAAAAGTTAATTTAAAAGGGAGGGAGGCCAGATATGTTGTCTTAATATGAAGTTCACTCATGCGTGCACATGCATCAAATCTGCTGACAACTGAACAAAACAACTGTTGGTAAATTATTCAGCTGGCAAAAATAAATAAATAAATCTTTTGCTATTCACAGGAAGAAATGTGGTGCTAAGGTTTTGTGCAGTTTTGTGTATTTTTCCTGGATCGCTCATAAGTTTCGACGAGAGGCATTTCCCTCCCTCAAACTTTTATTTTGGTGGGAAGTGAAGCAATGCCATGTTGTTTCAGACAGACCAGAATGTGCAATTGTGCCAAATAACTGCGGATAGGGAACTCTGGTGAATTCATTTAGGATTTTAGTACTTTCCTACATGCAAGCATCTGGATCTGTTTTTTCTCTGAAACACCCTGCTTGCTACAGTTTTAAGCGACCGAACTATTTCTTAACATCAATCTTTTGTGCCTGAGGTATTGAATAATAATCATATTATAAAGACACAGAAGAAGATAGCTTGAATGTATTATTATTCCCCTGAGTGCTTTGGATGTCTGCTGATTTTAATATATGTTTTAAAACTCCCTCTCGCCTTCATTATATAGCTCTATTTCGTCAGTCCTCACTCCAAATGATAAACAAAACAGTCTCCATCGGCTCAGCAGTGCCAACTCCATCAGCTGTGAATTCTCTGCGCCTCGTTGTTGTGACAGAGCGAGAGCTGATGCTAGGTCACTCTCATTGTCAGAGCCAATAACTGTAAATGGGAATGGGGTCTTGTGGGGAAATGGGGCCCGTGTGATTGTAATGTGTGCGCATGCATGTGTTTGGACTCGCTGCACAGTGCAGCTGAAGCATATCCCTCTATCAGTGATACCTCTGCAAATGTTCATCCAGTTTAAAACCTTGAAGAATGCGCTTCACAGGCCAGGGTTGAGTAATGTGTCCTAAACTGTCTCGAAGGAATGTTTTGTTGACATGTAGATGGAGTGTAAGGGAAGGTTTTTTGTAGGGCCGCACCAAGCCAACATATACAGCGGAGCAGTAACACCTCAGTGACAGACTGTTATGTGTACGTTCTCTACACGACGGCGGTTATCATGGTCAGTGCTAAATGAAACGGCGACGGTAGTGTCAAAATTTAATTTAACCCGCAAAGATAGTGTGTTGAAAACATCGCTCAGCTCAGACGCAGCTGACCCAGATCACAACAGCTGCACTTCTGCTTTTGGCTCCAACAGTCTCTATGAACGCATGAACACAGTGCACCAAAACAGATGTTCAGAGCTCCTCAAGCATATCCTGGCGTAGGATGTTTGAGCACAGTGGCACTGTGTCTTTGTTTCTCTAACGGAGAACTGGAGAACAGATAAGTGTTAAACCTCTTCACTGGAGAGTAGACGGTACACTTTTATTCCTTCCTGTGTTGGATAAGTACTGTCTTTAATTGCTGCCTCTTGTGTTTGTGGGGGTATTTAGCTCAATGCTTCACTATCTTTGATAAGATAACTCCAGTGTTGTCAGTGAGAGTATAATGATAAAGACGTGACACTAGTTTTAGTGGGTCCCTCAGAAGCTGGAAGCAATTACAGATTCCTCCAAGCAGCAAGAATGTAGCAGGCGTTCACCATGCACTCTTTCAGAAAGATACATTTTTGTCAGGAAAAATAAAAAATAAAATAAAATACAAGCCACGACTTTCAGGCCTTGGGGCTGTGGTGTGGACTAAACATAAAACATGACCTTACTTTTCCAAAAAAAAGGGGGGAAAAAAATCCTCAGTGTTTCAATTCAATGAGAAAGCACCAGACACAGTAGGCTTTGAACAACGCAGTATAAGTAGTTTCCTCTGTAAATGATATATGAACGTTTCCTTTGTTCTTCCACTTTTTTCTTTTGATCCCTTGTCATAATTTTCAAAACTTCATGCTCATCATTTCAGGGTGGAGTGTAGTAAATATACGCTTTATACGTGCCGAATAAGGTTATTACTATTCAAACATTAACAGAGTCTCTTAAAAGCGTTGCTTTAAAAGCACTAAACAGACATGCTCTGTAGGGAATCCCTTAAAATATGCCTGTTTATGTCAATATTTTATAATAAATTCAGTCCCACCACTTAGGATCACAGCATGTATTCGTTTGATACACTATAGTAGAGAGCAGAACAGGGCTGATAATTGATTCTGTTGCTGGCATAACTGAACGTAGCATCAGCGAAGCCGCAGAAAACTAAGAGGACAAGAATCATTTCTAGGTCACGGCTCACAGCGGCTCTATACGTTCTGCCAGTCTATCATAAAGCACAGTGAATGTGCGTATGTAGATGCTGGATCTTCTACAGTTTATATCCTTAAACCTCCTACACTCTAAAAATGAAGACGTGCAGATTTTCTTTGAGATACCAGCTTAAATTGCACAAAATAACACCTCCGTTGAAAGCTGAAGATAAACTGCAGTGAGTGTTAATTGGCCTGGTACTAACGGGCTCGTTCATTTGGTTGATGTTTGGATTGATTGTGTGTTGCTTTGTTGTGGGCATCATGCCTTGGGGATGAAAGCAATTAAAGTGTTGAACCTTTGCCATGGCGGGGGCAGTCTACGCTTTCATCTTATTGTTTATTGGCAAAATGAGAAGTGTTTTGGACTGTCCTAGTTAGGAAAATAATTATTGCTGCTTAGATCACTGTTTGCACTCAAAAGGACAATCTGGATGCCAAAGCATGCGCTAACTCAATTGGGCATGTACATTCAGACTTTAATTACCGTCATTTCTGAAGGCTTAATGGCAAACATAACATTGTAAAGATATTCTCCTTTGTGTTGCCTTTCACTTGCATGTGCTCTATGAGGTGATGCATGCCATTTAGTGAGCAGACCTTAACAATTGTGAGGATGTATATAGCTGTGTATTAAAGCCAGCCATGCAGGATAGCCCTGGAGACTGATCCCATCTGTTCAAGGCCTGGCTGCTTAGTTAGAAACTCATCAAAATGTGGTCCCCCTAGGTTTGTGGACCCCCCTTTGTCTCTCCATTTGTTACCTCTTTGTCTCATTGCTGAGAGGGTGGGGTGCCAGGGGCAAGAGCTCAACCCCGGAATAGGGGAGGGGTTGGTGGCATTAATGGAGACAGTATCCATGAAATAGCCCAGTGGAAGTGACGCTTCCTGGACATGTTATACGCTTGCATGAGCATACGGCTGGGGTTGGGGTAGGGTAGAGAGCTTTACCAATGAGGGAGGGAGTGTGGAAAGAGACTAGCCAGGATGCTACTGTATGTTTTGTTTAATTTCCCATGTGCTGCTGAAAAACAGAGCTGAGCTGTCAGTGGGAGTTGCATCTTACTTCTGCGTTTTTGAAGATTATTCTGCTATACCATGTAAGTCAGATTTACTTGTTACTGTTTGGCTGCTAATGAAATACCCTGACTCTTTAATTAGTCCTGATGCTTTAGTGAGCATTTCTCATCATTGTCAGAGCATTGTTTGGAGCATATGGTGTCTGTCCTCTAGTTCCAAAATGTCACCTTAAATTTTATTCTCTGTTTAATGTATATTTAAGAATTTCTTTGTTAGGTATGAAAGAAGTTTGAACTTGGGAAAGAATAAACACCAAGATGAAACATATGATGATGATGATGATGATGATGATGCAGTTTAAAAATGTCTGCTCATTTGTTCACTTGGATAGATCCTGTTTTTTCCCTCATCAAAGTTTATGTAACATTCAATTTCACAGCCTATTTTTTTCTAACTTCTTATCTGCTTTTTCAGGAGGGTATTTCTAGCCCTTTTCAGGGCTTTCCCCCCCCAATTTATAGAGCTTGATGTGCCAGCCATCATCAAGAGAACTGCCTCAGGCTGTAAATGGCCTTATTTAGTGAGGATGAATATTCATTTGTTTAAATAATTATTCCAGCCATGCTGTTATTTATTGATAAGGAAATATATGGGCGCTATAATATGACCTTTTTTTTAATTCTAGTAAGATTACACTAAGAAAACAGTTCACAAAAGGTCACATATACAAATGCATTAACAAAGGATAACCAAAATTGCTTCTGTTACTCCTCAAACATCTGGAGTCCAATTTGATATCAGCTTGATAGAATGAAACTGCCAGTTTATATTTCAGTCATGTTGATGCATTATGACATAATCCGTGGTAAATATTTGGATTTATACAGTTTATTATATCTGCTTTTAGTGGAAAGCAGAGCTACTAAGTAACAAGAAGATACCAAAATAAATATGGATCAATTTGCTGGACTTGAAAGCCCCTGAGAATTTGTGTGTTAACAAGGATCAGATTGGGTTTCCAGTGGGTGAGGTGGGGACAGTTGTTAAAACCACAGCCCAGACAAGTTTTATATTTATGGGATGAGTAAAACAGAAACAGACATTTTTCCACTTCGCGTTTATTACAGTTCAGAATAGGGCGTGACTTTAGACTGACCCTGAAGTAGCAAGTCATTTTCATCTTTAAAAAGCACTGGCCGCAAATGTCAGGATGACTCTAATGTCCTGAGTTTTATTGCCTTTTACTGCCCTAATAAGATTCTCAATATGAGAGCAAGCAGTGAACTAATTATTCTGCAGACAATTTGTGGATATATATATAGTACTCAGAGCAATAGCACTTTCCTGCTGATTTTCTTGCTGTTGGAAATTATTGAAAAGGTCGTGTGCATCTAAGGACTGATATGAGGAATACCTTTGCTGTGTTTTGCACCCAGACTTAACTTTAGCATTATTATTGTTTTCTGCTCCCAGAAAGAAGAGAATGTAAGGAAGGAGTGTTAAAAGAGTGCTAAATTCTCAGGAAATAATAGCTAGCTTGTTTAGCAAGGTCCTTTTACAGACTTTCTGGTCGCACAGTCACATACAAATAAAATATTTTAATTGTAATCACCAACTGGACAAATTATTTGTCCAACTGCAACAAGAAGTCAAGAAGAAGTTCAGTGACTCACATTAGCGCAGGTAAAGCTTAACAGCAAGCTAGCAGCCTTATTGGTACTAGCTCGCTGTACCACCCAGAACAGCCCTGCCATTAATTTTAAGCCATAAAGTGAATTATTTAAAAATGATGCCATAAATGTGTTTATTTCTGCTCTTTGGTTTGGGAGCCGGCCTTAAAATGCCACTAGGTTTTTGTGACAGTCATATTAGCTTCATCTTTATATGCCGCTTGGTAGTTTTTTATGTATTAAATTGATTTGTCCTGTGACGTTTCACATCCATTAGTATGTTAGTTACATGGCCATAGGAGTCACCCGCTTAATTTGCCTTTTGTTTCTCAATTTAGTCATGGTCACCGGGAGGAGAGCGACCTCTCTCAGGTATTGTTGTCTCGCTAACAGCGTCTTTACACATTTTTGCTCCTTACAAAACGTTGCAGACTTTAGATTGGCATGGGTTGCTGGAAGGAACTGGACAGTGACAGACAGCAGTAGGCTTGACTGAGAAACAAACAAGCTGTGAAGAGAGAGCTGAAGGTTTGCCAGTGAAAAGATTAGAGTGGCATTTGGCTGGAGCGCCAAGATGCACCGTTGCTCTTGCCACACTGTCATGGCAACGGAAGCTTTATACTTGCCTCGCAGTCCCCCCGCTGAGTGTCCAGACTGTACCAAAGAGTCATTTAAAGATCCTGGGATTATTTGTGTTGACAGTAGTTAGCCGTTTACAACATAAATTACATTTTCCTGAATTCAGCTGCATTAAATAGACATTTGCTGCCCTCTTTGATTATTCATTACCATGGCTTTACATTCTTTTGACAGGTGAATGAATAAGACGCAAAAGGTCTATTATAAAAGAGCATGTAAACTTCGCTGAGCATCTTCACAATTCAATCTATCCCAGAGCTCTCATTTGTCATGCAGAGCACCTCTGTTCCCTGGTGACCAATCAGGAGTTCTTCCCTGTTGGCTAAAAGCACCCCCTTCACTGCCTCATCATCATTTGTGATTGACAGCCTCCCACAGGAAGGAGGGGGCTTATTTACCTCCTTGTGTTCTCATGGGACTAAGTTAATGATCCCAGCCAACAAAATAATACAAAGAGGGAAAAGCCTGAGAAGTCGGCGCCTGGTTGAACCATTTGGAGCAGTTTCGACTTCTTTTATAGAGGATTAGAGAAAAAGAGGCTGTGTGAAGAGAATTTCAGAGATAGCAGTGAGACAGATGAAGCAGCAGAACCCAGACAGAAAGTGGGAGCTGAAGGGAGGCTTCTGAGGAAAGCCGGTGTTTTGAGAAAAATCCCTTCCTGGGCTTTATTTCTGTATTCATCTGTCACCCTGGCTGTGAACTGTGTGCTTGACTGAGTAACAGACAGCGAGGTAAGGCGTGATCTGTATTTCCAGTGGATGACACTTTAAAAGCTGTTTAGGTTTCTTTTAGACTTTGGAGTTTGGCTTTGTGTGGAGTTTTAGTGTGCTAAATTAAATACGGTATTCTGCATATTTTTTTTGTCTGCATGTTTGAAATGTAGATATAAAAATGTAAACAAACATCAATGGTGATTTTATGGCCCAGTGAATTTTTCTGTGGTGCTCAGTTAAATATTTTTGCACTTTATTGCATGCTTCCACACTGCACATGGTGCTGACCTAACTGCAGCTGCAGTTATGATGCATTTCAACTCATTATTTGAGTTAACATATATAAGAATCTAAGTGTTTTTGTCATTCCCCTACATTTCTTTTGATCCTTTTTTATACTGAAAAATAAGATCTCACTGCTCCTCCTCCGGGGTTTTGGCTTAAAGTTAATCCAAACCAAGCCATGCCTTATATATTGTGGTTTAACCCCACAACATAAACGTCTGCTTTATATGGATGCCATTTAAAAAAAGAAGAACAAAAACCACTCTGACCTTATGTTGTTGACAAGGTTGTTGCAGGTAATGCCCTGCCTCAAAAGTAAGCTCGAATTCAGTGCTAATAAACGGATCAAACTTGATGTTATCAGTCTCACTATTTGGATGCCAATCCTGTCAGCCAGCACATGTTTGCGTTGGAAGCGTTTCTGTGAGACTGGTGAACAGATGCCAACAATCTGAGAAAACTTTCAACAATATCTAAGTCAGCTGTCGCAGCCACATTACATTCCTGTGTGTTTCCATTTCAGTGAATGTGTTCACAAGAAAAAAAAGGAAGAAAGAAAAAAAAGGTGTTATTGCTTTAAGAAATAAGCTTTCTTCTGAGCGTTTTCCAAGCTAAGATAAAGTAACCTTCCTACCTTGAGCAATGTTATCAGCATCAGCATTGAGATAATGAAGATAGCAATTCTTAATAGTTATATGGCATAAATGACTGACAGTCTATTAATATACCTCTGCTTAGCCATGATAGCATTTGCAAAGTGTCGCTCTTGTACTTTCTGAACAGTTGATTAATAATTGATTACTGTGTTTCATGAGGCACTATTCCATTTGGCTCCATTGAACCGTGACTTAGGCGTGAAGCTGCATTATTCTAGACTAATTTTAGCAGGGTTAACTATAAAGCATTGCAAATTTTGGTTTATATTATATGCAAATCTCATCGTACGAAACATGCAATGAATCTGAAATGAATCTGTTTATTAATGCAGTGCATGTTGTTTTTGTGGCATGCAGCTCAGCTATTTGGGGGGAAAAATCCATTGGAGGATGACAGCAAACCTCTTTCCGGAGTTATGGTAACACCCTATGCTCTAACAGTTCCGAGAGACAGACCAAACCAGTGAAAGGCCTGCCCCTTTCTTATGATTGGCTATCTCAACAATTTGCAGCCCACTACTTGTAGATGGGATAGGTGCAGTTCTCAGTGAGGGAAGAGAAAAGGGTGGTAAGTTTTGATCTTCCTGCTGTTTTTTCAGTAGGCTAGAAGGAAAGAGTTAGTGTCAGAAACTCACAGAGATTCAGGGGGCGAGTGACTTTGCTTAAAGTTCAGACCGCTGCAGTGGATCAGCTTGGTAGAGCCTAACTATCTGCTTGTTTATTGCTGTAATCATGTGGCAGGTAAGTCAGAGGGTCATTCTTAGCTCTGTTCACTGTGTTTCTGTGCCTCTGTATTTTTCTACCAAAACAATGAGTCATATGTTTCTAAGCCTGTAGGCAAGGATCTGTGCAAGAGCTGAGGTGGTTTGGCCTTGTGGTGCTCACAGATTCCTTCATGTTATGAAGTGTGGGTAGAACTTGTGGAATAAGATGACTAACTTGGAGGGCCAACAGGGATTTTGTAATTAAAAAGCGTCAAAGAGAGTGGGAGCAGACAAAGTCGATTTCCAGTGTTAAAGCAGCAATTCAGTGTAGCATTTCCTAAAACACACACTTTTACATGGCCTCTGCCTGAAAGAATATATCTTTTAGCCTTATTTTCTTTTCTCCCTCCCTCTCTCTCTCTCTCTCCTCCCACTTCCCTTTTTTTTTCCAACCCTTGCTCAGACTTAGAGATCCACTGCAGCACTGAGGAAGATAAAGCCACTCTTCCAACCACAATCTTGTGGCCTCGTGACCTACAAAATACCATTTACGGAGCTGATAAGATAAAGGATACAGACATTTTCCCTCTGCAAAATCTATCTCTATATATATTTATATAGTGTGTGTGCGTGTTTGTGCGTGCATGCGTGAGCCCATTTGCATCAGCCCTGCATACATAAAAACAGAGCAGAGCTAATGAAGAGTGAAGCTGAGTTATTGCATTTGAGTCTGTGGTTGCCCCTGTTAATAAGTAACTTATCTCATTCACTTGAGGAGGAATGTTAGACATCTTCCCACCAGAGCACTGCTTCTGATCACTAGTGTGACAAATAGATATCAAGCTGTCACCATGGTAACTCACGAGGTCTTTTTATAATGTATAATAATTAGAGTTTAGGAGAAGGAGCTGCAAGTGGTGGACGCTTTGGGAACAGAAGTATTAACTGACTATTAAATTTTTACACGTTTCTTAAGATTGCAGTTATTTTTTATTTTGGTGGGAATTTATAGGTCACCATTTAATTTCAACGTCAGACCGGACACTGTGCTTGCTGTAGTTCACAAATCAGCCACACGATGTCGCTCTTTGAATGTTTTCCACAACAGTTAGACTCATTCTTGTTGAATGACGTCTGCAAACTGGTTGTCCTTGCACAGGGGACAGACGGTAAACAAGAGCAGGTCTAAACATTATTTATGATTTCAGCAAAAACGTGCAGATTGAGATAGATCCGAAGTGAATGAGACATTTCTTCTGTGTGGACGTTTGAGTCACAAAACCACAGCTGCATACTTGGAAAGTCACATTTTCTAAAGTTCCTGTGGTGGTGGAAAGGATACAGTGTTTCCCCGCTGATGCCACCTGCCAAGCCGCCGAGAGGAAATGAGAGTTTGGTGCAACTTCTGATGTTGACCGGGATGACCTGTGTCAGTAAACATGCAGAGAAGTGACAGGCAGGAAGAATGAACATATTTCAGCTGACCTCTACACCTCCGTTTCCATTTCTTACGCTGTGAGAATGCCATTGCTAACATTAATTGGACCTGGTTTCCAGCTAAAGCTTTGTTTGCACAGCCACAACACCAAAACTTATAACGCTGTTATTCTTCTCCGTGCAGTTGTGCTTGACAGATGCGTTTTGAATTCAGTTGCCGAAATATTTAGATTTGTAATTAACTTGTCCTCCGTAATCATTTAAATAACAGCATTTGTAGCCCTTGGTCAGGGCCAGTTCCCATTAAGCTAATCTCAGTAATGTGTGCAGCTGCACATCAGGTAGATTTGTCAGTCTAATCAGCTGATTTGTGCTGCTGCAGCTGTAAATCATATTAGGCCAGAGTGGGCCGCTGCTGAGCTGGCTGCTTCAGGGAGCAGCAACAGGCCACACATTGGTCACAGCTACGCTGTGAAGACAGGATTATAGATAAATATGTTAGGTGTGTGCCCCAGGAAGGAAGACAAAGAGCAATCACACTCTTTCAGACTCCGAATACAGGGTTCAGAGCTATCATTAAGGGCGATAAAAGACCATAACCAAAGGGATTAGGCAGTACTTGAACAGGAAATTGTCTTCATATCTGAGACTTTGTAATTGTTTCATCTCTTAGTGACCCATTAGGCAACTTCCTAATCAAATAAAATTACACATGTTCAGTTAATACTTCAGTTTAAAGACAATCACACATTTAATTTCTTATTTCCCATACCTGTGATTCTTTGGATACCATACCCTAAGCATCTTCCTCAGTATAGAGTATGAAGAGAAACTGTCAGCTGAAAATGCTGCACTTATCCAAAAGCAATCAGTTTGCCAAACGTAGCTGTTAAAGTGATGTATAGAGTCAGATGTTTTTGTACAAGGTTTTATGTAGTATTCTGGTTGTATGGTCGTATTACTCTCCAAATTTAAGGTCTCATCTTATTTAACCATTATTGTTGAGAGAACTGAACTTTGGATCTCATTTGTTTTCATATTTAATGCTTTATGGTCTCAAAGTATGTAACTTCATAACACCAGAATACTCCCATAGCAATATTATATCAATACAATGTCTGTCATTATTAATGCATGTTCCAATTGGTGTGGATATGTGATATAACCTAATACAAAAATCCCAAAAGGTAATGAAATTTTATGTAGGCAATGTTACAATGCCCCATAGACAGACAGTAAGTACCAGAATTTGACTGTTCCCCTTTTTCTCATTAAATGGGAACAGAAGTCAGAATTTTGCCTTACACTTGTGAATACTTTGGTAAAGAGCAAAAAAAAAAGAGGTTATTTTTAAACTTAACTTTGAATCTTTTCAGTCATCAATGTGCATTTTTCTCCTGGTTTCCCTAAGCGCTGTTTATTCAAACTGATCAATTCTCTGTGCGATCTTATGATAGACACCAAATTCCCTGGCAATACCAGTGACATTCCAATATGTATCTCGCAAGCAATGTACCTTCTACCCAGTCCTTTGTACGAACTGTAGCATGCCTTTAATAGTTATAGTGTACCTCTCTCTCAGAGAGAAAAGTCACCCTGGGGACTCTTTTGATTGACAGAAGAATTCAAATGGAGCGCAGCAGGGGTGTGTCTGGAAATAGAGGCACATGGTAAGCAGATGGTACCTCAGTGATTCCCACATGAGGGCCAGCTGGTACAGACTGGAATGTAGCACATAATGTTAGAAAGTGCCAGTCTTTATTTGTAATTGTATGGCAGATTCTTCGTGCCTCAGCATTTTTTTTGCTGAGCAACTTTACAGTTATTTTGCAGCCTGTAAAAATCCATTGCATCAGATTTGTTGCATATTAAATAACAATGGCCTCAGAGAGGAGGGATAACAGACTCCGATAGATGGTGAACCAGCGATTCCACATAATTTTCTTGACTGGATGCTGCGGGAATCCCAAACCTCTGTCCCACATCACAGATGAGTCCCGCTGCCTCCCGGGCTCCTTCTCATCTGTGTTTGTGTCTTCAGCCTTTCTTTTTGAGTCTCCGGTGGAATTGCCAAGTACCTCAGCATTGTGCTGCTTGAAGCAGAGGTACAGTCACACAAGGGAACCTGAAACTGATCCGAACGCTTTGAATTTCTGAATGGGCAGGGCTGAGGGGACACTGACCTGCCTGTGAGGATGTGAGCTAGGGCTCTACATGATACTGTGCCTCTGCTTATTTGCTGATTTTGACTCTCGCTCTCTTACACGCGCACTCTCTCTTTCTCCCTCTCTCTCTCTCGCTGTTGCCTGCTCTCTCTCTCTCTCTCTCTCTCTCTTCTTCCAGTACTGGCCTGAGCTCCAGCTGTAGGTGGAGCTGGCTTTCCTGGAATTGTCGGGCAACTTTTCCTGTTGTGCTTGCTACCTCTTGCTCAATCACTTGCTTAATGACAGCTCTGCTGCAGGACTTATGGGGCTCTGAAAACTTGTGCCATCTGGATGCATATCTCTACAAGCATGCTGGAGTTAATGACTGGTGCATTTTGTGGTATAAAGATATTTTCATGATTCGAGTCAGAAGTTCTCCTTCAGCAAAAATGTCTCGGCAGTACAAAGTGGGGCGAAATCCATCGGTGGGTAAAGTAAACTGTGTATGAATGGGAGCACTTTCAGGAGTGAGTAATGTACTTGGGGCTGTAACGCACTTTGCAAGGGCTCTTTGCCACAGTGTTGTTTTACAAGCTTTTTATAATGTGTGGATATTTTATACCATAAGCGATGACATCAGAGGATAAGTGTCTTTTTGCTTTGTGTTTGTCACACAAAGCCCTTTATTTAGTTTGTATTTAGGGCATCCTATTGAAAATAACAACTCGCAAAAGCATTATGTTTATCCAGTTGCTTTGCTAAAAAAAATATAATGTGTGATTTTGTCTTTTCTCTTGCTGCGGAAAATCTAACAAGAGGATGAAATTTTGAACAAGAAGTTGTTGTTTTTTTACCATGTTTTACTATCATGTTGTTACCCTGTAGAGGTTTATTTGCTTTAGTACAATGCAAAAATGACTTCATATCATCTGTAAAGTTAACATAATATAGTATTGTTATTAAATAACATTTGTTCCTGAAAGCATATTTTGTTCACACCAGAGGGGTTTGGACAATGGAGCGGTATCCCTTGATTCTCAATTTCTAGGCACCTACATTTGCTGCTTTGCCTTTAAAGAACAAAATAGCACTGAAACAAAGGCCCGCAGATGCATCAGAGTCACAAGAGACACGTGCAACAATTGCTTCTTTTCTTGTGCAGTACAGTGGGATCGCTGAATGTCTGCGAGGATTTGAATAGAATAGAAAGAACAAACCCAGGTTTGTAGCTCATAGGTAATTGCTGTATCCTCATAACTTCAAAAGGCTACTTGTGCCCGACTGTCCTGATAATGAGCTTTTGCCTTCTTCACACATAATGAGTGGAGGTAGAGAGTTCACATAGAAAGACGCTGTGAGCACAGTGTGTCCACTCGCAGCTGGGGTGTCTGACTGGCCGGGAACAAAGGCTTAGTGTCTGTGATGGTGTGTAGCCCCAGCCATCAGCAAGCAGGCCAATACACTTCTGCTTGGCTGAGTTGTCAGTCCTCACTGGCCTGCTGGCCTACGGGCTACAGTATAGACAGGCTAGACTATTCCTGTGCCAAATTAAAAGGAGCTGCTGCTGCATTCTTTAAGTTCTCAGTTGAGCCACACAGACCAAACTGAAAGCTGATACATGTTTATGTATTATGTGCAAACACGTGTTTTTGCCCGAGAATTCTCCTGCTTGCTTGTTTTATTTTTCCAGTATTCTTCATTTCCATAATCAGATATCTCTTACAAATATTTATGTAATAAAATATTAATGTTTTTTACGTTCAGTCGATTTCTGGTGCATGCTGAAACTCAAGTAGAGATGAATAACTTTGTTTTTATTATCATAAATACTGGTAATTAGATCGGGTATGCGTAATGTGTTTTTTATTGTTCCTTCCAAAGAATATGTTGGATTTGATTGTGGACATTAGGACTCCAGCTAACTATTGTTTCTCCATCAGTTAATCTCAGAAAAATAACTTGATAGAAACTAATAAGCAACAGTCTATCATTTTTTTAACCTTTGTCGCTGCTGCTAGCATTTCCTGATTTATTTTTGTGTCATCTTTACAGATAGCTGATCAGCTTCCCTGGATTTCGCTGAACATCCCGCTTTGTTTTGCTTGAAAATGGAAACGCTGGAGTCTGAGTTGACCTGCCCAATCTGTCTGGAGCTTTTCGAGGACCCACTGCTGTTACCCTGCGCTCACAGTCTTTGTTTCAATTGCGCCCACCGAATCCTGGTCTCCCACTGCACCCCCAGCGAGCCAATTCAGTCCATCAGCGCCTTTCAGTGCCCCACCTGTCGCTATGTCATCACCCTCAATCAGAGGGGCTTAGAGGGACTCAAACGCAACGTCACTCTGCAGAATATCATCGACCGCTACCAGAAAGCTTCTTTAAGTGGACCCAACTCTCCTAACGAGACTCGGCGTGAGCGAGCCGTCCCTGACAGCACAGCCATGACGTCCCCCTGCAACCGGGTCCAGTGTCAGTTCTGTGAACAGGACCCTCCACAGGATGCCGTGAAGACTTGCGTCACCTGCGAGGTGTCATACTGCGAGGAGTGTCTCAAGGCCACCCATCCAAATAAAAAGCCTTTCACGGGACACCGTCTAATCGAGCCCTTGCTTGACTCACATCTACGAGGGCTTATGTGTCTGGAGCACGAGGACGAGAAGGTCAACATGTACTGTGTGACGGACGAGCAGCTGATCTGCGCATTGTGTAAGCTAGTTGGCCGACACCGAGACCACCAAGTCGCAGCCCTCAGTGACCGATATGACAAACTCAAGGTAAGAAATAATTTTAGAGAAGCTCAGGGATTTAGGACACAGTGAGAACAGATTTTTCACTAATGTTACCAGCACATAATTGAGAGACGGTTTCTGAATTTTTCAAAAACCTCTTTCAGCTTCTCAGCATGACAGGTTGGCAAGCTGATAATGAAAATATTGAATTTCCACATTATGATAAACTTAAGTGGGCTTTTTGCACAGCTCGATTTTGGCAACGCACAAACACACAGAGATAAATTAAGAGTATTGATTACAGGAATGTGAAACTAAATCTCATCGATTTATTTTTTAAGTCGTTTATCTGAAACAGACAGTCAACAAGAAAGTACTCCATGACGGATTTGCTACTCGAAAAATACAGATGATTTACAAGAATAAGTGCAATAATACTTCGCAGTTCTAGTAAGAGAGATAGAAGGGTGTTTTTGTGAAGCAAGTTTAGAGTTGAGTTTTTCTGTAGCGAATTAGCAAACACTACAAAAGTTCCTTTATTCGGCATTGTGAAATAAATAATTGTACGAAATGACTTCCTCTCTAAATTACGCTTAGCGATAATGTGTTTACTTTGAAGCTGTTTCCCACTTGGCCAGTCAGAGACTGCTTTCACACTTTTAGGTAGTACTGCTCATTGTCAGTAGATGGGCCGACATGAATAAGACATAAGAAGATGCTGTTTGCTGGAGTATAAAAGGGCGGTTTGGCTTTTCTTCACAAATAAGCTTCTATCATAAAAAAACTAGCTTAGGTAGGTGTATAAAGTAACTCGCAAACTCAACAGGATGATTTTATCGTCCACTATAAGCCAGTTGTTCCATGGAACTTTAACACAAAAAAGAAAGTTACCATACACAAGGGAACATCAAACATTTACTGTTTTAATTTGGGAAAGTCTTAAACTCGGCTGCAAAAAGCTTTTCAGTTCAGTTAAAGTTCACCTTAAAGTTTGTCTGCATGGCATAGGCTGCATAACAAAAAAAGAGCACCCTTATTCTTTTCACAAAACACTCCCTTAATGCATGACTCACAAAAGGATAGTTTTATGTATCACACGCAGCACTGAAAGCCTTTTTTGTCCCCATTCCTTTCTTTCACAATGCTTGGTCACAGTGGAAGTGGGATATAAACAATCTTTTTGCAACATATTGGGAAGATAGGACCAGCCTTAACCTCTCTCCTTTGTTTGATCGTGCTGTCATTGTGCAGAAATCTCCCGGCCGCTTTCTCTGTGTGGGGCGTGATCATTCGTTCCAGGAGGCAGAGCAGGTGATCAGCATCATTTCTTTAATTACACATTCGGGGCAGATTTACTGCGTAGATCTGCCTGGACCTGAATGTAACTTTTGAAGGGATCGATTACCAAATCAAGACCAGTGAAATGAAAGTGAAACGCTAGTTGCAGCTGGTCTGCATAACATGAAGTAATGAGGCATGGCAATATGGCCTGGATGGTTATTAATGCTAGAGTTAAAGCACTCAGCATTGTGAGCCTGGTGTGTTTTAATTATTTCACGAAGTAGTTAATGTGTGCTGTGACATTGTTACTTCCCTTTTAATGAGAATAAAATCCTGCAGATGTTTGCAGACATTAGGATTGTGGGTGAATTAAGGCGAACCGAATCATTTTCATCCTCTTGCAGACTGTTATAAGCAAAGGTCTATTTTCTCTCTTGAAAAACATTAACCAATTACCTTTTTCGGTATCCTATCGCCGTATCTCATATTTTACTATTTCATGTGTTTACTCTTTTTTTCCCCCTTGATGCACATGCACTGTTAGTTGCATTGTTAGCCCAAGTGAAAGAGGAAATGACAATTTTCAACAAAGAGAGAAATAGTTTTTTTCTCATGGCATAGGACAGGACCCAGGTGGCATGCAGCTTTGCTTGTTGATAGTTGTTGGCTTTTTTCAAGCACATGTTTATAGCCACAGTGCCTCACATTTCTCGCAAATTCCCAGACAAAGGGATACTGGTGACTTGTAAAGGCACACATGTGCGTCTTTGTGTGCGTGTCTGTGTTTCAGCCTTAATTATGTTACATGATCCCAGTTAAATAATTATAAATCTTATATATCCATGTTATATTTTCTTATATCGCTGCATTCCTATTAAAGTCATAGGAAAGGCAGAAGCATTAAGGAAAACCCCCTTTTTTGCCAGATAATCACAGAGCTTATATGTAAACATACGAAACAGTCATGCAGACGTTGTAAAGCTTGAGCTGATCAAACCAGCTAGATTAAAACCGTGGGAAGAAACCCATGTAAACACGTGGAAAACAAGAGGAGGAAATGAAATTAAGACCCAGGACTACTCTATAACGAGGTGACGGTGGGATACTCAACCACAGCGCTGAAATATTTATTTTCAGTGATAGTAGGAAATGGATAAGTTACATTTTCTTCATTTCACTGTTATGACCTTGTGCGCGCCTAATTAAAAAGAGATTGCACTCATGTATTCCGCAGGTATTAGTTTCACCTCTTGACTTTGACGTACGCCTCGCATGTTCTCGTGATATAAATTTCCAAACATTGTCATCAGAGAACTTATACTAGAACAGCTCGGTCGCACACAGTATGTGGGTACTTTTAAAGTTCTATAAAAATCAAACCAACTGATATTTAATGTGGTATTTTTTGTGAGGAAAAAAAATCTGCATCATTACAATCAGTGTTGGAAAAGTTCTTTTTGAAAGGTTATAGAATAAAGACTACTAGTTAACCTGTTCAAACATAAATATGATTGTATTAATTACTAACTTACTACATTTGATGTCTTCAGTAAAACTAGTTCAAGTCCATTGCATTTTGATTTAGAAAGCACTTTCACAGCTGGTGAAGAAGCTTTATTCTGTTTAGTGTCAAAGCCTGTTTCTCATTTTAGAAGGAAACCATTGTTGAATTTTTAGCAATATCCAGCCCTGAGAGGCATTCTTGTTCGCCAGCGTGGTCACTCACTTTGGTGTGGTTGGCTGGTCGCAGGCATAGCAGGCTCGGTTGCTTGGAGCAGTACGCATTGATTTGACATTTGGCAGAGAAGAGGTGGTTTAAAACTAAAACAAGAACAATCAAAAACAGCATTCAAGATTTCATATTGCCACATGAATGGAGCCTGTTAAGATGTAGAGGCAGCTGACCTGCTTTTTCTGGAAATCTTCCAAGGCAGGACTAAAGTGAACAATGAAAAGCAAAAAATGGATTCTACTTACAAGCTCATCAAAAAGTAATTAATAAATGTATAAGTTGATAACTTATTACAATTGCATCTATTTTTGATTCATTTACTTAAATACAGCACAGATTATACACATGTATGTATACACCAGAGTTACCACACACACTATGGTACAAATACAGTTACGGTGTTCTCCAGCAAAGTAATGCAAAACACGGCCTGTGTTGCTCACAGGATGAGGAGTCGCACAGTGAATAAAATTTCTAATGTTGACACAGGATAAAAGTCTGAGTCCTGACGTTGACCTTTCAGGACTCTAAGAGGAAGGAAGAGAGGCCAGCCAATGAAAAGGTGTGGAACCAGAAGCTTTCCCATACAAAAGGAAGCCACTATTCTTTCCTCTCATCAGATTTAAATGATTTTAGGAAAGAGACCTCCATTAGACAGAGCTGTCTAAACATGTGAAGAATATTCACGCTGCAAGAGAAGTTATTTTAGCTTAATTGAAAATGCCTGTACAGCAAAAAGTTTCGCTGAGGTGATTTTACTTTGTTGTTTTTAACGGTCATACTGTATTTTGCTGTATTCACCATCAGCTGAATATCTTATGTTTCGTACACCACTTAGGAGGTTTCAAAGCCGCCATAACCTGGACCTGCAACGGATCATCTGAAATGGCTTTCATCACATTTTCTTTTCCATATAAATAAATTATCTTTGTAAGAGCAGTAAAACAGAGGCTCTGCTATTTTAGTACAGTGACTCACACACCTTATGAAATCACAATGTGAGACTGAACTAACATGACAGAGCCTCTCCCACCATCTATTTGCTTTAAATCTTTGCAGGCTTCTTGTGCTTGTTTGGTCTCATCTCAAAGTATTTGTGGGTTCTTTTTTTCCCTTTTGAATAAAGGGATGTTAGTCAGAGTTATATTTTTGTGATTAGTGTTTATGGTTCTCTACAATAATTTCTTTTAAATCAATGTTTTAGGAACCAGGTGCTATAGTTACAAACAGTGAAATTCAAAGGCAGTTTGTAACTGTTTGACTGTAAAATTTCAGATCCATTCACATGTATTGCTGAAGACTTAATAATAGATTGAAATACGTTGTTCTGCTTGTATTTGATTTAGCTGGAAATGCAGGTTTATTTTATTTTAATGTCTGGTGTCAGTTTTTTAAATGATGCTAGTATAGAAGTACTTTTAACTGCTTTTTTTCCCTAATGGGAAATTTGTAAATCATGGTCCAATTTGGAATAAAATAGAGATCATGAACACACTATAATTGACAAGTGGCTACAGCATGGGTGTGCAGTATCCTTAGTTTGCAGTCTAAATCTGTCATCCATATTTGAAGTTACAACCTTCTCCACCCATCTGCTTTTGGTTTTGCAAGACCACAGTTTTGTTTGAATTGAAATCATTTTAATATAATCATGCATTAATCTTTTACTTCCTCTGAATAATGCTTATAATATTAGACATTCTGTAATGTCACAGGACACCATCATCATGCTGCCCGATTATAGTAAGAGCTTAAGTTCGAAACATCACCCTTTGATCTGACTCGGTGATTAGCACACCCTGGGTTCAGTTGTCCAAATTACTGGCAGATGCTCTGCTTAGCTTCATGGCCTCAGTGGGCAGTATGATGGGATCTTTGGCACAAAGCTAGGACTTGGGGGGGGGGGGGGGGGGGGGGGGGGGCTCACACTGATCAGAGCCCAAATCTGGCCACTCATATCCAGGGGCAACCTTGTGTGTCCTCTCACGTGCTCATTACACTTGATATGGTCCTTATGTTCCTATTCACCTAACTCTCTTCCAGGATTTATTCAGCTGTTTACAGTTTGATTGGGGAGGCAGTGTATAATGAAATGTTCCCTTTCAATTTTGTTTTGCAGCAAGCCTTGGATTCCAACCTCAGCAATCTAATCAAGAGGACCAGTGAGTTGGAAAGTCTGATGGGCAAACTTATCCAAACCTGCCAACATGTGGAGGTGAGGTTATTTGTCTGTTCCTTTCAGGTTGGGGGTTTTAGCTTTCCCGGCAATCCGTGGGCAACAACTCATTAAATTATTAACACCGTGATGAATTACTGTATCCGAATGTGGAATTGTATCATGTCAACAAGACTGAGTGCTCATTACTCACAAGCTCAACAATTATTGTTAAATGACTGCAAATTTGGTATTTTAACAGCATGTGTAAGCTAAATATGAATTTATTTATGTCTAGATATAAATAAATAAATATGTATAAAGTAAATAGCATGTGATTCATTGAAAAGCCTTTCAAATAAAGGATTAAGATACTGCATTATGTCAGTTATCTCAAAATGACTGTGCTTTAAATGAATATATGTGTATGTGTGTGTGTGTAAACAAGGACAGCTGATTGCAACTCTGCTCTAATGTATGTTACCTGTACCCCTGTTTTGTCTAGGTAAATGCATCGCGACAAGAAAACAAGCTGCAGGAAGAGTGTGACCTGCTGATTAATATCATACAGCAGCGAAGACAAATCATAGCTACCAAGATAAAGGAGGGCAAGGTACCGTTTATCACACTTTGTATCTCGATAGCTTTTGTTTGTTTGTTTATCACCTCGTCCATGTTGATAACCTTGCTTCTTCACCCTAGGCTGCTGTTCTTATTAGAATACAGCAATAACAAATCACAGATGATGGGTAAAAAAAAGACTCTTCACACGTCTACTGCTCAAAGGGAGAGTATGTAACGCACGAAGGACGCATAAGTGATGTAATGCAACGTCTACAAAGGAAGATAAAAAAAATATGAAGAGTTAAACATATATGTATTGTCTAATACAAATCAGCAGTAGGAAAAGCATTGTAATTGAAAAAGCACTGTACAGTAGTTTAGTATTAAAAACACTATGATTTACTGTATTAATGATGTCCCAGGGATCTTCCAGGAATGGTGATACTATCTTCCAGAGAACTGATTGGTCAGTGGAACTGATTGGTCAGTAGGCAATGATTTCATGCCTGCTGATCTCTAATCTTTAATATAACCTGCTCTAGAGGCAAAAAGTGAACTGCCTTTATCATAAAGCAAACCCATGGTAACCCTGAAGTTACCTGGATAAGCCAAAATCAGGCTTTCACAGTGTAGGCCTCTGATTTGACTGGTGGCCAGTGTTAGCTAATGTGGGCAGACACATACTGCTTTGTAATCTGTACTGATGTTAGTTCTCTAAATGTGACATTTGGCTCCATCTGGACACATGTTACACTACATAAAAGCAGGTCTTGATACATAGTTTGATTTCCAGGCAGCATAAACTTTTGTATAGTTCTAATAATTCATGGAGGAAGGTTGACATTTTTTCCGGTTTCTGGTGACCATAATGGTTCTCAGAAGTGTTTTCTTTGTTAGTAGCAGGGACTTTTCCTGCCAAGAGGAACCGTGGACATCAATAAAACAAAACAAACAAAAAAAAGTGAACATTAGCTAAACATCAGCTATGCAAGCAACAATTTTTTACAGTCTAACAAATTTGCAATGCATGGAGAAATGAGCAGTCTGTGAAGTGTTTGGCTTATTGAAACTCACACTGTGTTGCAAAGTAGAGAAAAAATAAAGAAAACTGAAACAGGATTATGGGAAAGTGAAAGTAAAGGAACACAGAAAGCGTGGATGGTGCTGTAGCCACCACTGGTCAGCTATTAAGTCCCTTCAGAGTTCCTATTAGCCATGTAAATGCAAACAGAAGGCAGGCCCTGAAAATGTGTTGTTCTCAGCGGGTAGCTTCTCTCCCCTGCCCCCCAGCAATCACCACTGGCTTTTCAAAAGCAGCTTTTATCAAAAATATACAAATAGTAAAACGTAGCACACATTACCGTGATGTTTACTGTTTCCTGCTTCACATCTTATTGAGTATTCAGTCAAGCTGCCTAACAGTGGGGCTGTTTTAGCAACTGACTGAGAAGAATCTTCAGGGAAAGAACAAAAAACATATGTGGCAAAGAGACATGCTTCAAGAACTAAAATGTAATTGCTTGCTATCCTGTTAATGTGAACAATTATAGGGCAACAAGCAAATATATTTTTGCCACTGTTTAGGAAGATTTAGGCACAAAAACAATTTACTTGGCTATGTTAAGGTTAAAGAATACAATATAGAATAGTTAAAAGAAAAGCTGACTTTGGATTCTAAAGAGAAAACAAATTGCAGTTCTCTTCTGCAGTGTGGACCTGTGTTTCAACATATTGATGGCCACTTATACTGACGAGAGTTTATTGCTTTGTTTTGTCCTCAGTATCAGGAGCGGGTGTCCATAATTTTAATATGGAGGTGTTATGCCTCTTGAATGGTTTCCCTTCCTTTTCCCCTGTCCGCCTTAGAGAAGCGGGAGCATGCTGTGCCATGTTCAGTGTCAGACTAAGATGAGTCTTGCTTCCTGTGATGGTCCACTCTGGAGGGGGCCTCTTTCCTTCCACACCTCATGGCTCATGACACAGGTTGTGAGGTTGCTTTCAGCCACTAAGCCATTGAGCCACAGAGGGGGGTTAGAAGGGTCTGGTTTCTATGACAATACTGTGTAGGATGTCTCATGAATACCCCTCTTATGCAAGTATTGCTTATAAAACAGGTTGTAGGACAGACTCTTGTGACTATGACACTACTGAAAAATCAGAGTTTTTTTCTCCCCAGCAGGATTTCCTTATTGGCAAAGTGAAACCCAATTTTACATTGGATAAGTTGCCGTCTCATAGGTCATGCATCGGTTGGTAGTTTACTAAGCTATTCATCTGTCTGCATATCCTATTTTCTGCCCAGTCTGTGAGGCTGAGGAAGCTAGCCCAGCAGATAGCCGGCTGCAAGCAGTGCATTGAGAGGTCCTCCTCGCTCATCACCCAGGCTGACCAAACCCTCAAGGAGACAGACCACGCTCGCTTTCTTCAGACAGCTAAAAGTATCTGCGAGAGGTGAGACACCAGCGAAAGGCAGACACGGGAACAAACAATAGAAACTGTGTGTAAAACTGTCGCCACATATTAATGTTAATATTTTCTTTGTACCAGAGTGTCTATGGCAACAGCATCCTCCCAAATCCTGTTACCAGAAATTAACCTGAATGACACATTTGATACTTTTGCTTTGGACTTCACAAGGGAGAAGAAAATGCTAGAAAGCTTAGATTACCTCACAGGTGAGTCGGGCCACGCATGTTAAGCACAGAGCATTTAATTGTTTGAAATGAATCCTCCATGTAAATTACTATAATCTGTTTGCTTGTTTAGTACCGCCTGATCAGTTTCCCCAAAACTTTCTTTTTCATACGATTTGCCGGCTTCCTTTATTGAAAGATGCACTTAAAATGAACCACAGCTTATCCGTGAATTATGGATTTATAAAATTACAGGCTTCGGCAAGCATAACAGCGGTGAGTTCATATTTAAACTATGTGATTGTGAAGGAGTGGCAGAAAACTAAAAAGCTCATATAATTTACAGCAATAGTTTTTTTGCTGCTGAATGAAACAGGTTTGATTGTTTATGCACGGCTCCTGTTGTGCACTGTGAATTTAACTCAGCGTGGGGGATGTAGCTGTAATAGCTGGAGGAACTCCAATATAGATTAATTACACTTGTCAGAATAAAGGACACATGCAGACACTCACACAAACACACACGTGCATACACACAAAGGGCTGGTGCTGTTTATCCATCACTGGTCTCTGTTTGTTATTTTGATGTTGTGTGCAGAATGAAATCAACACTGCTTTCATTATTTTCTCTGGGCAACATTTACCTTTTGTTTTGTGTTTGAAGCGCCAAATCCACCAGTAATCCGCGAGGAACTCTGTACAGCTTCATATGACACGATCACGGTTCACTGGACATCAGATGATGAATTCTCTGTTGTATCATACGAGCTACAGTATGCCATCTTCACCAGCCAATCTAATGTTGTCAGTAAGTCCATATGTTGTTTTCTAAAGGAACCACAGTCAAATGTTTGGGGTGGAAAACACGATAGTGGTGGGATTTGAAAAGGATTTCTGAGAAAGATTTTCAAATAGTTCGAGGGGGTATGCTACAATATCCAAACATAATATTGTGTTTTAGCTGCTGGAGTGGAGAGCATTGTCCTGGCTCTCGTGGGTAATGAGATGTTTCCAAAATGCACTGTAATTTTTGCTGCATCTCAGAAGGGAAAGGAAAATAACAGTCAGACTGGATTTACATCCAGATGCACATCGTAAGCTGGATATTATCTCGAGGTTGAAATAAAGAGCAGACTGCTCGAATTGATCGCCCTAATTAGCCACAACATGCTCGATCAAGCATTTATTCTTATCTGCCTCAGCGCTCGAGCACACTTGAGTAGCAGTGCAACTATACTTGATGAATTAAAAATAGCAGCCTTAGATTGAAAGAGTTCATGTTGTTATACTGTGTTGTCTCACTCCTTAGTTTAAACTTAGTAATAATTCTCATGGTGAATTTGTGCTTTGTCTATAGGTTTGTGTAAATCTGCTGATAGCTGGATGATAGTACCAAACATCAAGCAAAATCACTACACGGTGCACGGACTCCAGTGTGGCACCAAGTACATTTTCATAGTGAAAGCAATAAACCAGGCTGGAACCCGCAGCAGTGAACCAGGGAAACTCAAGACAAACAGTACGTCAGCAGCTGTTCAGAAATGCTTGTGTTACTAAATAATTATTAATACTTGACAATTGTAATTAATACTTTTTTTTAAATCGTAAGGTCAGCCATTCAAACTGGAACCAAAGTCTGCTCACCGGAAGCTGAGGGTGTCCCATGACAACCTGACAGTAGAGAGGGATGAGACATCGTCCAAGAAGAGCCATAGTCAGGACCGCTTCTCCAGCCACAGCAGCTACGGTGTCACGGGAAATGTCTACATCGACAGTGGGCGCCATTACTGGGAGGCTCTGATTGGGGGAAGCACATGGTAAAACATTTAAGTTCGTAGCATGGCTCACAGGTAGTTCAGTGTCAGACTCCTGGTTGGCTGGACTCAAGACTAAACAAAGATAGGCTCGCTAGTCATTGGATAGATTTCCATGAAATTTGCTACATTGCTACAGTTAGAATGTCTGCTCTTATTTCTGCTTAAGTCTGTAGATGTATTGTTTTTATGTAAGCGTGAATGATGTTTCAGATTTAGAATGTTACTACTAAACCTGTATTTATGAAATGTAATTATTTCCTCTCATTGGTTACGCAGGTTTGCAGTAGGAATTGCGTACAAGTCAGCGCCGAAACACGAGTGGGTCGGCAAAAACTCAGCCTCCTGGGTAATGTCTCGCTGCAACAACTCATGGGTGGTGCGTCACAACAGTAAAGAGATTCCCATCGAGCCCTCGCCCCACTTGCGGCGTCTCGGGGTGTTGTTGGACTATGATTCTGGATCTCTGTCTTTTTATGACGCTGTTGGTTCTCAGCACTTGTATACGTTTGACATTGACTTTGCTCAGCCAGTCTGCCCTGTGTTCAATGTTTGGAACAGATGCCTAACAATCCTGAGTGGACTGCCTATCCCCGATCACTTAGAGGGAACAGACTACAATAACTGATAAACCTGCCCCGTCTTTCCTGGATTTTCTTTTTTGTATCCAGAAAGGGACTTGATAGTGTGCACCTTTGAAAAAAAGAAAAAAGGATACAGTGACATTGGTGTAGATTTCCAAAACTAATCTGAGCTATTTAATAAATGTTTTCTTTGCTTTGCACATTTATGTACATTACTCTTTTGGTTGGTGACAATTCCAAATTCACTAGCTGGCTCCACATTTTTTTACATTCATATTGCACACTCTTTTATTAATATACTTTTAAGGAAAATGGCGAATTTTTAATGACATCTATTAAGGGGGCTCATATGTTTGTGGAAGGTTGATTTAGAGGCCATTGGAAATTTTGTGTTTTTGAACTTTTTTAAGTCGTAGCACTTTGATAAAGTTGTCATTATAATATAAATGATTACTTGTCAATGTTTCTAAGAAAAAAAAAAACATGTAAATGCAGGATCTAAGAATAATAGTTAAGAACGGTTTCACTTTTTTTTTAATTCTAATAAGAAATCAGTCAATTCAGGGGTTTTTATGTATTTATTTCTGAAAATGTTCTAGTATCTCGGGAATATTCATCTCCTCATTATAGCCGTTTTAAAATGGATCTTCATCATAATTATGCCATTTTAAGTTTCTCTGACAAGATCTAATAAAAGTGACTTCGCATGATTATTTGCGTGACTATCCTCCTTGTGTCATGAATAATGCAATCCACAAATGTGTTTCAGTAGGGCTGTCACCAAAGCAGATTTGGACAGGATAATAGCATACTGAAAAAC
The DNA here is from genome assembly GCF_057382185.1 of Mchenga conophoros. Lineage (NCBI taxonomy): Eukaryota > Metazoa > Chordata > Actinopteri > Cichliformes > Cichlidae > Mchenga > Mchenga conophoros. The sequence continues at coordinate 21,574,034 of NC_140541.1, forward strand.
AACTGACAACAAAGGATTCACTGCAAGTTCTATAGAAATTTTGAAGAAAAGAACAATTAATTTTTTAAAAATCTGTGCATTGACTTTTCTCTCTCTTTCTGACTGACTGATAACCCCCCCCACACACACACACACACACACATATATGTATATATGTATATAAACGCACCATTCTTTACAATTTTGTAAAATGTGTGCCTCCTATAATATATCTGCTTTTCTACCTCATTTAATCATCAGTAACAGTACATTGTAACTTAACACAATGCACCATCATTTATTTTTGAGTTTTATTTTAACATTGGAATGCTTTTTTTTATGAAAAGATAACACAGCCATCATAAAGAAAAGTGTCAACGTTGCTTTGCAGGACTGACTTTAACCTGCATTGAGCCACAACACAATTTTTGACAAGATTTGCTCTGACATTTCGTTTTGTATTGGAGTAGCGTGGCTTGAATTCTGCAGCGTTTCCTTTCAACAAAGTACAAGAGCAAAAAAAGAAAAAAAAAGAAGATCTGAACTCTCTGTGACCTCCCCATGAGACACCCTGCAGACAAAGCCATAATAAGTGAGCACTACCTCCTCCATGTAATGTCACCAGAGCTTGATTTTGTGATGTGTTCATTTTTTGCGTGGGAAGAAATACTTGAAGCTATTTGTGAAGAGGATCTAGTCAACCAGAAGTATACTAAATGCTACACATTGCCAGTTGTCACTTCACCTCCTCAATTAAAAAATAAATCGTTAAATTAAAATTAATTATTGAAATTTGTCAGTAGATTTGTTAGCTGTAAAATAAACAGTGGTATTAAAGTTCCTTCCTGTTAAATAGTAACATTTAACTTAAGGACAGTTTTTTTCTACTGATTAAAAAAAAATAGTAAAACCTGCTAAGCTTATATACATCAACTTTAGTAAAGAAACGCTGTAGCATGAAAAACACAAGTAGACACATTATTGTTTTTACTTTTACTTCTGCATGAATAAATGGACGCAGACATAGAAGAGTTAACGGAGTGAAAATATCCCGGAGCCTGAATTTTTGTCTATTAAAAATGTTTCCCAGGGCTCCACCTGCTGGATTTATTTATTTTTTTCTGTGATAGATTGCTGGGTGCCATTTTTTGTCCCGCCCACAAATTCCATCTGCCACGTTGATCTGTTTGTTTTGTGGTGTTTGTTTAGTAAAACCTACAATGGGCCTTCACCATAACCTGGATGATAGCTGAAATTTCTGGTTAGGCATCTAACATTTATTTATTTATTTATTTAACGATCAAAACCAGCTATGCACGAACAGTTACTTTCAAGTGGTTCTGTTATGACCAGTACATGCATACACACACTTTTCCCAGAGAAACAAAATGCAATAAAACACACAAACAGGAGTGTTCCCAAGATTTTTTGAAATGAGGTGGCACTGGGGGACCAACAATCAGCTGGCAGGGGGCATGAGAAAACAGAAAATTCTATGAGAAATAAATATCAAACCACATCACTAAAAGACAAACTGAAAATTCAGCACATTAGAAAAACTTTAGTTGTTGCCTTAATAAATGTGCATTGGATGTGGGTGACCCTTGACCATGGAACTGAAACAAAACATTAAACACTGAGTCCCAAGGTAATGGAGCTCACAAATTGCAGTCTGGTTGCAACCATTAATGTCTATTGTTCTGCTGAGTGGTAGAATTAAAGACAGATCTCCCATTATTCCTTTGTTTTATGTTAACCTGTGCAAGGTAAAAAAGTAATGTTAGGCAGTGGACCAAGTCACTGTGAAGTACATATATGAGTCAGTTTTTTATTAGCACACCCTTATTATTCAGTTGCATATCGTTATATAGCTGTATTACGATAACTCACTGAGGAGCACAATACTGTTTTTCCTCAAAAACAGATGATGGTGTTGCAATGTTATGACAACACAGCTTTGGAGAGGTGACACAGGAGGCCCAAAACTGTAGCCACGTCCTTGAACATGAGTAGTTATAACTTCTATCCCTCCCTCCATCCATCCATCCCTCCATCCATCCATCCATTTACTTTCCCTTATACAATTCAAGGATGTGGAGCTGGATGTCTGGAGCAGCTAATCCCCACCTGGCAGCAGGGGTGCATCCTGGCTGGGTAGGTTATCAGAATCCATTACGGACAGAAAACCTCAAATTCACTGTCAAATCCACATCTAAACCAGTTCAGGAGAATGTCTTTGGACTGTGGGCGGAAACTCATATGATAATATCTTCCATTGTACCATTTTGCTTAATAACTCGTTTTTTTAATACTGAAAAAATGTCATTTTGTAATTTAAAAAAATGAAGACAGAGAAGTTCTGTATATTATCCTTTTCATGCTTTTAAAATATATTTGCAAAAGTGTTTTAAGACACGGAGCGAAACTCACCATCGCAGTGGGATCACCGACCTCTTTATCAAGCCCCGCCCACACTCCCGGAACAGGAAGTACCAGCGCGTTGCTGCTGACGTTGGTGCTGTCTAATCTAACGATGGCGTCCACAGATCAGTCCCTCTTGGACTTAACAGATAAGGAAACCCGGGAGAAACTGTCGCTATGGGACCGCCGTGCCGATGCCACGGCTCCCCTCACGGAGAAACAGATGGACTCCGTCCTGGAGATCCGAGCCGCGGCCGAAAAGCTCTCTGTGCCCTCTGAGGTGAGCTGGAGCTCTGGACTCTGCTAGCTAGCTAGCAGTGCTGCTAACTTACTTTCTAAACGCAAGTGATGTCAAATAAAAGTCGAGGCTGCCACTGTATGACCTTAATTCCCCCTTTCATTACGTTACAAGTTAATTTATCTGGCATGTATGTATTTGTGCTTCACCACCTCGTCAACATGTCCAGGTAGTTAGCTTGAAATCAAGGAGCTTAGAAATAATGAGCCTTGTTTTGTTTTGCAGCTACCCATTGAAGACTTGTGTAGCTTGTCATCTAGATCCTTGCAGTCCCCTTTCACTGCGACTGTTCCCGATTCAACAGAAAACATCCTGCTCAAAGGATTTCAGATGCTCAACATGGAAAACAATAGAATAGAAACTGCACAACAGGTGTCTGACCCAGTCAGCTTTAAGCAGTTATGCACCCAATCAGATTTATCATACCTTAATAAGATGCATGGGTGTAATATAATTCCTTTTTTTTTTGTAGTTTTTTGCCTGGTTTGCCAAGCTGCAGGCAAACATGGGCCAGGACGAGAATGCAAAATACAGGTATGTAAATCTTATACTCCTCTGTAGTGTCATGCTGTGTGTAGGGCTGGATATTGATAAGATTATATACAAGTTATAGGCTGGATCCTTTACCAGTTGTCTAATTTATTCCTGATCAGCTTTCCAAAAAGATAGGCCTTAATAGGTCATGAATCAAGTTATGTATTAGTCTCAAGTGTACAGTACAAATAACCTCACTGAGGTTCGCATATGCTTCACTGCCATGTGTTTTTCATAAATTTTAATATTTGGTATTGCTCTGCTCCAGAACACCAGGCATTTTTTTGTTTTCAAACCAGCTCTTCATCTAAATAATCATCATTGCATGTCTAAAATCACAATTTTAGTCACCCATCATGCTTGGATTGAATTTTCCCTAATATCGGTTTTCCATCACTTTTATATCAAGAAATCTTTTTGCTTGCTCATCGCTGACATAACCTAAATTTGGTGGAAAAAATTAGAGATGAAAATGTAAAACGTGCATCTTCAGTGAAATTCTGGCCCCCTACCCAGCATGTTGGCCATAAGCTCAGCGTTATTCTCTGCTCTGCAAAAATTCTGGACAATGTGCACCAGTGCTTCCAAAGCTGCAGATTCATTTGGTGTCATTTTTCTTTTTGAACTTGTCACCGAGTATCCGTTCAGTTTTCTATCCAGTCATTCTCGTTGTTGACTAATTGGAAAATAATAACTTAAAAAAAAGAACATATACATGAACCAGCAAGTGAAATTTGTAAAGGTGTTGGTGAAAGTGCTTGTTGAACAGTGTATCAGATGTTTGCATTCTGAATCAGAGAAACACATCAGCTTTGATTTAAAGGCGTTATTAAACATGCATAATTCTATTTGCAAGGTTCAAGCTTTCTGTTCGGTCAGACAGTCAGATTTATGTTCACCAGTCATGTTTGAGAAGACATTTGCATGCAGCTTAATAGTTGGTGAGGGCAGCAAAAGAAGAAACGATTGAAATGAGATTTCTAACCATCGGAGATACTCCAACAGTTTTGTTTTTTAAAATCACTTTTTATAAAAGAACTCATTGGCATTTTTAAACAATGACTGGCAGACTGAACAGGAAGGTTTGACCCGGATATCCACTAACTCTGCGAAGGCCAGCAGACAATAGCCAGAGGTTTTCCAGATTGTGTGTGCGTTGACTGGGTGTTTGTTTAGAGGAGGACAAGGTCAAATTACATGTTTTTGAAAGAATAAATCAGAATCAAACATGATGCTCTGTGATGCATCCATCCTTCGTCTGCTTATCCAGTTGAGGGTCGTGGGGGGTTGGAGTCGATCCATCCTACTGTTAAAGGCAGGGTACACCGTGGATAGGTCATTAATCAGGTGTAACACACAGAGACAGATAGCCATTTAAGCTCACATTCACATCTACTGTCAGTTTAGAATCACTGGCCTAACGCCATGCGGGAGGAAGCTGGAATATCCAGAGAGAACCCACGCAGACAGATGTGTGACGGTGCTAAACACTGCATCACCATTCTCTCCCACCTCTGTGCTTTATAAAATGCACCATCATACACTACTCACTCAGTTTTCAGATCTCTTAATTGCAGCAAAGTTGTTTCAAGAGTAAAATGAATGAAGTAAGAAATGACAGCTCACAGTGTGTGCTGCTTTCACATATCATCAGGCATGCGCCGCTGTGTTAGTTTCACTCAGCCAAAAAAGTGCAACCATCAAGTGTCACCTTACTGTTGCTGTTGTCAAATCTTCTAAAGCATGAAGCCAATATTTAGCTTCAGTGCACTATGCTGTCAAAGTTGAATGAAAGGAAGCAAAAGATAATGTCTGCTTTCCACTTAGGAAAACCAGAGATGATCTAAACTGCTACCAGGAACACTGTGATGTTATACTAAAAGATGTCAACACAGCTCTTGAGCACTTGGATTCCCTTCAGAAACAGTACCTGTTTGTGTCCAATAAGACTGGCGCCCTACATGAGGCCTGTGAACAGCTTCTTAAAGAACAGGTGAGATGCGCACGGGCACATCAGACTGTGAGCACTTTCCTTTATTAAAATCAGAAGATCCCTGGTAATCAGAAATTGTATGTACTTTGATGCAATATAAAGCATATATAATTATTAAATAAAGCCATTTTTGGTGTCATTTTGTAAAGATTATTCTTATTTTAAGTTAATCAATATGTGCTTGAAATACTGATTTCCTGCTTTAATTCAAGTTGTTTTACAATAAAATTGTATTAACTGTTTATGAATTCAAGTCAAATTTATATGAAGTCCCCAGTTTTCAACATTAATTGAACACTCACAACTGCCTGAGAAGTAATTTCATGGCAAGATGAAGCCTGTTCCCTCGTTATTTCATGACAAATGAAGAAGATAAAAAAAGCTGTTTTAAATTTGTAATTAAAAGCTTTTCAAAGGAATATGAGGATGTCAGAGAGATGATGATGATTCAAGGGAGGGAGATCATCGTTAGGATAAAAAACAAAACAAATGAACCTTCCAGAAAAATAACATCATCTTTGGAAGTGGTCAAATCAGCAAACTGGTGCATTCTTAAAGATAATGAATGCACTGGCCAGCTCAGCTATGCCAAAGAGCCTGAAAGACCACAGAGAACTAAGTGCGTGATGACAGAATTATTTCCATGATTAAGAAAAACTACTTCAAAATATCTAACCAAGTCAACAACACTCTTAAGGTGGTGGATGTATCATTGTCAAGGTCTACAAAGAAGAAAATGAAATTATGGACTATACCAAACCAGGGATGGTAATAATTGTTTCGCCGTTCTCTGAGGAATAAATTAGTACATTGTTGAGTCTGCTGTTAAATGTCTTATAAATGTGTTATAAACTCGAGCTTTTTGCTTTTTGTTCTTTTTTTTCCCCCCACAAGTGTTGGAGATTTGTGCTCAGGCTCGTAGAGACTGGACTGTTGTTAGAAGCTGAACTGAAATTATTAAGCTTCTTATAGCATGATTTTTATTATCTATTTTTGCTTGTTTTAACAATGGTGTTTTGTTTTCTCTCTGTTTGCAGGCAGAACTTGTTGACCTGGCAGAAAGCATACAGCAGAAACTGTCATATTTTAATGAGTTAGAAAACATAAACACGGTAGGCTGTGTCTGTTTGTTTGTTCGTTTGTTAAATGACTAAAACTATGCACTGAAATATGTTTAACTGGTTATTAGATATAGATTTTATTTTCGCACTCAGTTGCTGTAATTTTAAATAAGAAATTATTCTCAATTTTTACATCTTGAAAAATAAGACGAAGTAAAATCTGTAGTTTCTTGTTTTTTTTCTAGATATAGATTTAATTTTTACTGATCTGAAATTATGAATAACACACATAGCAGTGTTTACCAAAAACATTTTTTTAAAATTATAAAAAAGTATTAATTAATTAAAATCGAATGTCTTTGCCTTTGCAGAAACTGAACTCGCCAACCTTGTCTGTAAATAGTGAAGGTTTTATACCAATGCTGTCTAAGTTGGATGACTGCATTGAATATGTTTCATCACATGTAAGTACATTGTGCTGTCAGTTTTGCCTTTGAAGATCTCGTTTTACCTTTTTGTAGGAATATCAGGGATAGAGTAATCAGTAATCAGAAGGATGTGACATTTTTGTTGGAAGCGAATTTCCTTTTATGTAGTGAATGCACATTTACAGCGTGTGATGGAAAAGTTCTGTAAAAAGATCCATTAAAATCAAAAACATGCCCTATATTGTGTTAAAGGTCTTATTCTTTTACACCTCTAAAGCATTTTTAGTGCAGATGGTATTTTTTACAACTTTTAGTGGAAGTCTTGTTATTGTCCCTTGCACTTGTGATCTGGACCTCTACCAGCGTGTCAAAACTGCAGACATTGTTGCTGGGAGACAAATCTCATGAGTGGTTCTGATGGTGAGGGAAAATTGTTTTGGTATACCTCCAAAAAAGTGCACTGTGAGCCATCCCGCCGTGCACAATACTTTAGATTGTTTCCTCAAAATGTTCTCCGTCAGACACCTCAGGATGTTACAGTAGAACTCGGCATTGATAAAATTTATGTTGAGCAATAAGCTGCCTTCAGGCTTGGACACTCAGGAGTCATCAACTTAAAAAAATGCTTGCTCATACCCAGAGATCCAGATGTCTTGATGAGCCTCCAGATGAAATCATGTTGAAACAGGAATTTGTGCTTCCTCTCTGTGTGAGTTTGAGGTCCAAAGTGAAATTGCAGAGTGCACAGTGCATGTGGTCAGAACAGGATTTACAGTCTAGAAATAGCACCATGGACACGACCAGCAAGGTGACCTTGAGCGCGTCAAATCTTTTGATTATCATGGAGGTGCTCTCAGAACACTTTAATCACACCTCATATGCTCAGTGTACATTTACAGTGAGTAATCGGGCACCGGTGAGTAATCAGGGATGTAGACAAGGGGGTGGGGATCAGGGAAACGCAGACCAAAATGATAACCTGTGATAACTCCAGAATGAATGATGTTTAACACTTGCTTATCTCTTTTCATTTCAGCCAAGTTTCAAGGACTATCCTGTTTATTTGGCCAAATTTAAACAATGTCTCTCTAAAGCTATGCATTTCATGAAGATTCACATTGTAAACACTATGCAAAACCTCACAAGCCAGTTAACAAAAAGGGTAAGTAAGCATTCTGTTTTTCTTTAGTGCTATTGACCACTGGTACACACACTGTATGCGTTTAGTGGAGTTTAATTTTGATTTCTTTTTGACTCCCACAGGATCCAATGGGTTTAACTAATGCAGACAACGCCTTTACCCTTTACTATGTAAAGTTCAGAGCAGCTTCACCAAAAGTTCGGGTGAGTTTAACGTTCTGTTGCCTGCTATTTATGCAGATCATAATTTTCTACAGTAAAAATCAAAATTTCTTTTTTCCCCTCTTCAGTCATTGATTGAACAGATAGAGCAGCGAGCAGAGAAGATTCCAGAGTGAGTATTTCTTTAGAAAAAGGCAGTAGTGGCAGCGGTAGCATTAACCTTTTATAAATGTATATTTTGTTATAGTTAATGTGCTAAATGAAGTCTTCTATATTTATATTTATGCAAACAGATACCATCAGCTTCTTGATGAAGTTCATCAGTGTTATCTTGATCAAAGAGAGCAGCTCTTAAGTCCCTGCATTACATCCACCATTACTGACTTGACCAGCCAGAACAGCAAAGACCACTGTGCTTTGGTAAGTCTACTTAAAGGCTGGAATGGCTCTTTAGATATAGTAAGGTGACATTTGAGTTTGCTAAGAATGGACAGCTTGGGGCCCTCTGGGATATTTTCTGCACTGTGTTGAAGCACAAAGCTGTGCACATTATAAATGACCTTAACTTGAAGTTGTGAACAGCAGGGGTCCAGAGATTTCTCCTGTTTTATTCAGAAGTGGATTGCTTTGGAGACTAGGTGTTGTCAGTGTATCCCTAGTCATCCATAACAGTGCTGATTATTACGCTTTGTGTCTGAAATTTTAATAGACCCAAAAATTGGCACAATAAAAGTAAAACTTTTTTCTTTTAGTCATCTCCAATTTCATACTTCCGACAAACCCGATCCAGTTTTGAAGCCTGCAAAGGTTCAGTATTTTGACACTATCATGGCATTTGAAGCACTTCTCTAATTGGCTTGATGGGGATGCTATAATTAAAGCATTTCATGCAACAGAACGTCATAACAGCCGCACCATCTGCTCAGGTTATGCATCTTGTTAATGACTGCTGTAATAGGTGGCTGTATCATTTATGTGTGTTTGCTTGTTTGAGGTGAAGCCAAAGTATTTGCAGGCAATACAGCATGTGATCATTATGTGTATTTGTACAGGTTCGCAGTGGCTGTGCCTTTATGGTTCACGTGTGTCAGGATGAACACCAGCTGTACAATGAGTTCTTCTCCAAACCTACACCTAAACTAGAGTGAGCGGTATTCACATTAGTGTTTAGTAGCTCATGCAGGAAATGTGTGTTTGTTTAAGGTGTGGCATTTTAAACAGAACAATAGGCATTTCCAGTTTTGCTTATTATGTGCAGTGTTATGACAGTTTGTATTGTAGTTTAAGGGCTTTTTTTGCATATTTAAATATCGAAATGCCATTACTTAAGTCTTTGATTCTGCCAATGGAAGCTTAGACAGAAAGTATCGCATATGTTTCTTACAATGCATTGAAACAGTTTTTAATATCTGACAGTGAGCTGCTGGAGAAGCTGTGTTTGTCCCTGTATGATGTCCTCCGGCCTCTGATAATTCACATCATCCACCTGGAAACCCTGTCTGAGCTCTGTAGCATCCTCAAGAATGAGATGTTGGAAGATCATGTTCAAAATAATGGTATGTTGGAACTTGGTTCCTTTTTCTTCTTTCTGTAGGCGATTATTTGACTTGCACAGTCATGAAGAGAAGTTAAAAAATAAATTCTAAATTCTGCCAGCTCATCAATATTTCTGACAGTCTTCTTCAGTGCCACATCTCATATCACAACATGTCAGCTGAGTTATTGTCAGGACTCTTTTTCAGCCACTGTTCTGTGTTGTTGATTGATAGACTTGTATCTTGTGGATCGATGTTTTTGTTGCATCACCCAATATTTCTTAAGCTAGAGTTCTTGTACTGCTTGGCTGAAATTCTCCCATAAAATTTAAAATTTCTTTCAAATAATTGCAAAGCCTCTTGGCTCCTGCTCAATCACACTCCACAGTTGGGATGAGGTTTTGATATTGGTGTGGAGTGCCTTTTTTCTGTCCTAACACAGCAGAAATGTTGTGCAGCACCGAGGCAAACTTGAGACATGTTTCTTTTTTTAAAAACTCTTGAGAGCAGTGGTATTTTTTTTTTTGTAGTGTTCTTTCATTACCGTCATTTTCATTTACTGCTTTTCTTCTTATGGACATGTGATCAGAGACAAAGCGAGCTGTGAGTGAGGGTCCTTGGGTCCTTTTTCACATTGTGCTTTTGGCTTGATTTTTGCCAGACACCCACTCCTAGGTAGAGTAGCAACAGACCTGATTTTCTTCATTTTGTGGTGAGTTTGATAAACTCCCAGGTCTGCAAAATTCTGGGATAATTCTGGCTGGATTTGTAGAGTTGATTGATATTGTTTAGTTTCCTGACACCGACCCAGCTTTTAAACATAGTCAGCAAGTTTTCAATAGGGTTGAATTCAGGGCTTTTGGAAGGCCAATCCAGAAGCTCAAGTCTAGGCTGCTCTATCCATTCTGATCCCAGTTTTGATGTGTGTTTGGGATCATTGTCCTGTTGGAACACCCAACTTTGTCCAAGCTTCAGTCATCTAGCTTTTGATTTGAGGTGTGAAGTTGAAGTTTGAAACTTTCCAACTTGTATAAATCTATAATTCACTTTCTTAGATCGTCACTGGGTTTCACTGGACCTTTCCATTTTGTTTCGGGGGTTTTTTGTTATATCTGTCAGCCCAGTGAGAAGTGTCAAATAAATTCTTTTTATAGTGTTAAAAAGAAACTGACAGTTGTAGTCAGTCATGATCCCAAATAAGAAATTAATATCACTTGGCCTTGATAAGTTAAAAGACATTGTAGAACCTTCAGTACTACCTATTAAAAGACACTTATGTTTAGTTTTGAACCTGTGTGAATGACAGAAAATCCAAATAAAGGTGTTTGCTGTAAAATCACTCCACCCCACCTCCACCACACTTCAAAGAAATCAATAAAAGCCCCAAATAAATTACCATGAGAGTAATGCCCATGGTGAGAGTATGGAAACATCTGACCACAACTCTACATCCTGAACTTACTATATTAGTATTTTAAACTTTTTAATATTTGAAATATTAAAAACTATTTGACGTTTTAATATGAGCGCCTGCATCATTCCAGCTGCATACTGTGTATCTATCTTACAGACAATAATTAAAAGTATTAAAGATCCCCTTTAATGAAAATCCACATTGTTAAAAACGGTAAATTATTTTAAAATTACAAATTAGGTGCATTTATTAAATGAGATGTATTGTTCCTCACAGAGCTCGATTGTATTTGTTGCGCTATCGAGGCACTGCACATGGATGTGTAGGCGAACGGAGGCACAGCACACTTTCTCGAATGGATTAATGAATCATAGCAAATACATTTCAGAGCAATAATCAGCTATCGCTGCAATAAGTTTATCATCCCATGGAGGAGCTGCAAGAGAAGATAGGATTTATTTGAAGCTTATGGGGCAAAGAACAACTGATTTTCCCTTTGTGCGAGACCAACACATTTTAAATCTTTTTACATAATATTCAGGTTATAGTTCAGACCCTAAAGGGACTTGTATTTGTTGAATCTTTTCACAGCAAAGTAGTGGTTGAACTGTAAACTGACCTGCGTGCTTTCATGCAGCTGCTCAGCTGGGGGCCTTTGATGCCGTTGTGAAGCAGATGCTGGAGGACGTTCAGGAGAGGCTGGTCTATAGGACTCACATTTATATCCAGACCGATATCATAGGCTACAAACCAGCTCCAGGGGATCTGGCTTACCCTGAAAAACTGGAGATGATGGAGGTAAGGTTTTTATATGTTCCTTTTTAAGATCTCTGTTATGTAGTTTTGCAGGCAAGCTTTAAGGGATAATTTGGTTTGGTTCTTATTCAAAGGCAGTGGTCCAATCCAAATATGTGCCCTAAGACCTAAACAGTTCACCTAGTATGTGATTGAGTGTTAAAAGATGCAATTGCTCAAAATATTACGAGTAGGAGTAAATAAGACTTTTGACATGTCTTATTACTTTTGTAGTGACCAAACATGTTATATACTGTTGTTGGTTTGGGACTTTATACTTTTTTTGTCTTAAGAGTAAAGATACTTGAGAAATAACAATAACTTGAGGTTAAATTGGTTCCTTTGTGTTTGTATAACTTTGTCTAAATCTTCTGGAGCTCACCTAGTTGGTGCTTTGATGTCTGGGTAACATCTTGCTGAGTGGGGACTTTTTTTTTTAAACACAGTGCTAACCTTTGGCATAAAGCTAAATGTATCTCTCCCTGTAATTTATGATATTTTTGCCACTTAATTTTCCATTAAAGGTCTATTTTTAAAAAGGTTTTGGTGGAACTGAAGTCATTATTAGTCATTAACCATCTGTGCCCTCCTCAAAACCACCAGTCAGAAACAGTCATTTCACCTTGCAGAACATAGGAGTTACCCTTTAAAACATCACAGCTGAGGCAGCTGTTTTAGCTGCTGATTGGAAAGGCCTGTCTAACAAAAAGAGGTGTAGAGGTGAAAGTATTCCTGAATACGGCATGCACTTTAACTGATACAATTTTTGGGTTAGCTGGCTGAAGCACATTTTGCTGCTGATGTCTTTCACAGCAGTAAAGTGCTTTTGCTTCCTTTTTTTTGTAGGGAATACGCTGTGAATGAGTTCCTCATACAACGTCCTTTCAAAGAACCAGAACTGTCATTCTAACTTATAAATTCTGTTATGTGCTGTGGTGTCATAGTATATACTTGTCCCTCTACATATGCTTTTTTTAAATAAATAAATACTGCTGTAATACTTTCAGCTTCTATGCAGTTAGCTGCTATGCAACCTCGATGTAATTAGTGCTGCAAAAATAGTATTTTCATATACTGTGTATGTATTTTATTTATTTCTTTTTTTATTGTTGATACACTAGTTTAAATTATATGTCAGTAGAGTGTTTTTTCATACGCACCATTAGCACTGTCTGCAGGTCCATGAAAATATATTTTAAGTGTGAATTTAAGCCTTAGAAAACTTAAGTTTCATGAATGTCTGAACGTGTTGTTAAATATGCCTTTGAATTGTTACTAATGTCTTAAAATCTTCTAATGTCTTGCATACATACACTTTCTCAAACTCACACATTCTCTGATATTTCCTCTGATATTTATGAGTCTTTTTGTCTCGCTTCTTTGACTTTTTAAGTTTTATTTTATGTTAAACTTTCAAAGACCCATAGATTTCTTCTGTAGAAGAGACATCTAACGCTTTCTGTCTGCAGCTTCATAATAAGTTTGAATGTTTTAAGCTGAATTATGCAAATTTATTACTGTGGAATTTCTTTGGTCTTGTGAATACTCAAATGCCGTTAGATATGCCTTTGAGTCCTAACTTTTATTTAATGACTTTTAAATGTTTTGCACCTACACTTTTTTTCCCCATTAACATCAGATCACCCTGATGTTCTTAGTATTTCTTAGATGTTTATCTGACTTCCTGTTTGTATACAAACTTGTTTTGCAAGTAAAATTTTATATTCATTTAGCCTTTTCGAAACCCGTGGGCCTCCCGTTGAAGCAAAAGTGGAAGAACATGACTTTCCAGAATCTTAAAATGTTCCTGCCTACCAACTCTCGCGTTTTACTTTCCCTGTCTTCAATAGAAAATTGCTCAGAGCTTGAAGGAAGAGCAGATGAAGCAGATGTCACAGGAGTCCGTTTTTTCTGATGTACAGCTTGACGATTCTAGTGGAAGAAGAAACAGCAGCGCTGGTCTGTGTTTCCAGATTGTGACACTAGCTTCCTGACAGTGTTTGGTGTTGCTGTCATTTATTGCCCAATGGCTTCTCCTCTTTTGAATATAGGCAAAGTAGAAGCATCTCGCCTCCAGACATCCGTCTCTCCTGCAGATCTGCATGGCATGTGGTACCCTACCGTCAGACGAACACTGGTTTGTCTGTCCAAGCTCTACAGATGTATTGATGTGAGTTCTTTGTGTTATTAGTTGTTGTTTTTTGTATGGAAACGTGTACAGCGTTTATTTTAACGCTTTTAAATTTCTTATTCGTGCATTTCCAACTCTTGGTCTTTTTCCAGAAAGCAGTCTTCCAGGGTTTATCTCAAGAAGCCTTATCTGCCTGCATCCAGTCCCTGCTTAAAGCTTCTGATATCATCCTTAAAAACAAGGTTGGCATGCAGCGTAGAGTATGCCTTTGTATTTCTTCTGAGCTTTTAAAATTGCATTTTTATTAAAAAAAATAGTCTGGAAAGTGCCTTTCTTTTTACGTAGTAAATAAGATGTGGTCCCCGCTAATGAAAAATTCCTTCAGGCTACAAGATCCTTAACTAAAGCAGCTGGGATGTCATTTAAAGTTTATTTTAATCGGTACTTTATTATGCTCCACAGAGTGTTCAGCAGACCATCCCTTATTTATGGGCTTCTCTCACCTTCAAATTTGCTGTCAATATCTGTGCTAACTGGCCCATTTCAACCTAACGCTTTAAATTAAAGCAGCAGCATCAGTCTCAGAGGACACATTCCCACCCCTTGTTGATGTCTTTTTCCAATGTTTTAGTTGCTAGTTGAGCAATAAATGATTTCAGATGCCTTTTTCCCCCCCTCACAGTAATATGTCTCTTTCTGGCTATGGTTAATCAGCAGTTATTAATTAGGCATATTCCCTTATCGTCACTGAGCCCATGCTTTTTATGTTCTCTGTAGTTTGGATAGTCATCAGATGTCCTTTTGTTCTTGGCTGCCTGCAGTGTGGATTTTACCGTGTGCCTTTTACGTTCTGTAGACACAAATAGATGGGCAACTTTTCCTGATCAAGCACCTGCTGATAATGCGTGAACAGATTGCCCCATTTCACACCGATTTTGCCATCAAGGAAATCTCACTGGACCTGAAAAAAACGCGAGGTAAGATAATTAAAGGTGGAGGGAACATTGACGTTCAGCTCCATAAAGCCACTCATTACATTTTCATGCTCATTAAGCAACTTGTGCCTATCACATGCACCGGTGGCAACAATTAATGTGGAAATTGTAATCCAACACTATAATGTACATTAACCAGTGGCACACAGGGCAGATTTGCTCCCCCATCACCCTTCTCATAGTCAGTAAAGTATTACATGTGGCCACTAGAGGGCAATCTAATTCTGCACCAGCACAGATTTAGCGTCTCTTCTGTTTTTTCTTCTTTTTTTTTGGTTAAGATGCTGCCTTCAAAATCCTGAACCCTAAGGCTGTTCCCAAATTCTTCCGACTTAACAGTCACAACGCCATACTTGAATTCCTGTTGGAGGTAGTGTTTTTTTTTCTTCACCTTTTTTGACTAAATATACCATACACTTTATGTACTTTGATAGCACCCTGCCTGAGGGAAATGCCACTTGATAGTCCTAAAGCCTTTTTCTCTGTGGCCCCCAGGGAACACCAGAGATAAAGGAGCACTACATTGACTCTAAGAAGGATGTGGACCGACACCTGAAGTTCAGCTGTGAGCAGTTTATTCAGCAGCAGACTCAGATCTTTGTGGGGAACCTTGAGGAGTTTCTCACCAAGGTAACTGTTAGAGCGAAGGCAGAGTTAGCCTCAGGCAGCAAAGGCTCATCCTGACCTTCATTTTTTTCAGCTTTTACCTTTTACAAACATTATTTGCTTATTCAGTGATCACTGAAGGTCTCGGCACTTAACTGACAAGCGAAGATAAAATGACAGTTTGGTTTTTTTTCTTCATCGAGAAAATCTAATTCAGCGTGTGTATATATGTGTTCTTGTGCTTTGTGTTCTTTAACTGCAATAATTCTACCAGGTAACACACTGCCTATGCCTTCTTTCTACCTACCAGACTCTGTTTTGTGCTATTATTTATGTAAATACCGCTGTGATTGAATTAGTTTAAATGGCAGCAGACCCTCTTGTGCTTGTTTTCTTACCATAAATGACACAATTTAAGCCTTTTCAAATTTTTATGTTTTACCTTGGCTGCGTCTGCTTTCAGGTTGCAGCTCTTAAAACTATGGCCATCCAAGGTGGTCCCACGTACAGTATGTCTCAGCAACCTTGGGCACAGCCAGGTAAGATTTGTCTCAGGAAATGCCATAAGCATCGTACTGTAATTCATCAAAACCTGTATAGTAAATGCTAGAGGGCATGTCAGTGTTTTTTTTCTTTCTCTCTTTTCAGCAAAGATCAACGATATAGTGATGGCTACCTACCGCGTGATGAAGAGCAAGCTGCCAAGCACTTTACA
This sequence comes from Mchenga conophoros, assembly GCF_057382185.1. Classification (NCBI taxonomy): domain Eukaryota; kingdom Metazoa; phylum Chordata; class Actinopteri; order Cichliformes; family Cichlidae; genus Mchenga; species Mchenga conophoros. The sequence goes on from NC_140541.1 coordinate 21,590,241, forward strand.
GAGCATGTCCTTGTACTTGGCCAATAGAGACACAGAGTTCATCCTTTTCAAGCCTGTCCGGGTGGGTGGCAGCAAACCAAGGATATAGCATGTTACTACATGAGTCACTTTCTTTTTAAGCCATTGTTAAAGCTCGAGGAATCCAAGAATCCTTTAAGACTGTCTTTACAAAGCAGGGATATTATGCTCCCCAAGGTCCAATCAGCAGTTTTTAATAATATAAATAACACTGTATTTGCATGTATCATTTTTCGAGAGCTATAGAAAAAGGTCACGTTTGAAATCTACTTTTGGAATGACTCTTGTTTAAATTTTGGCTTTTAGATTGTGCCTTTAGCTGTAAGTTGTTAGTGAGATTGAACTCTAATAGAGAAATCTTTGTGCTGCCTGTGTACTATTCGTCAAGGTGCCAGGTGAGGCTGAATGAGAGAGAAACAAAATTCAGCGGTTGACATGGAAACAAGATAGCGAGGGGACATAGGCCAGATGGAAATGCGGTTTTAATTTCCTTCCAGCACTCAGTAATAGGATGGCTTTTTCCACAGAATAACATCCAGCAGGTATTCCAAAGACTGCACGCTTTGCTTCAGGAGGAATACAGTGGAGAAGACCTTCAAATCATTGCATGTCCATCTATGGAGCAGGTACAGCACTGTGGGATTAGCACTGCCTAAAGGCATCTGACTTAGTTTTAATAACACTGCTGCAGCATCCAAAACTGCTGAAAGCAACTTGAGTGAAGAAACATTAAATAAGGTATATCAGCTAAGGCACGGTGAGCACTCATCATTTTTCACGGCTCTCTTTCAGATTAACCTGCTGCTGTCTGTGAATAAGTAATGTGGGGTGTAAGGATTCTGATTTAACTGCCTCTGGATAGTGATGGGCTGCTCCAGCGCCGGCCATGACCAGGAGCTTTGAGGTTGAGTGGGCGAGATGACCAGATGACTGCACCTGAGCTGCATGCTGGACCAGGAGAACTGAACCAACAGCAAAAAAAAGAAAAATCAGCACAGGGCCAAAGAATTTCCTATAGAAACTCAAGTAGCTACAAGTATGAAGGGGGTTCAGGTGAAGTCTACACACAAACTGGGAAGTGGAGATTATCCTGTGGGTTACTGAGTTGATCATTTTGTTTGACTAAAATTAAATGTGGTGTTGGGGGTTTTAAGGTTGCTTTGTTGTAGAACAAATCCACTTTGAAAAGGGCGGATTTGTGATTACAGTTGCATCTCTCTGTACACCAAATTGAATTTGCACACTCTGTGATGGTGGGGTGCAGGCAGCGGCGCTTCAGGTGCACGAATGGAGCCACTAAGCAGTCGCTCATCAGCGCAGGTAGCTAACAGCCAGTAAAAGGGGCTCACATTCAGAGCTCCCTTGAGTGGTTTGGAAGGGTAAGAGAAAATGCTGCAAAATGTTTTATTCATCTATTTTAAACTGTAAGAGTCTTTGTAACACAGTTAACAGAAATATGATGACCTGTAGTACGTGTGTCTCAGATCCAACAAAGTTTTCCCCTCTAATCAACGCAAAATCCAAGCAGCTGTTTTTTCACCTCCTTACAAATTGTTTTCTTATTTCTATTGCAAGTGTGTAAAGACAATGGAATGTTATGTTTTATACTTTTTCCTTTTATAACTAAGTTTATTAAAACAAATATACTTCTACTCTATCACAATAATAGACTGTTGGGAGCTGTGCCCTGCACATGACTTGTGGGTATGTTTCCTGCAAGGTAACAAAAGTAACAGGACATTATACATGTAACTTTTGCGTAGCTCTGTCCGATGTAAAATGATGTGTACAGTTATTATATTTAAGGACATTCTGATTTAAAAAAAAAAAAAAAAAAAAAAAAAGTTGATGATCTTCGGCTCGTTTTATAAAGCTCTTTGTCACTGAATTCAAATTCGGAGCACACTGCAGCTTTAGTCACTTCAAACAAATGAGAAACTGCCATTCAAGGACATCATCGGCTTTAGGGGGTCTTCTTGGCAGACCGTTGCTGTTTCACTGGCAGCTGCCGTCTTTCCATGTGAGAGATGAAGCTTTGCTGGGGCTTGACCTTCTGTGGACTGACAGGCTTTTGATAGGTGATGAGGGACTGGATGTTCTGGAGCAGGACATTGATCTCTGCACTCTTCTGCTGCAGATACCTCTGAAGCATGTCAGGCTCTGGCAGCATTAGACCTTTGCCTTGATTCAGCTGCAACAGCAAGGCAGTAGAAAGGAGAATCAATGCTTTGGTCTAAAATTAGGTTTGCTCTTCGTATCTTGTATTCCTGCAATTCCTAAAAAACTATAATAATAACACAAGCCACACTAACTTACTTTCAGTTTTGTCCAAAGTTTACACTGACTTTATCAGTGTTTTGGATTGAATGCAGTTGTGTTGGGCAGAAGTGCTGTCACTGTGAAACACTACATGATGCTTATTGTCAAGACAGCTCCGGTGTTTTGCTTTTGTTTTGTTTTCCTTAAAATGTTTTGAGTTACTACAGTACGTTCCTCCACATGAAGTCAGATTTACCCTTATAAAGAGAAGCAGCGGCTGAACAATAAACCCCTCAGGGGTCTTACTGTCTCTTCCAGATCGTTTGTCATTTCCTTCTGCTGCCAAGTTTGTCAATAATTGAACAGTGAAACTTGAAATTCTTCAACAGAAACATGCTGAGAACAAAACAGAATTTAATTATATAGTAAAATGCTCATTTTATACCAATTACATTTCCACTATGAAGAAAAATAGGAAAAATATTATAGAACCAATTATAGCCATCTCCTTGGTAACCAGTAACCTGTCCTAAGTTGCTTCAGTGTGAAGCTGCTAATTTTTGCCTTTAGAGGATCACACATAGAAGACCATTCAGCTGTCAGAATAGCTGATTTTATATATATTTATATAGTTAAGGCTGGTAATCAAAAGGATGTGCGATTGTTTGGTGAATCTCTGATCTTCAATTAGATATACACTAAAGACTCACATGAATTTTCTATCTGAAAATTTTTTTTTAAAATGTTTCGTAAGTGGTGCAACCCCTGATGAGCCAAATTTATTCATCAAAGAAGAACAAAATTAAAGGAACACACAGAAAACACATCAGATCTTAATGGGGAGAAAAAACAATATTGACTGGGTAATGTGTTAGGAACAAAAGGATGCCACATCATCTGATGGGAATGAAAATGAAAATGGGTGTGTTTGATTTCTACAGAGAGCAGAAATCAAACACACCCAAAAAATTCAAAGTGAAAAAACGATGTAGTAGTCTACTCCATGTTACAAAATGGAACTCAGTAGTTTGTATGGCCCCACATTCATTGTATGTGTATTGTGTGCATGCCTGACAGCGTCGGGACGTGCTCCTAAAGAGAAAACAGATGGTGTCTTGGGGGATCTCCTCCCAGGTCTGGACCAGGGGACCACTGAGCTCCTGGAGAGTCATTCCAGCTGCTGGATGGTAAAACATAATGTCACAGAGGTGCTTTGTGTTCTTTAGATTTTGCAAGCATGGATGCCAGTCAACAGTATCTAATCCTTTATCCAACTGGAACTTTCTCCATACTCTCTTCACATAAGACTGGGCTTTGTTATGCACTTGGAGAAACCCAGGACCTTCTGCACCAGGTTCTAAGCATATGGAGAATTTTTATACATGCAATCAGGACATAGAGGTCTATGCATCCCTCCAGCCATCACACTGGTCATGCTGATCGATATTACAGACAGCATAATGTTCTCCACGGCTTCCTTGGAGCCTTTCACGTCAGTCGCATATTCAGGGTGAACCTGCTCTCATCTGTGAATAGCACAGGGTGCCAGTGGTGAACCTGCCAATTCTGGTATTCTATAGGAAATGCTAATTGGGCTCCACAGTGCTGGGCAGTGAGCACAGGAGCCACAAGAGGAGGTCAGGCCCTCAGGCCACCTTCATGAAGTCTGTTTCTCATTGTTTGGTCAGAGACATTTTGTGCCTCTGGCAGTGCTCACTTTGTTCCTCCTTGCACCAAAGACTGCTGATGGGTTAAGGAGCTAGAGTAACTGTCTTGTGGAATCTCCTCCATGGTTTTGGGATCGCTGGAAGTCACAACACAACCTTCTGGCAATGGTTCATATTGATGTGCGTTCTTGGAGGAGTTGGACCTGTGTGTGCTTCCTTTGCAGTGTCGAGGTAATCACCTCATGCATAGAAAGGTAATACAAAAATGTAATGTTGGAAGCCACCAGAATTGTTAGCAGTACTGACCTTTGATCTATCTACACCGCTGGGTCCCCATCAGCCACATTTTCTTCAGCAATAACTACCGCAGGCTTCAGGAAATCCTCTGATATCTCACAAGCTGCCTTCTTCACAGAAGCAGTCGTTATTTATTCATTCACTCATTTTTATTATCATTTGTTTGTTAGAGAGGCAGAGAAGAGCGTTTTGGTAAAAATCTAAGCGGAAATGTTTTTATTTTAAAGGCCACGAATCTGGATTGATGTTTTTTGAGCTCTTGTCTTTTAAGAGTAATTTCAAATGGTGCTTGATTTAAGATTTTATTTATCCAGGCAGACAAATCCAAATTATTCCAAAAGATAAAGAAATGGAGGTGATTTAATTCTAATCTAACAATCATTGTTTGGTTAAAGCAGACTCAAACAGAACTTCTTGGGATACCTCATGTCTTTTAGTGAATTTGGATGGTTGGGTCACAGAGAATGACTGAGAGGACATGCTCACACCGCAAAAGCACTAAAATTTGACTTATTCAGCCTTGATAGCTTACTTCTGAACCTGAATCACAGGCTATTGGCATTGTAGCTTACATAAGAGTGCTCCAATCGAAAGCTGCCAAATCCAAATTCAAAACTTGGAGTAAACTCCAGATCTGCTTAATGTATCACTGAATAATGGGGGAACAGGCTTCACCTGGCTATAAAACTGTTAGTCAGTTGTCCGATCATCTTTGAGGCTCTGAAATAGTGCACGATGTATAAAAATGGTTGTCTTTTCTAAATGGCTAATGCATTTACTTAGGTTAAACCCGATGGATTAAAGCTGAAAGACTTATCCAACCCAGTTTACTGTGTGAAGCTCAACTGAGGCTCATTGTTAAGTCACAAATTCACTAGGTTCTAAACAAAGTAGTGCTCATATATCAGAATTGGATATTTGATGTTTTAAATTACCTCTGTTTGTTTGATATCCCCAGTAATCGTAACTCACTGCTGCACACAGTGACTTCTGTGAGCAAAATCACTTATTTTCACTTCAGTCAGTTTTTATTTATCATGAGCTGCACACACACACACTCACACACACACACATTCTTACCTCTTTTGGGTCATTGCTGTTGACTATCAGATCGCTGGTCACCGGGGGTTTCTTCAGCGGCTGGCAGCACTCACATCAAATGTTCAGCACGGTCTGCGGCAATGCCTCTGATCCACTTGACGTTGGGGGTCTGAAGACATTATTTGAATAGATGCTTTTCATTCTCTTCTCTCTGTCTTTGTCTCTAAAAGACACTGTCAGAAACACAGCATCTAAATATCCCAGCAGCTAATGAGGTATTCAAAGACAGGGTCGGAGACGGACACATTTTAAAACAAGCAAAAGCCCCTACAGGCAAGCTTTGATGCAAAAAAGAAAAAGAAAGAAATGCACACTAATTGCATGGTCCATAAATGAATTCACATTTATAGCAGGGGATGAAAACCAGCAGTTTAAAAGTAGTACTTTCTTGCATACCTTGTCCAGACTAGTTAGCAGCTCATTCGTTTCTCGTTGGCAGGCTGGAGGAGCTGGGGGAGTTTCCGTGCTGAGCAAATCCAACACTTCATTATCTGGGGATATCTCCACCTCAGATTTCGTGTTTTTAGGAACACTCTGAGGAGAAAAAAAAAAAACAAAGACACTTCATAATTTATTAAATTCTTTGAGGTCTTTAACTTGTGCTTCATGAATAAATCAAAACCGTGAAACTCGGTCTCTGGATACCATGTCATATCATCTTTCACAAGATAAAACTTACACTGTGACAAGGATAGACAAGGCTCTGAAAACCCACATTCAGTATTTCTTTGGCAATAGGAAAAAGATCTCTGAAAAACACAAAAAAGCCTCCGTGTATGCTAATTGTATCAATTCACCATTTATTTCTCGACTCTCCAGAAAAAAAGGGTGTTTTTAAATGTTGGTTTAATAGCATAAAACACTAGAATCTAGCTACACTAGGCAAATTAGACAATTCCTCGAGAGATTATTGTTGTAAACATTCTCCGTAGTATATATCCTGATTATAACCTTCCTTTTTGTACAAATGTTGATTTTTTTTTCTTCTTTCTTTTGTTGTCTCCATCTCACTTGATTTGCCTAGCGAGTCAGGTTTTTGCATCATTACTGTGATACTTTTGGAGATGCGCAGAGAAACCACAAAAAAAGGAAGAAGCAGACACAGAATGGACGGATAAAAACAACAATTTTCACCGCTAGTGTAAGCAATTGTGTCTATAAGACACCACAACAGGGAAAAAACTTTACCTCAAGTTCTTTAAATCCTACCTCATCTTCTGTTTGATCTCTCCTGTTCTCGCCACAGCCATTAGTGTACAGGACTGTGCACAGTATATGGTGTGGATAAAAGCAAAATCAAAAGCTTTACGGACTTTAGATGTTTAGAGTCTTATCCATCAAACAGGTACCATTAGCTTGGTATATTTGATTGGTTCCAAATTCATCCTGCTGCATGACAACAAGGCAAACACGCAGCCAGAGACATAAAAGACTATCGTCAGTGACAAGCAAAACAACGAAGCATGCAACAGATGGTATGATCCTCTCAGAAGTCTGATCTTAATATCTACTTAGTAGGAAAGAACACAAAGAAACTAAGCAACCGAGTCAGTCTGAGTGGGCCTACCGTCTTCAAAAACCATGTGCATATACAACTAAAGCACAACAACTGCATTATTCTTAAATTAAGATAATTAGTAGTGTCTTATGTGTAATTAAAAGCTAACATTTTAGTTAGAATACACTGCCTGGCATGTCAGTGTGTAAGATTTTTCTACAGTGATACATTTTTCATTTACAATTTCAGTGATTTGCACAGGATATGCCAGTTTCACTACATGCTGAACACTTTTCCAGTTATTTATATATACTGTATATTTAAATATAACATGTGATAGTATGGATCCAGTTTGTTGTGCATTTCCAATGACACTGAAAACCTTGTTAAATATACTTTACACTACTGTACTTAATCACGCTCATGCCAACAAAGCAGAGGAGGGAAGAGCCAAAAGAAAAAGACATTGCTACCAACATTTTTGCCTCAGCGCTGTGTTGTGTGTCATGATCCGTACAACTTGGACAAGTTAACACGGCGTTATGGTCATGGTTAGTACATGCCATTTAAATCTCTGGGGAATGTGTTAATTGACACATTGACAGTTTTTATTAGCGGGAACAGGAGGTTGAGATGGACGTGGCAGAATTGATGATGCTGAGCTTTTCACTGGGAGTGACCTGGAGGGACAGGATTAGACGTGGGTAGACCTGAGCTGTTCTTCTGACAATTTCCCTACAACTTGTCCTTCTGACAGCTCAGGTTGAGTGGATTGGTGACAAAGTAAGAGCGGTAATGTTGAGATGGGTTGGACATATGCAGAGGAGGGATAGTGGATATATTGGGCAAAGGCTGTTGAATATGGAGCTGCCAGCCAGGAGTAAAAGGGGACGAGCACAGAGAAGGTTTATGGATGTTGTGAGAGACGAAATGGCGATTTCTGGGGTGGTAGAAGAAAATGCTAGTGATAGCAGGAAATACAGGCAGAAGATCCACTGTGGCGACACCAAAAGGGAACAGCCGAAAGAAGAAATGGTCAAAATCAATCTTCAATTACTGAAAAAATAAGTTTCATTTTAACAGAGTGAAAAAAATGCAACGAATTTGAGACTCATCTATTTTCAGTGTACATTTACAGGAATGTTTTGACACAACATGTATGGTAGTATGGAGACTGAAAAGTTTATAGTTGCCTCACAATGTATGTATTGGGATGCTACGGACATGATTAATTTATGAAAGGATTTCTACAAGTTTGATTTTTATATGCTCTGCACCAAAAACAGCCATCCCTTATACCTTTCTAGAAAGACTCCTAGATAACAAATGAGATGAAAAAAATGTCAGAGAGGAACCTAAGTGGATAGCAATTATGATGAAAATAAAATCTTTAGTATTTTTTTGTTTATTAACTTTAGAGAAATTGCACAAGACTGGCAAGTATGACCTATTAAGAATTAATTCAGACTGACTCACTACAGCTGGGCAGACAGAGCAAGAGTGCATGCAGTTTAACCATTTCATATAAATTAGAAATAGCATACAGAATGTGAAAAAAATAGTATTGCGATGTGTCCGGCTGAATGGTAACGTATTAGCAGTCAACAATTTATTGCAAGATGACCGGTTGTTATCTGTTATGTTTAAAAGATTTCGTATAAATGGCGAATAATTCATAGAGCTAGGAAGAACGAGGAAAGACAGAATGGACTGTGTTTACCATTTAATGTGTGTGTGTGTGTGTGTGTGTGTGTAGCTGCTGATCAAATCTTTTACAATCTGAATGCAACCGTGAATGACTTTGCATCATATTATTCAAACAAATCTGAAATAATGCAATGCTGTAAAACGCCATCGCTGCCATAAAAGAGGCGAGCTTTTTGCCAATTCTGTATTTCTCTCTTAATTTACATCGGCCTTTATCTTTCCGGGTCACTTCTCCTTCTCCATTTGTTTGTTAAACCACTGCATCTGGGGAAGGAAAATGTAATGTGGCTTAATGTGGTGCAGATTTGCAGAGTGGTGGAACTTGCAGGTCTGCATCAGGCCAAGCAGAAAGTAAGTCTCTGTGCTTGTCATTTGGAACACTGTGCTCTGGCTTTTTATGATTCTTTAGAAACGAAAGACAAAAAATGCTTCATTAAAATCAAAATGACACATTATCCCTTTTCAAAATTATTTTTCTTTTCTTTACAACTAATGATTATCATGAATGGCTGCTCTGATATACTGCGTGGTTTATAATGGAGGCTCCCGCTGTATATTTTTCACGTATAAGAGCGGCATATCAAATCATCGCAAGCACAGTTTGTAGTGCATAAATTTACCATTAACAACTTTAAGCTTTGACCTCAGATGAAGCTTAATATTTCCATGATGTGCGAAGGTGAAATAGGTTACGTGCATTTTTAGGGGGATATGCACACACACAAACTGATGTGCAGCCCAAGAGTGAAGGTGAGAAGCTTGAAGGGAAGGTTGCATACTTGTGGATAAAAATACAGCCAATTCCTGCACCTCCTCAGATCTCCGGTCTCACCAAAGCAGAGACCTCTACCAGGGGTCAGATTCAACCTTTAAACATACCACAGAGATTAGTGAGGCAGCTGGTCCAAAGGTCTTTAAAGAAACCTATCAAAAAAACTGCAGGTTTGAATTGGTTTTCAACATTAATTTTATATTTGGTTAAAAGGAATAGTTTTACATTTTGGAGATCGCACTTCTCCTCTAATAAAATAAATTAGATGAAAGCTTAGGTAATCTTTTACTGAGGTCATATACCAGACTATTTATGTGGGAGGAAGTTTTACTACATTTGGAGACAGGAGGCAAGTTGCAACTAGTATTTTACTGAGATGAGCTAAGAAGCTGCATATTTGCTATAAAGACAGGAGAGTGGTATCCATCTGCACATCTTCTTCTAATTCTCCACCACAAAGCAAATATGTTTCTTAAAATGTCAAACCATTACCTCAAGGCCTCATTTTTAGAAAGCCCTCTGTTTAAATCCATTTCATAACCCTTATAGAGTAACAATTACCATATCATTCCACTGGGATGATAGTATGTGGAACAGCTTTTATTTTGCAAAAATGCCTTTGATGCTGGGCGCTACGTCCTTTCTACCAGGATTATGTAAGTGAAGTCAGCAGCTTCTGCGGAAGATATTATAATGGCTGCTTTCCCAGAAGGACAGCTTTGTCTATTAAGGATCATTAACACTGTGCAAACCTTTTATCAAAGGGAACAAATGTAGTCTCTCATTTGTACTTTGACCTTGTCCTTGATCGTCCACTTTCAGCACTGCTTAAAAGGATGCAAAACATTATCCGTTCCATTCACGCATAAGGTCAGAAAACATTTCCCACTTTTGTGGAACTTCTTAATTAGCCTGCCTCCTTTAGCTGTGACACGAAGCCAAATAAACACAATCGGCTCAACACTTTGGTCTGCCCTCCTTTTCCGAAGCGTACAGAGCTTTTTGAATTCTGCAGTGATGTCCTTTTTTTTTTCTTCTCAATTTTGCCACAGATGATCAAACACATATGCTTTAAGATGGAACACAACAACAGCAATGTCATTACAAATGCATGAGCATACCTTTGGATCATCATCATCTGTCTGTTCTTGTAGACACAATGTAAACATGCTAGTAGTAATTTTTGTTTTTAAATATTACCCCAGGGATGAGGCTCATCAATGATCTTTTTTGACATCCATTTGAAGAGTTTGTTTGATCTTAATACAACCTTAAGAAACAAAGGATACTATCTATGTATTCGTATCATCTCCATGGGAAGCATAAAAGACCACATGCTTAATATTGCTGTAATTTATCTTGAGAAGTCTCGAGGTTGCATACATAATTATACCTTTGTACAAGTCTTGGGTTTTCTATGGAGCTTCAAATGTTTCAGCCTACTTAAAAAAAAATACAAAAAAATCTGCAGATAGGGGGAAATAGTACTCTGGTGTTGCCAGAAAACTGTACCAATTAGAATTATTAAGGAACCTTTCAGGTCTAGTGTTGCTAAGTGCAGGGCCAAATGAGTAGGGTTTAATGTAGTCCAGCTAAATCTGTGTGGACCTGGCAACAATCTGTTACATCTTATCATATTGCGAGTTTGGAGCTATTAAGTGCCAATTTCTTTCTCAGATAGATTCTAATGGGAAGGAAATTGCAAGAACTACAATTAATTCTATAGATAATGCTTTCAAAGCTTCTTAAACAGTTTTACCTCTCCCTATGTCCTACATTCCTATGGCCTATAATTTCATGATCAAATTGGTTGGTTCTGGTAGTTGGGTAAACACTGATGTCTTTTTTTTAAATTAAATGTTTTTAAATGACTGCTTCAGTATCCCAAAAGGACTTTACATATGATTTTTACTTACAACAGCTGAACACAAATAGTGGCGATAGCAATCCATACCAAAACAAAAAAAATATGCGGAAGAAGACAATTTGCCAGCTACACAATTCAAGCTTCTCCACTAAATAAATATTAGTAAACTCGACTAATAGAACCAAAATAGGACTGCCAAAAACAGCACTGCCAGAAACTCCCAAATTAACTAATAATTAATAAACAACAATGAAAAAGCAACTGAGGGATAACACCGTTGATGGACTTAAGGGAGAAAGAGAAAGAGAGAGTGAACCTTGCCCACCTTCATGCACCAGCTTCTCTGACTACATATAAGAGTGCAGTCAGCTTTCTGCTGCCAATCATTACTTGGGATGACTCAAAGAGGAGAGAGCACCTTAATAAGGATGACAGAAAATCAATGATGATATCAATCTATCTATCAGTGATGATAGATGTGCTGGTGCGCTGAGGCATGTAACAGGCAATCACTTCTTCTGCGAGAAAAACCTACAGTACTGTAGGCTTGGATAACTTGGAAAAGAGCTTTTTAAATTTACTCTGGTTATCTGGTTGTCTAATATTGATGTTTTATGATCTGAAACATGTAAGCGTGACAAATATGCGAAACAAATACATAATAATAAAAAACTTATGTTGTATCTGCCGCTACCTCTCCCACATGTTTGGACCCAGAGCTGAAGGGGGTGGCTGGACCAAGACAGCTAGAACCTATCGCTAGGTAGAGCTAGCTGGCCATAGATAACCCTGAACCCTGAGTTGAATATGTGGAACTGGATAGATGGATGTCTCTCCATCTGTCTGTCACTCTGTCCATCAGTCCTCGGTGGCACTAAAGGTTCAGGAAACTGCTGGGGTGCTTTTGTCTCATGGGACACTGTGTTCCTTTCTCTTTTGCCTTCTACCACCATCAGACTTGTCGTCAATGAAAGATATCAAGTAGCTTAGCACAGACAACACAAGACAGTCAAAGCAGCCACTGATTTAACAACGGTCTTATTATTTTATTTAACACACTGAAATGTACTGGGCAGCTTACTAGATGCCAATTAATGTTGTTTTAATTTATATAGAGTTTTGTTTTCATCTTAAAATATAAATTAAACACCAAATGCTACTGAACATCTGGATTTTGTGCAAAAACTTTATTTCTTATTGTTTATATTGGTATGCTGCCTGTCTTGTCTTCCTTTTGACTAATCGCTTTGCCATCATCACTCTCAGCAGTGACAGAACCATTTAGTTAAAGAGGTCGTACGTCACATTTTGTTAAGCTCTTGTTTTGTTTCTTTGTTCAAATTACTCTTTAGACAAATACTGTGCGATACTGAGGTGCGGAAATAAGGTTATTTGATTTTAATGGGCGTTTTTCCGGCAACAGTTGGACAACATCATATTCAATAATAATTACAAGACTTGTCTTCATCTCTGGTTGCTGTGGGTTCATGTGTCCGCTGACAAAAATATCTGTAATGAAATGAGTTGGGATGAGTTGGGGAGGGCGAGAGAGCTCCCTCAGATTGTAGTCACGTCCATTCTGTTAACATCCAGAGGCCGTAGTGGTGCAGTTATAGAACGAGGAATGTGCAGCTTACTTTTTGAGTAAAGCACTGTTAGAGTGGAATAACCACAACGTGGTGATTGTGAAATTAATTTACCCTATTTTTGTGTAAGAACTGTAACCTGCCCCAACAATTGGGGAGGTTTTGGTTATGCTCTGAAAGCTTCCTACAGCCACTCGTACAGTGGGCATGAACCCTTTCTTACCAGGTGAGTCAGTCATTCTGTAAATATTATCAGAACCGGAGTGCTTCCCATTTCATTGACTTTTAATTAACAAAACTACATCCACACTCTAAGAATATGCCTCTTTTTCTAGCAGTTGCCAGTAGTTTTTTTTTTTAAACTTTTTTCATGGCATAGATTCAACAGGGTATTGTATTGACGTCATAGCATTGTACAATTTCTGCAGACTTGTTTACATCACATCAATGATGCAAACCTCCTGTCTCACCACATCCTAAAGATGCTATATTGTATTTGAGACTGGTGAGGTGGAGCCCACCATGATCAACTCACCATCATGTTCAAGAAACTAGTTTAAGATGATTTGTGACATGGCGTTTGTCTTGCTGGAAGCAGAAGACGGGTACACTGTTGTCATAAAGGGATGGACGTGATCAGAAGCAACACTCAGGCTGTTTTATTTAAATGATGGTACCAAGGGACATAATAGTGTGCCCAGCAAAAGCCTGAAATGTTGATACAAGCCTGGATCTTTGTCTAATTCTGACCCTACCATCTGAATGTTGCAGGAGAAACTGAGGCTTGCCCAGCTTTGGTGAGTCTTTTGCTTATGTAGTCAGTCTCCTTCATAGTTTAAGGTGTTGTGTAATCAGAGATAATCTTCCATATATCTTGGTTGTGTTGACGGTTTAATTGAGATACAGTTGAGTTACTTCCTACTAGCTCACAAACATTCTGGCCAGTCTCCTCTGACCTCTGACGTCACCAAAACATTTTCCTCCAGAGTATTGTCGCTCCCTGGATGTTTTCTCATTCTCTGTGAACCTTAGAGATGATTGTGTAAGAAATTCCCAGTAGATCAACAGTTTGTGAAATATTTATACCAGCCTGTCTGGCACCAACAACAATGACACATTCAAAGTCACCTAAATCAACTTTCTTCCCCATTCTGACGCTCAGTTTGATTTTCAGCAGGTCATCTTGATCCTGTCTACGTGCCTAAAAGCACTGAGTTGCTGCCACATGAATAGCAGATTACATATTTGTGTTAACGAGCAGTTGAACAGGTGTACCTAACAAAGTGGCTGGTGAGTGCATGTGAAGGGCTAATAGAAGTGCTGGCAATAGACAGACTGAGGGGGAAAAGGGCCATCTTTTTTAGATTCAACACCTGGAACCAGCAGCAAAAAAACTGATTGATAATCACCTCTGCACCTCTGATATTATAGCCACCACATGCAGCTATTACTGTGGGGAAAAAGCCATCACTGTCATTACCAAGTTTGTTTTGGCCTGTATGCTAGGAAACAAGAATGACCCACACGCTTTTCATCATCTGTCTCCTAACTCTGCCCTTGCAGAGGAATCTGGCAGTGGTGACAGTGGTGATATCTGATGCATTAATATACAATGTAAGCAGTGCTTTAATGCTGGTGGGCACTTTTCGAAAAAGAAAAAAAAAGGCTCTATATATAGAGAGATTTGCAGTTTATAAATAAAATGCAATAATCTCATGACGTTTACAGTGTCTTAAAGCAAATATGAAGAAAATTGTATAAGATATCATATCAAATGTCAACGTTTTTTTTTTTTTTTAATGATTATTATTATAAAAAATGGTGTTGGTGAAAAAAGTGCTAGAAAAGAAAAGTTGGGTAACAACAAAAGGTGAAAAATGTACAACTGTCTTTGAAAGACTGTGTTGGCAATTAGTTCATTTTAAGAACATAATTTCTCAGTTTAAAAATGTCAGTAGTTACCATCTAGGTTCATAATTTTATTTCAAGATTTCAGGAATGCTTAAAATATCCACAAAACCACAATACTGAATGGCTTTGCTGTTAGAGCCATCAGCCAGAACTGCATTAATAACAGCAGCTAATTGGGGACACTGTCCACGTTCACCTCTGCATGCATCAACGGGATTCTTCAATTTCCTTTTGAACTACACAAGAGAGAAATAATTAGGATTTTGACAGCTGTCTAAGTCATGAGATCCAAGAGGGGGCTGGAACAGGTGACCCAATCTTACATACATACTGATGACACAGCTTACCTTGACAGCTGAAAGAGGGGCTCTGCTCCACCCACTCCCAATCTGTGTGTGTTTGAGTACTCATCAGAGTGATAAATCTTCCATCCAACAAACAAACCTTCATGAACTCTGGTGGAACTGAAGAAAACAGCGATGGGAGACAAAAAAAAATGCTTCACGAGAGCAATTTTATTCAGTATTTTTGGTGGATAAGCTACAAAAGAGCTTCTTGCTCACATGACTTACCTGCTGTGATAAGCCATGTAACCGAGGCTGCAATCTGTAATAAACCCAAGCATTTTGGTTTCCAAATTAAACTGTGTCCAGTGCAGATATGCAGCTGCGGTAATGGTGGGTTTGGCGAGTCATTACATCTGACAGCAGTGGTAGGGTTTGTCAGGTAAAAAGCTCTTTAGCCAAACCGACCACCAAGATAACCGTCATATCCATTAAAGCACAACTGAGGCCAAAGACCAAAAAACAGCTGGTTTCAGATCAGTTTTACCAGCAGTTTGACTCAAAATGGAGTTAATTAAAGTGACAAATGAAACAGAAATGCAAGGTGCTGTGTTTAGAAGTCTTTACATATTACCATAATTACTTCTATGGGTCCTGCATGAAAAAGATACCAAAAAAAATGTTGTATTTATTTGGAATATACCGAAAACTTAGCTGCGAACAGTTGTCACAGTCTTTTATTCTCAATTCACTTCTCATAATCTGTACTTCTTGCAAAAAAACATGCCAGCATGTAGTTTCCCAAGGTCATCTGTGAGCAGCGAGGTACAGATTTCAATGTTGAAATGAGTAGTTGTCAAGTATGTTATTAACAGTGGGATCTTTCTTGTCGTCACGTCTCCTGCTCCTCCAGGCTCTTCAGGTTGTCGTTAGACTGTCGAGGGGGAGAAGTCACCTTCACCGGGACCCTCAGGAGAGGCAGAAGCAGTAACTCTGGTAGGACTGAGACCGAGTCATGTTTTCAAATTGATATGTGTCAACTGAGGCAAAAAAATGTCAGCTGAAACTCTCTAAATGTTGTAGTTAAAATTTGCATCATTTTCGTTATTATTCAAGTGCGTTTGCCTGTCAGTATTTATGCATCAGGCTCATGTACATCCAAAATGTAATATAGCTGCAGAAGATATTTTTCCAGTTCCCATTGCATTCATTAATGATGACTCGATAGAGTGTGACTTAGTGATAAAGGCTTTGTGGCTCTAAGCAAAGAAAATCTCTTGCTTCACTAAAATAGACATTTTGCTACATTTAGATTTTGTGAGGATATGTCAAATAAGATAATGGACAAGTTTTAGTAACAGAGGGAAAAACTGTAACACAATATCCCTACTGAAGCCTATAAAATGATCTCACTCTGCGATAGCAGACAATACACTTCAACACCATCCTTTCATTCAGGGTGATGCATCAAGGGAAGTAATTACAGTCACTACTGACAGATCGATGACTAATGCTGACAACAGTACCTTAGTCTATAAAACCCTGATTTTCCTCAGCCGGGTTATAGCAGGCAACAAAGAACCGTCCTTTGTATTAAACATACAGCCTGTTTATTATTACAGAGACTATCTGCAGGCAGTGTGTATGTGTTCATCTGAAGGTAAGCTGGCAATCATAATCAATGCTATTATTAATATTTTTTCCCTTTTAAATAAATAAAAATAAGTTAAATGAATCATTTACATTGCACTAAATCGTAAAGCTAATTAGCTGTGCTGATTATAACAGCTTTCATTTTTCCATTCCACAGTTGGCAAAAAGGCGTTTTTGAGGAATTTTACAACAATGTGGATTTTCACTCTGGTTCTGTTTTTGGGAAATCTTCTTGTCGGTGAAACGGCCAACAACCAGGACTCAGAACCATCTCCTGTAATTGAGCTCTCTGCAACAACCTCCCCTGGTTTTTTAATACTGGAAAAGGAGAAATCCAACAGCTCAATTCATCCACCTCAAGTAGCAGGACCAAATACATCACACCCTCCTATGTGTTCAGAGTCAGCTGGAATCAGAGTCACCTTCAAATATGTCAATATTATAGTTTCCCTGGTTGTTTTCGTTGTTGGAATAGTCGGGAATTCCGCCTTACTTCGAATTATCTACGTAAACAAACGCATGAGAAGTGGCCCTAACATTCTCATTGCGAGCCTTGCTTTGGGAGATCTAATCCACATTGTGATAGACATTCCAATCAACGCTTACAGGGTGAGTTATTTACCACATGGTGTGCAATTATTGTTTTCTTTTCTGCACTTAATTTCAGCTGGAATTGATTGTGGGTGTTTTTCTTTTTTTAAATTGCCAAAAATGCCCTTTTGTTTTTGTTGCAGCTCATGGCAGAAAATTGGCCCTTCGGTTTAGTACTTTGCAAACTCATTCCCTTCATACAAAAAAGCTCTGTTGGAATTACTGTGTTGAGCTTATGTGCCTTGAGTGTTGACAGGTAAGGAGATAAACAGCACTGTCCTGTGCCCTCCAAGAAAATAGTGTTCCGTGCCTCCTATCTGTATTTCATCAGGCAGACAGATTTATTTAGCATTAGCCCTTGAAATGTTCTTGAGCTGAAAATGCATCATTGTTACAGACAAAAAGTTCCTCAAGCCATAACATTTTCTCATTGATTTTACAGATACAGAGCTGTTGTGTCCTGGAATCAAATCAAAGGCATCTGGGTTTCAGTGTGGACAGCAATTGAAATAGGTCTGATATGGGTTATTTCTATCCTGCTGGCTGTCCCTGAAGTTGTGGGCTTTGATATGATAACAATGGACTATAAAGAGAAGCGTCTCACGATATGTCTACTACACCCAATGCAAACCACGGGGTTCATGCAGGTAATGTAATTGTCTTCATAACATTTAAGTTTTCATGTCAATTGTCAAAGATAACTAAAAAATGTAACAATTATCATAGTTTTTCTTCTGTCTTCAGCCAGCAGATGCAAAGTACGCTTGTTTTCAACCTACACGTGTGTCAAATATTGTTTCTTGAATGGTGCTCTCGCATCCACGACTGATAGCCTTGTCGTGTTCAACCAACAGATTTATAAAGCAGTGAAAGACTGGTGGCTCTTTGGCTTCTACTTTTGCATGCCACTAGTTTGGACTGCAGTGTTCTACACGCTGATGACCAGGAAAATGCTGAGAAAAACTGAGACTACATTATGCGAACACATCAAGCAGGTAGCATTGTGGTTTTTGGCAGATTTTGCATCATTCTGGCAATGTTTCCTTTTTAAAGCTTATTTTGATCATGTCCTTTCTTTTGAAGAGAAGAGAAGTTGCAAAAACTGTCTTCTGCCTGGTGATTGTGTTTGCACTCTGCTGGTTGCCTCTGTACCTCAGCAGAATCTTGAAATTAACAATTTATGATGAAAAAGATCCTAATAGGTGTCAGCTGCTGAGGTGAGCACAAAGTACTAAGAACCTTTAATTTAAAGTTTATATATATATATATATATATATATATATATATATATATATATATATATATATATATATATATATATATATATATTATTATTATTATTATTATTATTATTATTATTATTTTTTTTTTTTTTTTTTTTTTTTTTTTTTTTCTGCTGTTCACTGGCCAGCCTATGAGCTTTCCTGACATTTTCTGACAACTCTTTTTCAGCGTCTTTCTTGTCCTTGACTATTTTGGCATAAATATGGCATCCCTGAACTCATGCATCAACCCTATTGCATTGTACATTGTCAGCAAAAGATTCAAGAGATGCTTTAAGGTAAGCGTCATGCTCTTATTGTTATTCTTATAGATGGCACTATTTAGTTTAAATAAATTGGGTATATCTTGAAAACATATTGGTCCACATTGTATGAGCTATCAGGGGTGTCATTAAGGACATATGGAGTCATGTCTGTAAAATAGCCAGACTGCAGCAAGTAATAACCTGAGGGGGTAATAAGTGAAAATGGTCTGAGAAAAAAACACATCATCAGACACTTGGCAATCTACCAGACAGTTGGTCACTGAATCAAAGTGACGTGCTATAAAAGAAGAAGAAAACATCACTTCAAGGCAATTTTTAAGGGAAAAAAAAATCAAGAGCCTTTATTGTACCACAAGTTCAGAAGAAGATACCTAAAACATTCTTTCATTTATTTTATCTATACTTACATTTTTTTGCACTGCACAATACATGGATTTCTTTCTTCATAGCAACATATTTTGTTTAATGTAATATTTATGAAACACCCAAAGCTGAAGCTTGCTTTAAACAACTGTCTTTCCAGACTACATTTCTATTCCCGATAAGGTTTGCGCTCTCTGAATTAATGAAAACTCAATCTGTGGATCATTAGCGATTGCTTTACTGTAGATTTGGACAGGAAATACTTCACATAAAAACGTCATAATAGGCAGTTTTTGCCAGGTGAAGCTGATGGGAAATGTTTGTTGTCCTCTGACCAAATTTTCCGGGTGGTCCTTCAGGCATGTCTGTGCAGGTGTCTACCTCTTCAAGCTGTTGCCCATGACGAGATGCAGTCTGTTTTGAAGTCCAGAATGCAGGATCAAGCCTCAGAGCAGAGCTGCAACATCAAAGCTCACAAGCAGACTCCTGTACCTGAACCTGAGCAGGAGAACACCTTACTGTGCTAACAAAACTCACTTTGAAAACACTTTGTGAGATTGTCGATATATCTTTATTAAATATACATGGCCATCAAAACAGCTACAAAGGCAGCTCTATCGGCAGCTCGGCAACCTTGACATGCCATCCTAATAATATAAAATACCTTCTGAATAACATGGAGCCCTGTCTTTTGTAATGCTGTCGTCAGTTGAACATCTGCTTTGGCATGAGCAACCTGGAGTCAGACTGTTCAGACTATTTGCCCTCGAGGCTTGACTCACTCCCTAACATTACATCAGATTTTACCTAGTACCTATCCTGTATCATGCATCACAGTTCTCAAATCACTGTTTTGGGCACGATGTTAACCTGGCACCCATCAACAGAAATCTTGTCACGGCTTAGTGCCTGCATATATATATTATCTTAATTCTGTTTCTGGATTCTGGAAAGACACTATGCCAGAGGAAATTAAGCGAAGGGGAATTCAGAATTATCATGGTGGGTTTTATGAGGTACGGTGTATTATTATCTCATACTATTTACATATCTGTTAACTTTCATATGCCGCACATCATTTCAAGAGTTTATGGCATTCTTTTCCTGCATGAACCTTGAGAAATATATCAAATTGGTGCCACAAGTAGATTTCGTCTCCACTACTGAATGACTGATTGATGGTGGCCTATTTTTAATGCATTGTTAAATGTGTAATGCATGGAGACACTTTATGAAAGACCTGTGAGTGGGGGAGAAGAAAAACGAAGATGACAGAATGAGGTCAGGAAGAGAGAGGGATTGGGGGGAGTCTGAGGGGGGCACCTGATAGGTCTTCCTGTCACAGGACAAGGCAAGCACAAATAGAGTGCTGCTCTCCCAGCTAACGCTGTATCAGTCTGCAGAAGTGTCTCGACGCTGTGTGCTGGAATGCCTATTAAAAGTTTATCTCGTGTAAGTAAACTTGACTGTTTGCAAAAATGGAGTCGTTTGTTTGAATAAAAGCTTCTGACTTCTTGTTATGCTTTGTGACGCTTATACAAAAGAGAGGTGCATACTGATCAAAGAAAGCCTTTATCTGAATGCTTTTTATTTTTTTGAACTGTTGTATACACCAGCGAAAATAATAAAAACAGTGACAGGTTAAATGAATTACAGTGATTATCCTATATAATCATAAGCAATATTTTTTAAACTGTCCATAACTGGAGTTATGAAGCCACAGGCTGAGTGTTTTTGCAGTTGCCATGTTGGTGTTTTGAACAGGACATGACAGGTGATGGGTAAAATCAGTGTTAAACCGAGGACACGACGCGCTTATTGGTTAAGGACTTGTCAATCACAATCACAAGTGACTGACAAGTCCTCTTTGGCTAAGGGCTTGTCAATCACAAGTCCTTAGCGAAAGAGCATTTCCTGGATTATCCTCCTGTCTGATTCTAACAATGGCATTACAAAATGAACTTCATGTTTTATTCAATATGACCTGAAACTAGTGACTGAGCCAATAAAGTCATTGGAAAGTGTTCACTGAGGTCATAGAGCTGTGCTGTTTTCCAATATCTATCCAGCTCGTCTTGTTTTTGTAAACAAAGGAGTCGCCCCTTGCTGGACATGAAGAAGAATGCTGGCTTAAGTCAAATCTCCTTTCAGACCTTTGCTACAGTGCCACCCCCGTAAAAATATTGCCAGGAAAAAAACGCATCACAAATAATTAATAATTTGCAAAAATATAACTTGCAATACAAATAAGTACATTTTGTTTATATAACATGTGTGGTTGCCTTCACGTGTCTGCCAGAATCGATTTTCTACTCAAACTTCACCACGTTATGTGTTATGAATAATATAATTATGTATCGACTTGCTTGTACGGACAGTGGTCAAAAAGGACAGACTGAAAGTTTTTCAGTAATAAGGGTCTGAGGGTGAGTTTTATTTGAAGCTTGGAGTTCAGCCGTCGGGGCGCAATTTTGTGCATCCGTGACCAATTGGCGTTTATGGATTTCCTTGTTTATTGCCTTGTTTGAGAATTTGATTGGACAATTTAACATCACACATCCTGACAGCACAGGCACTCTTGTCTTGTAGAGGAAGAAGAGGCACTCGCTAGCTAGCTAGGATGGCAATTTCGAGTGCTGCTTGTGTTGAAGTGTTCATGTTTATTTAAGATTTGTGTTTTTAAAGGTTTTTTTTATAGCAACGGTTTAAGAAATATTACTATTGGTGTCAGATTTGTGTTTTTTTCCCCTTATCTGTAAGATGCTTTACATTGTCCTGTCTGACCCAACTGCGCCCCCACCAATATTTTTACCTCCACTTATCACTGGGGTTAACCACTGGAAGCTGCATCTGTTTTAATTTATTGTTTTTTTAAATTCTGTTGTTATAATGCAAAGCTCTGCTTGAAAACCGTGTGTCCTTGCATGTCAGAACCAATGGTGATAGCAATTATTGTGGACTGAAGCAAGACCCCAAACTCTCAGTGTGCAGTTTAAAAGGTTTATTTGACAGGAATTCAAATATAACAACAAAGACTTGCAGCTGGGGGATTATGGTTCTCCACACAGGAAGTGACTTCTGTCAGAAAGACCAAGGAGGTTAATCCGTGTTGCTGGTAAGTTCTGAAGCCTTTAATGTTTGAACTGAATTGGATTCTTACTTGAGTATTCTAAGCAAAGAGGCAGTGAGGAAAGTGACCGGCCAGGAGGCAGGTGTTGGTGGAGGGTTGAGAGGCAGGTGAGTAATTCCACAATTCCTTTGTGGAGGAGCGGACAAGTCCAGAATATCAGGTAAGTATTTTCCACAGGGGGAGAGCTCTTTAGTCAGCATGATGATGTTAGCTCAGGCAACTTTTAGTTTTTTCTCTCAGTTTTCCTTTTAATTATTTGACTTTTTCTATTTGTTTATTATTTATATCCTATGTGTTTTTATTATTTAGTTTCAATGTACAGTACTTTGTGTCAGCTGTGGTTGTTTTAAAGTGCTCTATAAATAAAGATGGGTGGATGGGGTGGAACCTGGACATCAGAAAGCCTGATTTTAACAATCAAACAATTATAGTCTGGCAAAGAATCAAATCCTGAGGTGGTCCTTAAATACTGTTGAGTGATGATCAGATAAGAAGCAAGCACATTGGCTGAAGAGCAGGAAACCAGTAGGCACTGCCAGCAGGAGCCCAGAGTTTACTCTGCCCCCCTCCACCTGAGAGAAGAGGAAAGAGCGTGACGAGAGAGAGAGAGGGAGAGAGAGAGAGAGAGAGAGAGCAACAAAGGACAACAACCCTGACCATTCTTGGACAGTGACAAGACATTCATACGGCCCTTACTTTGATATGTGTCACTCACCTGAACTTTGTTGCATACTTACCAATTAATTCACTGAACTGGTCTCAAAAGTCCCCAGATCACAGTCCTTTTAAGCATCCTTGGAATGTGAATGGAGCAGCTACCCAAAGGACCCAAAGGATAAGTTGCCAATGCCCTGATTTCAGACAATACGAGACACCACCAGAGGTCACCTGTCCACACCACAATGGCTCAAAACTGAGTTTAATGTTGATCATCGAGTATCTTATATATTTACACTTTTGTGAAAGCCTGCAGTTTAAAGCTTTGTGTTTGTTTTGTAGTCAGGCAAGAGACAAATGAAAAGTTTCGGCATTTACTCTAAAATTTCTGTTTAAAATTCTGAAAACTTAATTACATTGGCACTGGTACCAATTAACTGAGGTCAGCATCCTCCTGTTTGTGCTAATTTTTATTGCCAGCTAACCGAAGCCAGATCTGTGCACTGTAGAACAACTGCTCCCTAACGTTTATTCCGAGCAAAATGCCGTCTGACTATTTTTTCTCTATTTACTTTTTCTTTATCCGTCTGAGGAAATCAGTCTACAGGCTGTCAGAAAAAGCCATGTAAGTCGGGAAAGTACTTCTTTTTAAAAATCCATTAGCACAATATAAAAGTTAAAACATAAAGGTTTGACATCCTTACACACAGAACTTTGAAAATAGAAAAAAAAAATTTTTTAACAGTGTGTTCCTTTAATATTTCTTAATACATCACATACATTCAAACCAGCAGGCTGTCATCATTATGTGTCTAATCAAATAACTATGAATACTAGAATAAATCAATCAAAAATTAGAATCAGGTTTCGATTTTAAAGCCGATTAACTTCTATAATATTTTCTGTTGTCTATGTGCAAAAACATAGAGCATCAGAAAAATGCTTATTTAGACTTATTTCTTGTAATCTTTGAAGATCACCTCATTTTTAAATTGCACTTTATTAGAACCATCTGACTCAAAATGTGTTTGTTTGTGATTAGAGATGCCAAAAATATGCTTCAAGAGAACAGAGAAAGTAACGTACACGCTTTTCAGCCCACGCTTTTCATGCATCTCTTTCTGTTCTGACATAAGAGAGACCGTGTCTCTGAGGCTTTGACTGTTGGATGCAACAGCATTGGACAGGACACAGGAGTTCAATATGCTCATTTATACTGAAGCCAATTTGTACAGTTTTTGATCTATGGCCCACATTTTTAAATCACTCCTGTCTGGGTCTCCTGTTTCTTCTTACTTTATGTTTTATGACCCCCTCAATTCCACATACCTTTCTATAGCAATGGATTTGCCATTATAATTCATCATTATTTGTACTGGTAGCTAACTTTAGGGCGATGAGGTTTGCATATATGCAGTAGCACACTCAATCAGATGCTCCTGTCAAATGCTAATTTGTGTCCAAAGCTGTCAAATGCTCAACTCTCTTTTGTTAATGTAAACGCCAGCAGATAATTAACAAATGGGCCATTACTATCATTTCCCAGCAGTAAACGCTCACAACTGCCAGATGACACTGACACAATCAGGCTCCGGTATCCAGAGGAGGGTGACGTCAGTGTCAACATCAACCGGAGAGCACGAGTCTCAGACCTTCTTTAGTAATCTCTGTGCACACACGGCTCAAATATGGCTCCCCACAGTGCTTCCCAGACTCCCCAGACTGTGAATTTAATTAAACAGTGTGAAATTAATTAATCAGTGGGGTGGCAGGTAAAAGGACTTCTCACTGGAACTGCTCACGCAACCAAGACAGGCATTTCATGTGTGCTGACAGTTATTAATTTGCTGTATGTTTGATTATAATGTTTCTATATAGAGATGCTGAAATTCCGAGAGATTAAAAGAGCTTGGCATGGGAAAAAAAAGTCATGCAAATTATCAAAATAACAGCTCCCGAAAATCAAAGTGTAAACCTGTGTTTGATCTGTTCTATCAATTAATTAAAAATTTCAGTTCTGTATAATAATGTGGTGCAAATTAGATGGAAATGAGATAAAATATTCATTTAGTTATCTGGGGAATCTGCCTGGAGGGCTTTTTAGTCTTCAGTCTGGCTCAAAATGCTGTCCATATGGCAATTATGTACAGTAGTGTTGCAGGAGGATTGGTCTGATGCCTACTGGCAGAGAGGAGCCTGCCTGTGACAAACTGCTGCTAGGATCTGATGTGAGTTGAGGGAGATAATGAGGCTGTTGTAAGCCTTAAGTATAGAGCCTGCCCCCGGGGTGGCATATCTAAGTGCTCAGGCTTCTTCATTGTTGCACGTGCTGCTGAGGATTAGAAACACATTTACTTTTTTCTTCATAAACTTTGTCAGTACTTCCTGCAACTCTTTAGACAACTTCTGCTTTCATGTGGAAAGCCTCTTGACATTGCTTTGTGGAGGAGCTTTTTTTTCTTTTTCTTTTTTTTTGTGGTTTGTAGATGTGAAGTCTTGATTTGATTCTGCTTTGAGCTATCTATAGCTCTTTTTAAGCACCCCACCAGAGAATGTGAATGTTCTGGGGTACATCCTACGGTGACTGAAGTTGAGACAAACGGCATATTTCAATTGAGAATCTTTTTAATATTTATTACATTGGCATGGCATTTCAAATTAAAATTTACTGACAAGGTAAAAAATGTGATATGGGTGAGGTGGTTTAATTTATATTGTTGATTATACAGGATCCTCTCAGGGAGCCCGTGCCTGCTGTGATTTAATGATACCTGCCCACCTCTTGTGAGAAACATCCACTGCAGGTTGGATGCCTCCACCACCGCACTAACTGTCACATATATACAGCGTGTCCCCAGGAAACCATTGGTGCAAACTCCAGCACTGTGTCCAATTTAGACCTACAGCACACTACAGGTTTTCTATTTGAGTGTAACAGGGACACCATGCAACCAAGTGCAATACACAGAAAAAAAGAAAATCCCTGCAATGTGTGCAGAGTACTCGAGTGACCCAGGAGAATTGCCGTAATGTTTCATTACATAGAAAGCAATTTGTGGAATGCAGGCAAGTCTGCAGACATTATTTACAGACATTAACTTACTGAAATAAGCAAGACAGACTTCTTTAGACAATATTAGCAGGCATTTAATTAATAGCCATTCGGGAGTTGCATAGGAGAGTGTCTTGAAAGAGAGGGAGAGAGGCAAGCAGACAGTGTAGCCAATGGCAAGGAAACTTCAGAGAGACCTACTGGGCAGAACTGCAAGTGGTCACTCAACCATGGGATTAAAAAGCATTTAAGCCTTGTACCAGGACACCCCAACCCCCACTTCATCCAGCCGTGTATATCTGACCATTCAGGAAAAAAGAAAAGACAAATGTTTGGAGCCTGGTGCAAAACTGTGGGTTACAGGTTTTTCACAACGCCAGCATCTATAAATGTATTGCGGTGCCTTCTTGGAGAAAAAACATAATGAGCCAGCCTAAAAGGGTTTCTGTGTTCTGGTTAAGGTGCAAAATGGGCTGTCACTACTGTTTATTTCATTCGTGTCTGCATGTAATGAAAAAACATGCAATCAAATGTAGGACACGTTGACTAGAGTGGTTCACTTCACACTCCTGTTCACACTTCTAATGCCTCTTGGGTAACAACTGGCAATTTATGACAGGCTATTGACATATTTATAGGGGGCTCTAGTGAGCGCACGGGCTTGATTAGTACAAATCCATGCAGCAAACTAGCTGGGTTTCCCAAAGTGATTTTTTTTTTCAGTTCAATTTTGGTGCCAAGAGGATGTTGGAGAAAAAAAGCTTTTGATTCGGTGATCACCAGCGCACCACAGCACCCCACCTGCCTATACTTGTTCTGATGGGCAATGATGAAAGCGCAGGTGGACGCGAGAAAGCTCCCCTCCCTCGTCAGCTACCGACTCCTCATCTCTGTGGTTTCCTATTAGCACAGGAGTGGAGGTTTGCAGTCTGGCTGCTGGGCACAGTGGGTCAGTGCTCACAAAGCTCTGTTTGTTCCCTGGCCTGCAGGGCTCCCAGGGTAAGCTTGGCTCCAGAGGGGAGACAAACAAAAAGGCACCACTGTCTCGCACACTGAAGTGATCTCCAACACATTCGTCTTTTCTTCACAACAGGGGTACATTTCTCTTCTTAGGAGAGGAATGGCAAAAGGAAACAAGTTCTTTAGAAACAGGGCCTGAGGATAACAAAACTGCTGTTGTTCTGAGCTATGTATTTTTCTCAGTTTAAATGCCATTTTGAGTTGTTGCTTGTAATATATATATATATATATATGTGTGTGTGTGTGTGTGATACATACATATATATGTATATATATATATATGTGTGTGTGTGTGTTTTCTTTGGTTGTCATTTCTATTTGTCTAGCTTTTTATTGAGCTACAGTATCAACACATTCTGAGTGAAACCAGTGGAAAATGACAAAAATACCATGCACATCGCCTGCTGTACCTCTGTCTGTAGAAAGCCTATACGTATTATCTATTGCCGCATTGAACTATAGCAGGTGGAAACAGTACACAAAAAGGTTCCTCCTTTGATTAATAATTTCAAGGTGTCTTTTACACCCGTATGTGCTGTCTGCCTGTGATTTCGAAGGATGAAATAATGTGCAGGATAGTCTTACAGCTGCCGTCAGGTCAGACATTACTGTTGTGCAGCAATCTGCAGTCCAAGTATAACTCCATTATTGAGGAGACTTTAAAATGGGAGCTGTGTGACACACAGCGGGATGATTTAGTTTAATGACCATGGCAGTGACAGCACTGTGATGGAAATTGGACTCCCCCTGCAAATTTACATCACTTGAGGGTAGTTGGGGCTCTTTTAGCGGCTGCACTCCAGAGCACGAGCCATCAGGAGGTCCTGGATATGTCATGCTTGTCACCTTCCTTTAAGTGTATCTGTAGACGTGGGAGAGGGATTAATATTATATTGCCTACGGAAGCACAGAGGCCGTCTTATCAGCACTGCAGATGTGATAAGCACCTCTACCCCCATGAAAACCAAAAAGAAGGAAAAAAATCTCCAAGCAAAAAGACAAGCATCTCTTTGTGTTGTTTCCGCACACCGCTTCTGAGTTTCAATGCAGCTTTAGTGGCAGATATGGTGTAATTTCACATCTGTTGTAATTTGATGTGCCTGGATCAACCTCTGTGAAATCGTCTTGATCACAACATGGCTCCTCTCAATTATTTAGAAAGTGGGCATATGGCTTTAGAGATACTAATCTCATTTCTTTTGATTTTTGAGGTATTCGGAATAGGATACTACACCACAAGTCCCAGAAAGAGGTACTAAAAAAACAGTTTCTGTGATCATGTTTTCTGGAGGCTTTGCATTCTGCCTTTTTTCATAGAAAAAAAATATTTAATAAAGAAAAAATGTCACTTTTATGGAAACATTTTCCATCATTGCCATGACACTCATCTCACATTAGTTCACATCAATGCAGATGTCAGTGTGCACAAATTGTATTGCCCTCAAACTGATTCTGAGCTGTGAATGGAAGTTATGGCAACCATTGCTGTCACTTCAGTTTTATCAGGAAAACATGCAGTGGAACCATGGTAACAACATGTGACACAAAAAGCATCTACATCAAAGCCAGCATATACTGTAATTAGAATTTATTGAAGCCTGTCAGAAAAGGTATATGATCTGCTGAGCCTTTGGATTCAGTCCAGTGCCTTCCATTAAACACAGTACAGTGCATTAAGCCTGGTCATGACACGATACAAAAATGAATGCACTGATTTCTGAATCCGCATCTGCAAATAAGAACATTACATGTATGCATTTCCGAATAATTGTATCTAAAAAAAAATGTAGCATTCCTATCAAGATGAAAAACTTGTCATGTATAGTATACGATCATTGGCCACTTAGGTACATGCATTCAGCTGCTTTGTGCTAAAGAAAATTTCTAATCAGCCAATAGTATGGCAACAATGGTCAAGATGACCTGATGAAGTTTAAACTGACCAGTGACTTTGAATGTGGTATGGTTGCTGGTTACAGGTTGGCTGGAACTGTTGATCTACTGGGAATTTCCTACACAATCATCTTTAGGATTTACAGAGAAGGGATTTTTTTTTAAAAGCGAAAATGTCCAGTGAGCATCAATTCTCTGGGTGAAAATGCACAACCTGAGTCTCTGTTTCTGCTGATACATTCGGATCATAGGGTCAGGTGTAAGCACACATGAAAGCATGGATCTATATTGCCTTGAATCAATGGTTCAGGCTGTTGCTGCTGGTGATGTAATGGTGTGGGGGATGTTTTTTTCACACACTTTGGGCCCTGTAGTATCAAATGAGCTTAACTGATCAATTAAAGACCAGAGCCTACCTGGTCTTTAAATGCCAATCTCTTTATCTTTATCTTTCTTTATCTTTTAATAGCTGCTTCCAATAGTATAACACCCAATGTCGCAAGGTTAAAATCATCTCAATATGTTTTCTTTTTTTTTTTTAACTGAACAGTACGTTTACTCAAATGGTCTCCACAGTTACCAAATCTCAATGCAATAGAGCAACTTTGGGATGTGGTGTAACAGAAGGGATCACGGATGTGCAGCCAACAAATCTGCACAAACTGTATGATGTTGTCATGTCAATATGACCAAAAATATTTTAGGAATCTATGCCATGAAGAATTAAGGCACCTCTGAGGGCAAAAGAAGGGTCAACCATGTACTAGTAAGGTGTACCTAATAAAGTGGCTGGTGATGGTATATATGCTACAATAAAAATGGTCACATTGAAACACTTTGCATATCACGCTAGCAGGCATAGCTTTCTGGTAGATGCTAATAAAAAGAGAAATCTGATATTTGTGTGCAGATCTGAAAAAGAAGCTGAGCTGCAAAGCACACATGTGCACACACATTTGCTCACATATGTTGTGTGTTCTTTTACACAACTCCAAAAATGCGTGCCACCCACCAGCGACAAGGCATGATGACTCGACAAGCTACCTGGCACCCTCTGTAGTTGTAAGGCCAAGGCCAGTAGCCCCGCAGAGGCTCACACACTTTCTGGCAGTGAGTGTAGCTGCGTTGGCATTCGGAGCAGCAGATCCCCTGGTGGTCTAACATGGTGTCAAAGGTCAGGGCGCTTTCCTCTCCGGCCCCTCTGCTGCGCTGCATTTAAAGGAACCAATGTTGATTTTTAATAGCAATCGTGTTTAAGAAAAAAAAAAAATATATATATATATTTTTAATATTCATTTGCAATTCAAATGTTTTGAAGAACTTCTCATCCTCTCAAGTATGTGACTGCAGTTCTTGAAGGCAGCATGAATTTTTATAACCGGTGGGAGTTTTCACTTCAGTTCATAAGTTCATCAAGTTGGAACGGCAGATATTACCCAAGTGACCTGTAATTACAGCTGCCAGTATGACACCTTAACAACAGCAGCAGTAAGTATGTACCTCCTACAGCCAGCAGAAATACAGGAACCACTTAAACACATTTCCACGCCTTGAACTTCTATCAGTGTGAAAATACATTTAACAAGGCTGCCATCTTCAGAGTCCTGATGTAGTCCTCTATTAAAGTGTTGACAAAACAGAGTGACGTAAATTCATAATGAGCCTTAAAGGGTTGCTTCAAGGCTCTATATAAGCTTCTTGATCAAAAATTCACCAACTCTTGAGACTTGTTTACCATAAACAGCACTGTGGATGAAGAGACTCACTTGATAGGGGTTTTCGGGGTTGTCTGCTGACCCCACAGCTGACTGCGCCCCCTCCTCCTCTTCTTCCACAACTCTGGAGGTGTCATTCTCTGCGTGACTCACCAGGTCCCCCTCCTCGGCAGCTGCCTCAACCTCCTCCATGTTAAACTGCCGCTTGGCTCGATGCGTGTCTCTCTTTTTCCTCTCCCCATCTGTTAGAGCAGTCGCAAGAGGCAAGAGTATTGGGTCAACATACACAGGAAGCCATACATGTCCTCAGAGCTCAATCCTACATAGCTGGAGCTGTCTCAGATGTCTTGAATAATTAAATTAGCAGCAGTGATATCAAGCAGTCTTGCATATTTCAAGATCATTCTTTTTTAATACAAGACTCTGCGAGTCTTTTTTTGGTGTTGGGCTCTGAATGTGGTGTATGTTCAAGATGTTCGAGTGCTTTTCCAACTTCTAAGACAAGACTGTAAATTTTACAAGTGTGTCAGCAGATAAGCAGGGCAAACATAACTAAGGTTTTAATAAGCAATGAGCAACATGCAGATTGATCGAAGGCCAGTCTTCCTAGATTATGATGCTGTGTACAGCAACTAAACAGAACAGAAGGAAACCTTTTAGATATGTCGGTCTGAGCCAGTAAATGGGAAGCTCCTCACAAAGATCCAGAATTTTCTTGCTCAGAAACCTGGTGTCCTTCAGCGGCTGCTCTGCTGCAACCCAAATAAGGAACTCCTCATCAAAGCTCACTGGCATTAATTCATCTGTCTGACAGAGGGCGAAAAAAAGACAGACAATGTCCTTGAATTACTTAGAAGGAAAAAGAAATTTAAGCTGTAATCTCTCTCCTTTTTTTTCTTTTCAATATACAACGGTCTGTATCAAGTAGTTTGCACGTACCAGGTCAAACATCACCATCTCTTTGTCGTGAGCTCCCATGGGAGGAAGTTTGGCTTTGATTTGGGATTTTATATAGCACTTGTCTCCTCCAAAGAAGCGGATTCCAGTCACTCCCTGCACCAAATCACAGAGATGCCATGTTTACACTCAAGGCTTTGCGACTTTGCTAAGCACACAGAAGGTCTCAGCTGAGCTACCTTGGGAAGCGAGAACAAGGACAAACTTACTCACAATTTGAAAGTCATGAATTTCCACAGCTTCCTCAGCTCCACTCCCGGTTTTAAATCTCTCAAGATTGTTGTCAGAATCAATTTCCATGGAGCCCTCCCTCACCTCCCCGTTGATGTTCATACTGTAATGAACATTATAAACCTGGCAGCATTCAAAGTGGGATGTTAAAATGACTGATTAGTCGAGTTATGTAAATGACACAGTAGCGAACACGAGAGAAGAGAGATAGAAAACAAGCTTCACGTTGCTTGTGTTATTCCCCAGCACAGTCATCAGTCACAAAATCCTCTGTAGTTTTACCACACTGAGAATTTGAGTAAAGCACCACAGGAGATGCTGTTACAGACCTTGATGGGGATGTTTGCCCTACAGGTGAGCTCATTAGTACACAAATAAACATTACACTATTTCTTATAAGATGGAAATGAATTCCAGGATCAATTTATGTAGTTTCTATGTGTTGCAAACAAAATTAAAGATGCATTTTTACAGTCCGAATTGTGATGGTTGTTGACGGCGCTTCCAAGAGATTAATATACATATCACAGAGCTGAAAACAACCATGCCCATTTAAATTTCCATCATTAAAGGATTCTGAAAAGTACTCGTGGCGTGCTCCTCACCAAAAGCATCCCTGTCACATTCACTCACAGATATTTGTTATTGAAGGGGCAATGCAATAACTACCTTTTTTTCAACGCTTACATTTTTATCGCTCCCCTTCTGCAGATAGAGAGTAGCCACGGATGCACACAACATTAAAACTGCACCAACAATGACAACCACGGCTCCAAATCTCAGGGGACGGCTGAGTGTAGCAGAGGTTGGTGTGCTGCAGGTGCTTTGTCCCTGAAAGTTCAGAGTAAGCAAAGTAAGAAGTGACACACACACTGAGCCAGGACAAGAGAAACATCCCTGGAAAGCTTTAGGTTTTCCTTAGTCGACAGCTTTATTAAAATGTCACAGATGTCAGTTCTATTTCTAATAAAAAGCTAATAAGGTTTCCTTACCGGAGGCCTGCAGTGCTCAAAACACCAAGATCCACAAGTTGTATTTTGCACTTTTTCCATAATCTCTCTTATTGTGTCTTGTATGAACCGTTCTCTGCTTGCTTCTCCTCCGAGAATAGGTTTGTCCACCAGAAGAGTTTTTTCTAGCCCTTAGGTGTGAATGACGTAGAGTTAATTTACTTCACTTGAGCAAAATTCTTCATCTGACTGTTACCTGTATTTCCATATTGCTCAAAGCAAGGTGGCCACCCTGTGGTATCAAGCTAAAACAAGGCTTAAGCAGCTCTGAGTTCACGACAGACGGACTGGTGCCGTGTTTTATGGACAGGGATGCAATTGTTGGTCAAAGGGATGTTATGTGACCTTTGAGTCAGTGATTGTTTGGAAAAGAATATATAACCTGTCACGACAGCTACAGATGAGGGACAGATTAAAGGAGGGAAAAATGCCTTAAAGTCACTCAGTCGGGTGTTGGTACACTGTGTGACACCACAGTTGCATCAGAATTCCTTTGTGTTACAGGTTTAAACGAACTTAAAACACCTGAGTTTCCTAACGTGTTTGCAGCCGGTTATAATTCTAGACAACGGGGAGTAGCAATTTTAATACATAAAAATGTTAATTTTACAGTACTCGATACAGTTATAGATCCAGAGGGTAGATTTCTAATTATTAAACTATCAATATTGAACAAAAAACTATGTATTGTTAGTATATATGGTCCAAATGTTGATGAACCCTCATTCTTCCACGGTTTTTTTAGTGCACTCTCTGAGCACCTTGATTGCACACTCATTCTTGGCGGTGACCTCAACCTTGGACTAAATGAAGAAATGGATAGGCTCAACACAACAGGAACTCAGCGTAATTGGCAGTCCACAAATATAATCAAACAGTATATGAACGACTTTGGTCTTTGCGATGCATGGCGCTCTCTTCACCCCACCAGTAAGGAATATACTTTTTTCTCGCATGTTCATCACTCTTACTCTCGTCTGGATTATTTTTTGGTCAGCAGCTCACTGCTGTGTGACATTTCAGACACTGAGATTCATCCTATAGCTGTCAGCGATCATGCTCCTGTATCTTTAACACTAATGCACAAGAATAATACTACGCCAAGTAAAAACTGGAGATTTAATATATCACTACTTAAAGATGAAGTCTTTATTAAATACTTTAAAAAGGAATGGACTTCATATTTAGACTTTAATGACACTCCCGGAATATCTGCTTCTGTTCTATGGGAAGCAGGGAAAGCTGTGATGAGAGGTAAAATAATTTCTTTCTCATCACACAAAAAGAAAGAAGAAAACAAAAATATTCAGGAATTAGAAAAAAACATCAAATCACTAGAAGAAGCCTACGCGTCCCACCAAGATCAGGAAACATTGAACAAAATATGCAAAACAAAACTAGAATTAAATGAAACTATTAATAAAAAAACACAATTCCTTATACAAAGACTTCGCTTGCAGAATTTTGAACACAGTAACAAATCAGGTCGATTTCTAGCTAACCAGCTAAAAATAAATAAAGAAAAAATAACTATATGTGCTGCTAAAGATTTATCGGGGAACACAATATATGATCCTGGAAGAATAAACAACATTTTTAGGGACTTCTATGAAACTTTATACTCACCACAAATAAACCCATCTAAAAATGAAATTGATCTGTTTCTTGACAACGTAACTCTTCCAAAATTACTAGACAGTCAAGCAATGGAACTGGATTCGCCACTGACGCCAAGTGAACTCCAGGAAGCCCTGATAAGTATGCCCAATAATAAGGCTCCAGGTCCAGACGGCTTCCCTGCAGAATTCTACAAAGAATTCTGGACAATTTTGGCACCAGTATTCCACAGCATGTTGCAGGAAATCGAGGAAAAGGGCAGACTACCACCAAATATGAATTCTGCCAACATTAGTCTCCTGCTAAAACCAGGCAAAGACCCTTTATTTCCCTCAAGCTATCGTCCAATTTCTCTTTTAAATGTAGACCTTAAAATAATCTGCAAAGCTCTCTCAAAGAGATTAGAGAAAATGACCCCCCTCTTAATTCATCCTGACCAAACTGGTTTCATAAAAGGTCGGCACTCCTCAACAAACACTCGTAGATTACTTAATTTAATAGACTACTCATACGATAAAAACATCGAAGCCATAATATTATCTCTAGATGCAGAAAAAGCATTTGACAGAGTTAATTGGAAATTTTTATTCGCAACTTTACACAAATTTGGTTTTGGAAACTCTTTCATAAACTGGATAAGAATATTATACAATTCCCCAACGGCTCGTATCAGAACAAATGACCAGACATCCTCCAGCTTCTGTCTCCTGAGGGGCACCAGACAGGGATGCCCACTCTCCCCTTCACTTTTTGCAATTTTTATCGAACCTCTAGCAGCAGCATTTAGACAGGCTACAACAATTAAGGGCATAAAATGTAAAAACATAGAACATAAAATCAGTCTCTATGCGGATGATGTGTTGCTTTTTCTGCAAAACACACAAACCAACCTCTCTGAGGTAATTACTCTAATAAACTGGTTTTCAAGAGTTTCAGATTATTCAATTAACTGGCCAAAATCTACAGTTCTCCCCATTAACTGCTCCTTCCATAATTCTTCCTCTGCCCCACTGCAATCCGGAAATATTAAATATTTAGGTATTAATGTCTCTCCTAAGCTTTCAGACTTAACTAAACTAAACCACATCCCACTTCTAAAGAAAGTAGAAGGCGATCTGACTAGATGGAAATCTTTACCCATATCACTCATGGGAAGGGTCGCCACTATAAAAATGATGATCTTGCCAAAAATAAATTACTTATTTTTGATGATCCCTAACAAACCATCACAAGATTGGTTCAGATCTCTGGATTCATATATTTCCAAATTCCTTTGGAAAGATAAACCCCCGCGTATTAGCTTAAAAACGCTACAAAGAACCAAGGATAGAGGAGGATTAGATCTGCCTAATTTTCACCAATACTTCTTAGCCAACAGACTTCAGTTCATCTCAGAATGGTTAAAACATACCTTCTTAGTTGAGCCCTGGCTAGATGTTGAACAGGCACTATGCAAGGATCTAGAGATTTCAGACCTACCATTTATTAGCTCAAACATCAAAAGACATGAATGCTTTAAAAGTATCAACATCAGCTTTTCTCTAACAGCATGGTGGGAGTTTCTAAAAATAACGGAGTCTTCATTAATCCCATGCAAACGTACACCTATCTGGAATAACCCTGACATATTACAAAACAATAATATGATTAATTTCCCAGAATTGAGTTGTAAAGGAATTAAATACTTAGAACATATATTAGAGGGAACAGAATTTATTCCATTTGACAGACTAGTTGAACAATATGGGATCAACAAGACAAGGTTTTTAGAATATCAACAAATTAAATCCATAGTAAAAAAGAAATTTAACCTCAGTCAAGTTGAATTACAAACACCACTAAGTGCGGCACATTTTCTTACTCTTAAATCCCCCAAATTATTATCTAAAATATACAGAACACTTTCTAAATTAGATGAATCAATATCCCTTCCTACTGCAAAGTGGGAAGCAGATTTATCAGTCAACCTAGACCAAAACTTCTGGTCTCAGATTTGCTTAAAAACTTTTAAATTAATTAAAAATCCCAGTCTGCAATTAATACAATACAAAATACTTCATAGAGTGCACTATACAGGTCATCGGATGTTCAAGATGGGCTTTACATCTTCCAACAACTGCTCACACTGTCAAGGCAATACACCAGACAATTACATCCACGCTCTTTGGTTCTGTCCACCAGTGCAAAAGTTTTGGCGCGAGATATGTGAAGACTTATCAAAGTGTCTGAAATGTAACATTCCAACTTCCCCCTTAGTGTGTCTACTGGGCAGCTTAGATAATGTCACTTCAGAAAAGAATATAGCCCATATGATCTTCACTGCCCTATGCATAGCCAAGAAAACAGTCCTCATGAACTGGAAAAATAAAAATAATCTTAATTCTAACCAATATAGAAATTATCTATTAGATTACATTAGTCTTGACACAGCCTCTGCCACCACATCAGATCAATTGCTCTGGGCCCCTTTTATCAGCTCCATCACCTAGTGGGGGTGGGGGGTCATAGTTTGGTCCCGCCTTCACTGTTGTGATTGGTGAGGGGGCAGGGACAGGCTTAGGGCGTCGGGGGGTTCCCCGGAGACATCTTCCTTGGGGGGCTCAACCCGGGGTAGCGGTCACGTCCGGTTGGGGGCTCTGTTGGCTCTCACGCGGCTGCGTGCAGCGGGGCTAGGGGAGGGTCTGTGCTGACGGACGTGGGTTACTGACCTGGCAACCTGGCTGCCCCTGGGTGGGTCCGGGATGGGCGTGAGGTTCTGGGGGCGCTCCGTCTCTGGGCTGGGGCCCGGGCCGGGCCTCGGGGGCTTGGGTCCTGGTTGGTGTGTTGCCGGGGTTGTGGGCGGGTGGGTGCATGGGGGCCCGGCCCTGGAGCAGGGTGCCGCCGGTGCGTCGAGCCGCCTGGGGGGCTCTTCAACTGGTGGGGGGGATGGTCACATCTTGCAGGAGCTTTCTTCTCTTCAGGAACTCTCTGCAGGAGGGGGAGATACAGGAGAGGTGGAGGAAGATCTCAGCCTGGGCGTTTACCGTCTTATGTAGTCTGGAAGATGTGTGGATGGTGGGGTGGGTGCAGTTTTCTCTGTGGTGGGGTTGGGTGGACTGTCCAGGGCTCTGTGGAGCCGGAGGGCGCTACTGCACTGGGCCCCGGTCTGATGGGCCTGGGCCCCCCTTCCCTGGCGGGTCGCGGAGGGTGGGAGTGCCTACTGGGGTCAGCGGGGGAGCTGGCCCCAGGGAAGGGTTACCTGCCCCTCCCTTCCTTCCCTCCCCATCTCCAGCTGCCTCCCTCTTCCCGCTCCTCCACAACCACCCACACATGCAGGGCCTTGGAGTGGGGGTATGTCACCAGGGTGCAGAGGAAGCTACCCCCCCCCCCCCCCGTCCCCTGTCCCCTTCTGGCTGCCTCTGCCTCAATTTTATCCCACAACTTAGACATTCACATTATTCACACTCTCATTACACATACATATAGGATCTTGGGGGTGGGCACAATCACGGAGTCCAAATTACCATCAGGGTGTATACCTCACCCCTGACGTCGTTGCCCACCTCTCAATTTTAAATACACTTAGTCATTGAGGGCTAGCAGGAGGGACCATGCGCTTACCTGCTGCTCCTTGGCAGGTAGCTCCATGCCCTCCTGGGTTTTAATTGCACCTTAGAACACATATGCATCAACACTACAATGAGCGGGTGGAGGGAGGTTTGGAGTCTTCTCCCACCCCCATTCTCTGCGGCCTGCTGGAGCGGGAGGGCTAGTAGGAGGAGTTGGCCGTCCGACTGCGGTCTGGGGTGTGGGGCCTCCCTGCTGCTGCGGAGTCGGGGTGGTCTGCCTCTCCCCACCGCAGGGAAAAGGGTAACACCACCTGGGTCTGGGTGCAATTCCCCCCTCCAGGGGCAAGGGTACCTAGACCCGGTTTGTAGAGTACGCTTGGGGAGTGTGATTGTGTATACAGCGTCTCTTTATGTCTGTCTCCACGTTGGTTGAGTGTGGAGTGAGTGCATATGAGAGCATGAGGGTGGGAATGGATGTTTGTGTCTGTGTGTGCCTGTATGTCTGTGTCTATATGTCAGGTTGGGTATCAGACGCCACCTCTCTGGGGACACCTCAGGCCCTCCAAGGTTTGGAGGCCTATCTCCACCCACCACCACTTCCCCTGCCGGTGGCGGACTCCCTCAGGTGTCGGTGTGTTGGTGGTTCTTTGTGTCTGGGGGTGGGCGTCCGGGTACACACCGGCTCACTCCTTGGCGGCCGCTTGTCGGGGCCTGGGGCCTGGGGCTCGCTCGGGCCCCTTTGGAGGTGGGGTGCCCCCGGCCTCTCGGCCTGGGGCTCGGTCACTCAGGCACAGCTGGGGGCCGGCGGAGCTCACGGGCGCGTCACTGCAACTCCCCCTGACTTCTGCTCCGCGGCTGCTGGGCGAGCCCTCATCTGGGACTCTCCTCAGCGCTTACTGGAACAGTGGCGCGGCTGCCCCTCTGTTGGTCTTCCATGGTCTCTTGTGTTCTGGGGGCCTCTGGATGTCTGGAGTTTTGATCTCCTCCATACCCGCTTCACACCCTGGAGGACGGGGCTGTGGCCCCCCCACACTCCCTAGCAGATCATTACATGGAGAAACCTTTGGAATGCAAGCATGCTGATCCACACAGGTATGCACACATGGGTATTCACAGACGCGGACTAAAGCTTTCTTGGCTGCTACCTCAAAGCACACTGTGCGCTGTCTATCTTGCGTGCTGCACAATATCGTTTATTATTTAGTAAATATTGATATCTATGACTAGCTAGTTTATTGTGATGGTGCTTTGTTTTCTCTATTATTATGTTGCTCTTTGTTGTTTGCT
Organism: Mchenga conophoros; assembly: GCF_057382185.1. Taxonomy (NCBI): domain Eukaryota; kingdom Metazoa; phylum Chordata; class Actinopteri; order Cichliformes; family Cichlidae; genus Mchenga; species Mchenga conophoros. The sequence goes on from NC_140541.1 coordinate 21,629,481, forward strand.
GTCTCCTCTGTTTGTTTTTTTTGTTTGCTTTTTTTTTTTCTCCATACAGGTGACCCAGGAGTTCTTTTTTTTTTTTTTCTCTCTCTTCCCCCCCCTTCTCACCGTCTCTTCTCCCCTTTGGTTTTCTTTCTTTCTCTCCCCCTCTTTCTCTCATTCATTCCCCCTGTCCTATTTATTAAAAAAAAAAAAAAAAAAAAAAATGACAAAGGATGAACTGAAGCTCTGCCATCACGTAATGTCGCATACTGCTGTTTCTGATGTCATTTAGAAAAAAAAAAAAAAAAAAAAAAAAAAAGAATTCCTTTGTGTGCTCATTTGAGTTGAAATCTGGTGATTACACTGGCCATAACAAGAACACATTGATGATTTATTGCTTCCTAAATAGCAGAATTATTTTTAGATGCTATGAATATATTATAATCATCAAACGATTCACTGACATATTGCCATTTTGGAAGAGACCACCCAGGATGGAAATGATGAAATTTATATCCGAACAATGTCTTAGCTTTAATTTCTCCCCTTTTCTCACCGTTCTGTGTTCTTGTATGTGTTTGATGCCGATTTTCTGCATTTGCTTGGCTGTTAGAGATTCCAGATTAAAGTAATGCACTATAATTCTAGTAAAACTTGGATAGAGAAGCTTTCATGCTCTTTGTAAGTCTTTATATTACGAGATGATACAAGAGCACACAGACTGGAAGTAATGTACACATTCATGCACGCACACACATAGACAGAACCTTTGCTGAATTATGAATTGTTTCATCTGACTAGAGGAGAAAGGACATTTTGCGGTGATGTAGTCTTTATCACAGCTTAAAGAAAATTGCATGAAAAGAGATTTAAATGTAAAGTGCTGCTGTTTCTTAGAAAAAGATAAAATCACAGTTTTAAAACCACATAAGCTGAGGGGCAATCACAAAAGGTGAGGGGAATATTTGACCATTAAAATAATGCGCTCACGGAATAGAAAAAATACTCTTATTACTTTAGAAACAATGATAAATCACTGTGTTCTTTACAATAGTTGACAATATCTACACAAAAACAAATATTGTTTGTTATATAACACTTTTATTTTTAAAAAAACAACCTGAATAATGGGGGTGTTGCTTTTTTAATTCCCCGAGTGACTGTAAGTACATTTGACTGGCAATGCATTATTTGCATGCTAATTGAGGCAGCACAGTAAGTATATTGTGTACAATGACAAGACAGTGACATTGGCTTGTGCTTGTCATCAATTTTGCTGTGATGGTTGGAGAACCTCATTTTATTTATTGCAGCCTATAAGCCTTTAAGGGAAATTAAATGCATTCAGTTGGCTAATTGAGGTTATTCTGTATGCTTTGTGAATAGGACAAAAGGTTGTACTCTGCCTGTAAGATTACAGCTAGGCCCTACAAGCCCAGGATTTTTTTAATAGTACTGAACAAAAAAAACAAAACAAAAAACAACTTCTCTTTATTAAATTGAAACTGTTTATTTGTGCAACAATGTGATAAAATCTACCACAAACATGGTAATCTTTCACGTTGATTGTTTTCCACAGCAGAAAGGCCCTTCTCAGCCTAAATGTCCACAGGTCATGCCCCTTAAATATTAACACATGCTTTTAAAAATTCATAATAAAATTCCTTTTTACATTGAATCATTATGAAAAATATATTATTAATAATGTAAAAAATCTTGCATATTACACATGATACAATGAACAGTCTTATATGAGTCAAAAGACACATGACTTACTACAAAACACTGCAACAATCCAACATAGAGTCTATTAAGATTAAGAAGTATTATACAGTATAGAGACAGCACAGAGGAAAAAAAATCTCCCTTAGTGACTGTTTGATCTGTCATTTAAGCTTTCTTAAGTTTTTGTATACTCTGGGATGGAAATTTCGTCTGTTTCCTGTATTCTCGCTGGTGTCGGTGGACCAACGAGAATGTAATCAAATTCCTGGTGTTGAACTTTTTCATACACACTCTGAAGACCGCTGGTTTTGGGCATGTGAGGTGGGTAGTAGTTTTCCCTTCTGGTGTCCCTGGGAAGTGAAGCTGTCTTGGAAAATGTTGACAGATGGGGACCGCAGGCCAGGCTCGTGTTTGGTCTTGTAGCTGAAGGGCTCCAGCATCGGTCCGAGTGTCCCAGCACTTTGCACTCATTCGTACATGCCCAGAGACCTGTGAAAAACAGTGGTGCTGTCAGGATGTGATATGAATACAGTTGCTGGCTCACCTAGTTGAGTGTGTTTGATAAATGAAAGATCTCAGCTCAAGTCCAAATGATTCGTCACAATGCATCCAGTGTACAGTTAAATCAGTCAAAATGTTACCAGTGAAGTGGTAGAGAGGTTATGTTTTTATTATATCCAGTTATAAACCACATAATCTCCTTTTTTTTCTTTGTACCTCAAGAAACTGCTCTCATATGCTGTTATTTGACTTATTTTCTCTCTAGATATATGTTTCACTTACTGTTCGTTGGGGGTGACTCTTTTTTGTGCACATCTCCACTTATATCAGAATCGCTGTCATTGAAGTCACTGTCTCCTTTTCCACTGTCCTTGCCGCTGATGTGGGGATCTCTTGCTGAGATTGTTGTGAATGAATTGCCCTTCCATATTGTTATCGGCCTGACAGTTTCTTTCCCATATCCTGGTAGTGTAGAATATCCCTGCAGAGATTTAAACACATTCATGGAGATTTTGAGTCTAAATACAAAGAAAACAAAAGAAAACAAAACAAGAAAACAAATTAGATTACCTTTTAAATGGACATACCTTTAATTTACCCTCCATAACCCTGTTGTTTGAATCAAACATCCCTGCTGTCTGTCTGCCATCCTCGCAGCCTGTCTCCATTGTGTTGCTGCTGGCCAATGGAGGATTCTCTGGAAATGGATGGGCATCAAACACTTTGCCTTTGTGGTTTTGATTTAATGAATCAATGTGTCCACTTTCAACTTTCTCCACATTTGGAATTTCTTCTTTATCATCACTTCCCCCATCCCCTGTCTCCTTTTTCCGGCGGCTGCAAATGGTTGTGATGAGAATGATAGCCACCAGGAGAACAGAGCAACTGCCTGCCAGGACAATGATTATGGCTACGGACATGTCCCATTCAAAGGGCTCCTCATTGCCATTTTGAGCTGAGGAAGGTAAACTTGGTAGAGCACCTTCTACGAAACTGAAATGTATTGTAGCTGTGGAGGTAAGTGCGGGGGATCCATTGTCAGCGACTGACACTGTGACTTTGACATTGTCTGCGATATCATACGTCAGCTGTCGACTCACATGCACCTTGCCTGTGTCTTTGTTGATAGAGAAACCCAGGTGTCCCCCCTCGGTGATTTTATAGGACAGCTGTGCATTTATGCCTTCATCAGCATCTGTTGCCTTTATCTGGGTTACCACATAACCTGCAGGTGCATCTTTAGGCAGGAAAACTTCAGCAGATCCTTTGTAAAGGGGGGGCTCTATGATAGAAGGCTGGTTGTCATTCTGATCAACTATTTTTAATCTGATGACAGCTCTGCTCTGAAGCTGTGGTGACCCCCCATCACTTGCTTGAATGTGTACATCTAGCTGTTTCATAACTTCGTAATTAAAGCTTCTGAGTGCATATATAGAGCCAGACACTGAGTTAAGAGACACAAATGTGTTCACTGGGGATCCCATGATAACGCTCTCCACAAGCCTGTAAGTAATTTTCCCATTGTTGCCCAGATCCGCGTCGGTGGCCTCAACTGTGGTGATGTAAGCACCCGGAGCGTTGTTTTCTACCACTGAAACTTCATAGACAGCTTTAGCGAAGTGAGGGGCGTTGTCATTCTCGTCCGTGAGTCTTATGGTGTACTGAGTGATTTTTCTCAGTGGGGGTGACCCGAAATCCTCAGCCATGACTGTCAAGTTATACTCACTAATCCGCTCTCTGTCTAGGGCTGCTGCTGTAACTATCATGTAGCTGTCCTCGTACGCCTGTCGGAGTTTGAAATGGTCGTGGCCGTATAACGTGCAGTAGACTTGGCTGTTAACTCCAGAGTCTCTGTCCATGGTGCTGATGAGCGCCACCAGACTGTCCTTGTCTGCCGCCTCGCTGATGTATGCAATGCCAGTTGTAATGGAGGTCATAGGGGTGATGCTGATTTCTGGGGCATTGTCATTAACGTCGGTGACGTGAATTATGATTTTGCACACGGAGGGGGTGGGGTTGGGTCCCAGATCAGTCGCCTGCACGTCTAGCTCATAGGTGCTTTTGTCCTCAAAATCCACGGGGCCCCTGAGAGTGAGGCGACCTGATTTGTTATCCACTTGGAAAAGTTGTCGGATCTCATGAGAAACCTGTTTTCCGAACCCGTAAACGACCTCTCCGTTTAAGCCCTCATCAGCATCAACTGCGTTTAAGTCCAGTATAACAGTGCCGACAGGCGCGTCCTCTGGCAAACTGACTGAGAAACTATTTTGGTCGAAAACTGGACTGTTGTCATTAAAGTCGGTCACTTTTATAGTTATCTTTGTTGACCCCGATCGGTACGGATTTCCTCCGTCTGTGGCGACCAGCTCTACAGTGTATGATGATTGAGTCTCCCTGTCTAGCTCTTTCATTAGTACCAATTCCGCATATTTAACCCCATCCGCTCTCAGGAGCACATCAATGGTAAAATGACTGTTTACGGAAATTTGATAGCTTTGGATGTAGTTTGACCCGACATCAGCGTCCACAGCCGGGTCTAAAGGGATGCGGGACCCAACAGCTGCATTCTCTGAGATTTCCACTATAGACTCCTTGCTTGGAAACTCCGGAGAGTTGTCATTGATGTCCTTTATTTCCACCTCAACGTGAATCAATTTGTAGCGATCTTTTGAGAAATTAACCACGTCAAAAGCAATCAGACACTGTAGAGAATGTCTGCAGATTCTCTCCCTGTCAACTCGTTCTCCGACAGTGAGTTCCCCGTCGCTTTCTCTCACCCTGATGAATGAATCGTTGAATTGTTTCATCATCCTGAAATTGCTCTTGGAGGAATGAGACAGACTCAAGGACATGTCCTTGGCAAGGTTTCCGATGACCGTACCTGGTGCGTTCTCCTCATTGGTCTGATATCTGATAGTATTTCCCTCGGACCGAACCCACGAGGCAAATAAAAATTGATGGATTGAGAATATTAAAATCCACCGGTGCCAATAAGTTTTAAATTTGCCCCCTATCATCTTCGTAGTAATCTTCCTCTCGGTAAGCAGCCTCATTGTGTGCAGGAGAGAGCAGTTCACCTCTGGAGCGAGCTCTCCATACAGCTCCCGCTTTTATGAACTGAAGTGTGCTGAAAGTGAAAGTTGCTTGCTCCTTGCGCGCAGCCAGTCAGATACGCTTGTTGCCTCGCCTTCAACAGCTCAAAATTCTGCAGTGGCGGGGTTTATACAGCTGCTGATGCTAATGAGACGAAGTGTGACCAATCCCTCGCTTTAGAATTAAAAATACCCCCTTATGAAAAAGGAAAAAAAAAAGCTCTGAGCCTTTTCTTTTTTTCTTCTTCAGAGTGCACACTGAAGGAAGTTGCAAAACAGAAATAAGGGCAGAGAGATATGGCAGTCCTTGAAGATAGTTCCTGTAGTGTTTATCGTCTTATTACAGCCATTACCGAGTGATGGTTTTATTCAGTGAAAGCCTATTTCTTTTTCTTTTGATGTCTAGTGTATTTCTGTTGAGCGTGCCTGTGCGCGAGCAGATATGTGCAAGTGTGCGCGCTCTTACACAAATGTCTGCATACACTCACAAGACCAGCTCAATTGTTTTTGGTGAACTGAGCAAGGTTTTTCTTCGGGGCTCAGTTAACACGAGAACAGTTTAATTATCTAGAAACAAATCCGCATTAAATTGTCTACGTCTCCCCTCTGAGTAAAGGGTGGCGCTATATTGATCTCTTGGTGTGGCAGGAGCTGAAACATCTTTTTCTTATATCTTACTTGTATAAGGGAAAATAAGAAAAGAGGAATATACAACCGCCTGCACCCCTCAAATTTGTCAAATCAATCAATAAAAAGATACCAGTATACATTTTAGGGGTCTTTAGTCTTCTTTCTGTTGCTTCAGAAAGACATCTTAGCAAAAAAAAACAAACAAAAGCATTTTAAATTGTATCTACAGGCACTTTGTTGCTAGCAGAAAAACACATCATTTGTTCCAATTTCTTTAATTGGATCTACAAAAATGCCAAAGATAGCACCGTTTGACAGGGATAAAATTTTATTTTTGCACCAACAAGGTGACTCCCAAGGATCTGCTAGGTCAAAACGCGGCATATCTTGGGCATATATCAACATGGTGTGCACTGTGTATAAAAAAAAAAACAGAGGAAACTGGACAAATGGGAAATAAAAGCATATCTGCATCGCATCTAAAAATATCTACAGAGATGAGCAATATCTAAAGTCATGTCCTTAAAAAACCTGACATAATACTCGAGAGATGCATCTGCCCCTTTAGTTGATCCATCTATTGTTCCCTGAAAGCTCATCAGAAATGTTCTCAGTGGAAAGGCAGCTGTCAACAAGCCATTTTAAAGCAATGGAACCAGAGAGAAAATCTTTAGATATGCCAAATTATACAACAACTGGGCTGAAAATCAGTGTTAACAAGTTTTATTGAGTGATGGATTCAAGTTTGAAAGTCTTGGTTTGAAACATCATCAATATGTACAGAGGAGGTCAGAAAAGAGATACAATAATGAGTTTCTACTGCTATCTGTAAAACATAGTGGAGGCTCTGTCGTGGCTCGGAGTTGAATTTTTGCCAGTGCTTTCAGGGATTTGTCGAAACTGAACATTACAGTAATCCCACACAATATTAGAAGCAATAATGGCAAACATAACTGTTAAGTTGTTTGGTATGGGAACACTGTTTAGTTATACAGACCTATTTTTACTTTACACTATGCTAAAAGCAGCAACGGCCCAGATGAGCATCTATTCTGCATCTAGTTAGCTAGCTATTATCATTTATTTTTGTGATTAGTGAGATTATATAAAATATTAAAACTTAAGTAAGTGCTGAACAACAAAGCATAATGTTAATACTTCTGATGTCTGCATCTATGAAAAAATAATTTTGGAGGGAATATTTATTTTTCCATTTGTCTCCCCTGCAGGCAGCCAGCAGCTACATTCAGGTACTTGCGTCACATTACCTCTGCAGATGTTCCTTAAAATTGCAACTAAAGCATTTCAGCCTCATGTGCTTCCAGTTGGATGCTTTTAGAAGAGTGGCTGTCATTTTCAGCTGGTACACAACATTTTAGTGGACATAACCACAAAGTCATAAACAAAGCAGAGAAAACAATTTAGATAGGGCTTCAATTTTCTTCTTCTTTTTTTTTTACTGCTTCTATAATCGTTTGAAATTCATTTCTTTCCCTCTAATAACACAAAGACAGAGTTAACTGTAGACAGTACTTTCTGTGCAATTTAGGTTTGTGGCTCTTCATGGCACAGGCTGCAGCTCCTTAGTTCTACTTAATGGAAATTTTATTGCTATAGCATACACTGGTATTTTAGACCACAAGGCAATACAAACATTATGGCCACAATTTGGGAAAAGGACTTCCATTTTTCAAGATGACTGCACAAATTTCTGACCATTAAGCAAGTGTTTCTCTATGTCTGAAATGGAAGCACTTGAGTGGACTGCACAGAGCCCTTATCTCAAACCCTTCCAGCATCTTCGGGGTGAATGTGGAATGCCGAGTGTGAGACAGACCTTATCACTCACTATCTGTGTCGCATCTCAGCGATAACTTTGTGGCTGAATGAGAACAAATCCATAAGCCTTGTGAATAGCCTTTCCAGATGAGCAGAGGGAGATAAAGGCATGATATTAAAATCAATGTGCCCCTCCCCACTGTTCGTGAGTAACTTGTTGATATGATGTTCACATGCTTTCTTTAGGTATCCACATATTTTTAAACATGAAGTGAACTATGTAAGTATTTTAAGTGCTAATGTTTTGCACAGTACAACAACACTTTAATGTTTAACCCCAAACGTCAGCTTTTATGATTGAGTCTGTAAACTATGACTTTGATTTAGTTTCCATTAAGTATGTGTGCAACCATATTAACTGTTTTTCAGTGTTCTGCCCAGCTCCCGTGGGACCTTATTAATTATTAGAATGATAGAGTGCATTTTTGCAGTATAATTATGTTCTTGCATTTCTTTAGAGGATACATTGATTGGAGGATCCCTTGGAAACACAGTGCAACTGTTCTATTATCCAGCATCTGGATAGACATCCAACTACAATTAGTCTCTGACAATTTATAGCACTTCATGCTTATAACAAATCATCAGTCAGCTACGGAGTCCACAAGTGGCTATGGTTGAACTCCTTATAATATAATCTTATACAGTAATGCTAAAAGTGTGAATAATGATCAGAGACATTGCAAAGAGCCCACACAGACACAGTTAAATAGTTGCGGCTATAGTAAATAATAATGATAGATGGGCAATTTCATACTATACGCTTTGCAACACAGGGAGAACAAGTGTGACAGAATGTTTTTCGCTCTTAAGGCAGATGGCACTGGAAAATAAACCAGGCTTATATCATGCTTTGGTGTAGATGTTCTATTAAGACCGCAGTAAATGCAGATGCTGATTTACTTCTCCATCCTCTAATCAGATTCACTCCAAGGCTGCCAGTATTCTTTTTAACCTGACATCATAATGTCATTTCTACACACATCAGGTAATAGTTTTTACTAACAAACAACACACACACACACACACACAATGAACAGCCAACGTTAGAGACGATCTTTAAGACCGCCCCCAACAAATGGTAAATGGTCTGTATTTGTATAGCGCTTCACTTGGTCCTAAGGACCCCAAAGCGCTTTACACTATACACAATCATCCACCCATTCACACACACACACATTCACACACTGGTGATGGCAAGCTACATGTAGCCACAGTCGCCCTGGGGCGCACTGACAGAGGCGAGGCTGCCGGACACTGGCGCCACCGGGCCCTCTGACCACCACCAGTAGGCAACGGGTGAAGTGTCTCGCCCAAGGACACAACGACCGAGACTGTCGGAGCCGGGGCTCGAACCGGCAACCTTCCGATTACAAGACGAACGCCCAACTCTTGAGCCACGACCACCCCTAAACAAGGCAGATACTTCCTTCAGGAAGAGACAAAATTAGATTTAAAAGGGAAGTGCATGTGGCCTTATATTTGTCATGGTGGGAAACAAGATAACAGAAAACAAGAAAGGTCACAACTATTTTCTTGACAGGATGTGGCAAGTTAGCCATATTAGTTTTGTATGGTGTTAATGCAATAGGTTGCTGAAGTGATATTAATGCAAGGCTATGACTATGAGGTGTGCATTTGTTAACTGTCCTCTTGTAGGACAGTCCTGTCCTTTTTATTGACTCACTCCATTAAATTTGAATCCAGAATCTGTGAGAATTTATAGAAGTTATTCTTCCTCCTAGATACATAATGGTTTTTTTTTTTGTATTATTAGCAGTTAAAATGACTCAAAATTGATTTTTTAAACTACAATGCTGAGCAATTGGAAGGTCCTCATTTTGAAATGCTGTTTCTTCTTCTTCTTTTCTATAAACCTGCCTGTGCCGTGGATATGGTCCAAAACTAATTTTACCTTGTTTTTTCAACAGCGCATTGTTGCCTTGCTACTTTTAAACAACACTGGCTGATCCAGATGTTGCTTTGCAGACTTCATACATTGAGTTTTTTGATGAGGTCACAGGTAAGGCTTTCTTCTGGCCAATCTTACATGATGCACCATTACTTCTGTACTGGCTAAACCTTCCCTCAGGTCCTTCATGGTTTTATGGAGGTTTGCTTGCCCAACAGACATGCATGCAGTTTTAAAGGTCTTTCCAGGTCCTTTCTTTGCTTCCACACTTGCCCTTAACCGGTATTTGTTTATGACATTTTGCACAGTGGAAATTGCTACCTGGAAGAACTTTGAAAGCTTTTTTAGTGACTTTCTCTGCTTTGGAGACATCAGTTAGCTATATTTTTAGACGCTCAGTCAACTCCATAAATGTATGAATTTTGTAATATATGTTTTCAGTAATTGACAGCTCCTAACCTCAATTCTCGATTTGCTTTATAAGTCATAACAAGTCAGTTAAAGCAGAAGAAATTACTGTGTTACAGCAACCAATAAAGTGAAAAAAGTGATTCATTTATATATTATAAAACTATTTATTATAAAAACTATTATAAAAAAAATATATGTTAGAGACCATGTCAGAGAAAGGGTTCAGCTGCATGTCCAGTAAATGGTATGGTGTAGGGCTCCACATCCCTTCACAACAGCCACAGTCATTTGGTTAACCTTTTCATGTGATAATAGAGGACACCAAACACTGTGTTGATTTACACTGGTTTCAGACAGTAACAACAATGATGAATTCCTTCCGTGAGTAATATGGAAACATTCCAACAGCTGGCAGTACAATATTCAGGCTCCGCTTTGCCACAACATGTCCAGGATGACACCTCTTTTTAGTCGAGTCTGTTAAAGCAGAAAGGGTGTCTGAGACTTCACAAGTGGGTAAGGTGCCCACACCTTTGCAATGTATGTTTTTAATTCATTGAACAAAAGCAAAAAAACAAACAAACAAAAACAATTTTTTTTGCATGCACTAAGTTGCATAAGAAGGTTGAAAAATGGCTAATCTGTGTATGTTTGCTTAGAGGATTAAATTAGCTTGAATTTACTTGAATGTATATGAATTGGTGGTTGGCAACCATTGGTTGTTTTAGAAAAATTTCCCAACCAGATGCAAGTGCTTGCTGGAGGTTGCTCACAATCACTTATTCCTTAATGATTACTTGATTAAAGCCCCAGTCACGCAGACAAATATACCAGTCAGTGACCCACTTATAACCCCCGTGTATGTGTTTTCCCCGACCAACTGGCAATTAAATGGTCAGTGGTAAATGGACTGATCATACTCTACTTGAACACTCAAAGCACTTTATATCACATACCTCATTAACCCATTCACATCCAATCATGCACCCACTTTTTTCTATCCTTCTCCTACCTAAGTGCTTTATATCTAACATTCACATCAGAAAGCAACTTAGGAGTCAGTATCTCATCCAAGGATGCTTTGGCAGACAGACTGGAGCAATGAGGAATCGAACCACCAACACCAAAGAAATGACCTGCTCCACTCCTGTAGTTGTACGAGGTTGTTGGTTGGTGATAGAAGTAATTGTTCAGAAAAAAATATTATTCACTAACTAATAACAGAGTGCTAGTGAAACTTAGAAAAGTGCAATGCAAACTGGAGAATGTTCACCTTCAAATTTTTAAACATGCTGGGATGCAGTACTGAGGCTATTTTTTTTTCTTTTTCAAGTTTTACTACTGCTTGGTGGTTAGTTAACAAGTGTGTAGACAAGTTGGAAACTTCGATGCAAACTATGGACGACCACAGCAATCTACAAACAACCAAAGCAAACACAATGAGGTTTTTAGTGCCGTAGCCTCTTTGCAATAGATTACAAGTTTGTAATCCTCTACCACCACGCATCCACCACAAACACTTGCATAAATATTGTAATTGTTATGAATTGTAATCCATAATTACCTGACCTATAAGTTTAGACCAATACGGTAAACTGACTGACAGAGCGCTGGACTCACATTATCCTCTCTGGAGCCTTTACAATATTTCATTATCTATCAAATCTTAGTCTCTTACTTTGAATGCCACAGTTTTAATGTTAACTGTCAAAAAATAACATTGTAATGCATTTTTAATACAAGAAAGGAAAGAGTGAAAAACTACAAACTGTTCACTGAACTTGCTGATAAAGTCGTTCCATCTCTCAGCTCAATTCAGAGGCACATGTTGGACAGGCTGATTTTTACTCTAGTGAGAACAGAGGTGACCGTGGATTCAGTGTGGGCGATTCTCTTTGGATTTCATTAAACCAGTTCAAATTGTTGTTGTGATAGATGGATTATTTCACGACAATACAGCATTATTTGAAGTGGCGTGCGGAGGAGTTTATGTGACTATATAAGTAATTGGTTGTTTACGTCTGTGAAAGGTTATTTAGCAGATGGTTGTTATTCATTGTGATTTGAATATTCCGCAGTTTGTTGTTGTTTCATTTGCATATTATATTTAATTGAATTTCCTAGGGAACATAAAAGACAACATATAGTTTGTTAAATTCTTTTTAGTGCTAGCTTTTCTGCTAATTATGACCTGTCACTGGTTCAAGCTTGATATGTGAGTTTCTGCCTTAGGGTTAGATATTAATAACCCAGGCAGCAGAATGAGATTTTACAGTATATCCTAATACATGAGTAAAAGGTCAGTGCTGCAGAAAGATTGCACTGAAAGGCTCTGAATTCTTGTTGCATTTTATATTAATATTTGACTTTACTTCTTTGTACAAATGGCTCTGTTTTTATCCATAGTAAAAGCAATTCAAGTGTCAAGAATCATCAGTAATAACAAATGTCTGCACGATGCTGATTGGAAAATCGTGATAGCAATTTTGTGATTGATGTTATATAATTATGTCGGGCGTAGCTATTTCCATTAAAGTTACTGACGGATTATTCACAGCCTCAAACAGATTCACCAAGAGAGTGAAGGAAGCAAGCAGCAAACTGAAAAATGCATTAAAAAAAAACTGTTGCAGGCAAAGATATTTCAAAATTACTGTTGGCCCACAGACACAATTCCATATTTAATGGGATTGTAAATGCATTCAGTTTCAAGGGATGCCTGTGCATTTTAAGTTCTCTAATCACTCTGGTCCATAATGTGCCCGAAGAAATGCCATGATAGCGTGCATTTTTGTGAAGGCGTTTAGCTTCGCATTCTTTCACAAAGATTAGAAATCAGAGGCAAATTACACTGTGGTGGAGCTCAGCTTCAACTGAATATTGCTCTGGTGGGAGATCGCTTGCCTTAAAGAACTCAATATTCAAAGTCTTTGAGAACCAGACTCTATTCTGCCTCTGAATATGTCTCTTTCTCCAACTCCTTTTGCTTAAAGAATCATTTGACATTTTGGGAAATACACTAATTCATTTCCCTGCCAAGGAACTCATAAGATGATACCACTATTGCCAGCAGCTGGTTAGCTTATCTTGGCAGAAAAAAAAGGCTGGGGGAGACAGCTAGCCAGGCTCTGTCCATACCAAATCCAGTTATGAACAACTCCACACGTAAGAGCAAAAACAGATACTGTCTGACCTCATTCGTTTGTTGGCTCTGTGATCAGGTGGTGACCTGTCCAGGAAGTACCCCACCCTGTCACCCTAGTCCATCCACAATTGGATAAAGGTTTGGGAATGAATGTATGGATGGATGAGCTCTCAAGAAACTGTTTTTTTTTCTGCAGATTAGAAATTCATGATCTTAAGATGTGCTGGCTGAAGAATCTTTTTTTAGAGCAAGGCTAGTTTTCCTGTATTTTTTTCTGTAGCTTCACAGTTTGAGAATGAGACTGGTATCAATCATCCAAACGAATTCTCTGTAAGACAGCTTTAAAAAAAAACAAGTCTACCAACATGACAATTTATCACTTTACAATATTTTAATTGACACTTTGCTGACTGAAGCCTGAGTTCTTTCTTTCCTTTACCCTTTTTGTTCCTCGAACTTATATATATATTTTTTATATAGCCTTGAGATAACACTGGCAATGGGGTCACGCTCCCCTCCCATTGAGCTCTTCCCTTTGTCTTCTAGTAGTAGCTACATATGTTGACCTGATCGGCCTCATTCTATTACAAGAAGTGACACACTTCACAGTTTAACCTTCACATGAAAGTGATGTTTTAACATGCTATGCAGTGAGGCTATTTCAGTCAACACTAATTTTTTAAGTCTCTGAGGTCAGTCAGTTCTGTCCACCAAGGGAATAGATCAGTACATTTAAAACATGTGGCATGTAAAATCGGGGGGAAAAAAAGACAGGCTGAGTTTGGCACACCACATGCGAGAGGCACCATGGATCATCTTAGGTTATTATGGGCTGTTTCTTCAATGCGTTTCTTCAAAACACGCTTTTAAATACAGGCTTTGAAATCTCTGATGGCCGCAGATCCCACAGGCAACATCAGATCTTTTTGTTCTGAAGATGCTCTCTGCTGATTAATTCAAACATCAAAATAAAACTCCAGTGTTTTCATATGCGAGAATAAAGCCTCCAAAGTCACATGGGGGTTTCAAACCCCACTGGAAGTCTTAAACTCAGAGTGGAGACGGTTTTATGTTTTATTGATTCCTCTCCTAGAGTTTGGAGACAATAAGGCAAGTGAATATTTCATTTCTATCTTTATGTTTGGACTGAGAGCTGTATCCCAGTGTTCAAGGTGTCTCTCTAGACATGTCCCATAGCAGACATAAACAAAGTTATTAGATGAGCAAGACATGATTCTGGGGAGATTCAATGCTGGGAGCTTTGGAGGAGCCCTCTGACAGTACCTTTTGGCAATTCAGACTGTCATGCTTCATTGTTCTTTGGGGAAGATGGGTGTTGTTTGACTTTGAATATTACCAGAGAGCTTATGGACTCACCGGTGGCGTGTCTCTTTTTGCAATATTGTGCATCTAAATGAGAATTTATGTTTTGGAATGAGGTGGTGCTCTTTGGGTTTTGCATATTGAAGACGGATCAACTTAAATATGTACACTAACTGCAAAGCTTTGTAGAAATGTAGGTCATCTTTCCCGGGCATTGTGAATTTTTTTCTCTCTCTTTGTGTGTGTATGTTTTAAGAGGATGGGGTTACACATGTGTGTGCGCATATGGGGAGGAGAGCGCTGATGGTGGGGGGTCACATCTTTAATGTAACAAAACCATCATGTCTCATACAATGCAGATGGAGGAAGGCGCTTCGGCGTTCAGTGTTTTCTTGCCAAAAGCGTTAATATGTCTTTATTTCCTCGTGCAATTTTTCTGCGAGCAACATAGTGTTTAAGGCATGTGCTTCACAGGCCTGGATGAGGTATAATTATGTAAATTGCATTCAAAGGAATCAGCAATAGCTCATGTGGAATGGATGTGTCAACAAGGTGTCCACATTCGCTGTGAGAATTTGCTAATTAAACTTGACACCATTTCTCTTTCAACACATGGGCACGGAGAGACGCGGTGGGATTAAAAAAATACCGGGGTGTATATTGTATTGCTGTCTGAAAAATGATCTTCTCCCTAAAATAGGCTTTCATTTTGCTACTTGAAGTGTAAAAAAAATTGCCCTCCAGTTCACGGCAGGACCATTAAACTTTGTACATGCTGTTGACATGTGTGTAATGAAAGTGCCTAAACTTCAAAAAGCCTGTCCGTGAGGCAGTCTCTCTGATGCCCTGCTACACAAAAATGGATGATTTATTACACTGGTTATTTGTCTGGCCCACTAAATGCCTGAATTCTATTTGACAGCATGTGTAGATAAACTACTTTGCTTGAATGTCTGAAAAGCAGTGTACCTGAAAGGGAAAGATTAATCCAGTCTATAAGGAAACAGAAACACATTTTCTCCCCTTTTTGTGCGATATCTCACCCACCTATTACTTATCTTTGTGAACTTATCAACACGGAGAATGGTGCAGTGGGGCACAACCAAGGTACCATTGCGCCTCAGCTTTGGTTGTCGTCAAGGCACGTGACATATGTGAAGCCCTGAGACAATTAATGAAGGAGTGCTCTGAAAGCTTGTGAATGACAATCGAGTGCTGGCAAGGAGTGAAAAAAAAAAGAGTTTTGAAATTTTTCTTTTTCTCCCTCCTTCTTATGTGTTTGCCCAAGATGAATTGGCTTTTCAGATTTAAGAAAGTGCATGGCTGAAATACAGAGAGAGGCTCATCTATCAGCCCCTGAATAGTGAGAGAAAATCCTATGGCACTGTGGAAGGCGGGGGCCCGGGGAGGGGTATGTTGTTGGTCTCTGATTAGACCCTGGGCCAGTTCTACTCAGGAGCTTGCAGCGTAAACATCAATCCTCTCTTCTTCCGCTTCAAATTCCTTGAATCTTTTGAGACAATTTCTTAAATGTAAGCCCCTCCTTTGAAAGATTTTCTTCATCAAATGGGGCAGCATATGTGTCAATGATCACTTATCGCAGGCCGCTTTCTTTATCGGTGAAAAAATTCCAACTCGACAGAGGAAAATCAGTAAATAGAGTGAAACAACTTCCAAGCTCCATTTCCATCATTCAGATGCACGCTGTCCAGAGTCAAGAGAGTGAAGACAGTGAAGCTGCAGATGAGGCTGTTGGAAGAAAAGGAAAAGAGTGGTTTTAGAAATGGCTCTACAGTATGTAACAGTATGTCAGTCTAAACACAGAATAGAGAAAATAGTGATAAATTTAAAAAAAAAGCCTGCTATCCTCTTAATGCACTCTCACAAAAAGAGCCAATTACACACAGAGCAGCATTATAGAAAGCTTTTATAATGTTTCCTGGGCGTCAAGATCTTAATTTTTGATGCTGCTTTATGTGCATCCAGAGTATAAATTGGCCTCTCCAGTTTGCTGAAGTGATAAGAGGTAAACACCAAAAACCAATAACTGTCAGCCGAACATTAAATCAAACTGACATGTCTCTTAAAAGGTACGGCCATGAAAAATTAAGTGGAAGATTTTTGAGAAGACTTAAAATATGGAGTATTTTTTCATCTATCTTGGCTGCTGTGATCTACAGTTTTTTCCCCCACTGTGACTGGCTCTAGTCTGAGCATGAATACAAACAATTTGGCTGACATTGCTTTAATCAGCGCATCTGCAGCAAAGTGAGTTAAAAAAGACACTTATTCCACACAAGATATTAAGGTCATCCTTTTGATGTGCTTTGTGACATTTTTTTTTATTTGCTTTGTAATATTGACGCGTGTTCCATTAAAGCATGTCGAAAAAGGTTAACTTGACATTGGATGCACTACCGACTCGAGCCGAAATGGTCACCTTGACTTCCTTTCACTCGGGCTCTGAACATCCTGTTCCTGCAGAGAGTGAGTCTGTGACCCGTGAGAGGAGACTTTAAAGATTTCATGGGCTCAGTCAATCTCAGCTGCGTCCCGAGTTCAGGAAAACTGAGAGTGAATCAAGTAACACTCCGGCAGAGAGCAAGTGACATTAAATCCTTAATAGTTATTGGTGAGATATTAAAGGATTACAGCACTGTGGGATCCTGTGACCGAATGGAAAACATTCTGTCAAATATCCTCTCTCAGATTACCGTGTCACATGCGGATGTAACTAACAGTCCCTCTGCATATACCATAAATCTCATCAAAATGTGCATGTATGGCAGTTCAGGAAATGCAGACTAAAATAAGAGAAGGGAGAACTTCATTGCTCTGACACATGTAGGTCTTGAGTCACTTGGCTTTTCCACAGAGCAATCACACTAACTTTGAGCAAAGGTATGGCAAATTTAAACATGTCAGCCAATTTCCAATGTGTGAAGCAACAGAGTGCTTCACCAGCGCTGGCGGCTCATGGCCTTGGGCCTTGAGATGTCTGAATCTGAAATTCACAGTTCAGAGCACACCCGGAGATGGAGCCTTAGAATCCTTGATGCCCTGCACAATGAGGCCATTTCATAGTAGTTCGCGGTAGTCTCTTGCTGGTGTTGAAGGGAGAGGAAAAGGGATTTTGACAGGCCAATGAAGAATTTATTTGAAATGTCTTGTGGTGTTGAGAAGATTTGCATGCTCTTCAAAAATCTGAAACACTGGAGAGAAGCACATAGATATGAGTTTATACAACTAGTCCTCCAGCCTGAATTGAGCTCTTTATCAACATTTATGCCAACTAGAACCGAAGATGATCAGCCCTTCATCCATATAATCTTGGGGTATTTTTTTAATGTCTGAACTGTCACTTTGATGCAGCGCATCACTGTTGACAGTTTGTCCACATAGCCTAAGCAAACTACACAGATTTTATCGTGTCTAGCTGCGCACAGCAGTTTGTATGGAAACATGCAACCGAGAGAGATGCTGAACATGAGGGAGCATCGGAGAAAGTGATTTAGGTTGACAAGAGCGTTTTCTGCTTGATTTTTTGGTGACAGGCTGTGACAGTGCTCACAGTGTACAGGAAACAATTGTGGAGAAATTTGCTTTGACTATTTGTACAAAGCGCTCTCCTTGCCAAATATAAACATGAGCAGACTATGTGGTGCTTTAAAGGGTTAGTTCGCCTCATAAATACATTTTCTTACTTTGAGGCTGATTATGTTGCTGTTTTTTTTTTTTTTTTGTCAGTCAACCATGTGGAAAGAGCAAAACCAAACACTGTTTGGAGTTGTCAGCCATGCCATTCATTTGTTTAATTAATTAGAAAGCAATCTTGGCACTTAGTGCAAAATAATATCAGCTGGTTCAGACTGAACTCATAGCCCATTAAAAGATGTTATTACCAAGGTGTCACACAACAACACAACAATCTCATGATGGGTAAAACCAATGAGCTCTCTCAAGACCTGTCCAACCTTATTGTTGTTGTAAAACATACTGATGCCATTGGTTGCCCAAGAATTTATAAACAATCGAAGGTGCCAGTGAACAGTTTAAGGACCATAATCCAGAAGTGGAAAGAATATCATTTCACTATAAAGAGGCCTCGACCAGGTGCTCCCCACAAGTCTTCAGACAGAGCTGAAAAGAATTATCTGAAGACTTGTCCAAAAGCCAAGGACTACTTGTGGAGAGCTACAGAAAGACTTGGATTCAGCAGGTACAATTGTGTCAAAGAAAACAATGAGTAATGCATTTAACTGCAGTGACCTGGATGCACGTTCAAGACTCCATTTCTGAAGAACATTTTATATTTGCTGACCAACTGTTACGTCCCTCTGCAGCTTTTAATCGTCTCAGTGTTTTCAGCTGGTGCTAATTGGCCACACCTAGTCAGGTGTGGATAAAAGCATACCTGTGGCAAGCTTTCCGGCAGTGCACTAGTCTTTGCCTTGGTGGCACCAGCCATTTTAGCCAACCTGGTTTTCCATTTTAGGATGAAACCTCTTCTCACCCACACTCTGTTATTCATCTCCTTTTTTTTATGTTGCGGCTTTTGAGCCGGGTCGTAACACCAACATTTAGACAAGCCCATGAAATACTGGGAGAACATAGTCGGGACAGATGAGGGCAAAGTTGAAATTTTTGGATGCCATAATGCACACTGTGTTTTGAGGTCAAAAGGTGCTGCATATCACCCCAAAAACACCAGACCAACACTGAAGTGTGGAGGTGGGAACATCATGGTGTGAGGCTCTTTTTTCAGCATATTGCACTGGTATGCTTTGTATAATTGGAGGAAGGATTGATGGAAAAATGGCTGCCATTTACCAGGATGATGATGATGAAACAAAGGTGGAAGTTTCAGCAATGATCCCAAACCCACAGGAAATGCTCATTTGGTTTCAGAGAAGGAAAAATAAAGTTGCTGGAAATGGCCCAGCCAATCACCTGACCTGAATCCAATTGAAAGTTCAGGGAAAGAACTAAAAGTCAGAGTTCGTCGAAGGGACCCAGAAAATCTTCAGGATTTGAAGACTGTTTGTGTGGAAGAATGGACCAAAATCACACCTGAGCAACACATGTGACTATTTTTTCCATGGAGGAAGTGTCTTGAAGTTGTCCTCACCAACAAAGGCCTTTGTACGAAGTTTTAGATCAATTTCAACAAGAGTGTTCAATACGTTCACCCTGTCTCATTATTACACATAACTAAGATCAGTAATCAGTAACTAATTTATGTACATCTACAGTTTTGATTTCTTTGTGTGGATTGAAGTGTTGTTACCAACCATCTGGTGAGAATTTCATATCAACAGCACCTTTAGAGCATTTTTGGTGCCCTTTGCATGTTATTCAGGCCAACCCATAACTATCCAAAGATTAAAAAAACATCAATACCAATCCAAGACCTACAAGATGAAGTGAGGTAGTGATTCAGTACAGCTGTAAAAGCAAAGCTTAGGTCAAGAAGACCTGTTTTCTTGCAAGTCAAGAAAAATGATGCTGCATGAGTAGAAATCCTTTGTATCATATTCCCAACAGGAAAGCTGCCGATTTCACATAGTGAGTCCCAAGTAATTATTGATGGTGCCTCAAGAAAGAGACATCCTATTTATTCCATATTAAGTACTCTGCATTGACTTTGCAGAATTTGGTTTCAAATATTTCTTCTAACATAAAGAATTCAGAGTGATGAGGCCTCATAAAACCTTAAAGATCTCATAGCAACCTGTTCTCCTAGTAGAGCACTTTGCTCTCAGAAAGAGGCTTTCCAGCACTTTCCGAAAGCAGACTGGAGGGCAGAGCCGTGAGCTTATCAAACTCCCCTCCTGTCATAGGCTCAGGCTGCTTCTTCTACTTCTGTATTTTCACTTACTGTAAATGCCATTACTGCATGTCATGGACTTTTTACTTTTTCACATAGTTTGTGTTTTCTTGTTTGTTTTTTGTGGTCTAGTTTCTTCCTGTTAAACTAGAGTTCTTCCTCCCCACTGTTTCTCTTAGGGAATTTTCTGTACTTGTATTTGTTTTCGCTCTATTACTGTAGGAGCTTTACAATATAGTGCCTCAAGACAATTGTTGCTGTGAATTGATGCCATAAACAAAATTAAAACTGAACTGAATTAAAAGCTAATTATCCCTGCAGCAGCTTCTTAAAGATAATAATAGCTGTTTAACAGGCTGTGTTAACCCGTAA
The DNA here is from genome assembly GCF_057382185.1 of Mchenga conophoros. Classification (NCBI taxonomy): domain Eukaryota; kingdom Metazoa; phylum Chordata; class Actinopteri; order Cichliformes; family Cichlidae; genus Mchenga; species Mchenga conophoros. The sequence continues at coordinate 21,650,234 of NC_140541.1, forward strand.
TAAAAATCTAAAATCAATCTAGCCTATACGCGGAAGTATGTTGCAAATATGAAGTGTTGGTTGGTTTACTATTTTGCTTCTTCTATAGTGATTTGTGAAGACCGGAGCTGTGCCTTGAGGACATGCAGACCTGTGGCTGCCTCTGCTGGGTGAATATCTGTGAAACAGACAGTATGTACAAGCCAGAGGGCATGCGAAATAATTTACTTTCATGCTGTACTTCTGTCTAACTGTCAGTGTCTTTTATTTCCAGTCAGGCGCAGATCATTATCTGCTAGATTGTTTTTTGGCACTGTGGTTTTTAATATTTTAAGGCCAGTTCTTCTGTTAGGTTTCCTGGTGGCAGATTGTGGTTGCTCTAGAGACAGCTTCCATTTTATGTCTTGCACATGCATTTACTGAGAAGTGTTTGGTAGTAAATGTGGGTCACATACAGATGAGTGTTTTGATTTGTAGTGGTAGGTACACTCCCTGTCAGAGTCACTCTTTTTAAACCAGTTTTCTCGAAGTACATTTTTTACTTTCAACTAATCAGTAAATTTGCTTGTAGCAACCCTCCAATTGGTATTTTTAATTGCAAAAAGGCTAATGGTTCTCTGGCCACTAATGGTTCCTAACTAGTACTAATTATACCATTGTATCTTAAATTACTGAATTACTTAAAAAATTACTCTTGCAGATCTTAGGGTTTAATATTTTGTGTTAGTGGTGATATATAGGTCTCTGTGTGTGTTTCTACACAAACAGACACACATGCACAAAACATAATTAGGCACAGGTGTGCTTTGCTGACCTGCTGGATTGCTGGTGGCTCTGTGCCCTGCTGGCCATACAGCTTTAACCCAAGACCACCATCTCCCAGCAAAGATTGAGGCAGCCTCCAAATGTCAGATTTTCTCCAGAAATATGAACCATGCTGTTCTCCACTGCACAACTGATTTAATAGTACTCTAAAATCTAAGTAATTCTTTTGTTCGTTCATGCATGTTGCTGTTAACCTATCTCTGTATCTCTAGCTGGGGTTATTGGATTAAGATTTACACGGTATGTGCAGCAAAACCAGAATAAATGAGGATTATAAATTCTACAATGCATGCATTCTGTTTCAAGTATAAAACACTGGATAATCGAAGCAGGATTTATATGCATTATGTATGGAAGTCAATAGCCTTTCTCATGTGTCTGTCCAATTGATTGTCATGTCATGACCATTCAACTTACTGGGTGTCATTGAAACCAAGGAGGAGTCGACAAGGCAGGGTGAGTAGTATACTGAGAGCTACCGACTGTGGAAGGTGGTTTAAATATTAAAGTACATTTCTGCCTGTACTCAAAACATAAAACAGATCTCCCTCTGTTCACTGTCTCTGTGCGATGTTGAATATATTCATGTGGGCTGGCTGACTGTGCTGATAGCAGGTGCATAAAAATCAAAAGTTTATGATTGAAGAGAGGGGCACGGTTCAGAGTTCTCCTTGATAAGGTGAACAGAATTAGCTCACGCACAGCTTATGGTTCTTTCTTTTGAACAAATATCTTCAGGGCTCAGTTTATGGCCAAGGACAAAACATTCAGTGTTAACCTAATCTTAGGGTTGAATTAAATATTTATTGTGCTTTGCAAAGATGCTCGTTTCAGTTTTGCTCTCGCAAGCTCCTCTAGTTTATTTTCCGTTGCATAACTCACAATGGAAAAGCTAACAATAGTTCATTTCCTGCTCCTGAAGCACCAAAAATGTACTCCAATGTTTATCTACTGCACTGTTTCTGGGTTTACACATGAAAATTGTAAACCGGCTCTGCTGTTTGTCCATGGCCCGTACTTTACCCTGTATGGTAGTAACATCTATAACTCACAGCCTCAAAGCCTCCACATTCAGCTTCTGTATGGCAGGCACATTGATTGCTTGGAGGAAAACGATGCGATGCAGATATTGCTCTCGTGCGGTATTTGAAATGTAAACATGTCCGACGTTTAAATCAGATTTCAGAAAAACAAATCATGAATATACCTACATTTCCGGATTTGTCAAACAGTGTGTTTTTGGCTCAGGATTCAACATACTAATTAGCCCCTAGGAGATTCATCTAACAGTTTGTGATTTTTCCTGATTTTTAATCAGTCTAATTTCTCTCTCCAACACACAGGCACGTTCAACAGCATACACACAAAAGCCTCTGTTTGCATAATGTGTTCGCTGTCTGCTCCTTTGAGACTAGCCATGTTTGTGCATGCCTGCATCTATGTGTATCTATGGTTGTGTGCTAGAGAGAGAGAGAGAGAGAGAGGGAGGGAGAGAGAGCACGCGTGTGTGTGTGCAGGCACGAGATTGTTCAAGTTCATTTGTATGTGTTTTGGGAAAGAGGGCTCCACCCCCACCCGACCAACCCCCACTCCTTTTAGTCTGCTGCCCTGGCTGTGGCTCGGCCGTGATTGCTCTGACAATTCAACAGCAAAAAAAGGGGGAAAAAAACCCACCTTCTGCCAGACTGTTTTTCCTGTTCTGTTATGGAAATGAGATTTTCCATCTCACTTCATCTTCAGTACTTAAATACCTCTTTGCTCAGAATAGGGCTGTCTAGCCTGTTAACACATTTCCTCCCATAATAGTTCTCTGTTGTTCTGTAAAGCTTAGTTGAATTTCAGCTCCTGAGCCTTCACAAAGAAATAGATTTTCTACAAATTGTGTAAAATGTGAACTGTCCTATTAGGCATGCGCTGATTGCGCTCTAAATCACAGTTAGTGTATGTTGTCTTGAGGGCAGACTGTTGAATATCCTGTTTGCATTATTCACAGAAGCCATGTCCTGTTGTCTTGTTCATTCAGTTTTCCTCACAGACGTGCTGCATTGTGACTTTGATTGTGATTCATGCTAAATATTTTCAATCGTAAAAGCACATTATGTAATTGTATACTCCATAACACTCGCTTATTTATAGTGCACTTTTTCAGATTGCATTTTAAAGCGCTTTAGCGGATAAATATAAAAGACGAGATCGGGGAAGTTAAATGGACCTAAAAAATAAATAATAATAATAATAATAAAGTAGGAAAAGTAATAAAACATTAGCAAGTATAACATACAATTCCCTTGTGTTACTATAATCAGCAGTAGATCCTACCCTGAAATTTGAGGCACAGGAGACATCAACTGCCCTGTCACAAATCTGCAGATTCAGACAAGAAGCACCATTCAGCAGCCTCCTAATCTGTAAGGTTTTCAGCTGAATGTGTGAGTTGGGGTATGCTGGTGGTGTTATCAAGTAGTGCCTGCCTTATCAGATATCTTCTTGAGTTGAACTCACGAGAAAACCAAACTTGGCTTTTAAAACATCCCGGAGCTTGTTCACTTCCAGTGCCAAACCTCGGTTGTGCTGTAGATGAGGGTTTCATCCTTAGATGGTGCTATCAAGTCTGTCAACAGACCAACACAGCCATTTAATAAGTTACTACAAGGCAAGCTGAAAATTGATTCATTAGCTAAAACAAAAGAGTGCCTGAAAAGTTTGTTTAGCAATGTGTCCTGCTTTAATGACAGGAGGGCGATAACGTACCAGCTAATTTGTGAAAGCAGATGTCATTGACTCACATTGTAAAATTAATTTAATACTCAAAAATCAATTAAGCTAATCTGCCCTTTACAGCAAACAACGCAGACATGGGGGAACATAGTGGCGGAGCTATAAGAGAATTTCTTAATCTCAGATAATTAATAACTAGGGCTCTATAAAGCACTCATTTGGTTTTGCTCTGGAGGATGTGGAATCACTTCAAATATACACCAACATTATTCTTTATCAGGCCTTTTTTTCTGTAAAAGCACAGAGCCTTGATTCATTTTTATGAGAGCTTACAGTTTTCTATTCATAGAGCCCTTTAGAAATAGCAAGCATTCATAATGGAGCAGGGATCTGATTAACCTCCTTGCTTGCCAGCACAATGGCAGGCTACCCGGAGACTCGTGCTGTAATGGAGTCCGCTATCACCGAGCATACTCCAAACATTCTTCGCACCGCAGGACTCGGCGACCAGATTGGATTCTCTTAACTCCCCTCTGCACTCGGCACTCAGTGGGGAAACAAAACATCCTCTAAGCTGATGCCCCTCAACATTAATCTATCTCTCTGCTCCACTCATGCACTTCCGCACATGCACAAGCTATGCACCGTAGGCATTCTCTTTAGTGCCTTTGTTACAATTTTGCATTCCTAATTGCGGACTCTTATGAGCAGAGGCTGAAAAATAAGGGGCTATTGTCTCCATATGGAACCTTTAACTGGTCGGAGGACTTGTTGGTCTATGAATATGCACCTTTAAGATTATGATCGCCATGCAAGAGGGTATGCACTATACCCTCTTGCATGGCGATTAGTGTCTTTTGCAGTTTTGCTGAATTGTGATTATATTTCATATATTGTTAATTTGTTATCTGGTGGAAAATTGAGAAATCATCTTGACAGCAAAATGCCCTTTACTACAATGACGACTAATAGAAATGATAAAATAAGCCTTATTAAACTCACAGGGTGTAATTCATATTAATATTTTCTCAAATTGGATTTCATAATGCTCCTTGCCTAAATTGACCATGACTTTTCCATCCCTACTTCCTTTCCCTCTTATCTTATATGATATGAACCATTACAGGGTTGGAGTATACAGAGTTTTTCAAATGTTTATCTCCCACCTCAATGTTGCCATCTCCTGGCCTAACAGGATTAAGCAAGGCAGTCATTCAAAGCTTTCTGTTGTGGAGCAAATGGATGGCTTGTGCCAAATATGTCAGAGGGAGTGATTACACCCCTCAGTGGCCAGTTGGCCCAACAGTCTGCCCCCAGTGGCCAGCCCTGTGGGGGCTGTCAGGACCAGGCAGACTGGAGCTTGGTAAGGAGCCAGTGCTACGTTTAACAGCCAGCTCCTGCACAGCCCAAGTGTCATCCGCACCTGCCAGTGGGAAACAGTTCTCACCCATCAGATAATGGCTGAGAGGAAATTGCTTCAAGGAGCTGACATTCTAGGATGGCAATATGGAGATGTGAAATGTATTCAAGAAGGAGGAGAGGGACCTGGCCCTTGAAAAAGGCACAAATTAGCATTGACACACATACGCACACATGCAGACCCATATAAATACTCCCATGTAGAAACACACAAGCAAAGCGGCTGTACTTTATCTTCCCTGCTTTGAATAATATAACCATGAAAGAGGGAGAGAGGGAGAGAAAAAAAATCACAGCCGGGACTACCGAGCAAATTCTTATTTACCTCACCTGATAATAAAAGCCAACAAGCCATGGAAATATGAATGGCAAGTGTTTACACCGTGGCTGCAGACACCCTGAAACGGGGAATATTTTAGTATCTACAATGACCGGTTTAAATGGTGACGTGGAAAATGAAAATCAGAGTGAAAGTTTGATAGGGATATTGTCACATCAAATATGTGCCTGCAATCAGCAGGCACAGAATATGACTGGAGGTTAACATGTAGGCCCACTGATCTTTTTTGGGGGGGTTCATCTATGTCGCTTAGGGTGGTAAAATTCACTATGAGGCATGAAATGTGAAGTAGTCATCATAATTGGATTGAAACTCATAGTAGAGTCTTTACTGTGATATAAAGCCCGCACAGGGCCACACTTCACACTAAAAGAGGAAAAGCAGATTTTTTTGTGCAGAATCCAGTTGTTTGCTTCTCTATTTTGAGGTTCCTGATCTTTGCTCTATATTTGCATCTTAGATCCTCTGCTGTGCCTGTGTGTTCCCTCAAACGAAAGGCAAACGGTGCAGATTTATTATTCATTAGTGAGAGCAAACAATCTGTTTCTGTGTGATAATGTTTTATTTTAATTTACTTGTTATCATTTTCTGTGAACAAGTGTGGAAATTTGAAGTGTTTTCAATATTTGTTGCTGCTTGCAAGTCGTCTCTCTTAACATGGCAGCATTTCAACCTGTAGATGGCACTCTCAGCCACTGTTTTAATCTAAACCTTTAGGGTGACTCCCTATTTTGAAATGACTGGCCTCAATTCCTAAACCTGTTTTCCTTTGTTTGCTCATGTGATTCTCTTGCAGGTATTTTCTTAAATGCTGTGATATACTGTATTCAGTTTTTTGTCCTCTCTGTGGTTAAATTCGAAATGCCAAACATCTTTGTGCATACCTGTTTCATGCATATGGTCAAAGCTTATTCAGAAATGCTTATGCATAATAAAGTGCAGCTAGCAACTGTTGTTCCAATCGTTTTCAGGCAGCGAGCATTAGTTACACAGTGGGGAATGGCTAGAGTTGAGTGGGGGTAGAGGAACCTCAGCCAAACATGATTTGTCTTTGAATACTAATGCCTCTTTTGATCTGCCTCGGCTTTTAGGAGATTTAAACAACAAAATCTGTCTTTCCAAATTTCTTAATAGACTCAGCCTTTGTGGCCAACATGAAGAAATCCTGGAAACATGTTTACACGGCACTGATATTAATTTTCTGGATTTGTTTAAAACATGTAGAGTCCACCGAGATCTAATTATGGGGAAGCCTTTATTATTCATGCTTTGCCCTAACAGACTAATTAATTTATCATAAAATAGTAAGGCATTTTCTGATTTTCTTATGTTATGCATTTATTTCCATAATTGATCTTTGTTTTACAAATATATCTTTTAAGTTGCCTCTCACATGTTCTAAATTCAGCAGCTGTACTAAAGAGATTTCATCCCCCCTGAAATGATCTGAATGCATTAGTCACTCTGCTTCAACAGGAAAAAAAATGAAACCAACAGGAAAAGAAAACAATTACCAAAGACCTAATCATGGCCACAAGTACCTATGTGATTTATATGGCCCTAAAAGCTGTTTAGGAGCATATCGTGACAGAATGTTAAGTGTGATTAGGGACAGTATGTTAAACATTTGGCCTGTTGTAATCGGTTGGAGAGCTGCGAGGATGGGCTTTGGTTGGGAGGGGTGGGGTGGTGGTGGTTATCTGTGCCTGTAACGCTACAGGAGGTGCCAAAAGCCACAGAGACCACAAACCAGTCTGAGTATTTGGCACCTCTGCAGCTGCTGCTCACATACTTCCACCCTCTCGTCTCACCAAGGGCCACAAGCAAGCACAGGATAATCTTATTTTATCTGCCTTTCAGACAGCCCAAATGGCTGAGATTAAACCTGCTACATGACCCTCACGACCAGGGTACTGACATGTATACCCCCAGTTTATTAGAGCACCTAAGGTTAAAGTGAGATGAGGAAACTGATAAGGGACTGGCCTGAAAATGCCTGGATGAGTTTCTAGCCGTAGCAAAAAAAAAAAGTCTGCACCTATCTAAATTTTAAAAAAGCTGTGTCATGAATACAAATCAATGAAGACTCCACTGAGGCGCTTAGCAGCAGGGTAAATGTTTAAACAACCTGATGCCAGGACATTTACAGGTGGTTAAACATACCAGAGAACAGCGTTTGTCCATACTCTGGATTCACACAGCTGGTTCTTTTAGATGTGAATCAGTTTTAGGAGAAGGAAGACGTGTTATGATTGTTTTGAGATTCCATATAAGAATTTCAAAGTCGGTGTAAAAACTTTTAATTAATGTAAATTATCTAAGCTAGAATACATGCAGTGTCTGTGACAATATGCAACGCCTGGTGGTTGCAAAATTTGCATGACACGACTGTCATTTTATTCAATTATGTAAAATACAACACAAAGTGTTGTCATGAATTCGAGCCAGATCAACAAAGGAAACCAAGCTGATTAGTGTTTTTTATTCTGTGTCATGCTTTAGTTTTACGCATAATAGCTCATTTGTGTTTCCTACCAAGTGTCAATTTTGTAGTTTGTCCATACACATACCTGTATTTCCGTGCCTCTTTGTTTGTCTTCAGTATTTGTGCAGGCGTCTTTTGCAGTCAAACCAAAAACATTGTTAAGAAAAAAAATCCCTACACAGAAACTTTTTTTAAAGTAGTTTACATACCCTCTCAGCTTTTTATTGAAAACAGCAAAAATATTGGCTGAATTTTCTAACTCTGGGTGACGCTGTGGCTGTTTTCCAAAAGGTGGGCTTTTGAGACATTTGGTCCCAGTGGCATATGCCAGGATTACTGCTTCCAGTGTCACCAAATGCCTTTCCTGCCTCCATACCTGGAGGTGTGTGAAGTGGGCAAGATGCAATCTTCAAATGGCTTTCATGTGATGTTGAAGACTGTCTGGCAATCAGATTGATTTCTGACCATCATTGTGATTAATGTGATGCTCACTGCTATGGGAAGATTAACAATATTCTTACCATTAATTAAAATCACCTCAGTGAGAGAACAGATGGCAAAACCCATTAATCTGCTGTAATGTTCTTACTGTCACCACACACATCTTAATCAAGCCGTGATCTGCATTAATCACCTGACTTAAATGGCAAACAAGTATCACTCCTGTGTTAGCCTGGCTTTGTTTGTGGCCAGACCTCTGGTGACCTTGTAATGATGTATCGATCAGAAAAAAACACTCGGGACACGAGTGGCTGAGGTTTCTCATCGAGCCAGTTAGCTCATTTACACTGTAGGATGCACGAAGAAAATCGCAAATGAACAGATCATCACAACCTGTGGAGCTGCTCTTTTAATCGCTATGTCTGTACCGACTAAAATATTTTATCAACAGCTGCTCAGTTGTTACCTTGAATCCATTGCAGCACAGAGTGGTAAGTGTGTGAGACATTTGATAAGATTAAAGCATAATCCTCTTAGAGGCAAACAACTAATTTGCCTGATAATTCTGTATTACCTTCTGACTCCTCATAGCCATAAAATCCTGGATTTTAACACCCAGCCAGCATGGGGCCATTGTGCTGAAGGCTTTGTGTGTCTGGTAATGGCAGAAAAGTATCTTATGTTTGAGCCCCTGCTGGCTCAGTGTTCATATGTTCAGCATGATCTTGTTTTTAATAAAGGTTGAAAATAGAGATGCGGACTAACAAATAGCCAAAAATGACTAGATATAGAGGCTACATTTAATTTTTACGCTTAACTCCACGTCATAACATCTCTCACTTAGTGCTGAGTAGCACAAATGGTGACGCAATGCTGTTACACTTGCAAGATTAACCATTTAGGTTAGATTTGCATTGGCTTGCCTTGGCGTTTAGCCCAAAATACCACTTGATGTAATCATTTGTGGCAGTAAACAGACCTCAGCATATAGGAAAACCCACTTGTTGACTCGATGCCTTATGGATTGGAGGGCAAGTTCTGAACATCCATTTCTGTTGTAATGTGATCAGACTGAGGCACGTTCCAAGTTCAATATGGATATACTGCAGCTTTCAGTGCCATACATTATAAATTAGCCTTCTCTGCTACAAAGTGTTGGAACATTTTGTTATTGTTTTTTGTTAATGGTGCCTGGTGTTCTTGCCAAGAACAGCAGGCACCGTTATTTGAAAGAAAAAAAAAAATCAATTTTCACATTTAGCAAGCAAAATTGGGCTTGTATAACACTCTAACTATGGCAGCCCAGAGCTCCTTATCACCTCTCACTGACAAGTATCTCCGGTCTCTGTGGGTCTTTATTGCGTGCTTTTTTGCACCTTTCAGTGTGTGCCCTCTTGGGGGGGCTCAGACAGATTTAACCCAAACTTTTGTGAGGCGTCAAGAGCCCTTTGAAGGGTAATAGACGCCTTTTAATCAGCAGAAGCTAATCACCCATATGGTTGACAAAGGCCTGGTTGACTCATGCTCTTTTGTTATCACTGTGAGGGCTGTTGCTGTTGTGTGTGCGTGTGTGCGCGAGTCTGTGGAAGTCTCTCACTCTGTGTGTGTGGTATGATTGGGAATCAATGCAGTCCTTTATGACTTCTTTATTTTTCAGACTTCCACAGTTCCTGTTATAGAACCATTGTTGAAAAGGGTAAATTAAGTACGACTGGGTGTTTATTACAATACAGATGGTCTTGATTATACTGGCAGTGATATTCTATGTGTAATTAACATTGTGGGTGTCCAAAACACAGCACTAATCAAATGACACTTGTCTGGCTTTGTGGGTTTTCTCAACCGCATTACGCTGAAATTCCTCCTCCACTATTTGAACAGATGAGACAGCATTTGCAGATGTTCCACCCCAAAATAAAAAGAATATAAAAAAAACCACATGCTTTTCCTTATGCATCGTGTTTATTTGCAACATTTACACGGATAAATGTGGAAGGAGAAAAAAACTGCAAAAATAAATATGTATGGAGTTTTATTAAGTTTAAATGTCAAAATATGAGCACTATGTGATTTTAATATGTGTGAAAATGAATATAAATGAATGTCATTAGAGATGGGACCCTCCATTATTAGATCTTTCCTAGTTCCTATTTTGCATTTTCTCCTGCCTTTAAAGACAGGCTGGAAATAACTAAATACATTAACTCACTATTGTGTTCTGCTGCTTGTATATATATTACATTTTCACGCTATATTATATTTCTACTTAGTTCAGAGGGAAATGTAGAACTTTTTTCCTGCATCACATTTAATTGACAGCTATACTCATATGATAATCTTGGGCATATGTATGTACTAATGCATTATTAAAGAGCCAGTAGGTATAAACGTGTTCAAAATAGTACCACCTCCACAACATTAAGATGCTCCTCACTGTTAAAACATCCACAGTAATATTGCTGTAATAAAATGTTTATAAGAAAACACATGCAGGCAATCATTCTGCAACATTTTTATTTTTTACTTTATGCATTTGCTCCTCCTTGTGTAATGAGTTTTTTTTTTTTTTTTTTTTTTTTGCATTGTGGCTTTTCTACTTCAAACATCTTACATTTCTTCCATCACTACCTTTATTCCTCACATTTTAAAAGCATCACTCCCCGCAAAGCAAAAACTGCACTCAGACTGCCAATCATGCTCATAATATTTTCTTATGTCATGCGCCCCTGTTAACTTTTTTCTGTTTCTCAGTAATTACCACCAATGTATAATTTCACTGGCATATGTCCATTGCGCTTTAATGTCTTTACATCCTAGCTTCTGCATAATGTCCTTTAGAGAGGCAACAAACTCGCCCAGTCATTTATTCTAAGTTGTTAATTTTAAACTTCCTCTTGTGGCATGAAGTCCTATTATATGCAGTCCTCCAAGTAATTTAGTTAGTTAATTAATGGCCCTATGTAGATTTATTTAGAAAACAACTTTATCAGCCTGCACAAAGCCCCACAATTGGTTTATTCAGTGAACCATTTGCACCCCAAACAGTGAACAGAAGTGGCAAACGTGTTCCGTTTGGTGCAGGACTGGAAGGCCATTGGTCGACTGGGCAGACTATTTGCATATACCGGAGCTTATAGTCCCGCAGCAAAGTCAGAGTTGAACACCGTTGTGATTCGACCTGACATAGCACAAGTGGCGGATTGCTTGCATGATTTATGACTTTTTTTGTGCAGCATTCAGTAGCCCTTCAATATGACAGTTTGCAAGATTGCAGCAGCTGGGCTGTGCGTGGCGCTTGTTTTATTTTTAAATACTGCTCAGTGTACAACTACAAGGTATTTCACCTATGAAGAAGACGCACCCGGGACAGAAATAGGTAATTTGTCTCAAGATTTAAAGATTGATCCAGCTGATGACCCTGACACTTCATTCCGCTTTATGCAAGAGAATAACTTTTCTGTGATTCACATGAGAGAGAACGACGGACTTCTGAGTGTCGCAGAAATAATTGATCGAGAGCAGCTCTGCCCCAGGACTCCCCGTTGCTTCATCACCTTCGACATCGTGGCCTTCTCCAGGGAGAAGTTTCAACTCATTCACGTGGAGATCGAGGTGAAAGACATCAACGACCACTCTCCCAATTTTCCTCTCAACGAGACAACTCTGGAGATTGTAGAAAATGTGCCACTGGACTCTAGATTCCCTCTGCAAATCGCGCTCGACCAGGACGTGGGAGACAACTACATCCAAAGCTACAACACTTCCTCCTCCAGTCATTTCTCTGTTGAAGTACGCGATCGGGAGGATGGGGTGAAGTTTGCTGAACTGGTGCTGGTGAGGCAGCTCGACAGGGAGGTGGAGGACTCCTACACTATTGAAGTCACCGCATATGATGGGGGAATGCCTGCAAAGTCCGGGTCAATGACTGTGAATATCAAAGTGTTGGACTTTAACGACAACAGCCCGACTTTTGAGCACAGCTCTCTGAAAGTTGAGCTGAATGAAGACTCTCCGGTAGGCCACCGTGTTCTCAGAGTGCACGCGTTTGATCCCGATGACGGCATAAATGGCGAAGTGATGTACGCGTTCTCCGACGGGCTGTCGTTAGAAGCTGCGCGCCTTTTCCACCTCGACCCCCACTCCGGTGACGTGACCCTGAAGGCGCTTGTCGATTTTGAGAAGAGGAGATCATATGAGCTGAGCATCAAAGCGTCTGATTTAGGCGCGAACTCTGTCCCCTCCACCTGCAAGGTTTTGATAGATATCGTGGACGTGAACGACAACGCACCAGAAATCAGCATCAAACCCATGACCTCCAGCAGTGATGGAGTCGCCTACATCACGGAAGCTGCAGCGGCAGAGAGCTTCGTGGCTCTGATCAGCACCTCGGATAGAGACTCTGGCTCCAATGGGTACGTGCGCGTTAGTCTGCTCGAGCATGTGCATTTCACCCTCCAGCAGGCATATGGAGACACGTTCATGATCGTTACCACCACCACTTTAGACAGAGAGAAGATACCAGAGTATAACCTGACTGTGGTTGCAGAAGACCTGGGAAGCCCACCTTTCAAAACTATCAGACAGTACACTATCCGTGTAACAGATGAGAATGACAATTTCCCTCTGTTCAGTAAGCCACTTTATGAAGTTTCAGTCCTGGAAAATAACATCCCAGGCTCATATGTGACCACTGTTGTTGCTCGAGATCCTGATATGGGAAAAAATGCCAAAGTCTCATACAAACTCCTCGATTCAGAGGTACCAGGCGGCTCTTTAGTGTCCACTTATGTTTCTGTGGATTCCCTCTCAGGGTCTTTGTATACTTTAAGGTCCTTTGATTATGAGACGCTTCAGGAGATTGAGCTGGTCATCCAAGCAGAAGACAAAGGTTCCCCTGCTCTGTCAAGCACATCAACAATCAGGGTCAGAGTTGTGGATCAAAATGACAACTATCCATATTTCACCTTCCCTGTCCTTGTGAATGACTCTGCTGAGATTCCTTTGCCCTTTAATGCACCTCCTAGCTATCTTGCCCTTCGTGTAACAGCTGAAGACGAGGATGATGGAGTGAATGGAGAACTCTCATACCAAATTGTGCAAGGTGATCTGAAGCTTTTTACAATGAACAAAGACACTGGAGAGATTGGTTTAAAACAATGGCTGACAGCTGAAATTGGGGACGTGCTGGAAATGAAAATCGCAGTGAGTGACAATGCCAGGTCCCCGCTCTCTAGCAGTGCCACTATTAGGTTTGTCGTCTCAGACACAGAGCCCTCCGAAGACCAAGTTGTCATTGTGCTGCGGTCAAGTGATGAAGAAAGCGCCGGCGTTGATGGCTCACTAATTATCATCATTATGCTCGGTGGGGGTTGTGCATTGTTGCTGATTGCAATAGTGGTTGTAGCTGTGACATGTAAACTCAGACGTGGGGGGAGAAGCCGTGGCGCCAAGAGAGAAGTGTGTCAGGGCCTGTTTGATGGCAGGCCCCTGCCCATGCTTAGTTCAACAGAACCAAACATTTACACAGGTCAAGGAGGCTTCTTCCACGAGAGGACCTCTTTGTCTCTCGATGATTCCTGCCTGTATGAGGAGAGGAGCAGGGACTCTGAGACGAAGGTGAGTAAACTACATTTAGTGTTGTTTTTCTGTTTTATTTTCCCTCATATTTTTATAGGATGTTTCCTAGTACTGCTTTGATCTGTGTGCCAGAAATGGAAACTAAGCTCTCTCTTGTCACTTTGTTCTCTTAGATGTTCCTGCCCTCCAAGCATTTCCAACCAACATCTGTGTGGCAAGGTGACAAATACTGCTTGCAAGTGAGGTAAGACAACTAAATGAATGTCTTTTCTCAGATTTGATGCTTTACAAACAGTGAAATCAAACTAAAAAGAGTTTCTTAAAAAAAACAGTACTTCACACACACGCGCGCACACAGTCACAGACACAAAACATACAAGTTGCTTGTGGCATCTATGCAAAATGAGGTTAGATGGGCAACAAAGTCCCGTGCTGTGTATGCAGAGAAAAAAAAGTCATCAATAATCAAGCTAATGTGATGCAGTTGTGCCTCATACTGTATTTGTTGATTGCATTTGCAGTGGGATGAGCAACACTGATCAGCTGAGCGTGAAGGACAGTGGTAAAGGGGACAGTGACTTCAACGACAGTGACTCTGATATCAGTGGCGATGGAGTCAGAAAGAACTTCAGAACCTTCCAGCCGAGGCTAAAGAGTGAGTTTTCCTGTATGTGTTTAAGTTCAGATAAAGCAAACCTTCACCAGAAATATATAAATGATCAATTATTTTAAAATATATGTAAAATCTTAATCTATAAATGCTCACCATTATTATTTTATTAAATTCATATTGCTTCTATTTCAGGTGCAGCTAACGGCTTATCAGAGGATTGCCAAGGCACCTACTGTGCAATACAGCCACAGAGCTTCCGAGCCCCTAGAAACACTGCATACACAATAGGCTTTTCCCCAGCGCCTGTCTTCAACAGTCCTCATGGCTGCCCTGAGTCTTGGAAGGACTCTTGTTATGGCACAAGTCAGCCCAAGTCCCGGAGCAGCATGCAGACCTTCTCCAGGACCAGAACCCTTCCTTCCTACTACCCTCAGCAACAACACGAGGCTCGTGGTGCAGTCAGGCAGAGCCCAAATATTGTGACTGTGGCTACAGGTTCGGAAGTTGCAACTGTCTTTTAAAAAAAAAGGTTATTCCAAGTGTACATAGAAAGTGTAAATATTTTTTGTTGTCCATGTGGGTCATTAAAACATGGACATATTTATGATAGAAGACATTTTTTCACAACTGCAAAATTTTATTTTACATCTTTGAAATTCAGTTTAATGCACTCTGCACGCTGCTCATTCTTTTTCCAATAAAGGTGTGATTGAAATACCAAAAAGGCTCATTCATTACAAGATTTTCTTCTCCAAATGTGGTGACACGGCAAACATAATAAAATATTGCCAATTAATCTATTTTAATTGAACAAAATTTAGTTTTTCAAGATGAAGTGGTATCCCCTTGCCATCAGAAACCACTGCCTGAATTGGTAAACACATAGAACTGTTCCCGCAGTTTGAATCAACATGATCAAAACTCCAGTCAGATATGATCAGATGTAAAACCTGATGCTGCTGCATTACCTGAGAGACTGGCTTTGAAGACTCCTAGGTTGCTCCGTGGAGTTTCTTGCATGCAAATGAGAGAGTAGAACTGGTACTCAAGTGGAAAATAAAGTACGAACCATTATTCCTACAAATTCATGCTGGGTGCTGTCACACCTGCTTTTGCGCTTTGAAATAATTCACATCACTGTACACAACACAGAACAACAGGTATTATGGTGCTTGACAAATTCCTGCCTGTCATTGCTGTGAGGGACAAATCCTTAGCCCGTGAATATAAATTCATGTACATTCATTCAGAAAATAGCACATAAATATACAAGTAATATACAGTTTTCTCATGCAACTTGTCCTCTGACACTGATAAACCATGTTCTTGCCAAGCTACTCTTACATTTGCCACACTGGTTGCTATTTTTCAGCTCACTTCAACCAGAAATATTTAGTGACAGTGCGAAGTGCCTCAGGTCCCAAATAGTTTATTGATGAAACACTGATGATTTTTAAAAGCCAGATATACAGAAACCTGGCCTACAATTAGCCAACCTTGACATGATTTTCAATCTCAAAGCTGTAATGCTTGTACTGTTTGTCTCCTCAGAAAGACCCATCATTGGTGAGTACAAGTACAAATCCAGGACAGCTACAGGAATCCAGAAAGCCTATACCTAAATTATGCAGGAAAAAGATCAATTAAATACATCTCTCAATCAAGAGACCGTGTCCATGGGGAAGTGCTTGAGTTTTCATCAACAACTTCAAAAGTACGGGCCAATTTTAATACTGCTTTTCATAAACATTTTTCCAAAATTTCTTCTGAGCTGCGTTACTGTACTTACTACTCATGGAAATGAGCATTTTAAACAGTATTCAATACCTGCTGATTTTCATCTGCTCATGTCCAAATTTGTCACAATATTCTGTCCTCGTTATTTTAAAGGTCGATTTAAATAAGCATTTGATTTATGGAGGCAAATGAGACAAGAGTTGAAGCTGTGGCAAGTTACATAACAGCCGTTTAAGGGACATTACTTAAGAGGAAATAAAGAGTTGTGGAAAAAAAGCTGTAGAAAAAAAGAGCTCTCAGTGGAATCTTTTTTTTTTCCTGTTTTCTGTTCATCTGCAGGAAGCGGGGGCTAAGGGCAGTGCTCATTTGCATAAGCATAAATACCTGCTTTTTTAGTTTTTGATAGCTGTGATAAAAGCTGGAATGGAGTGGATTAGATGCCTTTTACATAACACCTAAAGCACTAACAGAGTTCTCACACATCACCTCAATGTGCCTCATGAATAAAGGACAATGTTCAAACCTTATTCCATATTTAATCTGTCATGGCCACCTTTTTTTATTGAATGCTTGTATTCTGCAAAGTCACTCCAGTTCGAATATTGCTAAGTTATTCAAGGCCATGCAAAACAAAAGGCAAACGATTAAAAAGAAGGTCATATTTGTGCCCCCAGTGATGTGTACTGGTCTGACAGATATCCAATTGTACACAGAAAGAAAATGCATTTATCAATCAATACAGTATGGTTCCCTTCGTCATTGCTTTGTATGCTCCTTGTAGGTCAAATAAGTTGTGCACTGACCTGACAATTTATGCCACAAGGTACATTTATAAACACAGTTTGTTATAAATTGCGTGTCTGTCAGAAAAAGCCATTGTTAGCAGGCACCATGTTCATTTATTTTCAAATGGATTTCCCATTAATGTCCTGCAGCAACTCTCGCAGTGCATTTGAAATCTCCTCATAGTAGTAGAAAGTGAGCGTTTTAGACCTGGTTTTCAGCTCATCAGTAGTCTACGGACAAATGAGTCAGATCTGCACACGTCATTTCTAGCCTCAGCACCTGTGGTTTATTTTTGACAAATAGCTAACTATGTGACTGTGATTATGCTGTTATGGTCTCTTAGCATTTCAACTTTGAGACACAATTCCCCAGTGTACCCAGCATGTACAGATGGAGCTTTTTTGAATCACTGTCATTTTGTGCTTCAGGCCGATCCCAGAATGCAATGTTTTGTACGTCTCACACCTCATCTTCATCTTTGTCTGAACTGCCAAGTGTGGGTATTGACTTTTGGATGCTTTGAATTGTGAAGCTGGTGTGAAAAAAAAATAACACCATTTGTTTTCCACTTGACAGTTTTTTCTAGAAGCAAAACTTTTGTTTATGTTCATTTACTATTAAGATGTCATCTGCATCATTTACATGTAAGCCTATGTCAAACTATGGCTTTTTACTCCTGTGTAAAGTAAATGCCTGTAATTGTGACAGTGAATGAAAAACTGTTATTATGATTATTGAGATTATGGATTCAATTTAATCACCGACTAGCAGAAACCTTGATTTTATGACTCACTATCCAGGCCACACTGAGATTATGAACAATCTTAAAGGACGGTGTGTCACTTTGGGAAGAAAAAAACTGATTTGTTTTCTTGCTGAGAGCTGAAGAAGATAAGATAAGAAGATCAATATCACTTATATCAGTCGGTGGGATCCAGAAGCTCATTAGCTTAGCTTAGCTTAACAAGGCAACAGAACAGATTTATTGCTTGACCAATGCATGCTGACATGTGGCCTTCATCTGGCAATTCTTAGCTTAGCACAAGGAGCTGAAATTGGGAGAAACAGTTAGCCTTTTCTCTTTGGTTGCAAGGCAACCAGACTGCTAAAGGTCACTGTAATTGTAATCTCTATAAACAGATATCTGCATGTGAATATGCAGGCTCTGCATGCAAGGGACAAGATTTTTCATACCAGACATTTTCTGGTTTCCATCTGTCGTCATTTTGTAGTCCGAGTAATACAGAACAGTCATTTTTTTGAGTTTGCATACAGAATAACTGTCTGTGCAGAGAGAAAGAGAAATCCATGGTCTAAAATGAAATCTAGAAACCATCAGCCATCAATTTCTGACAGTTTAGCTTCTTAATAGCTTTTTTTATTCAGCATCCATCGTTGGACAGCAAATAGCGATTGGGAACAGGGAGTGGTGACCTGAATATCAGGTTATCCCTTATTTCCTGTAGCTGCTGGTTACACCTCAGACCCCCAGGGGCAAGTCATTAGCCGATACTTGATAAATTCTCTGATAACTGTATTTGTGGGATACCGGGACAATAAATACTTCTTCACATAGATGACTGCAGATTGTTTTATTCTCGTTTATGTTATTGCTGCCGAAGGTATGTTCTTAAAATAGGGCAGAGCCAGGATTGCCGTTTCCCAATTTCTCATCTTGGAGCGAGGCTAAGCTGATTGGCTACTGGCTTCCGGTTATTATTGAATGGACAGATACGAGTATGGCATATCTAACCTTTTATGTAACCTGCAAAAAGAAAATGAAATGCAGTATATTTATCAAAAATGTGGAACAATTACCTTAACCTAGAATTCTCAGCTAGCCAACTCCCCCTTTCCTGCTCTGTTTGATCACACATTGCATAAAAATGAGTCTTGAAAAGTGAAGTAAAAAAAAAAAACTCGCTCTGGATTAGGTCTCTTGCCTGGATCACAACCTGTAATATTCAGTACCCAATGCCAGACACTCAGACTGTAACAAGGGATCACAGTGTGCTGCCTTCAGTTGCACTGCTGCCATTCCTGCACTCAGCCTTAATTAATACAAGGTGTTCTTTCAGTTCTAGACTGTATTGTTTTATATATGTGTCTTTACCTTATGAAATAGTGCTTTTGAATATTTTTAGGACTCAGAATATTTGTTACTTTTCAATTCCTATAAACACTATTGCCACGGTTGACGCTGGCCAACCGTGGGGATGTGAGGAAGGAGGACCCAGGCGTGGAGCTCTGAATGCAAACAGTGCGTTTATTTACAGTGAAAATGGAAAACATAACAATAGATCCCCAGTGCGTTCCCAACTCCGGTGACATGTCCTCTTCCCAGTCTAGTATCCCTGTCTCCGCTTCTCAGTGTCTGAGCACCCCATGCTCACTGCCCTCTCGTCTCCATGCTTCTCCTGGGGAAATAACAGAGAGGCCGCCGTCAGACACACCACCATGCAGCAGACTAAACTTAGTAACTGGTCAAGAGACTAACGTGAAGCCACGCAATGATCCAGTGTCGGAGAGAGCTCCACCATACTCTTAAATAGCTCCTCCAACGGGGCTTGATCAGCTGTGTGATGGTCTTCAGGAGTGGTCAACCACCTGGCAGGGCCACACCTACCAGGCCTGAAGGCGCCTGTAAACAGGTGCTCCCAGACACACACACCCACACACACATACCTGCAAGCAGGGAGAACAAGGGACAGCAACACCAAAAACACATATAATATAATACAAGTCCATAACTGCTCAGGGACCCTGGATCGCTCAGATCCAGGGTCTATTTTAAACGATAAGTCCAGATACCTCTCAAAAAAGGTCTTTTGGGTTGTTTTTGTTGTTCTTTTGTTTTAAATGAACAGCCTTTAACTATTAATTCAAACCTTTAATTATAAATTGTTAGTTATAAATCATAAATTGTTCTCACCTTGTGTCTATTTACAATGTAATGAAAAGAAAAGGCAATTTTAAGAATTTAAAAACAGCTAAAATAAGAACATAAAAATCCAATTCAGTGCATGTTTGTGTATCCTTTTATTTTTTATAAAGAATATATTGCCTAAGGCCACATACAGTCATGTGAAAAAGAAAATTTTCTCAGGACTCTATGCAGTCCTGTGAAAAACTGAGTATACCCATGATTCACTAGCTTGGTGAATCACCTTTAGCAGCAATAACTTGAAGTAATTGTTTTCTCTGTGACTTTATCAGTCTCTCACATCACCGTGGAGGAATTGTGACCCACTCTTCTTTACAACGTTGCTTCAGTTCATTGAGGTTTGTGGGCATTCATTTATGCACAACTCTCTTAAACTTCTGCCACTGCATTTCGATCAGGTTGAGGTCTGGACTTTGACTGAAACACCTTGATTCCTTGCTTTTTCAGCCGTTGTGTTGTAGATTTTTCTGTTTCTGCTTGAGATCCTTATCCTGTTGTATGCAACAGTTTGGGCCAAGCTTTAGGACAGATAGACTCACTCATAACTCTAGAATACTTTGCTATACAGAGGTGTGCACAGTCATGGTGTGGCTACAAATCGAACCTATATCATCACATCTCTGCCACCATGCTTGATAGATATGAGGTGTTTATATTGATGTGATATGTTTTGCTTTTACCAAATGTGGCGCTATGTATTGCGGCCAGATACCTCTACTTTGCAACGTTGCAAACCTAAGTTGTGCTCCCATGATGTTTCAGAGAGAAGATTTCTTCAGGCAGTCCTTCCCAAGCCATGCTTTTTCAGTCTTTTTCTAATTATACTGTCATGAACTTCAATATTTAAAATGGCCTGTATAGTCTAAGATGTAACTCCTGGATTGTTTGCAATTTCTCTGATTGCAAGATTGTGGTATTTTGTTAATGCACGCTTGTTGCTCTGGACCATGCTCTGCTTTTGCAGTTAGACTCATTTTCTGATCTTTAATCAGCCAAGTGCATTTGATTAGCAGACCCTGGTTGTCACTCACTCTCTTAATTTCTATGGAAACAGTAAGAACATACTTTGTTTTTCACAGGACTGCATAGAGCGCTGTCAGTCAAGGCAATGCCAAGGTGCAGTGAAACTGTTACAGCCCCACATGCTGGTACAACGACTTATTAGTACACCTTTTATAATTTTTTTCTTCTTTACGTCACACAGCCAGTAGCGCCTCTGGGGTTTTTTCATAGGGCCACTGAGAATATTGGGGTGTCACACCAAAAAACAGAATTTCCAGTTTTATTATGCTGTTGCCCAATATAGTTTATTTAAAGAAAATATGGCAAAAATGAGAAACAGAAAAGAATTATCTGCCTATTAAAATTCCTGCTATGAAAGTTGATATCACTGAAAACAGGTACATATGAAAACCAAAGAAAAATTTGAAATCTATAATAATTTATTTTAAGCAGGAATAAATAAAAAGTGAATGTTTCAACTCATTGTAGGTTGTCTTCCTCTCTCTTGTGTTCAAGTTTATTAGAATTATTACCAACACAGCAAGCTACTGCAAGATGCTGTAGCCTGGATCGCTCTCTTTATTTTCAACTCTCTCAAGTTAGCATCAGTTACTTACAGATCATAAACAAAACAAATTATACTTGCAGGACAAAGGATAAGCACATAGTATTCACTATATAATGTGTTCATCCTTTTTGCTAAAATCCCCAATTTGTTAGAAGAAATTGGTGCAGTTTTTTATGTATTGATTAATTTGGCAAACAGCATCATAAGTTCAGAGAAACTGTGCACTGAAAGTCATTATATTCCCCAAAGTTTACTAAAAATGACCAAAATGATACTCTGTGGGTTTACAAATAGAAATATTTGCTGTATTTGTCACAGATTAGGAAGTTGGTACCATCATGTATGATATGTGTCAGAAATTTTACATGAGGAGCACATTTTAAAGGCGAATGTTGCTATATAATACAATATAGAGGTCATCAATTCATCTTGGCTCCTTCATCAGTCATTATTGATTTTATATTATTACTCTAGTTGAATCTGAAATGTATTAACCTCCTAAGACCTGAACTCTTCGATGGCGTGCATTTTTAATTTCTCTTTGATATTTGGGCATATTGGGGCCCGATGAATGTAAAAACAAAGAATTACCAGATTTTTTTTTTTACCTTATTTTTGTTTTAAAGAAAAATAAGAGCCACATATGAGGAAATTCATTTAAATTTTTGATAGGACAGTAGCAGTATAATGTCCTCGTAAGTGGATATCAGGCCCTTGTAGAGCAAAATTGAGTATTTTGGTCTAAATAACCCAAAATGTGATGTCCACATATGTGGACGCCAGGTCTTAGGAGGTTAATGTTTACAGCATGAACCACAAAGAACAAACAGGAATGCTTGAGCTAATTTCTTTAAATTTAAAGAAAATAAATGTAAACAGGCATAGGTTAGTTAGGTTAGTTAAGATTTATTATATGTTTTAATTCTGTCAGTTTCAATCAAACTGGGGTGAAATTGAGTCCATATAGATGAAGTTATCTTACACAGACCCTTGCTTTTTATCTATAAAACTATTACAACCTGAATAATTAACTGCACTCTATGTAGCTTATGGCAGCACTAAATAACAGTGCCAGTATCTGTCTGTTCTATTTTGGTTCTTATACCACTAGGGGGAATCATCATGCTATGGAACCTCAAGAAATTACAGTTTGCCCAAACATCATTTACACTTATGGGGCGCAGATTTATGTACTGCAATCTTGTTAAAATGAAGTCTCAAAAAATATATTAATAATCAAATAAAAAAATAGGTATTTTCATGTATTGTATTGTGACTGGTTCACTCAAAGTAGAAAATGTTTCTCTTCAAAAGCAGGGCAGTGTAATCCATGAGCTCTCGCTATGCTTTTACAAAACATCCGCTTTTAATGGAGTTCTAGTCTCACACGGAGCCTGTGTTCAGTAGTAACATCACGCAGCGTGGCATTAATGTGTCAGTACTTTTACTTTCCCACTACTATTTCATCTTTTTCCATTGTATAGCTCGAGATTTTTCAGTGCTGTTTACATAATTCTGTTAAGAGCTTCCACTGATTTAAATCTGTCGGTCCAATGTGGCATCATCTGGAGGCTACGAACGTGTTGCATTCAAGTCTGATGAACAAACAAAGGATGAGTACATTTTGAGGGGCTTCTGCAATCAGATCACTGAGTGCTCATTTTAAGCTTGAGCACACCTAAGAGTAATCCAGTACCATGCAATCCATATTCTGCTCTTTTATCTTTATCTCAAACAGAACCCCCAAAAAAAGGAAAATCAAAATTACACGCAATATAGAAATAAATATATATTCCATTTTCTTTCTTTTTGCTTCAACTGTAATTATTATTCATGGATTAAGGGGAAAAAAGTGGAGCACGCTAAAGACCATTACAGAGAATATTCACAGTGATCGCAATATAAAATATGCATTTAAATCCCAATTCAGCTTGTATTCTGGATGAGCTGTTATTATCCGTTTTCAAGAAAACAATGATCATAGCATTCTCATAAAGGACCTTCTTTTAAGCATCTTTGTTATGTAGCATCTATGCAAACAGAATGTTTTACCTAACCAACCAACAGGCACAGTCAAATAGGTTTTTTTCTGAATACGGAAATGCACACAAGGGCTTGACTGCATCTTTGCCACCTCAGAAACTGTGTGGTTGACCTGCCTACAGTTCTGTATCTGCAGACTGATTCTGCTCACACATCGAGCTTTGGTCCTGTGCTGATGATGATAAATCTGTGCCAGTTGTTCACCAGTTGATTGTGGTATACTGCTGAGCAGGGAGAGTGTCTCATTCATTGTGTCAGTGTGGGCCGTCATGGAGACAGCTGCCAAAGGAAACACGGCTTTTATACTATTCTCCGCTACATGGGAGAGAAAATTAGGAGAGAGAGAGAGAGGGAGAGTGCAAGAGGGAGAGGACAGAATAATATGTTGCATCAATCAGTCTAAATGACTTGCTTATAATTAGCTAACAATGTTTTGTTTCTTCGGTTCCCTGAAGTTATTGGTTCACAGTTAACCTTGAAGTAATTGGAAAGGCTCCATTGATGTTCCCCAATCTGTATGGAACTGACAGTTTATTTTTCTTCTGCGGATGGCTTCCCTCCTCTTTCATGTTGCTACAGTATTTATGAATTAGTTTCCTGTCACTTTACAGTACAGCCTAATACTAATTGGTGGCGAGATATATGGGTTATTCACATCCCACTAGGTGGCACGCAGTCTTCCTTCCTTCCCGACATTAACATGACTGAGAATTGTCGAAACTAATAACATGGTGTTGCGCTGGTAATACTGCTGCACAAATTACACCTTCCTTGAAAATGGCATAATCTCAAACATAAATTTAAACACTAAGGCTCGGCAGCCTCTGCTTCTCCAACCGGTCCCTGACATTTTAATTTGATGCTTCATCTGCAATTAGACATGCACTGCACACAGATTGGCTTATTTTTATTTAGTGAGAATCAAACATTCACTTTGGATTCCTCTTAATTTAAAAGGAGAGACTGAGAAAGACTTAGTGCAGGGGTTTTACCCTCAGTTCTTATTAAGTTTTAATAAGTTGGACAGTGTCTCGACTGAAAAATGAATTTAGCTGTCATGCTTTTGATGGCTACCATATTAGTGGCATGCTAGGACACAAAATCCTAGTCCAGTTGTCAATAAAAAAGGCCGAGTGTGTTGTGAGAGAGAGGATGATGAGCCGTGAATGCAAGAAAAAAAAGCGTCGCTCCTCATTGTTTAGATTTGTGAAAAGAAAAAAGATCCACATATAAAAGAAAGACAGTCTGTCAGTGAACATCTTGGCATGTTTATGCTTTGCACAGTTTTGTTCCATTTCAATTTCACACTGAAAAGTGTTATGCTTTTTTAATTTTCTGATAGTCCCTTGCCTCTGTCGGCCACTTTGCAGGATAGATATCTGCCCAAGAAGTTAATTTAAATGACTTTTGAGGATGGTGATTGATCCATTGCATACTAAATAACTTTCCAAGCCTAATATGAAGTGCCACAGCAGAAAGAATAAGAATATGTTATGAGCTCTTCCAAATCACTCCCCTATTGTAGCTATCTATTATCAATCTAATTATGTAAGCGCTGTTCGTTTCATGGCTCTCACCTTAATCCCACACAGAATACCGAATGTAGTCACTGTCAAAACCACTAATCTTACAATAAATGCACTGCAGTGTTGCATGCTGAATTTGAATACTTACGATTCATTTTTCAAGGGCTTTAGGCTCACATTCAAAATATATAAAAACAAAAAAGCGGTTTGTTTATTGTTTTGCTTTGGATTCTCAGAGATCACAGAGGCTGAGGAAGGTTTTCTTTTGTTTACCGAGGAAGATCACAGCCTGGGTCATATTAGAGATGTTTACTCCTCCTGTCAAAGGATAAGTTGTAAATTTTAGCTCACAGGAAATGAAAGATGTAGTGGCATGCTGAGTACAGACACCAAAGTAATGTCACCTTGAGTGAGCACTTCTCTTGTCTGGACTGGCAGGTGATATCAGAGGATAAACTCCATTTTGACCTTGTGTTCACTCATCTCAACAAAAACACAGGAGAAGAACAGCATTTAAAAAAAAGAAAAAAAGAAACACCCGTCACATTTCAAATATTATTGCTTCAGTCATGGCTGCCGATAACGGCGCTTCATTCTGTCTGGAGCAACGGAGCAATGTCTAGGCTTGATGTTAACGTTGTTTATTAAAAATGCAAAAAAAAAAAAAGAAAAGAAAAGAAGAAGAATTAAAAAAACAACAACTACTAAACATATCTTCATTAACATTCACTCCCGTGTAGGTGTGATTGATTCCATCATCAACCAAGTTATTTTCGTGACCAGCATAGGAACATCAAACACCATGACCTCCATTATTTCCCCTTTGAAATTGCATTCACTTTATTCACCTTTGTGGCTCTCCAATACCTTGAATCATTTCTCCTGGGAGGTGTTTTTTTCTAACCTGCTGCTTCTCTGCCAGTCCTAAGAGCAGTGTAACCAGCAATTCTCTCACACTGTATGTGGGACACTTGAGCTAAGAGTGAGATGAGACATCTGGCACAACCTTCCCGAGACTGTGCACTAGATTCAGCTCAGTGAAATTTAGACAGAGACCCCCAAAATAAAGTAGCACACATGTTATATTTATCTTGATAATATATGGCTCTTCTGTGGCAGGATTCAAATTCACTCTTTGATACTGAGTTCTGTGTCTGTGGAAAAAGATGCAAATAGATTTAAACATTTATATGTCTTTGTAAGTTATTCTGGGCCTATGCACCTCTAACGTCTCACTAAATAAATAGGAGTTAGAAAAAATAGAATGAACCTGGAAAAAAAAAATCTGACTTCTTTCCAGGAGTTAGAGGAAAACTTACTCACCACTCGTGTCTGTGCTCTAAGAGTGGATCTGAAGCCAGGTGGAAGTTAGATTAGCTTAGAATAAAGGCTTTTACCACTGGGGAAAGAGATGCCCTAGATATCACCAAAGCAAATTGTGTGCCTGCCACCTCTTTAAAGCCCACTAATTATCAGATTTTGTTTGTTTAATATCTACACAAAATGAAATCTGCTAATGAGAATCAATCATTTTGGTAATTACAAGCAAGGTTTGCTTGGTTATCTGAAGTCTTGTCATCGCAATCAAGATTAGACTCCAACCAGTAGGGACACTGCGCACAATACAACTCCACCTGCAACAAAATTTATGTGCAATTTTAAGCTCATTCTTTGTGTATAGATAAAACAAATGAGATATATTGTGTTATTCCCTGAGCTTTAGAAGTCTTGATAGGCTTATATCAGATCTAGCCGAACTGTTTTTTTTTCTTTCCTGCTCCACATGTATCGACACGATAAGAGTGGTACTGATCTTTTCTTTTCTTTTTTCTCTTAAAATGTTTGCACCAGTAGGATTACTGATGCGCTTATGTAATATGCCCATCTATGAGCACTCCATAACTTTTTGCCCTTTTCAAAGTGCTTTTCACTTCTGTCTTTATTAGCAAATACAATACACTTTTCTTCGTAGTTCTCATACTGGTTCAGTTGTCGTGTAATTGAAGAAATTACATCTTGGTGTAAGATGCTTGATGATGGCCTTCTTAAGCTTTATCCACTCATCTATTACTTTCTGGTTAAAAACACAAAACAAAACAAAAAAACCTTGGTTACATTGCAGTTTGATGCTGGACTTTGTAGTGGTTTTCGTATTTTGAGTGTGTGTGCACCTGGAGAGGTGTGCTCTTCTTATTCTTTTCTTTTCTTTTTTTTCCCAGCTCTTGTTCTGGCTCCTTACCATTTCCTGTAGTCTCCCCTACAGCTGTCCCAAGGGTTTTCATACACCATCCCTTGAGTTAAAAACATCAGTTTGAACTTAAGGGGTATCTTCTCCTTGGAGTGTACTTGGAAAGATGTTAATGTGTAAGCGCAGGCTGGCAGGATACTTATAGCTTCAAGACTTTGACTAGATATTCTTACATTACAATAGGAAAGAATGACTTCAATTGAGCAGACAGCCTTGTTCAAAGCCTGAATCAAAATGTCCAAATCTGTGATATTCCCAACATAATCAAAGACGCAGCAGTTGTGTTGCAGGCCTGTTTTGAAATTTGAACAGTAAGTTGTTGCTGGAGTCGCTAAAATCTGCCACGTGACTTTAGAGTGCTGAGGTCTAACGAGTTAGGACATTAGGTCATTACGGAAATGAATAATCAATGTATCTTCAGGAGCGTGTGATTCTTCCTTATGCTTGCAATACTTTACAGCTCAGGCTATTTACAATTATTGGACTCATTTGAAATACAAATTCCAGATCCCTTAATGAAGCCTAGCTGAATGGTAAATTGTATAGATTTACTGAAATATTAATAATGCGCGAGTGTTAGTATCTATTTCAATATATATTACCATTTTTTATGTACACCTGATCAAGAGGCAGACATGAATTAATGACTCTATTTGACTGCATTCTTTGACTGTTAAGTAGTTTGTGCTTAAAAATAACGTTAGCCTTTGTGTCGTGAACAAAGCTTAAAACCAGCAACTGTGACCAAGTGAAGCCAAATTAAAATGATTTAATATATTTGACTCACTGATGTTTTGGCTTAGTCAAAGGCAATTAGCACCAAATCCGACATGCCTTTAGGTAGCACTGACCCCCAAACAGAGCTCTTTTTAAACTCTGTTTTTCATTTACTGCAGAAACTCTGGAAATGTGCAATTGCAGGCTATGGCGTGTGTTTCCTTGTGTCTTATAATTGCATTCACGATTCCAGTCTGAAATGTTCAATGTGAACTGAATAGGAATTCAGCTCCACTAAAGTACCTGCGAGTTTTGCCATCCTAATGTGTTTTGTGTTTGGATCACAGCACAGCATTGCATGCTTCTTTACCAGACTGATTGATGAGCAGGCAATTTGTGAGGTTTTAAGGTACATATTTGCATAAACTCTTAAAAAGACTGTCATATTCTTAACTCCTTCCCCCCCCCCCCCCCCCCCCCCCCCCCCCACACACACAAACAAAAAAAATGGAGATTTGTTTTCAGAATTTATTAGGAACCAACAACCAAAACTGCACTGGGTGCTATGAAGACTCCAAAAATGATTTTCAGAATTTATGTTTTAAGAATTTGGCAGACAGATGCTGTAACTCCTGGATCCCTGGAGAGCTTCTTTAAAAATCTAATGCAAAAACATCAACGCTTTAACCCATACACTCTAGAGAGGGAGGCTTGACTCCGCAGTTGTGATTCAGAATTGAAATGTTGGAGAATTGACACACTGACCCTTGAGGATTTGCATTTACATGCAAATCCACAGCTGGTTTGTAGCAAAAATTATTTATTCGACACGTATCATGATAACAAGGCTTGTGAGATGTGTGAGTCTCCTTTTGTTGCACCCACAGAGAGGCAAGCAGCTCTGCTATAAAGGTGGATATGAGAGAACCACATAACAATTGTCAACCTGCAGTACAAAAATGGAAGAGTAATGGCCACTAGTAAAAGGCCAAGATGTGGATGTGCTGTGCAAAGAAAACCAGTGAAATAAAACAAAAACATATTTTTTTTATCCTTTGACTATATTTATTGCCAGAAATGAACAAGAAAAGTTTTTATTCCATATATACAGAAAGACACCTATAAATTAGGGAATAATACAAGAAAGTGGAGGGAATAACACGTAACAATGGTCTGGTATTTGAGTGTGCTTTGAACTGTAACATATTAGTGGAGATACTTGAAAACTAGATTAGCTCAAATAAGACAAGTCAGTGCACTAGAAAAAAAAAATCCTTTCAATTGTTGGACAACTTCATAAAACACCAAACGCCACAAATAACAAAGTCCACTTATGGGAATTATTATCGAAGGACCAAAGGAGGACATCAGGTGAGGTTTCTTACATCTGCTTCCAAGACTCGCTGTAAGGTTGGGGTCAGGTTAAACATCATCAGAGATGGATGATTTTAGATGAGGTCATGTTCCAGTTAATGAAAAGTTAAACACAGATACTTGGAAACAGATCAAATCCCAGTCCTTAAATACAAAGGTGGTCAGGGTTTATGGATGGGTCAACACAACACAACACCAGACAGTAACATGGATGGCTGCTGTTTACTTTCTGTTTCAAGCTGATTAAACCTATATTGTTTTTATGCAATGACAAAAAGTCCTCTAACCCTACAGAGAAGTAGTATCTTTCTTCTGCCGACCTTGCTCTTTCATGGTTGAGGTAAATACAAGAGACTAATTTAAAAATAAGTGCCTGCATGCCTGAAAAGATCATAGTTTGAATTAAAGCTAATCTAAAAAGGAATTAAAAATAACCAGTCCTTCACCACAGCACTGCCATATCATAAATGGCTTTTTATTTTTTTCAGCCAAGGTTGTTGACAATTTATCTGTGGCATTTCTTCTGCTTCAGGTATTCTCTTACGGGTCATATCACTGGGTAGGAACAGCTGACCTATATGGCTGTTTATGTTTGGAGACTCGTTGGCAAATAGGGCATTTCTCTGGGACTATTTTCAGCAGCAGATTAATGCACATTTGGTATGCCAGTGAATTATGACAGCTTGTGTATATGGGACTAAAAATAAACAACAGCTCCCATGTTAATCTTAATGAAGAAACATGCTACCCAGTGCAACAGTGTCAACCCGTCTCCCTATGAGATTGTATTTCTACAAGTAGCAGCAGCAAATATTTTAATATATTTTGAAGGAAATGTAAAGCTGCCCCAATTACATATTCTATTAACATATTAAGGAAATGTTGTTAACTAAGGTATTTGGCAAGTTACAAAAATGTTTTACATAAAAATTTCAGTGAAATGTTTGCTGACAGTGTATTTATTATCATGTTTGGTTTGTATTACAGTATATAATAGCGCATTTCATACACCTAAAACTAATCACACTGTCACTGAGCTTTGTTATGGTTGTGATTATGCACTGAAAGCACATGGTTAAGGTTAGAGTAAGTTCCAGTTGTGTCTCGATGCAGAACGGCAACTGCAGTCATCAACATTAGATGAGACCACAGTCTTTTCCTAATCTTGCCTTAGTCTAACCACAGATGGGGCTCAGGATGCAAACCTCTCCCGAGTCAAAGTCCTATGCTTTGTGCCATCTTTCTGCTCGTCCTTACCTCTTACATTCCAGGCATCACTTGTCAGTCAGATCATTTTTTTGGCATTGTTGGATTTGGTCTTTTTGTAGGATTTGTTGTGAAGAAAAAAATAGGGAATATGGCCAGACTTATGCTTTAAGAAGAGTGCAAAAACAGAATAGATGAAAATAGGACATGACTGGACTCACATGCAGATAATGTTTATTTTATTTGCTGCAGTTTCAAGATGTCTGCTGCTACCTTTACTGAACTGAAGCAAACTGAATTTGTTTTGGGGTGGTGAAAGAAAATTGCATGTCACCAAAAACAAACTTTTTTTTCTCCAAAAACAGTATGTTAGTCACTGAGGAAATATTAACCTTCTGAGGTGTAAGTCGTTATGGGTGGTGATCATAAACTAATCCTGTGTTTTAGAGAAAGGCAAAATTTATGTGTGTCAGTTAAAATGATGGTTTTCTTTGTTTACATATAAACAAGACACAGATGACACCACGGTGATTGACCTCATCAGTGACAACGATGAGGCCGCCTACAGGGAGGAGGTGGATCGTCTGGCTGAGTGGTGCGACAGAAACAACCTGCTGCTTAACACCGAGAAGACCAAGGAGCTCATCGTGGACTACAGGAGGAATGCTGACCCACATCCACCCATCCACATTAAGGGGACGGCTGTGGAGCGTGTGAGCAGCTTCAAGTTCCTGGGAGTCCACATCTCCGAGGATCTCACCTGGACGACCAATTGCTCTAAGCTGGTCAAGAAGGCTCACCAGCGCCTCTTCTTCTTGAGGACTCTGAGGAAGAACCACCTGTCCTCAGACATCCTGGTGAACTTCTATCATTGCACCATCGAGAGCATCCTGACCAACTGTATAACAGTCTGGTACGGGAACTGCTCTGCCTCGGACCGGAAGGCGTTGCAGAGGGTCGTGAAAATTGCCCAGCGCATCGCCGGAGCACCACTTCCTGCCATAAAAGACATCTACAGGAAGCGGTGTCTGAAAAGGGCTGGGAAAATCATCAAAGACCCCAGTCACCCATCACATGGACTCTTCACCCTCCTTCTTTTTCTGGCATGCCTATTGCATAAACAGGGAAAACTCAATGTCCTTCCTTCAACTTTTAGTTTCATTCTCCTGATCCTCGCCCCACTAGTAGATGGCATAAACCCCAGTTTAAGAACCACTGCCTTAAAATGTGGATATCATGTTGTGTGGAATGTACAAAACAGATTTCCCTTTAATCCCTTCGGCAGGTACATTGAAATTCAGTTTCAGTGTTTCGGTACAACTTTTTTTTTTTTTGTATTATATTGGCAGCAGAAGTTTCAGAGGCAGGCTTCTCAAAAATCTTGACACATAAAACTAAAATTTTCTGCATGAGTGGTTACAAGAATAGGGGGAAGAGTTTTTGGTGCTTGAATGAACTGTCCCTTTAAGATGGGTACTCTGCTGAAGAATCATGACACATCGATTATGCAGGGATATGGATCATTATTTCACAGTAAAAGACACATAATAGTGGGCTTTAAGAAACTTTACAGAAATACAGACTTCTTTTTATTGCAATATAGTAGTTTAAGTAGTTCAGAGTAATAATTATTACTGGATGTCACTGTTCTGTGTTATTTTGACCATCATACATAATAACTGTTGTCACTATTGTAACTTTTTTTCTTTACAGTTAATAGGGATGCTGTCCCGACCATTGCTGTACAAATTATTTTGTGTGCGCAATTTACATCCTTGCAAAATGTCTCTTGGAGGAATTTGTTTGAAGAACCTGCTTTTCCCTTTGTTTACACTGCACCAAGATTCATTGACTTGATCATCATTCCCACTCACCACCATCAGTATTCCGGTGTGCAGCTTGAAGTGTGGTGCAACCAGCAACGGGAGCAAAAACAGAATGATAAACAATTTAATCTCACCTCTAATCACGCTTGTGCAGAGTGGTAAGTGAATGACATCAAAGAGATGCCAAGATATTACAAGTATGCTTAAATGAGCAGTGTTTTGCCGTTTCAACCCCTGTGGAATACAACAGGTATGATTTTACACCAGCCAGATATTGTGCTTCCAGGTAAAAATCAATTCGTCATAAAACATCCCTGTGTTTTCACTGCAAGAAAAGCAGCAGAGATCGTGGTTCATACTCCAGGGCGGGGACAGTGGTCTCATTAGAGAAACTTATCCATGACAAAGTCATCAGCTTCTATAAGAACAAGGCAGCCAAAGCCTCACATTAGGATGTGGCCTATTTATTATGGATATGAACCACCCTCTCATTCAAAGTTCAGATCATATTAAATGGTATGACTGTGACAATGCACACACATTTGTCAATAGCAGTTCTTTCCTGAGGTTTTAACATAGACTGAATGATAATTAGTTTCCCTTTGTTGTCCTTATCTCTTACCTGCAGAAATGGCCAATTTATGCAGGCTGCACCCTGGCAAGGCAAAGTTGATGCTCCCCAGAGGAGGAAAGCAGCCATGTTTCAGACAATGAAAATGAACTCGGGGACAACTCAAGGTTGATTTAGATCCTGGGCAACATGGAATTAAATGAGAAACCGGGCCACACTAGTTGACACAGCTTCCTCTCAGAATGACTCTGGTATGGTACCTGCATCATCAAGGAGCCCCATGCGTCACTAAGATTTGGTCAAGTGAGGGGGAAAAAATGCAAATGTCATATTGTTGAAATGCTGAGTGAACTAAATGTCAGTCCATCTTTTTCCATATGAGATATGAGATTGATGTGGATAGGCTATTGAAAGCAAGTGTGATAGATGCAGAAGGCAGGTTATATCAACAGCTGTGATATTTGAGCTGGGAAATAAGCCTTGTTATTTTTTTTTTCAGAGGAATAAGCAGTTCTCTTATGTCCTTTGCAGAGATAATCCTGAAAACACCCACAGTCTGTCTCTTATTTTATGTCATGGTTAGATTTTCTCAAAACTAATCGCACTAATCGACAACAAGGTGCAATGCAAGAGACAGGTGGTCGCCTGCTATTTTTTAATAATTAATAAGAATCTTTAGTTCTGAATATCCAAAGATGTTCAATGACACCAAGAACATGGCACTGCAAGGGGAAGAAACCTTGAAACATTTTTATCAACTTTAATTTCACATTTTCCACAACATGTTGGCCATCTGATCCAATTCACCTTAAAAATGATCACTTGTCAAGTCCTCACCGCTTCTACTTCCTCCCAGCCAAACACATTTCACCTATCTTTTCATAATCCCTAGTTCACTTCCACATGTATTAGGAGCAACATCCACAAGCACGTTTTCCCTCTGATGCTGCTGCTCTGTGCGCGCACATCAGTAAATGAATCACGTAGCACTAGAACAGCCCTTCTTCATGCGATCTTGCCAGACCTATTGGAGAAACCCCCAAGGCAAGATCTGTCACTGTTCACTCATTTGCTGGAAGACGATCAGAAACTATGTTAAATGCACCAAGAAACAACCTACACCGGAGTCTGTTATAAAGGCGTCGAGAGGATTCCGGGCAGATCAGCTCACTGTGAAGGGAGCAGGTTTCAACAGTTGACGCGGAGAGAACTGAGCGCAGGAAAAGCGATTAATTTTGATTATCTGAAATCTTCCAGCAGCCTTTTTTTCTTTTTGCATTTTCTGGCAACGTTTACGGGGGCAGTGCAGATGAGCATTGTCCGAATGAAGGATGCGAGAGCACTGGGTCCAATTGGACTGGATTATGGGATTACTGGACTGATTATAGGACAATCATCGGGCAAAAGTCGCAGCCGTGCTATAGATGCTCTTGAATGACGGGAACACAAAAGGTTGGACAGGAGTAGCAGCTCTATATCCTGCTTTTATTCTACTTTGTGGCATGGGTAGGCTGTATATGCTACACGAGCAGAACCCATATGCAACAGTGTGCCGCACAGGGAAAAAAGTAAATGCATTGCGAATGGTAACATCGGCCAATGCTGCATTTTGAACGGGCATGTCAGAATTTGCTGTAGCCTAGGTGTAGATGTCGCATGAGGGCAATGCGCTTTTGTAAGCTACGGTCTAACCTTCACCAGAGAGATTCAAGCGCTTTAACCTTGGATGCAGGAGGGAATATTAATACTTTATAGTCATCGATTATTCATTAAGTCCCCCCCGTGAGAAAAAAAAAAACAACGAAAAAAAACCCCAAAGCATTTCTCGTACACGATGTTGAATTTGATATTTAATTCATACATCAGGTATCGCCAGGCGGTCATCTTTGTTTACAGAAAGAGTTCATCATAGCCGAGCGGTATATGAAAGAGGTTAAAATACCAATTTAAAAAGAGGTAGCGGTTCACGCATCGATTTAGTACCTAATTAGCCAAAGATCGGCGTAAACCACATGCCGGGTTCGGGTTTAGTAGTCTAGGTTTGCCGTAATCAACAGGTTGAAAGTCAACGAGGATTTTTTTTTCTCTCTGCCACTACTGCGGATCAGGTTGAAGGGATGCGTCTCTCTGTACCAGTTTTCTTACTGCTGTGGGTTAAAGCCCTGACATTGAAAAATCTCAATTATTCTGTCCCGGAGGAGCAAGGACCTGGAACTGTTATAGGTAATATAGCAAAAGATGCCGGATATGGGACCATGGAGAGAGGGAAAAAATCAAACTTCAGAGTACTGGAGAATTCAGCACCACATCTGGTGGATGTTGACCCGGAGAGTGGACTAATCTTCACCAAACAAAGGATTGACAGGGAGACATTATGCAGGCGTAACCCAAAGTGCCAGCTGTCTATGGAAGTGTTTGCAAATGACAAGGAAATATGCATGATCAAGATTGATATACAGGACATAAATGATAACTCACCCAGTTTCCCCTCAGATCATGTCAATATTGATATTTCAGAAAACGCAGCTGCTGGGACACGCTTTCCTCTCACTATTGCACATGATTCAGATTCTGGGGAAAATGGGATAAAGACCTACCAGGTCACAAGAGATGATTACAATACATTTTCTCTGGATTTAAAAGTGAGAGGCGATGGGACTATATATCCGGAGCTGGTGGTTCAGAGACCTCTGGATAGGGAGGATCAGAGTCATCACACCCTCCTTCTCACAGCAATAGATGGAGGGGAGTATCCAAGATCGGGCTCCATGCAGATCAACGTCAGAGTGACTGATTCGAATGACAATAGCCCGGTTTTTGAAAAATCCTCTTATGTTTTAGAGATTCCAGAGAATTCTCCCCCTGGAAAAGTACTTATAGATTTGAACGCCACTGATCAAGATGAAGGAAGTAACGGGCAGGTGGTGTATTCCTTCACTGGATATGCATCTGAGCGAATACAAGATTTGTTCTCCATCGACCCCAATACTGGCGTCATCAAGGTCCAGGGAGAGATTGACTATGAAGAGAATCCAATCATAGAGTTTGATGTGCAGGCTAAGGATCTGGGGCCCAACCCAATACCAGGCCACTGTAAAATTACCGTCAAAGTGCTTGACAAAAATGACAACTCGCCAATAATTAGTTTTGTTTCTGTCCGGCAGGGAGCCATCAGCGAGGCAGCGCCTCCAGAATCTGTCATAGCGCTGGTCAGAGTGACAGATAAAGACTCCGGCCGTAATGGTCAACTTCAGTGCCGGGTACTAGGAAATGTACCTTTCAGACTGCAAGAAAACAATGACAATTTTTATACGCTGCTCACTGATAGACCTCTGGACAGGGAAATGAAAGATGAATACAATGTAACAATTGTAGCCAGAGATAATGGGATCCCATCTTTGAATTACACTAGGTCATTTACTGTAAAAATCTTGGATGAAAATGACAACGCACCACGCTTTACAAAAGCAGTGTATGTGCTACAGGTGCCTGAGAACAACATCCCGGGGGAGTACTTGGGCTCCGTTTTGGCCCACGACCCAGACGTGGGTCGAAATGGGACAGTGACGTACTCCATTCTTCCATCACATATAGGAGATGTTTCAGTCTACACATATGTGTCTGTTAATCCCACCAATGGAGCCATATATGCCTCCCGGTCTTTCAATTATGAGCAAACTAAATCATTTGAGTTCAAAGTTCAGGCTAAAGATGGTGGATCACCTCACATGGAAAGCACTTCTACAGTTAGAGTCAGTGTTCTCGATGTCAACGACAATCTCCCGGTTATTATTTTACCGCTTCTTCAGAATGATACAGCGGAAATCCCGGTGCCTAGAAATGTAGGTATTGGATACATTGTGGCTACAGTGAAAGCAGTGGACCATGACCATGGAGAAAGTGGACATTTGACCTATGAGATCACAGAGGGAAACGATGACCACCTGTTTGAGATGGATCCAGTGGGAGGAGAGGTCAGAACTGCCCATGCTCTTTGGGAGGAGGTCGCCCCAGTGGTTGAGCTGGTGGTGAAGGTAACTGACCATGGCAAGCCCCCCTTATCTGCCGTGGCTAAGCTGATCATTAAGGCGAACACAGACACAGCAACAGGAGGGGGATCCAGCGCGAGTGGGGAACAGCAGCACTGGGATGTGTCCCTGCCCCTCATAGTTACCCTCTGCATTATCTCTGTCATGCTCTTAGCAGTCATGACCGCCATTGCTGTCAAGTCCAAGCATCAAGATAAGGAGGCTGGGAATTATAACTGCCGCATGGCTGAGTACTCCAATCCTCCAGTGGGGAAGGGGAAAAAGAAACGGATCAACAAGAGTGACATCATGCTGGTTCAAAGTGAGATGGAGGAGAGAGATTCTGCGAGTCGAATGAACGTGGTGAGCAGCCCGTCTCTCATCACCTCGCCAATTTGTTTTGACTACCAGAGCCCCCTGCCACTCACACTGCCCAGGTCAGAGGTCATGTACCTGAAAACCACCCCAAACAGCCTGACAGTCCCCAGGGCAGGTTGCCACTCCAGCTTTGCCGGGCTTAGCACAGACACTCCAGCGAATAGGATGTCAGTGATACAGGTAAGAAGGATGCTGCACTGTGTTCTTTATCAGCCCTTTATTCTTGCTTATCTGTACACACTGCTTAGCCATACTGATCTGACAAAAGAAAAGTAATCGACTGAAAAAAGAGAAACTCTGTCACTGTGAGCAGACATCATTATTTTCACTTTTTCTCCCGCTGTTATGATGCTCTGAATCATTCTCTGCATATAAAGCGTTATACGGCAACTTACTGTTGAATCGTATTCATGTGCTTCAAATGGCATTTCACTAAGGAGAGGTTTTTTGATTTTTTTTTATCCATAGCAGTATTTTAGAATCATTTCGAAATTGCTCAATCTTAAGTCTTCTGTTGGAAAATGGTACAGTTGGTCTTCATAATCAGAAAGCACTCTCAGTTAGACATGCAAACAGCGTGAGTCTTGAAGAAGGCTGCTGTGACCCTGCCAGATCTGCTGCTATGGAGTGAAAACAAAACCTTGCCTGAAATGTGGGATTGGACAGGTGTTTGAGCAGCTTGTCCGATCACATTACTGAACCAATGTGCACCAGACAGCGAGATGCACACAGCATAACCTTACAATCGCATTTTTCGCTCCCCGCAAATATGGGCCAGATCCACCAGCCCGTATCCAAAGTTGGCACGATAAGGCCATTAATAGGGTCCAGCCATGCCTTGTAGAGACGGCAGGGTTGAATACACGAGCCAGCTAACATGCTAATTTGACAGCATAGGCTTGTAGTGCAGTTTAGCACAGCAGAATTATGTGTTGTAAACGATGTAAATATCTAGGACAGTCTCGCAGACAGTCTCATTTGGAGATGATAACGCAGATGACAAGGCCTGGCACTGTCACCAGTCACTAGAGTATGTGGGTGTGATCAACACAAACACATTATTGTCAAGATAGGGTGGAAAGGATGCTGATGACAGTGGCTAATGCTTAACTCTTCGCCTCGCCGAGGGAGAGTACATATGGTCACAATGGAGATTTGTTCCTCTCGTGATTTCGTCACTGCCAGGTGCTCAGCAGATTTTCTTGAGCAGATTTTCCACGTGCTAGAGTAAAGAAATTCGAATCTAAAAACTGGATAAGGGAATTTCTTTTCCTGTCTTAATCTCATGTTACTTACGCTGTCAATTAAAATTTTTAACATGGACAATGTAAAATATTATTTTCCTTTCATTTTTAGACTGAAAATTTTCCCTCAGAGCCCAATTATGCTGGCAGCAGGCAGCCATTTGTTCAAAGGTAAGAGCACTAGCCAAAAACGTCTGACCAGTGCGTTTAGCTTCTTCAC
Source organism: Mchenga conophoros (assembly GCF_057382185.1). Taxonomy (NCBI): domain Eukaryota; kingdom Metazoa; phylum Chordata; class Actinopteri; order Cichliformes; family Cichlidae; genus Mchenga; species Mchenga conophoros. The sequence goes on from NC_140541.1 coordinate 21,689,049, forward strand.
TTTTGTATCAAGCCAGCTGACTATGGCTATCAAACAGGAGTTAAGAGGTAAGTTAAATTCTTTTTTTTCTTTCTTTTTGTCCTCTTCCTGTTCTGCTGCAGCTCAACATTTAAGGATGCAGAACGAGCAAGCCTCCGAGACAGTGGCCATGGTGATAGTGACCAAGCTGATAGTGACCAGGATACTAATAAAGGCTCACACTGCGACACGTCTGCCAGGGAGGCCCTCAAGATGAAAGCAACAGCAGTTAATGGCCAGCCTTTCGAGCAGGGTGAGTGGACATCTTGAAGACGCCTATCTGACTCTTACACTAGACATTATTTATAGTTTATCCAGTGGGAACATGCATGCACCTCACTGATCTTTAAGTGGGGGTCTACCATTTTGGGGGTGCAGCCAATGCAGCCACTTCTCCTGTCAAGAAGCTGAACTGTCATTAGATGCTGTAGCTGCAGTGTTACTTTGTCCCACTTTAACTTGCATGCAGCCTGAGTTGTGTTTCAAAGATGACATGAAGGCACCAGAGAGGAAGGCAGATGATAGTTTAAAAGGATAAAAGTGTTCCTTGGCTGAAGGTAGAAATTGCAAACATCTTCTGTCTGATTTAGCTATCAAACCACCTCATATGCATGGCAAAGTGTACCTCCGTAGGCGCCTTTCTTTGATCATGTCATTATTTTAATACAGGTTTGTCACATACATGTCCTGAATAAGATGACAGAGACAAGAAACATGATCGGCACTTGCGGTGCAAAATGAAAGATATTTATGGTGCAACACGACACAGAGCTTCCACCTTTTGTTTGGAAAGACTTTCTCAGCTGTTATTGGTTTTGCTGTGGTTGCACTGTTTTGAGAGGAGCCTGCTTTCCAACTGGAAATAGAAATGTTAAATTTTATTTCACAAATCTGAAACGATTGGCGCTGCCAGGAGTATAATCATAGATGACTGTCAATCTGTTTCAACCTGGCTGACCTGATAGGGTCTGATATATTTAGCTATTGTGGATATAAACTGAAAATATGAGAGCAACTCTCAGTGGTAAGATAAAAGATAATGGGGGACTTGAGTGAAGTGGTGATGTTTCTCATTTCCTTGTCTGCGCCTTGGAAGAGAATGGCTGTGGTCATCATGTCCCTGTGCAGTACTTTCCACACCATTTACATTGCTATGTACTGTTTGTTTGCAGCATGCTCAGGAGGGCAGAGATGGAAACACTCTTGCGGCTTCCAGAAGGATGTGCGAATCTCTCTCTCTCGATCTATCTCACTTTTATATATGTGTGAGTGAGTGAGTGTGTGTGTGTGTGCGTGCTATGAGGAATTATGGTAGACCAAACTTGACTCTGTGGGAGGTGTAAATTCAATCACTTTTTTTTGCAGCACATTTCTGAATCTGATTCAACCCAAGTTCTAAGGCCAATCACATGAAGAGATATTGAAGGAGATGTTTTGTACATGCAAAACTGAATATTTACAAGTGCAGTACTGACGCTTCGCTTGACAGGAATGTCAGTTAATTTATAGACCTGCATTTATAAGATAAGAGAAAAGCGATGAATTCGGGCTTTGCTTTTAATATCAACATGTTTTGCTAATGGCTTCCCTGCTTGCATGTGAGGAATGCAGTTAAAAGGCAAAACTAATGGTTGGATTAAACTCTGTTCTCTCTCCTGGGGTTGGTCAGTTGAACATTAAATGGTGTCACTGTCCGCAGACTACAAGCTGGAAGGTCTACATTATGCATTATGCCTTAGACGTGATCACACACACAAAACACCCTCCAACCCACATACTCCTTCTGTCTCTCACTGTCTCTCTCTCTCACACACACAAACACACACCACACAAACATGCAGGTACATTTATTGAACAACAAAGCCACTGTTTTGCAGATTTAGACAAGATAGTGCTATTATCCAAAATGGAGACACCTCAGAATTTTAGTTCCAAATGCACCAACACAAAAGCTTGTGGGTTAAGTAGTATTGCTTTTATGTCTTTACCTTTACCATCCCTCTAGTCTCCTGGCTGCTTTGATACAGGTAATATATGCACCTGTGCAGCTTCCACCATCATGCACTCTGAATATTTATTCACTCTCACAGACACCAGATGCACAGTGGGTATGTTGCTAGGCTTTCTCTGATTCTATTTATAATGGGCAGGCAGTTTCTTTGTTTTTGAGAACACATTATTGTTGCATTCTACAGTTGCCCATAAGATCACAGCTATTTGTCACTTTGTCATGTTTCTGTTATGTGGCGGTGTAAATGCAGCAGCAGAATACATAAAGGTGCTCCGTTGTTTCAGAGCACGCATTTAACAAAATTTTACTCAGTGATAAATGTAAAATGGAGAGCAGGCAGATGAAGGCACTCCCACTTCATTTAGCCTGTTTTAAACTATCAAAATCCCACAACATCTAACAGTACTGCTATACAAGCTAGTGTGCCTAGTTAATTTCCTATGTATATATTGTGTGTTATAGAAAAACCTGTAGTGTAGGACAATAAAAGTGGGAAAAATATCATTTTGGTGCAATTTACACAATTGCAAAAAAAAAAAAGGGGTAATAGCTTAACCTTCCCAATCAAACAGACAATATAAACAGTTAAAATATGCCTTTTAATGCACTTCAACTGTTAATGAATGTGCTTGTTCTAAGCTATAACAACTCTTTTTGGCACCCAAGTGGAGACTGCAAAATCCCTAAACATATATATATATATTATAGGGCTGCTCGATTATGGCAAAAATGATAATCACGATTATTTTCACTGAAATTGAGATCACGATTATTTGACGATATTTATTTAACCCTTTAAGACCTACTATAGAACCAAGTCCACCAGAGCTTATATTATTTTTTTTACATGCTGTAGTGCCATTTGTGGGAGCATTTCAAGTTGCTATACATCAATACAACTGTTATAGCCCATATTTTAATAATATGTATGCATTAAGTCCATAGTAATTACATAAATTGCAAAAAAGTGCAATAAACTACAAAAAAAAATTGAAAATCGCTTTTGTTTTGTTTACATATATTTCTACTTGGAGAAATTTAAGAGGCTTATCCCTCAAAACTTTAAATACAATAAAGTTGCAAAAAATAGTTTACAACAACAGGAAATTTATTTTGAGTGTCTTCATAGTTTTATTTTGGAGATACACCAATTTTTATATACTGCAGGAAAAACAAAAAACAATCCTATGATGCAAATTTGCAAAGAAAACAGCATGTGCATCATTTCACTGTGGGAAGTGTTACGAACAGCTGATGGATCGGCAAAGCGTGTTTCTGGAATATTATGTTTTTGTTCCTGCAAGCGCTTTTTATGCAGTTTTTGCAAAGCTATATGTGGAACGAAACCGTGACCGAGGACAAGCTGATGGCATCAGATGTAAGTACAACTCCTCCGGTTTCATATGCAAAACAAATTATTGCGCTAGCTTACACGGTTCAGGTTCTACGGGGATTTAAAAATAGTTACGCAAAACGGAGCGTGCTGCTCTGACCGGCTTTAAAGGGTTAACAATGACTTTAAAAAAATAATATAAAGTAGTGTGCAACACCACTGAAGTTTTTTTTTTTTTAAACTCTCTTTTCAACCAACGGCAGTCACTCTCCAAATAACTTCTGCTTAGCTTTCCGAGCTTCCCTCGGGTCCTCTTAATCAGCGGTCTCCAACCTTTTTTGCGCCACGGACCGGTTTATGCCCGACAATATTTTCACGGACCGGTGTTGTGCCAAAAAGTGATTGTCTGCCAAAAACTGATTTCCAGTGTTTCTGTGTATTTTTTATGTGTAATATCTTTACGTATGTTCGTAAATAGACTTCGGTGAACAGGGTTTACAAAGGGGTTATATAGAGAATTAAAACAATATCTGTTTTTCAAGTATCTTTACAACTCTCTGCTATTGTACTTACATTATAACCAATCCGGTCCTTTATCCCCACTTAAAATATTTTTACAGAAATATTGTAATATTTGCTGCCATGTCTGCTGTCCTCTTGGCCAACTTACTCTTACAAAAGACATTTTTAATGTTAATGAGATTTTTTTTAACTGCATAAATAAAGGTTATATAAAAGTCACTGCCAAAAACTGATTGCGGCTTCTACCTTGTTACACGAATGTTGTTTGTGGCTCAAGATGACTTTATGTCATCCATGAGGGATGCATTTGACATATGTTTCACATATTATAGCCCAACAAGTTACTTATAGCAGTTTAAATACGAGCAATCAGTTTTTGGCAAATACCGGAAATCAGTTTTTGGCAGACAATCACTTTTTGGCACAACACCGGCCTTTAAGGTGTCGCGGATAAATTAGGGAGGGGCTAATAATCGGCTCAGTCATTTTTAATGATCGTTGAAAGCCCAGATCGTAATCGTGATTAAAATTCGATTAATTGAGCAGCCCTAATATATTATAACTGTAGTAATATAAACTATTTAATAATCTTAATTGCAGGATAGGATACGTTATAGCTTTTGATAGACACTATAAGCTCGTGTGTATGAGCCTAGATATGCTTAAAACTGCACAGGTGCCATATATACAATGTTTACATGCTGGTAATAAATTCTAAGCAGAAAGGTCTATAATGTAAAGTATTATCTGAGTAACAATTTAATCTTGTATAATATAAACATGTCTTTCAATTACTCTCGGCTTTCTAGCACCACACAATAGTGCAAACGGCAAAAATACCTTACTCTGTTGCAGGTGTACCTTCTAAGCACATACATCCTTTTGCATCAGCATCATCTGCTCGCTCCTCCGCACTAGTGATAGGCAGCATGGAAATGAATTCAGCATCTCCCTGCTTCTCCTTGCTTATGCTTATTGTTCTGGCCCTGTGTATCTGTGCATAAAAAATACTTTTTTCTCTGTGGCGGAGAAAAGAAGATGGAGAAACACAAATGCATGGGGCACAGAACTGTAATCTGGGGTGTCGATGCATCAAAGCATGTAGCACTTACAATATGCAGGATCTGTGTTGCAGTTATGCCAAATCAAAGCCATAATTTAGTTCTCTCTTGTAAGATGCTTTTTGAGCAAATGCATATTTTGAATCCTGACAAAGCACCATAATAGTTTATGCTAAGAATGCAACATAAGTTCTTACAACCTCCAGCATGAGAGGAAAAAATCATTGCTGCCCGAAACCCAGAAATACAAATTTGTTTAGTAAATCTAAGAGTTGCTACAAGCATCTACTTGTGTTTTCAAAGATACATTTACACATCGTACTGACCCAGTGCAAATATGAGCGACCAAGAGAAGACTTTATTTCTACTGTTTAGATACAACTTTAACAATAATCACAAAGGTTTCTGTTCTTTACCTTGGATCACATGCAACTTAATATAAACTGTAAAAGCACAATCGATGATGATCATTGACCTGAGAAAACTTGATAAAGCACATGTTCCGCTTATGTCTTATATATAAATAAATTGAAAAAAAAAGTTAAAAAGCAAAATATAAAAAAAAGATCATAAAAAGATCAAAATTTCCAGATCATTGGACTAATTATTAGAGCTATCTGCTAAGAAAATGTGAGTCTGTGTGCATTAGCTGTGCACCGGCTGGTTTAATTCTTCTCAGAGCACGTCTCACATCACACATAAAGGATCTTCAGTTCTACAATGTTTGTTATGTTTACTTAGCTGGGAATAGCAGCAGAGCAACTAGCAGCACACAAAGGTAAAAGGTGGGGTTTTCATTTAGTGAAATCTGCAAGGTCTGTGTTTATACTCATTTTGATGCGAGATCTTTCTACAGAAAACCTCAATGTGAAAAACATTGGCCTGTATAAACAGACAAAAGTCACATCTCATATACAATTAGGAGATGACATGATTTAAAATTACACCTATTATTCCCAAAAGTCTTTACTTTGCATATAAAACACACACAACGTTACAAAGAAATGACTGTTGCCCTTTCAAGAAATCTGTAGCACACTGAATGCCATTTTAACATTTGTTGGGAAGAAAATGTAAAAATCTTTCCCTTCAACATTTTTGCAGACGTGGAATCTGTAAAACAGTTCTTATGTAAATTAACAACCCCATTTAAATCTGCCCAGTCCTTATAAATAACAGTTCCATTATATCCTATGGCTATGTGTGGGTGTATTGGTGTTCGTATACTTGAGCAGCGGTATGTGATAATTGTGGCATGTACTTTGCAAATGAGCTTCCACTGGCTGTGTGGCACATGGTGCTGCTTTTTACTGCTTTTGGGGGTTTTGGCATAGAGGAGGTATCTTTTTTTTTTTTATTTTGAACTTCCTCTTTGCCGTTCAGTATCCTCCAGCAAACTGGTCGAGGCCAGTTTATGCGGAAGGTACTGTTGCCTTTGAAAAGGAGGATCTATCCACCTCTTCTAGGATGAACGCGTTCATGTGGAGCTTCCTCTTATTCCAGGCTGTGTAGTCCCATCCTCATCAAAGCCGGGTTTCAAAATGAGATCAAGTGCCTCATTCAGGGTTACTCATTTGCTCCACAGAATGACATGTGAGCAAGATAGAGGAGTCTTATCTAGCTAATCAGAGTAGCATCAAGTCGTGTGAATTAAATATTGCAGTTATTTATATAAATGAAATACAAGTTTTGATTGGAATTTTAGTTGCAGGAAAGTGATTTTTTATTTATGAGAGAGGAATGATGTGAAGATTTAACATCATATGTAACAAGATTGTATTACCGGTGTTTGTGTCCTGTTTTGTTTGTGTCCCAATCTGTATTAATGTCTCCCCCATTCAACAATAAGCGTACAAGCCATCTATGTCTTGATGCATGCTCAGTCATCCAGGTAAGGAAATGCCAGAAAGTTGATTCTGTTCATCTGGAGATAACGGAAAACACTATCCCCAAGTAAACAGAATCAATTTTCTGGGATCTACAACATCTAAATATTTAATCAAATACTAATCAATTCATTGTTTGCATTTCTTTGTATATTTAGTGAAAGGGTGCCTTTAAAACCTCAAAGTAATCACAACAAATGAAAACTTATTTTTTTACATAAGTTTAATCAGTCAGCAGAACAATTGGAGGATTCTTTGAAATATTAGTTTTATAGATTAAATTGCAGTTTCATTTTCATGTATAGCAAATGAAAGAAAAGTAGGATTTACCGCCAATTTACAAAGACGTGTTTGACATTTTTATTCTTGTGGCTACATGCAAGACATCCCATTGCATCATTGTCAAATTAATTTCAATAGCAAAGTGTAATGGCGTCAGGAAAAACAACACCTTCTACATCATTACACCATGGAAATTGGCTCTGTGGTACGTGTTGCTTTCTGTGTGCTTATTGTACCCCTCCAGGGCTGGGTGTGGTGTGAAATGTAAACGATGGATTTACAACCCAAATATAGAGCGCTGTCCATTTCTCCTTTGTTGCTGACATTTAGTGCCATGAACACGTTGTGCAGTCCTGTGTTGTGGTGTGCCGCATCAGCCAATCAAGCAGAATCTACTGCAGCCATGGAATATCCAGCGGACCACTTAAATCAACAGTACTCAATACTTTCAGTGTGGATTATATGTAAAGCTTATTGTTTGGCCTTTTAAAAGAAGCTTATGAGAAAGATTTAATCTTAATTTTAGCCAGTGTCCAAAGACAGTTGTTTAGGGAGCTTGTTGATGACTGTTTACTACAGCAGAGGTCCACAAGTGTTCAGAGAACAGCTTAGTTCACAATATGCATCCACTAAAAAAGATGAAAAATGTGCCAATGAGCCCCTGGCTATGCACCAGAGTCCTTTAAAATAAATAAAAGAAACACTCAAGGTCAAATGGCACTTCCACAATCAAACTAAAATCAACTGACTTGGATATATTATTATAGTGTCAATATAACAGTTTTTGAACTCCCTCCCAAACATTCTATCTTTTGAAGTTTTAGAAAAAATATATAAAAATGAAAATAATGAGCCCGCACAATGTCGAACAACATCCCAACTACGGAGTGTTTCAAAACTTTCTGGTCAGAAATGGCAAATGCAGTCATGCAAATTCAGGCTTGTTTTTCTTTCTTTTTTTGTTTATTTCACACAAACATCTTCTGATGGAAATGTAAATGAAAAAAAAAACATCACTTCCTCTGCACCAGATGATATTTTCCAGGAAACACCTACACAGGTTGTTGAGAATAGCAGAGGGAAAAGATTTCATATATAGGACGAATCATTCATTTGGTACAATAACGGAAAAAGAAAAGAGTAAAATTAACTTTTTTTTATATGACTTTATTTGCGTATCAGTGCTTTAAGGTTGCATCGTAAGCAGTTTTTAGAATTGAAAACATGCATTGCTAAATTCAAACCCTCACAGTTGCTGTCGCAATAAGCTGCTGTTGCTATTCATTCTGAAAATGTCTGGTGACACATACTCTATATCAACAAAGATACTTAGCTATGAGCTGGATTTTAAAAGCATCAAAATTTGCATCCGTTTGTGGCGTTTTATTATTGCTGCTCATCCTTCAAATGCCTTCTACATCATCTTCTGTTTTTTTTTTACTCACCCCAGCATGGTCCAATAACAAAATGTTTAACTGTTTTTACAGAGCAAGACAAATCAGTCCACTGCACCGATGAATGTCGTGCACTGGGACATTCTGACAGATGCTGGATGCCAAAGTTACGGGTAGGAAGCCAAGCAGACAGCGCCGATAATCGCACCAACCTTTTCATCCCTGTGGGAATGGATGCAATGGTAGAGACAGAGATTTATGGCACCATCAGCTGCAACAGCAGAAAAACCCTCAGCACGTTTGGAAAGGAACAGCGGGACAGTACAATCCTTGTGGCCAATGTCAAACCTTACTTAAAATCGCAGCGTGCACTAAGCCCACCGCTCCAGGAGAGTCCATCTGCGTCTAGTAGTCCCACCAAGAGTAGTGTGCCCCCGGACTTGGCCAACCAAGAGCCCAAAGAAGTGAGGGACGGGGGTTCAGACAGCAGTGCCTATGGCCCTCCAGATGGCCAGTGCTCCCCACTGCACACAGAATTGGAGGAGCCCTCCTACCTGACCTGCGAGCTCAGGCCTAAGTCCCTGTCAAGCAGTCTCATTCACAGCTCTGTCATCAGCCAGGAGTGTGGGGGGTCAGATTGTGCTCTCGACCCTCGGGACTCTGGTAACTGACAGGTGGGGCGCGATCCCGTTCTCTCTAACCTGCCAGGGGTGATGATGATGATATCACAGATCAAATGACCAAGAGCTGATTTAATTTAACCCACAGAGGTGTTCAGACACGCATTGTAACCAAAAACCATCTGCTTTGTATGTCTTTTCTTTTTGAGTTTGTGACTTGTTGTGTTCAAGTGAAATATGTGTCTTTGACTGCTGTGAAGATTTGGGGGTGGGTGGGGGTGGGGGGGAGGTGGGGGCCAATCAGTGCTTACCTGACTACAAGTGTTTTCATAGTGTACTGTACCCGTCGATTTAGGTGTCTGTATTTTACACATTTCAAACTCCAATTTTGTGAGGCTGTTGAACAAATTGCTACTGTTAAGCTATTGAGTCCTGTCTGCTTTTGTACAGTGAAGCTTTCTGTCTCCATTTAGTGTATAAGGAACATCTCTTTGAATATCACAGCAACTGAAATACATATCAGTGACGTTACATTCAAAAAGTGAAGTGTCTTATGAACTGTTAATGGTGGTGCAACAGGGAATGTCCCTTTTCATGAAACCATTTGAGGTTCCTCAAAAAACAATTTTTTAAGAATGTATTTGTAATTTTATTGTCGTCCTCTCTGCAGTTTATGTGAAAATAAGCTGAGCTTACACGTGAATGTGGGCCACTGTACTTGTTGTGTATTTTATTAAATTTGTATACACTGTGCGTGCATGGAAGGCAATTATTTTTGACTGGTGACAACTTCTGAAGCTGTCTTGTTTATGTGAGAGAAGTGCTTTTATGTCTACAAGGTGCTTAATGTGTGTTAATGACAGATAGCACTAGTGACTCTGCAAATGTGCCAACTTTAGCTATATACTGTATACCAGCACATGTGACCTAGCAGTAATAAAGATCTTAGTCACAGACACTGCTAAAGAAAATCACAATCAACATTTTACACAGCTATTTCTATTTAATAAAGGCAAATAAAAACAGGCACTGTGTATTAGTGCACCCACCAGAAGATGGCTTGACTCCCTCTGCTCAATGCTTTTATTAAAAATATGTATCGTACGGAAGAGATGGATACATTTTCAGGGATATTTTTAAATTCAAAGTCATCCGAGCTGCTGTCAGTCTGGGCTACTTGTGATTATAGGTTTGTTAAATATGCATGTTTCCTGACAAATGATGAGACGCGACTCTAAGAAAAAAAAAAAGGAAAAAAAATGACATTCAGCAGTAACAAGTAGTTACAAGCAAGGACTTTTGCAATGAATTCTTTGATTAGATAAAATGAAAGTTTAATGATCCCTGTGGGGGGAAGTAGGTCATTGCAGCAGCAAAGGATTGAACAAATAGTGCTATTAGAGGTTATCACAACTATATGCAAAAAAAGAAAAAAAGAATAATGCATCAAGCACAAATAAAACATCTTCACTGTAGCGATTTCAAGGTTAGGAGAACCTAGCGTTTAATATCCAGGGTTTTATAGTCTTTTTACTGACTGTACAAAATGTTCGATATTTGCTCCCTACCTCATTACGAGACCAAATGTGCAAATTTGCTGTTTGCATGCAGTGTACTCTATTTACTATTCAATCAAATGCAGAAGGGGTAGGTGTAGTGACAGAAGGCCATAGTCTGCAGACATATTCAAACAGACAAACTGCAGCAATCCATCCATTTACTAATTTCTCTCCTGCTTTCCAAATGTGGCTGCTGGTTATCCATCGCAGCAGGAGACAGGGATATACATTTTTTTTTATTCCTTTTTCTTTTTCTTTTTGAAAACTGCCAAAATACTCACTTGACACTGTGTATGGAGAGATTAAACATAAGCATGGATGTATGTTTACAAAGTTAGATCACTAAACTTCCTGGAATCCTGGAAATGTAAAAGTGTTTTCTATTTTCTCATCTGTAAAACCATCACACAAAAGCCTCTCGCTTCTTTTTACTTAGTTTAGTTTAGTTTCTCCATCTGGAGACACTGACTTTTGTACCCTGGCTCAGTGAGCGGTTTGAGAATGCCTTGTTTTTCATGAGTTCTGGATAACAGAATCCTGTCATCTACTGAGAGCTGACTATAAGTACGACTCAGTTTCTCCTCGGGGAAAACACATTAATTTGGATTTTGATTTGCATTTGTTTTGGTGCTGGTATTGACACAATTCCAGACCTAGATGTCTCATCTCAGCAGGCAGCTCTGATGAGCTCATCTGCATAAGTTGAAATACTCTTTGAGAGGGAGATTGCGTGGGTCACAGCAACTCATCCCATTGAAATACAGACAGAAACATCACATCATTTTATCTGTATCAGTCCCAGGGTTTCAGAACACGAGGGATGAAGACAGGTGAGCAGAATGTCAAGTGGAAAAGGGTTGAACCATTTGCTGCGACTCTTACTCCTCCAACTTTTGAACGCTATATCACTTAAGGATGTAATACAGGTTAAACTTCCACTTCTGCAATAATTATGCAAAATTTGCTTTGAAGCAAGCCTTTTCTTAATTAACACTGTGCTACAGTATAGCTGTTTGACAAAAAGTGCTATGTTGTCGAGGGGAGCTGAATGCAGATTAAGGACCAGCATGCAGTGTTGGATGAATATGACTTGTCTCTCAGAATGATTACAGTCACAGTGAAAGGGAATTACAGACAATGAAACTGATATGTGTAATACCTCCATTCTTCTACATTTTACATACACAAATGATCTATTCAAATGAAAATAGAATGAGCACTGTACCATTCAGTTGTGAAAAATTGACATGCTCACCCTGAGTACTTAAGCTTTTAATTCAATAATTCAATAACACAGCCGATTAAGAGCTTGTCTTCCACCTCCACTAAATTCTATGGGAGATGGTTCCACTTGGCTGAAAACTGTTGGTGGGGAAACAACAGTAAACAATATTGAGAGTGTAGTTTTCATTTTAACTCAGTCATGTCGTTGAACACAGCGTGCATGCCTTTAGGGGGAATTTTCAAAACGCTGCTTTTCAGGTTTATTTGCATTTTAAACCTAGAAAACAAACGTGCAAATAAACGGCTTAAACAGGGCACTATTAGGCAATGTAAACTAGACGCCAGAGCATTTATCTTAAAGAGATTTTAATTTGATAACATGGTTATATAGCCTAAAACATAGTGAGTGAATTTATGTCATGTTGAAAGAATCTTTTCTCTTTTCCAGTAAAAAAAAAAAAAAAAAATAGGAAAGTGCTGCAATGGGACACGATCCAAAGATGACTCTAATTGGTTTTCTGAATAAAATTTGCTGTCATTTTTATAGGTTTAAATCTGGAATAAAAGAAAAACTTTAAAAGTCATGTTCATGCCTGGAGTTAGGTAGGATGAGAAATGGAAACCTCTCACATCTTTGTGGCAAATGCAGTGCGACCCTGCAGCCAGCAATCAGTTACAAGTGGGGAAAATACTCCCTCATCTCTGAAGCTCACTAATTTACACTTATCTAATTTATATCTTGTTTCATTATTTTGTACAAAAAAACAAAGTGTCAAAGACAGTTTGTTGTTTTCCTGGAGGATACGGACAGTTGCAAAGGCAATTCGATTTTATTCAAGAACAAGTCGAGGTGCGGAGCTGTGCAGCATCAGAAAATCAGAAAACACTGTCAGATATAAAATCACCATTAAGAACTGCCTCTGAAAAAAACTGGGCACAGCTGTCAGGCTCATGTACAGTGCCCAGAATGATATGACCATGATAGACCATGCCCATGGTATTAGATGAAGACCGCCACATTTCGAAATTCTGAAATCATTTTGTACTAAATAAAATGGTGAGATGAGGTTTTTACTTACACTATAGTTCATTTCAAAAATCCAACTTAAAGAAAAGAACAAAATGATTAGCATCAAAATACACATCATTCATTCATTTTTTTATTTATTTCTAAATACATAAATAGCAAGTAATTATTATTAGTGGCTCCTTAGTGTAGCTGCTTAGAGAACAGGCACGTCTCTTTGTGTTTTCAGAGTAAAAATCTGACAAATCAAATTCGGGGAGCTACCCACTGTGGCAAACCCTTGTGACAAGCAAGCAGCTGAAAGTAGCTTTATTAGTATTTACACAATGTTATTGTTGGAGATGACAGCTGTTGGTGTTCTGTATAATCTGTAATAATATCGGATCATTTATCAGTGTATTAATGTTTTATATTAATCAATGTCTACAAAATATTTAGCAACTACACTGCATAAAAGTTCCATCCAAAATGTAATAAGGTGAAAGTGGAAAAGAGGATAATACAGAAATACTTATTTAAAGTAAATGTACATTAGAATTGCACTAATAGAGTAAATGTCCTTCGAATCTTCTCAACACAGTGGTTCATTCCTGTTGTCCGGGCTTAGATGCAGTGGTACTGGAGATGTCATATCAACTATATTGATAGCTACTCTCCAAAGAATGAAATTGGTGGTGGCTCTGCCACCCCTTTATACACAGCCCCTGTCAGGTTAGCTGTTCTCTTTGTCTTCATTTTTTATGGCTAGCTAAACTTGCTGCTTACTGTAGTTTCATGTTTAACGCAGCGGCATGGATCAGGGTATCATTTTTAGGTAAGTAAACATTTTTACCACAATCTGTCAAGTCAGGTTGTTAAAGTTGTTGAGTTACAAGGATGAGAATACAATTTTCTACTTCAGCTTATACATTGCTGTGTCACTAAATTTAAAACATCCACTGCATGTTTCTCTGTAATGATAAAATGCAGACTGTCTCTTCATGTACTTGTATTTTTTAATAGAATATAGAGCTTTTTTTAGTGATTAAAAGAAACAAAAAACTCACAATGATTGTAAAATACTTGTGAAAACAGACTGAGAAAAAGCCAAACAGTTAACCAAATTGATTAATGTGTTGTTAAATTTCTACCAGGCACAGTGACATGGAAATAAATGTACCTGCCAACTTTCACTATTCAGTAATGATTTCCTTAATTTGGATTCAAGGTGCTGTAATGATATGCATGTGTTGAAGCAACAGCAATTTCACAGTTTATTTTTTCTTTATAACAGTGGACAGACTTGACAGGGCAGCAAAGGAGGCATTTGCACAATACTGTCCTTTAATCATTGTTCTGCTCCCATGCTTAAAAGATGTATGCCACCACAGAATGCATTGAGTCCTCATTCAGACTCATGGGAATTAACACTCCTCTTGTTGACCCCGTCTGACAGAAAATTCCCGACTACACAACCGTTTCATTTTAAGTGGTTGTTAAGAAGGTGTTACTAACACATTCTCCTATGGGAGGAGTTCAAATACACGCCAATCTGTCAATCATGATTAATGTTTAACGCCAAGAAAGGATATAGCGAAGGGAAGCGATCCGGCAGGACTTCACACAGGTTTCGCTATGTGCTACTGGGTCATGACATACTTTCCTCACTTTGAATTGGGCAAAAATAGTCCTCTACATGCCTTTTTAGGGACAAAGTGGGCCAATATCTGCATAAAGTGGAAAAGCTAATGCGTTCTGTCATATGCTCAAAAGTTCTCTGTCTAAAAAGCTTCACCCTTTAAGTGCTTTGTCTGCCATCATAAATAAGATGGAAAATAGAGAAAGGAGGCACTAGACAGAACCAGGCAGAGTACAGAAACTTGCCCAGCCTTTTAGTATCAATAGACAGTTTATTAAATCAATACACAGTTTGGTGTAGCAAAACCTGGCTGTCTGACAAAAGTGGTAGATGTTCAAGAAGATTTAAGTGTCATGCAGACATAAGTGCATGATCCAGAGACTTTTCAGACCCAGCAAGCCTCACAATTTTCAGCTGTTTGACACAGGTAAAGCAACAGCAAAGGTGCGGGTGTCACCTGTTTTTATAAAACCCACTTTATGTTAAGCTTCTCAGTTGGTTAAAAAGGAGAAATCTCATTAGCATTTACTGGAAGTGGACTCGAAAGTTAATGATGCAGCCAACTTGTCTGGAGGAGGTTTTAGCTGGAGTTAGTTGGGAGATTCTTGTGTGCGAGCCCCACAAGCAACAGAGATGTGCAATCACAACAACACAAACGAGCAAAATACAAGAATGGCCAACCTGAAACTAATAAATATATGTACAATATATAATAGTGTATGCATTTCTGGATGTGTATCCTAAATATTTTCCTACGTGTGTGTGTGTGTGTGTGTGTGTGTGTGTGTATACACATTTTTACAAATTAAATAGTAATAAAATAAAATAAAATAATAATAATAATAATAATAATAAAATATATAAAATATACAGAGTTGAATATGTGCAAAACAAGTGGCATTTATATACAGTGTGGAGTGCATAATGTTGAACATGAACATGACAAAGACCGCTTCACATACGCCCCACCCACACAAGCCTGCAGGGTGCAGAAAAATCAGTTGCCAACTTCCCAGTGCCAGTCACCACATAGCCCCAGAAGTCCTGTGACCGTATCCTAATGGGGCCAAGAGTTTGGTCTGTTTTGGTGACACAAGGGGAACCGATACAATCTTAGCCGATTTTTAATATTGTGGTTAATCTGTATATATAACTTCCCTTTAGAGCATTTTTATGATGAGTATTGTCAGAAAAAATCAACTCACAAGCCAAAGAAATGCTGCTACAGATGGTGTGAAAAGGATAGGCTAAAGCTACATTTTAAAGTTTACCATTTTGCAGCAATTTCACTAGTATTAAAGCCCTTATACACCCATTGTCCACCCACATAGGTGTTTTTTTTACTTGTTTTAGCTGATTAAACCTCCCCAGAGGACTGTGTGGGTGTGTTCAGGCAAGTACTCAACTGACATCTCCCTCACTCTCCTGTTGGTTTTATTTCACCTGTGGGGTCAGTCAGTTTAGACCTTTATGATTATTAGTACACAGACAGTGGGAACATCATGTAATTCTGAGCCAAGTTTTGCACAAAAAGAGATTGATTGGAATAACTTACTCATCAGAGCCTTACTAAACTTGCCATTTCGGACACGCAAACAAATTGGATATAAATGCAAATCAGTGATCAAAGCTCACTTAAATTGGCTTCCCAGTCCAGGTAGTTTTATATCTCATGTAAAATATAACAAAATTACAGAATTGCTGAGACTTTTAAGGGGAAAATAGCAAAACTGAAAAAAGAAATGATTTTAATTAACAGTTTTGTTATTATCTTTTGGGGGTTGCTTGTTTTAATAAGTACTTGAACTTGGATTATTCCTCATTCACCTTTTCTTTCACTGTCTTTAATAGTCTGCAGTGTTGAAAGTAATTGGCCATTTTGACGTGTTTGTTGTTAGTCTGTTTCTTTTTTTTTTTTCAAATCTGCTGATTTGCTACAGCCTTAGGTATACTCTAATGCTTGAGGAAGAACTCTTGTATTAGTAGCCAGGGATGAAAAAAGCCTGTCATTACATTATACAGCACAGCGAATAAAACATTAAACATGTCTCGCTGTGACTAAATTGAAGTTTTCTGGGTCATCTGTTGGTTGGTAATGAGCAAAGTGACATATTAGTGATAGACTTTAGAGGTTCACTCATTGAAGCAACTGGTACACTTGGAGTAGTACGGCTATGGAAATTGTCCTTCATACTCAAGCACCTTTTTATACTCTGATTATCTGTACTTTGGTATATAGGTTAAGCAAATTTTATGCAGCTTTGACACCTCCTGTTGAGAAGCACTGTTATCGTAAATAAGGCATTTAAGAGAATATCCTCATCCACCTATCATCGTGTTTCACCCAGAGAGAGATCAGTCCGCTGGCATAAAACTATGAAAGGCAGCTGCCAGCAACCCCCTCCCTGTCTGAATGAGTAAAAGTAGGTTAACCATAACACTGTGCAAGTCTGGTAAATATCACAGCGAGCCAAACCTCTCAACCTCATAATGACAGCGTTTGTCTACATGAACTCTTACAGGCCACTTATCGTAGTGCCGTACGTTAACCTGCAAATCAGGTTGCTTAATTTTTTTTCCGTAAGGAACGAGATTTTCAATGCAAATCTGTGTGACCGCTAATACAGCTCACACAGTGGTGTATCAGCAGAGGTAAACACATGTTAAGCATCGGCGTTATTACAGGGGATCGCATTATTGTGGTGTCTGTGATTATGTGTAATCTATTTAGTCATGACACACACACACTTTCATTTACATGCTTTTCATTTCCACTGGCAGCTGTTTGATGATAGAGTCTTGCGAAAGGCATTCATCAACTACAGTACAACTGTGAGACCCGCAAACTGGACATGAATGTCCTGTGGGGCTGTCGTTCCACAAGGAGAGTGTATTTATAGATGTGAAACGGATTCATCATGAATGCCCAGCTAAGGTAAACTGTGGCCCAGAACAGTCTATACTGTTTTAAGAAGTAATGCCAAATCTAATAATTTTGGCAGCTGCAGGAATGCATGACCTTACGCCGGGATAAAAATATGATTTGTTTAAAGGAGAGCATGACAAGGTGCCATGGCACTTGAGTGGATTAGTACAACCCCCTGGGAAATCATCCATTTTCAGCTCTTGCATGGGTTTGAATCTAATTGCATGCAATGCTATTATATATCTCTTCTCAATCCTGTTCAGGATCACTATACATTCTTAACAGCAAAATGATGAAGACAGATGAGATTTATGTAAAAGCTTGCAAGCCCTGAGATTCAATGGGTAATAAAGCCTTTTTTTCAGGAAAGGTTTCTCCTTATTTCATCTGATCTTTTTCTTATTAGTTTAACTATCAAATGAATGCATTGATTTCAAAGCACTGTAACATACAGAAAAGGCCACATGTTATCATTAAACATATCATATTAAATCATATTTCTTGTAACCTCTTGTAACCTCTTCAGAGCATTTCAAGGACAAAAGAAAATACAGGAATAAGCGTCAGAAGTTATAAAATGATTATTTATACATTTTAGACAAATGTGCATTTTAAAATGAATTTGTTCATTAGGCCTTCACTTGCTGTAACTTCCTGTGTAGTGATGGCTAACAAATCCAAATTATCAGCATAGTAATTACAATCATGTGATTGTGGCTGTTGCAAAATTGTCACTGGGCAAAACAAACACCACTCTGGCTTTTATAGAAGCAGGGTCAGAGCAGTTTATGTCAGTGATTTCCAACCGGAGATACAAGTACCCCGATGGGCAATTTTGCAGTTGCCAGGGGAATGAAAATATTAGCTTCACTAATTGAAAAAGAAAAGAAGAAAAAAACACTGAAATTACATTTAAATTCAATGACTGCAGTTGCTTAGCCATGACTTAACAATTACGACTTAAGTCATGAATCAGCAGTAGGAAAAAAACCCCAAAAGTAATGCTTATTTGAGTAAAATAGATAAGTAATGGTCAAAAAGTGAATAATTTAAAACGCCAGCTTAAGGTATACTGACCTAGTAAAAGGTTCAGTATCAGAAGGTAATTTAGCTATTTCATAGAGGTAAAATAGATTAAAGCAAACCACAAGGGAACTATCTGAAACAGAAGGGCATAATCAGAGATCACTTGGAATTTGTACTAGGGAGCTGGCAGGTTAAAGACTGTTTAATGTCCAGCCTGACTGTGTCGGACATTTATGTTCACACACGGACTTCGGTCGCTTAAGGGGATTAAGTGCAGCGCTACTGTGACAATGAGCCAAACAGACACACTTCTGTATTATTTTGTCTGGCTTTAGGCATTGTAACGGTGAGACAAAAAAAGGGGGAGAAAAAAAACATCATGAGGTTATACTGGAAATTACAGCACTGAGATGTGTAATTATGGTCCAGCACACTGTGACAGAAACAAGTTATTAGACTTGTCAATTTGTTATTTTATACACTTTTTAGATTTGAAAGAAAGAAAGAAAGAAAGAAAGAAAGAAAGTAAGTAAGTAAGTAAGTAAGTAAGTAAGAAAGAAAGAAAGAAAGAAAGAAAGAAAGAAAGAAAGAAAGAAAGAAAGAAAGAAAGTAAGTAAGTAAGTAAGTAAGTAAGTAAGTAAGTAAGTAAGTAAGAAAGAAAGAATGGTTCTGGTTCTTTTTTATAATAAAACACTGTAATAAGACAAAGTTTGAGGAGTACCTGAGAGTAAGTTGCTTTAACAAAAACAAATAATACATTGCAAATAAAAAGTCTTGGGTCACTAACATCCCCAGGCATGAATTTGAGAAACCGCAGAGAAACTATGCATGCAGACTTTGTACGGAAAGACATGCTGCATAATATAGAAAGGCTGAGGACAAAAACAGAAAAAAGAAGAATGTGAGGGTCAATTTGGAAAGAATCTGTGACCTCTGTGTTCATTCTACAATGATGATAATGGGCCATAATTAAAGTCAAAAACCTCAGAGCATGCATTGTGTCATATCTGCGCTGATTAGAGAGGTTAAGAAGGTCTCAAAGTTGACCTGAATCTTAAATTTGTCTCATTGGAGCACTTTATGGAAGCAATAAAACAGAACCAAAGCACACGTTGTCAGACAGCCAGGATCAATCTTTGGAACATCTTTAAACAGCAACGATACTCCCTCACTTTGTCATTTCAGGCAATGACTGGC
The DNA here is from genome assembly GCF_057382185.1 of Mchenga conophoros. Classification (NCBI taxonomy): domain Eukaryota; kingdom Metazoa; phylum Chordata; class Actinopteri; order Cichliformes; family Cichlidae; genus Mchenga; species Mchenga conophoros. Next base: position 21,708,753 of record NC_140541.1, read on the forward strand.
AGCCCATTTGAATAAGTAAATGTTTGGATCAGTGGGAGGCTAGGATCGAAACTGTTTGTGTTGGAGTCAAAACACTGTTTGCAATATTGACCACAGAGCTGTGGCTACAGTAAGATCCAGCTCTGATGGTTCTGTTTTGTCCATCTAGTCGATCTTTTTTTTTCTTCCTGAAAACTGTAAAAGAAACGTTTTTAAGTTTTACAAATAGTTCTTTGTGCAATAATTGTTTTGTCAGATGTCCAAAGTCAGATCACGCGAGGTCTGTTGACTGTTTACCTAAAGCTTAGACAAAGCCAAAATCAGAGGCAGCTCATAAAATGAGTTGGATTCCCATTTCAGATGTGCATGCTTTAACTGCCATCGGCTGTAGGCTCCCCATTAGACTGTGACGCAATACCTCCTGTCCAATCCACTTTAATTCTAAATCTCATTGTGCTCTGTCTGCAACAAGGACACTGCAGACAGAAAAAAAAAATTCTAATTGCTCCAGATATTTTAACCTTGGTGATTAGGCGACCGACTCCTCAAGGTCACTAATGTTGCTCATAATAAAAAAGAGCGTTTTAATGAAATGAATCTATCAAAGCTTCACTAAGAAATGTGTGCAGTTCTTCAAACCGTGTACCCTTATCACCGAATCCTGGGCAGGATTTCATGCAATTTGTGAAAGCGAATGTGTTCTTTTCACTATTCCCATTCCTGAAAACTCCACGTGTGGATGAAAATCGCAGCCAAAGTGGAGTTTCATTCTGGCTCAGATGAGGTGAGGGAGCATTTGCATTCCCCTTGATTCCTTACTTCTTCCACCTGTTAGTGAGTGGAATGAAACATAACCATCCAGCATGATGTTTAAATATCAAAATCCACCAGTTCTGTGAGCCTTCCTGCTGCTCTAAACAAACAGGTTTTGTCACTGATTAAAGCCAAATCAAATGAGATTAATATATAAGTATATATGAATACATTTGTTTGAATTAGATTGAAATAGAAGGCCTCTTAGAGGGGTGGAAATTATTGCCATGGCAGAAGCAGCAAACCTGTTTCCAGGTTTTGATTGGTCGACATGCTACTGGAGAGCTCTGCTGGATATGCACCAGAGGTACAATAAATGAGAAACTGAACACATTTCGAGCTGCCTTGAACAAACTGAATGTTTATAAGGAGTTTCCCTTTGGGATTTAGTTCTTGCACCAGAGGGAGAAGTGATTGCGTGGGCTATCGTCATCTTTTTTTTCCCCCCCAATCCATTATAAAGACTCTTCCGTCATATGTGATCCTTTTCCTCCGTCATCTTGAGAAAGGAGATTAGAGCTGGATCTGAATACCATAGTGCACTATGTTGCTTTCTTTTCTTCTTTTTTCCTGTTTATAACCACCTCTCATTGACCTTGATGGAAACACTAGAGCAATTGTAACTTAAGGGGCGGAAAGATTGCTGAAATAGTCTAGCTAAAAGAAAAGTTGGCATGTAATGCAATGACAAAGGTCGGAAGTAGCATCTGAATAGAGGGTCATGTTGGAGTAAGGACACGTGGGGACAAAAAATCTCTTTCCTTTTCCCTTTTTAGGACAGTGCTTTTCTCAGGCTGAAGGAAATCAAAGGAAACACCATGAAGAACCTTGTATGGGAGCCTCACTACTGGCTTCAATACAGCATCTGACAGCCACTTTAAGAACTTTATCTTAAGGCAGTTTTGCATGGAGCGCAGAAGTCTCCCCCCTTTTCTAAGTGAGCCTTTGTTCTACTGGTCTCAACTCCACGATACATTTTCTCTTCCAGTCTCTTTTATCGCCTTTCTGAAACCTGTAATATCATAACTGCCTTTTTTTTCTGCCCAACACTGTGCTAAATTCAGTCTTATACTTGCTACTAAGATTTGATCACCTCATCTTTTACCACTAAAATAAAACTATAATTATTTTGCTAGCTTTCAGCCACTTCTCCTTCCATCGATAGCACACTGATCACTTTAAGCTGTCGTCACCCTCCTGGGGCAGAAATTGAGAGGGAACTCGGCACAGTGCAGAGGCTAATTGCCCATTTCAGTGCAAAAAACCTCATATAATAATATTGCATCCTCTAACAAACTATGCAGTGCAGAATTATAGCGAATTTCAAGCTACAAAACGACTCCGCAAACTGGAGTGTGGTATATAAAAGAAAGGGAAACTATAAAACTATAGCTTACAGCGAAAAAATTAGTTCACAAGATATGGATCATTTATTTTTTCTAATAGTGTTTTATTAGATTTTTTTATTGCATCCACAAAAAAATGGGGAAATCACATATTTATGCAAGTGACAGACAGGAATGCAAAATAATGCACAAAACAAACCAGCACAACCTTGCTTATCACGATTTCGAAAGAGTAGCTGTAACACGCTGTAATTCCCACACAGTATACATGCATGATATGCAAAATTTCCATCAGATATTCCTCCGTGTTGCTGTGTGATGAATTAGCCCACACTTCATGCTGGATGTTTGCATTTCCTGCTCCATGTGGAAGAGAAGAAAAACAAGGAAACAAAGCAGAATAAATTGTCTGTGATTTGAGAAAACTTCCAACTAAATTCCACTTTATGTATCTGTCATGCTTCATGTTGGAATTTTGGAGCTCTCTCACCCCCTACCACCCCAGTCAATTCAGCAGAAGATAACATCCAGAGGAAAGTGTTTTACATGAATGAGTTGCTGCTTCACAGACGGAGTAACTTATCATTTGAAAATTCATGCGAGTACAAAAATCATGACGAGTTATGCGGTTTGACACAGTATCAATCAGATTTTGTTTTGCAGACAGTGTCTTGTGCTTTCAAAGCTATTCTCAGTGGTCAAAAAGATTAAAGGCCTGGTCTACGAGTGCAACTACTGGGCATCGTTTTGCCAAGAATAGACTTCAAGCCTTCAGCATACACCACTCTAACCCTGACAGGGCATGGACATTTACTTCTGAGTGGGGCTCTGCGGTGACAGGCACCAGGTTGTTGGCGTCTTTTGTGATCTGTGTGTTGAAGGGCGTGGCTTTGTTCCAGGTTATCACGCGGATATTTGGTCACATTGGTATATATAGAGTTTTTAGGCTGAGCCATCATCTTAGGCTTCATGTCGTGTTCCTCAAATGCTGCTGAGACATTCTGGGCTAAGCGTGCAAATTTGGCGTGTGTCAAAGCAGCATTCACTTGAATGCCAAGACCCAAGGTTTTCGAGCAGAACAATGCATTGTAATGAGGAAAGGTTTATATTTATCTCAACCGGTGGGTGGGAGTGATTTAAATGTCCTAACTCAACTGTGTACACTACACTGTTAATCAAAAGTTTTTTTAAGAAAGCGATGAGCTTCATTGAGACCACATCTCCAATAAGTGACCTTGGTCTGTCCAAACGATCTTTGTTGACAAAGCTGATACGAGTGTCTTGGGTTATTCTGTGAATGAGAGTTCAATCATCACATCATTAATGGGTTTGGAGTGGGGCCAGTCATTCATGACACTCTGCTTTATAGCTTTGCCAGAAATCTCTGTGCTGAAATGAGAAGGTTGTAGATATTTTCTATGGAGCTATTTCCTGACCAGAGGGTGCCTTTGATTAATGGCTTTTTCGCTGCGAAGCCATTTAGGTAATCCAAAAGAATAATCTTTCCATGTCTTTGAAACCTGAAACTGAGCACAATGACCAAGACTGGCTGTCTCCTCCTCACAAATTCCTGGGCTAATTAGTACTTATGTGTGTCAACCAAGATGTTTTAAGTGAATTGTTTTGTCCTTTTGCTCCAGCTTTGTGTTTCCATTTATTATTATTTTTAAAGTAACTCAAGAGGTCTTTCTGTGCTGCAGCAACAATACCCACATGTATGAATAGGTCCTGGATAAATAATGGCTCTAGAGAGGCTATTTTGCATGATTATATTTATTCAGCTCCGGTGGTCCCTTATCCAACAAAAGCAATTTACAGCCATATTGATCATAGGCTCTGTTTTATTAGTCAACAAAATCAGTTTTTATTAGCCTTGGATTTCTTTTGCTTAGGAGAGCTCCGTGTTGACTGATCTTGATTTGTGTGTACTCAAGTTATTGTTTTCTGTTTTTATTTCTTTAGAACTTCATGCCTTCCATCACTCTCCAGACTGTTGTAAAGCTTAATAAAAAAAATCCCCTCCAAATCCATCTCAGTAAGTAAATATAACTGCTTCCCTTCAAAGCCTGTTGAGTGCTTCTCTTGACTCACATTGACTGGGCATTGCCTAGGAGACTCAGCCTGCTCTCTACACCACAAGTGTTAACGCCAATTAAACCCCTGGCACCACCCTGTCATTCTCCACATTCTGTGACATATGAGTGATAACACAGACCCTTACCTACAGCTCTCATCTGACGCACATTAAATGGCACTAGACCCTTGCGTTTCCTGACATTTTGCAGAAATCGATTGCAATTTAATCAGTGTGAGCATGCTGCTATCAGCCACGCTTACACCAGCTGTTTTTTCGTGTTACCTGGGTCGAGTTCTCTGTGCTGGGAGAACAAAAAAGACCAAAAAAACCCAACAAGATTTACGGCAATTTCAAACTCCAACAACATGAAATTCTCATTAAATCAACCATAAAAAAAGATCAAGACAAGATCACAGCCTCCGAGTTGATAATAATAATCAGAGATTTGATGTTCCTGTGAAAGCATATTTCCATTCAATTTGCACGCTATTAGATTTATTGTCTATTTTGAACACTCATTACTTCCCTTCTCCCTCCCCTTCTCTCTCCCTCTCTCCCCGCCTGTCTTGTTGTGTGTCTTCGTCTCTCCCTTTCTCTTCCCCTCTGGTGGTAAGTTCAATAATTATCCCATTATTCTTTGAAGTCTTTGTAAAATCCAAGGCTCCCAAACAATCCTTCAACATGTGAATACATGGTCCTTTTAAGTATTCGGGGTCCTACGAGGTAGCCGACAGCTGGAATGCTCCCGCTTTCAAATTCCAACAGGTCAAAATAAACCCCCAAAGAACGTGGCTTTAAAGAAGGAAATGTGTGGAACATGTCGCTTCTCGGAGCTTAACTCATACACTTCTTCTCTGAGCTAAGGTGTGCACCGAGGCCGGATTTAAACTGCCAGAAATTATCTCTGAACTTAAAGCATTGTGTGCCAATTGAATCCTCATAACACCACCATTGCTTACTGGGGCGACCACGCAAACACTCACAGATGCCTCAAGGTAACTACATGCAAACTCTATAGAGCTCAGTTCTCAGATGAACAGACTGAGCTTTCCAAGAGAGCTTAGTACCATTTTCTTAATGACTTAATTGGGTGATAATATGTTAAAAATTTTAATTTGTCTCTATTTTAGGAAAACCTTGAGTTCCATTGCCGGCTGCAGATCCTCGCACATGTGCAAGCACGCACACACAGACGTGAGTTATTATCCACTCATCCTTTGAATTTGCAATTATGTATGCACAGAGTGTCACACAGAGAAATCAGGAAAAATGAATATACCGGCACATGTTCCTATTTCCACGTATATCCAGATGAAATATTGATTATTAATGGCAGCAAGAAACCTGGGCTATTAAGCAGAGTAACATTCCACAAACACACTTTCTCACTTTAATTGAGTAGAGACATTAATACGTCAGTGATGTACAAATGTCTGGGTCCTATCTGCCACTAGGTATTACTCTGGGTTACTGCCTAAGGCGATACAAATATGAGCTGAAAATGAAAGCAGCTCTATAACTGTTTGGATGGTGGATGGTCTGATAAACGTGATAGAAATACTCATGCAGTTCGTGTCGTCTCAGCCAGTGCTCTTCCCTGTTTTATTGCTAAATCCGCATGGGAGCAAGAGAGGTGATGGTCAACTGAATGATCATCGTTGGTGCGGAACATGGGACATCACACCAAGGAACAGCAACACATGTTGATACATGCATGCAAACGCATGCTCACAGTCTTAAATATACAGCAATGCACGATTAGACAGCATGCATGCAAACACATGCTGTGAGGTAATTATCATGTGTAAACAAATGAACGCCACACAATCTTTCCCATCGCTAAATGAATGCAAAAATGAGTGAAAGACATGCAACCCCATAACTTATTTAATACAGTGCAGTACAAGTTGGATGCTATCATGACTGCAAATGATCACGCAAAAGATGTGAGCAGAAGCTGTCATTAAAGGCACAATGTGTGTTACCGTGGCAACATCATAGAGACCGCCATCTTTTTAATGCCGTGGTTAGGAACAATCGACACTGCACCCAATCCCCATGTCAATTAAAGGCACATAGCTAAATAAAGCTCAAGTACCCCGCTGCCACACTTTTACAATCCACTGTTTGTCTCTTCTCTTTAGGGAATTCTGTAACAACCTGTTTCTGTGGGGGGAAAGTAGGCAAAGTGTCAACACTCCACAATCAACGTAGCTCCCTGTTAGCTGGGATTTAATTTTAAAATAATCACTGAACAAAAAGAAAAGAAAAAGAAAAAGCAAATGATGAAACTGGTAAATTTTGATTGTCACACTACTACTTGACGGTAATTGTTCGACACAATGATGTCTCTTTTCACTCCTTCACTGACTGATTTAACGCAATCACAAAGGTGACATCTTGTTTCCCTCATTTGCAGTTTCATGCAGTGTCCTTACTCTAGCTTGGTTAAATGTCTGAGTCTAACTCTTCACACTTTGCCATTTTGTACCACAATGACCTCTCTGGCCAAAGTAATTACCTCAGCTCTTGAGTCGTCCAAGTCATAGATAAAGCCCCACAGTGATATTTCTGCATCAGATTAGCAGATTGGCTTTTGCAGGCTTCTGTGACTTACAGAACAGTTGTTCATTCTAGACTAACGTGGTGCTTTCTGCTTGTTTGTTTATTCATTAGCATTTGATCTGTCAGCTGAAGAAGAGTTGTCTTTGGTTTACAGCAGTCTTGTCAGCATGAGCAACCGAGATCAGGTGAATGTAGTATTTAATTAAGACGTGGGTAGGAAGCCTTCCTGGTATCTGCGTACATACAGACACCACACAGCAATTGACCTTAGTGAACATGTCAAGACTTTATCTTGCTCCCATCAGCTCCCAGCAGGAGTTGTGAAGACAGTGAATAGCTTTGCTGCAAGGCAGCTTTTTCATTTCCACAAACAGAGGATTTTTTAAGTGTTTGTTTTGGATGTTATTTTTCAGTCAAGTGAGGCAACATTATTTTATGCTTCTTGTCATAGTGTTTCCAAAATTCCTAAATGCTAATTAGTGTGAGTCATGTTTTTTTTTTCCTGCACAGTCAAATTATCTTTCGCCATGCCTTACTTCAAAATATGTGTGGCAGACTGAAATTAAATGAAATGCATGAAGTTATTTTTAAAAAATGAAAATCAAATTAAGAGTATTTCCACAAGCTTTGCTGCTAATATCTGTCAGATTGAAAGGAAGGAATCACTGCAAACGCTAACTGCATTGTGCTCTTATTGATCAGTCAGTAACCATCACTCTAAAAAGCAAATCAAAATATCAAGACATGCATTTAGACATTTAATGCCATGGCAGTTTCTGAGCTCCCTCCGTCTGCACTCAATTAATTTTGATATTGCCGTTGTCTTTCATATTCATCAAAACTTGTTTTATCATTGGTGTCACACATATTTAATGTTTATAGCAAAGAACAACAAAGGAAGCGCGAAACAGTTCTTTCCTAAGCCAACAGTGACACCTTGAGGCTTTTCATAAAACTACAGCTGGTTTTAGATTGATCGGTTTAGATGGATTGAGGATTATCTCTCATAGTATGATAACATAAACACTCAAATGAAGAGCAATATTTGATGGGAGTAAGAGCATGGTTGCAAGCAAGAAGCAGAAATCAAAATGTAACAAATCAAGAAAAATAAAATAGCTGGTTGGACACAATTAACACAAAAATCCTAAAATCTTAAAATTGTTCCTATAAATTAAACAGTGTAATGAGGGATATTATAGCTTTTCTCTTCTGAACCAAGACAGTAAAATTAATTATCTGTTTGATCTCAATTGCTCCCATTGAGCCTGACATTACTTCAGACAAGGACACAAGTGACAAATAAAAGGTCAAATCCGAGCTCTTGAACAACACTCAGGGGATTTCATGGTTTTGTTATGCTGTTTTGGGTATTTCAACTTGGATCCACTTAACCCCGTAAAGGTGGCACTTGGTAACATATTATCATGCACAGTAAGAGTGAAACAGCATACTTCTTTACATTACAGTAATCTGCATTTCATACCATTCTCATACATAATCATTACACAGCAGCACGGGATGAACCCCTCTGCACTGATGTGTCTTTTCTGTAGCTGATGTTGCAAATGTTATGAAATGAACTATGAACCAGTATAAAAATAACAAACACACGACATGCACAAACTAAAAGCACTTGATGTGTGCATTGTTGCCTGTGAGGCTCCCAGTCATACGTTGGTTCCTTAAAACTTTATGACCCACTGCTTCAGACACAAGGGTCACCGCAAATCAATACAAAGCTGAGTCCTTTATCCTGTGAAGAAATATTCCTACCCTGGTGTATATGCTCTGTTCAAGGATGACACTGTCCCCCACACAGAGAGAGCAGAGTGGTGCTCTGAACAGTTTGATGAATATGAAAAAAAGGATGGAAATCATATGGTACTGACTTCACACTCATCGCATTTGTTAGATGATGCTTTTGGACATAGTTGAATATTTCCTTTGATGGGTTTTTTTTTTTGTATGTTTGTTTGTTTGTTTTTTCCCTAGTCAACTATCAATTGTAGAGCTAGATTATGAGAATGCAATAACAGCAATGACGTTAGCGCATTTTAGAGAACTGGGAGGGTAATAAACGAGGCTGTGTCACTGCATGATTCTGCTAACATATATGGATGTGTATGAATTGCAGTGTCATTAATCAGCAGGAAAGATCCATGGTTTGTTGAGCTATTTATATGCCGCCTCTTATTATTTCAACTGCACTTCTCAAATTTGACCAAGAGGTGGGGCTATAGCAGCTAGAAAAGAAAAAAATAATAATATTTTGGTCCTGATTTTGTTTCTAGTCATGATCAGCAGTATCTATGCTGATATTCGTGGAAAGTCACTGGAGCATTTCCAAGCTGCAGCTTATTCTTTCTTTCCCCCTATGATTTCATCAGTGGGGCCTTAAACTCAGTGATGAGCCCCACTGAGGGCTTAAATGGGTATACTTATTTAGAATCAATATTCAGCTACCAACAGACCATTGATGCAAAAAGGTTAGATGCAACTGCTGACATATTTTGACTTTAAAAAACATAGAGTGAGTCCAGAAAAAACAAATGCGATGAAATAAAAGAAGGAGTAGAATATGCGGTAGATGAAAAATGAAAAGATAAAAAGAAAAACCATCATTAAGATTTTTACAATTTCAATTTTTATAAACATCATATGACGGATGTGTGCTAAAACAAAATAGTCAATAAAGTAAATCTAAGGATATAGTACATTAGAGCGGATATCGTGGATGGTAATAAAAAGATCATTAGATCATTAGAGCAAATGCGGTAATTATGTAAATTGTTTAGAACAGTGGGGATGAAAAATGTGGTGTAGTATGCCTTTTATAAATGGAGCTGCCTGCCACATACGCAGCTGCCCTGGGTGCCTTGGGAACCATGTAGAAGGTTAGAGGTGTCATCCATGATGGCTGATAATGTGGCCAACATTCTCAGCCCACCCCCACCCCACCTCCTCAAGAGAGATCAGAGATACCCTCGGAGGCATGTACACAGACTGCCTGTTGTTAAGAGTGCTTGTAGCCAGAGATGTTTTTTCATGTCCCTACAAACACGCTCACATTTTCTGCTCCAATCTGTCCTTAGTCTGTCTTCCTCCTGTACTAATTATTACTCCCATTGTCTCCGTCATTTAGTTGATCATTTAGTTCATTATCTACTTGGTGATGCAGCATGTCAGGCTGTTTGCGACATCATCATCTTGAAGTCTGAATTTTCTCGTGAAGTGTTTAAGGTGGCCTCTCAAAGTTCCATTTGTCCAGCTCTTTCCCAGCAAGCCCTCCAACCTGAACAGCCGTATAGGTAATTTGTCCCTATCCTCATTGACTAAATTGCTTGTGGAGTTGCAAGTGATTAACATGTCAGGTCTCCTGTAAGTATATTGCTTTACTCCATAAATAACTAACAAGCCCTTTTTGTTGCATTCTATATCCCTGCTGGCACAGCATGCCTGGGAAAGGTATACTACACTATAATTACTTCACAGGTTCTCAAGAATATCATTATTGTTAACCTTATTTCTCCCTAATTTCATTTAAATTTACAAGTGGAATACGCTATTGCTATCCAACTTACACTCATTGGCTGCTTCTTTAGGTAAGTAACTAATATTTATTTATAAGGAACCTTTCACAGACAAGCGGACACAAATGGAGACACAAAATAAAGTAAAATAAATAAATATAATCAAGTCATCCATACTATACAAAAACAAGTTAATATAAAGAATAAATTAAAGTCAGTAAACATATTTAAAAAAAGCCTAGCTAACCAAAAAAGTTTTTAACTTTTTTTTTTAGTCAGCAAAGTCAGCTGAACATAACAGAAGTGGAACATTATTCCAGAGTCTTAGTGCAACAGAATAAAAAGCTCTGTCCCCCCAGTTTTCAGTCTCGTACATGGGACAATCGGCAGACTCTGAGCCTGTTATTGAAGGGTACTAGCAGAAACGTGTTTGGTAAGAAGTTAGAACAGTCTGGAGCCTGGCTACTTGAGAATTTTAAAGGAACTCTAAAATCTGTAATTCACATTTTTAATACTTATTGGACCTCAATTTGCCCTCAGAACTGCTTTAATTCTTTCTGACATAGTTGAACAAGGTGCTGGAAATATTCCTCATTTTGTCCAAGTTGACATGATAGCATGAATCAGTTGCTGCAGATTTTTCAGCTGCACATCCATGATCCCAATCTCCTGTTTCAGCACATCTCAAAGGTGCTGTTTTGGACTGAGATCATTGTCGTGCTCAAGAAATGAGTCTGATAAGATTTAAGGTTTTGGGTTCTTAGCTGACAAGAGTGGACTGCTACTGTAACCCATCTGTTACACTGTTGTATTGCTCTTCTGCATAACTTACTGTTGCCCTCCGATCAGTTCAAAGCAGTCCACTCAATCTCTTATTGCCAAATTTAAAAAAAAACACACACACACAAAAAAAAAAACAAGGACTTTTTGATCAGAGAACTGCTTCCCACTTGAAATTTTTCATTTTGCGAACCTTTCTCTGTAAACCCTCAACATGGAAAATCCCAGTACAGTAGATCAGCAGTTTCTGAAATGCTCAAACCAGCCCATCTGGATCCAAAAATCATGCTAATTTCAAAGTCACTTAAATCACCTTCTTTCCCTATTCTGATGCTCAGTTTGAACTTGTTTGCCTTGATCTGCTATACTTGCATAACAATCCTGAAAAAAAGTCAGTGTTGTTTAGCTGTTTGTAATGTAACGTCCCTTCTGTTGTAACAAAGGTCTGTCAGAGTCCTGACAGAAACGCTTCTGCCAGACAAAGGCAGAACATTTCACTGGGATACCGAATGTTCTTGTATGCTCCAGCTGGACACAGATGACAAAGTATGGTGCTCCATCTGTAAGGAACATACATCAGAAGCACTACCCATCATGCTCTGTGGCACGGCGCCAACTCTGTTTGTGTATTTCTGACCTTGGAGCACATACACATTGTTAGTCATCATCCTTTTCTTCCAGTTATTTGTAATGCTGATTCTCTGTGTATGTGCATGTGTGTGTGTGTGTGCCTGTGTGTGTGCCTGTGTGTGTGCGTGTGTGTTTGGAGGGGGAGAGGGTGCAAGGGGAGAACACTGTTTTCTGCTCCCAGTTGGTGAAGATTATGTTCAGTGTCATGGAAGACTTGGAGAGATATTAAATGAGCCTCATATCATGTGGTGTGTGTGCCTCGTGCTCCCTCTACACATTGTGACCATGGACAGAAATTAATTATCATAGTGCAAGGAGTGTAAACATATGCGTGAACATAAACAAAATGCAAATACACAAAGTCACATTCATTTGAAAGTATATTGAATATATGGCTTTTTTAGTGTAATATGATGTAAGTCAGCTGCACAATACATCAATTAACATAAATGCTAATTTATTCAGAAATAGTGGTATAATGATGGGGTTTAGCTAATGCTGAGGGCCTAGCCTCGGATAAGGAGAAAACCTCTGAAGGCAGAGGAAACAGACGCACAAATGAATTGCACGAACACTGAATGCAGCCTTCATACTCTTTAATATGAGCCACAGGCACTGTCCCTGATGTGCCTGCTCTCCTCCCATGTGAGCAAGAGCCAAGTGGGGAGGATGATGGATATAGCTCCATGAGGATACAGCAGTATGCAATGATAGTTGACATGTTTCCACATGAATGGCACTGCATCAGGTTGAGAAGGCCATGACAGGTCTTTTTCTTTATCCTGTGCATTATCTCTAAACTAACATGAAATTTTGCACGCACCATGTGCCACCAGTTCAGATGCTACATCTGATAAATTAAAATGAGAGAAATGAATAATTCACTCTTAATTATAGCGGTGTGAGAACTCGTTCCAGAACTGTTTGGTTTTCATTAAAGCTAGGTGAAAACACAGTCAGTGAGGACAATGACTCATGCTCTGTGTGACTCATAGTTTGCCATTCAGCTTTCACCAAACAGAGTAAGTATCACATCAAATTTAAGAATAATTTAAGAATAATGATATATTTTTTAATTTTCAAGCTCTCTACTGGCAGGTGTGGGATCATAGTTACATATCCCAAAAGTGGCAAAGTCCCAGTGTGTTCATGCAGTGATGGCCAATGGCATGGTTTTTATTAAGACTGCTCTGCACAGATCACATAAGCACTTCATTGGTGTTTCAAAGAGCTGAAATGGGATTACTGTGATAGTTCATTCATGCTGTGACCTGAATTTTGCCAAAATATTTTAAAGCATAAAAATCTAACAGCCCCGTACCTCTCACTGACAGAAGTGATATGGACAGAAAGCTGATCAGTCGACCACTTTGCAAGACACCCTGTGTCTTCATCAACCGCGTCTCCGGGTGTGATGTCCAAATATAGCAGCTGGGACGTCAGAGGGAAAACTAACACAGTGTTTTTGGAAAGCCACCTGCCATTATGGGATTGACAGATTATGAAAAGCTGATGTAACTTGGCATCCCGGTGAGGGTTTTGTTCTGAGCATGAATAACAAAAAAACGGTTTGAACACGGGGCCACGCCTAGCGCGGTGACATCGTTTGTTTTATATATTTAGATTTTTTTCTTTATTTTTTTTTTTTTGGAACATCTTTTAGGTCAACATCTTTTGGGGGCTGTATCTCGGTATAATGCTCCAGTGAGCTGATTCCTTGTGCATGAAATGACTTGACATCCTCCCGACCACCGAGTGCGACTCAGTGCGCGTGTGCCTGAGCGTCCACGGAGGGAGAGAGAGAGGGAGGGGGAGAGAGAGAGAATAAGCAACTTTGTGACCAAGCATAGCTGTGTCTACAGGAACAGCGTGGGTCGGGAAAAAAAATCATTTGACAGTTATGGTTGATCAGCGTTTCTTTCATCCCGCATTAGTGACGACGAACGTGCTCGCGTACAATAGCGCCCGTTTCCTATTTCGTTTTGACGGATTAAAAATAAAAGACGCGCCGAAATACCCAGCGAGCCTACATCTTCATCAATGTGCGCGAGGTATGTATTTCCTACCAAGAGTTACACAGAAATTATGAAGGCTATCTTATCTCAGGCAAGGCGCTGTCATACAGAATTTCTGCTAATCTTCTGTAATTTGCAAAGCTTTGCATTTAAATCGGCAGCCTATTTAACAGCACTTCAGGTCTTAACAAGCAAGTATGATATGGGTTCCCCCCTCGCAGTGGATTTAGACTATTGTTTGTGCTTATGTCTTCCTTTGACCTTGCTTTTTTGTTGTTTGACATAGCTTGAAGGAGTTTCTTTCTTTCCTTCTTTTTTTCCTCTTTTCTTTTTCTTTTTTTCTTTAGCCGTTTTAAATCAGCAGGCACAAAGACAGAAGTTACCTCTGGGTAACAGCAATCAAAGCTTTGACTCATGCCGACTAGAGCTCTCTTGTTTAGAAGTTGCTTTCATCGCAGCCCGCCTGTTTTACATCATCCTGTCTTTTATTTCTAGATGACATTGAGGATACCTTAGCAGGACTGTGAGCTTGGCCGTCATTTGCAGGAAAATGCATCTTTGGATTCCATATGTTTTGCTGAGTGCAACGTCAGTGTGCACTGTTGAGATGTTGAGCCATTATGGAGAAATATGTCAAGGACTATGTGCCTGTGAGGAGAGAGAAGGGGTGCTTACAGTGAGCTGTGAAAACAGAGGAATTGAAAGTCTCTCAGACATAAGCCCAGTGTACTTCTCCCAGTATCATCTGCTGCTTACTGGAAATCTTTTGAAAAAGCTATCCACCAATGATTTCGCTGAGTACAAAGGACTTACAATATTACATCTGGGAAATAATGAAATATCTGATCTTGAAGCAGGAGCTTTTAATGGACTGCAGGAATTAAAACGATTACATCTCAACAATAACAAAATTGATGCCTTGAAGGAAGAGTTTTTCTTTGGCCTTGATAGTCTGGAATATCTACAACTTGATTATAATTATATCACTCATATTGTGTCAAATGCCTTCAGCAGACTTCGACATTTGGAGGTCCTGATTCTAAATGACAATTTAATATCTGCCCTGCCCGTAAACATTTTCACGCATGTACCATTGACCCACTTAGACTTAAGGGGAAATCAGCTCAAAGTACTTCCCTACACAGGTCTGCTGGAGCACATGAACAGTGTTGTGGAGTTGCAGCTAGAGGAGAATCCGTGGAACTGTTCCTGTGAGTTGATTGCTCTTAAAACCTGGCTCGAGAGCATATCATACACAGCTTTAGTTGGGGATGTTGTCTGTGAGTTCCCTTTTCGGCTTCACGGGAGAGACCTTGATGAAGTTTCAAAACAAGAGTTGTGCCCGAGGAGAGCCATTGCTGAATATGAGATGCCACCCCTGCCGCATTTGAGCACCGATGCATACTATAGAACCACGCCAGCTCTTACAGCCTCCTTCGCTTCATCTGGGTTCGCACGGTCCTCATCAAGACCCACTAAGGGACCTCGACAGTCAGCCAAATTAAAATCAAGACCCACAGCTCGCATTTCGTCCAATAAACCACAAAATTATGGCCAAATTATTTCATATCAGACCAAATCCCCTGTGCCTTTAGATTGCCCAACAGCCTGCACGTGCAATCTTCAAATTTCAGACCTTGGCCTGAACGTGAACTGTCAGGAGCGAAAGATCGAGCAGATCTCCGACTTAAATCCCAAACCTTACAATCCCAAAAAGATGTATTACACTGGGAATTACATCACTGTGGTTCGCAGATCAGACTTTATTGATGCAACTGGATTAGACTTGCTTCATCTTGGTAACAATCGAATAGCCCAAGTACATGACAGAGCTTTTGCTGATTTGGCAAATCTTAGAAGACTATACCTTAATGGTAATTTAATAGATCATCTTCCAGCTGATATATTTTATGGATTAGATAGCCTGCAGTTCTTGTATTTAGAATATAATGTAATTAAAGAGGTTACATCTGACACCTTTCAGCATGTACCTAAGCTTCAGCTTTTATTTCTAAACAATAACCTACTGAAAACTTTACCAGAGGGAACGTTTACTGGCCTGACGTTAGCCAGACTAAATCTTCGCAACAACCATCTTCGATATCTGCCAGTCAGGGGTGTGCTAGATCAGCTTACAGCACTGGTACAAGTTGATTTGTTTGAGAATCCCTGGGATTGCTCATGTAGCATACTGGAGTTGAAGATGTGGCTGGAGCAGCTCAGCACGGGCACAGTTGTAAACAATGTCATCTGTGGATCTCCTAAGAAACTAGCTGGAGAGGATATGAGATACATTAAGACGACTAATTTCTGCCCTAATAACTCTGATATACTTGCCTCCATGATTCCACCGTCTGAAGAATCTTTTCCTGGAAGCACTATCACCATAGAAACATCCTTGGACTCTGACACTCAGTACAGCACGATTCCTTTATCTGTGATGATTCTTGCCCTTCTCCTCATGTTCATTATGTCTGTGTTTGTGGCTGCAGGGCTGTTTGTGGCAATGAAAAAGAGACGTCAAAAGAGTCAAAATGAGCAGAATAACTCAATGAATGCTTGCATTAGCTCTCTCAACATGGAATATGGCCTTTACAAAAAAGGATCCATCCCCAAAGTCAGGACCTCCAGCGGACATGTGTACGAGTACATCCCACCTCCTACAGAATCTTCATGCAGAACCACTGCTCACACCCCAGCGGACAATAAATCAGCGGACGGATTTAGAGACTTTGATGAGTTGAGTGGCGCTTTTCTGGGTAACTCGGATGAAGAGCCAGCCAGTAATGTAATAAGCTCAGAATACAGTGCCACCACTCCAGAGCCTCTTAACAAGCCCTCCACCCCTCACCAAAATGACCCGTGCTTCTACAGGGATGTGCTTGAGCCTGACAAGCACGCACGCTACAGCAATACATTGCCATGCAGACATACAGCACATTCATCAAATCAGCATGCCACAGACTTTGATGCGAGGCATCAGTATGTTCCCCCTGAAAGAATACAACAGACAATACTGTATTGTACTTCGCCAAGTACTGTTTATGTGGAGCCGAACAGGAGTGAGTACTGGGAACTGAAAGCAAAGCTTCACATTGACCCAGATTACCTGGAGGTTCTTGAAAAACGAACTACATTCACACAGTTTTAAGAGACTTGGACGGATTTCTGTGATGTATCTATTTTAATCAGGAGTTGTAACATGTCCTAAAAAATAGGCATAATTATTTTCTCAACTTTAGTACAGTGCATTGGGAGTTACAGCGTGCACTTCTCTGAGTCATGCCTAACAGAAGTGAGCAAGAAAAGACAACACGCTTCATTTTAAATGATCACTTAACACTTTATCCCTGTTTTGTTTAACAGTTTGGTTTAATTAAAAATATAAAGAAGAAAGCACAGATTCAGGGCTCATATGACTCATCTCTATCCTGGAGCTGTATCATTGACAACAATGTGAGACTGAGCTTTAACTCCCAAATTAGCTTCATTTTATGAGTGCTAATGAACCGTGCAGACGACATGTACTTGTCCCAAAATAAACCAGGTTTTTTGTCACAGATACATGTATTGCTGCCAGTTCTGCCTTTTCAAATTTATTCAAAATGAAACACGTGCATAGGACTAAAACAAATTTGTCCTGCAAATAGATTTATAGCCATGAAGTTGACCTTTTAGGTAGACAAAAGTCACTTAAGCACTGAGCCAGACCCATTTAGCTATGCAGTCCTCGAGGAGTCACAGCTCGGAGGTGATAATATTTAATGCATTAGATCATGGAATAAATTCTAAAGTAATGTTTCAAACCACAGATTATGAGACTCATAAATCGCAGCTCACTTGTTGGGAGGTTCTAAAGAGAATAATCACAATAATTCATATCCTACAAATGTATTGAACTGATCCAGTACAGTGAAATCCCTCAAAGACTACCTATCGCCAGCCTGACAGCACTAAGTGATTATGATCATGAAAGCATGTTGGGCTGGAGTTAAATTTAATGCATTGTAATTGTGCTCAAAAATGTTGTAACTAAAACATTATACTCATAACTGTATTCAGGTGTATTGTAAAGGAAAGAAAATGAGCTTTAACTGCCAATGTTTGTCATGTGTTACAAATGTGTGCAAACAGTGTGTCTGGCATTTTACATAAACACACGCTTACACCTTCATCTGTTACGTACGTGTACCACTACCAAAGCAGTCCACAAAGAATAACATATAGTTTACATCAAAACACAGTCCTGTGAAATATTGAACCTATAATAACTCTTTACTGTAATTGTCAGAATGTGTCTACTGTAGTATCCCAGTTACAACACATTTGAGTGAATTTACAATACAATGAGATATATCTGCAAAGTATTCTATCTGAAACTCAGTTCAGATTTTTCAGTGTTTTGGCCTTAGGCTCATACATTATAAACATTTGAGTAACTTCAAATTCTTATGCAAACAAATACGGTTATCGAGCTTTTTGTCAGTTATTTGGTTTATTATGTTTTATTTTATATAAAAAAAGAATGCACTATGACTTTTACAGGTCAAAAATGATGTCACTTTCTGAAATGCACAATGTAGTAGTGTGCATATAGCCATAGAAATAGATTTAATAATTTCATACATAAAGATTACATCTGTCAAAAACTCTTGCACTGCACTATGCATAGATATGGATTATCCTTAGACAATCTCTGCAAACCTGCCCACTGCTCACCCCTCCGTCACCAAAAGCATCCATAAACACAAAATTTAATAATACTATCACATCCCATAACTCCTCATTTGGAATTCAGCACACATGAATATTCAGAGGTACTTTTGTGCCACATTTTGGATAATTCATTTATTCGCAAAAGTAATATATTTTTAATTACATGTGTTTTTAGGGGAATACTGAGTGGATTTGCTTGGCATTGTTTGTCTCATTTGTTCGGTTCGGGGTCACAAGAAATTAGACAGTTTTTCTGCAATTAGCAGTCTCTGCTTGTCTCTTTCTTAGGGAGGGATTGATGGTTAGTGTCACAACTGTGTAAAAATCTGCAAGTGCTTTAGCATTATTAGACTGAAAATCACAACAAATGAATGCAGCGATTGAATGGATAAAATGCATAAAATTTTGAATGCTCTAAAGGAAGCTAAACACATCATGTAGGCATAACGCCACCTAACCAGTTTCTGGGTCAATAGCGAATGCCTAGAAATGTGACTTTCCCTGCAAACATGCAGCAAATTCACATCATATGCAGTATTATGCACTGAACCTCTCATTTTAATTCAGCTAATTACAGGACATGGTGTTTCTGGACCTGGTCTGCATGTCACCAAATATTACACTGCAGTATTAGTCATGCTGTTTACCATGCTGTTTACAGTCTGGGTTTGTTGCCTTTCACGTGTTCAGTCATTTTGTGATTCTTTTGTCACCTGACCTGTCTCTGTGCTTTAGAAATTCAGCAGAACAAATGAACTGAAGTCTGCACAGAAAATAAAAAAGCATGTACCTACACAGCAGGTTTGTTTTTAAAGACTACATTGCTGTGAGTCAGTGTTGAAAACAATGTAAAACTGCAGACATGCACAGACTGATCCACAAAAAATGTTTGTGTTGTGATCAGTGGCTGGCATTTAATTGATTGTGTTTCAACTTTTTTTTTACACGTGTCAGTTTTTACATCCCAAACTAATGCGACAAAAGAGTGGATAATCCAGTATTAAAAGGAAAATGTATTGTGTGGGAGATTCCATACTTTATTTTATTTATATATATATTTTTGGTTTATTTATTTTTTTACAGAATCTTGCAAAAAAGAAACTGCATAATCGAACAACAGGATCTGCTGTATATAACAGAAATTTGTAATCTGTTTTCTCTTGTTCAGATTTTTGTAATCCTTGACCAAATGCAGATTTTTTTGTCACATGTAAGACTACAAATATTGATCATCCAAAATTGTGTTAAATTGAAATGTGACTGTCCTGTGTATATGTGCAAATGTTCAGTTTGCAAAGAAGACACGGTGAAGTCAGTGTCTTATTCGATTGTGTTTGTTTTTCATATGAAACAGTGATTTCCTGTGTAAACCTTTGATTTGTAAATAGAACACTTCATCAGCCTTTTCATGCAAACTTGCATCTTTTTTTGAAAAGCAAAAACACAGTACAACTAGGAATATGTGGGGTAAATATATCTACAATGTGCTGTTTCTTTAGTTGCTAGCTAATGAATAAAACATATGCGTTCATTTGATACACTCGTGTTTGTTTTCCCTTCACCCTTTAAACCATGTTCTTTGCAGCAAATGTCATAGTGCACACAGAGGTGAGAAAGTGTTGCGCAAAGCTATTGGCAGTTTTTTTTTCCTTTTTTTCTCTTCTTGCTAAAATTGTTATATCTAATTCAAATGTCTCGATCAAGAGGTGTCATAGTTTCATTCGGACAAATTGGAAATAACGAGAAGGCTATGTTATATAATCAACACCAAGATGGAATATTTATTACTTCACAATGCCTTAGGATTACTCAGTCACATTCAAAGCTATTTAAACTAACTGCTTAAATGATCAATTATGCCATCTATAAATGCTTATCAGATGCCCCAAAGGATTATGACAGCTGCACAAATAGCAGTGCCAAAATAAGCCTTCGGTGCTATTGCAAAACTAGAGTTTCTTGTACATGTTTGACTACAAAATGTTTGACACTGAGCTTCTCGCAGCAGCAAAAAATGTATTTGTTGTGTTGCCGCCGTTGTGTTTAATGCTAAAAAAAAAGAAATTCTTACAGTAACTGCAATATGAACACATCTGCATCCCTATACTAGCAGAGAAACTATACACTTTGCAGAAATAGCTTTCTGGAAGCCCAGTATCCATGGAAACATCCAATTACCTGACACAGAAAAACAATCTAGAGCAAGAGGTACAATGTCAGCACAGAGTTGAACACATTTGTAACTCAAAGAGTTGAGATTTAAGTGAATTGTGTCTTGCGCACATCTCTAAATTGCACACCTTTGTGCATATAGACAAAAGGTGATTTGTAGGATACATGTGCTGCTGCATTATATTTAACCATAACTGACAGACAAAAAATGTGACTGAAAACTGTCAGTTCTAATAAGACGAGTAACAACAGATCAGCGTTTGACTGACGCCATTTGTCAGACTGATGGTGTTATGTTTCTTAGCTGCTTGAAGACTCCAGTTTTTGTGAGGCAGGGGGAAATTAGGGCAGATCTACATTATGTAAGCTTGAAGAGATGTGTCAGGCACTGTGAAGGCAGCATATGACTGTAAGCATTCACCAAAGGAAAAACCTTTGCTATCTTCCATCAGGGAAGCAAACTTGATAGGAAACTGATTCAGGGCTCCTTTTTCTTTGATGGTGAAGATTTGAATCTCTCACCTTTTGTGTGGTTTTCAGTTGTTGCTCTCATTCTGTGTTTCTGTCCCAGAAGATTTTTCAGTCTTATTTGCAGCAATGCTCCTTTTCTCTCTAACACACACTTTGTATGTCTGTGCGTGGATTGGAATGTGTGTGTCTAGGCGCATAAATTATTGACTCAGAGTGTATTCATGCTTGCCTCAAGGACTTTAGCCTACCAACATGGCAATACCTTTTTCCTTTCTTTTCATCTTTCAGCATTTTTGTCTAGAAAAAAAAGCTTCACACAACTCACCACCAAACTAAAGGTCTTTAGAAATAATTGATGTATTCCTTCTCGAACATAAACTGCCATTTATCTATGTCCAACGTGCTGTTTAATAATGTATGCCAGGGTAATGTCCGTTTTAGACTGACTTCTAAAGAAATGGCATGCTGTTGGTGGGATAAGGTGATATTTACAAGCCCAGATTTTGCTTGGTATTGCAAGTATATTTGCAACAACTGGAAACAGTATGTCTGAGACAGGCTAATATTTATGAGGGTTTATCCAGGCTTACGACTGCCAACCTAAGAAAAGTGACAAAATCCTCCCTCATCCTCCCATTAATAGTATTCACACTAAACAGAAGAGTGATATTTTACATCAAGAGAAGAGAAAAGCTTTGGCAATGGGCGAGCTAAAATCCGGTCCTGTGAAAACAGTGAATTTATGTTTTTAGGAGGTTTTCATAGCTCTTGAATTCTAACAATGCCAGACTTGCTGGCTGTATGCATAATATAATTCTCTGAGATTTCCTGCCAAAACAAAACAAATTAAAATTAATGCACTTTTTAAATGTGGGTTCCTCTGACTATCGTGTTTTTCTCCTTCAATGCCAAGCATACTGCATACTTCTGCTGCCTGCAGAGTGGCTCATCTCACATTAACCTCTGTCTGTGCCCCGATATTCAACCACTTCTTTTTTTCCAGCCCCTTCTCCTCTTGGCTCTTCATTGCATCAAGGGCATGTCCTCCTCTATATCTTGGCCTGAAGTGCTGCTGTAATTGCTATAAGAGAATGGCATGCTTGTTGACCTGTAATTTATAGCAACAACACACAAGCCATTGAGAATATCCCTTATTATGTAATGAAGTATGTCACTATACTGAAACATCTTCTTTTTGTTTGTTGGTTTCGTGATACATTTATTTAAATGCAGCACACCAGCATGAGCCACTACAAGAACGTCTCCCAGTGATTTGAAAAAGATGTGACCTGAAAGGGCCCTGTTCGTGTATCCTCCTTCAGTTGAGGAGAAGGAGAGACATAAACCTCACAGTGAAAAAGCATCCGTGTCTGAACAATGGTAATGTTCTTAAGATCAGACACTTGCTTCTACAGAAGCCATTCAAACAAAACTGTAGGGCAAGATTATGCATTTTATTTACAGTCTGGTCTGCTTTAAATGGAAAACACACATTCTCTCAGCTAAAGCGGTTTGTAATCACATTTATGATTATTTTATACAGTCTCTTCTAGATGTGTCACACTTCCAAAATTTAAAATGTCAAGATAAATCTGACTTGGCTGTGAAACTGCTCAATGGAGCTCTATGATGCGTGAGTGGACTATTATAGATTGTCCATGTACTGTGGCACTCTGAATTTAAATGCAGATGTACTTCTTCACTGCTGCATATTTCCCTCTTCTCCTTCCTGACCATGCCATCGAGTCAAATAGACAGCTGGGGGAAGTAGCTCACCCTTGCCTTTAAATGTGTGATTGTTTAGTTTGTTTTGATGAGTAACAGTGAATCAGATCAAACATTTTTAACGTTGAAAAGACTAAGGCCTCTCACGTACCGTATGCCTTTTGCATATTTCTCCTTGGACAGAAAAACATCACATTAAAAAGTGCACTTAATAACTGTGTGTAATATTACTCCAGTTATGCATTCTTTCTAATAGGCTAACATTCAATCCATAATTAAACCCTTAATGCAAACCTTCAAGATTTATAAAGTGATAACAGCTAAACATTAGAAAATTAGTGTCACAAGGCTGTGCTCAGATTTTAATCTCTTTAAATGATGAATTCCCACTGAGATGCTTCTCTTTTGCAACAGAACTGTTAAATCATCACTGGATTTTTCTTTTTTATTATGCATAATGTCAAGGTTTTGTGGACAATTCAAAAGAGACTTGATCTGCAGTATGAAGGCTGGGTACATTACCAGCTGGTACAAAGGCCTCTTATCTCACCATTATGCTTAGAGGTACAGCACAAGTAGCCTGGGTAATGAACTGACTTTTGTGGTTTATCTTCCATTTATTTGGTGTTATCTTTGACATAGTTTGATGTTGTTTCATTATAACCGAGCCACAAACCCAAAGCAATATAAGCAAGGGCAATATAAGAGCTAATCTTCATTCAAATTCCAATATTTTTGCCGTGGAAAAGGGTCAAGTACAACGAGCTGCTGTTCCTGTTGAGTAACACTGCAGCTGAATAGACACTACAAGTCACAACTAAAAGTGTTGGGACGCTAAGATTTAAATGAAAATAATACAATAATTTGTAAACCTCATACACCCATATTTTGTTCAGAGTGAAAAACAGAAAATATGTCAGCTGTTTACTGTAATACATTGTGCTATTAAATGGAAAATATTAACTCAGCTTGAATTTGGCAGCAGCACACCACAAAAATATTAAGATGGGAGGAGGGGGGGGGGGGTAAAGAAGTAACAGCTGGAGGAACATTTTACAGTTAATTAGTTAAGTTAATTGGTAACAGGTCAATTACATGATTAGGTATAAAAATAGCATCTTCACTTCTGTCACTGCATGAAAAACAGGAATGATTCTGCATGGGAATCACTACATGGGCTCACGAACACTTCCAGAAATCATTGTCAGTGAGCACGGTTCACCATGCCATCCACAAATGCAGGTTAAAGCTCTGTCATGCAATGAAAAAACATATGTGATCCAGAAAAGCAACTTCATCTCTGGGACAAAGCTTGTTTAAGATTTATTGAAGCCAAGTGGAAACTGTTCAGTGATCAGACAAATTGAATTTTGAAATTCTTTTTGGAAAACATGAACATGATGTGCTCTGGACTATATATATATATATATATATATATATATATATATATATATATATATATATATATATATATATACATATAGATATAGATATATATATATATCGAAGAATCCATAGGTCCGTCCGAATGACAGCAATATCAGGAAGAAGGAACACGAGAAGCTGGAGAAATACCAAGGGCTCAGAGAAGAGCTCGAGAGGATGTGGAGGGTGAAGGTAACGGTGGTCCCCGTGGTAATCGGAGCACTAGGTGCGGTGACTCCCAAGCTAGGCGAGTGGCTCCAGCAGATCCCGGGAATAACATCGGAGATCTCTGTCCAGAAGAGCGCAGTCCTGGGAACAGCTAAGATACTGCGCAGGACCCTCAAGCTCCCAGGCCTCTGGTAGAGGACCCGAGCTTGAAGGATAAACCGCCCGCAGGGGCGTGCTGGGTGTTTTTTTTTTTATATATATATATACAGGTTTTAGAGCAGCTCTCTTCTCGGTTACCTCTTTTTCACAGAAACCCCTGCATATTGCAGCAAGACAAAAGCACATGCTGCATGGCTTTGTGGTTGAAGAGTCTGGGTGCTGGCCTGCCTGCAGTCCGGGCCTTTTACCAGTTGAAAATATTTGGTACATCACGAAATGCAAAATATGCAATGAAGACCCAGGATTGTTGAACAGCACACCATTCCTCTCCCAGAACTCCATCATCTGGTCTCTGCACTTCCAGACTTCTACAGAGTGTTGTTAAAAGAAGTTGGGATGCTACAGAGTGGTGAACATGGCCCTCACTCAAATCTCTGGAGACCTGCTGCTGCCATCAAATTCAAAATGAGCTTTTTTTATTTGTTTTTTTCTTCAGTGTGAACATTTGCCATGTTTTCTTTGTTCTTGTCACGGTTCTGGGTCAATTTTGACCCAGCTTTTTCTGTTTCTATTTTGTTTTTCTAAACATATGATTTGTTGGGGTTTTGAGTTGTGTTTTTGCATTTAGGGTTATTCTTGGTTTTGTTCCTTTTACATTACTTGGTGTTCTGGCCTTTAGTTCAAGTCACTGTCGTCTCTGTTTCATGTGTTATATTCTTTCAGTCAGCCTTCTGGAGTGTAGTCTGCATTTTTGTGATTTGTTTCATGCTTACTGTTTTATTTTGTAGGATTGTGTCTTATGTCAGTGTGTCCAGCTTTGCTCCTCCTGTCTTGTTAGTCCTATTTCTCCCAGCTGTGTCTCCCTCCTGTTGCCCATTCCCTGATTACCACCCTGTGTAAATTAGCCCCGTGTTTTCCTGTGCTCACTGTCACGTCGTACCATCAGACTTGCCTGTGTGTTTCAGTCTCTAGTGATTCAGTGTCAGTTCATGTTTTGTTTTGTCACCAGCAATAAAGCTGAGGTTTTTGAGTTTCAATTTAGTGTCTGAATCCTGCATTTGGATCCACCTCTCCATCCACCTGCACACAGAGCCCTGACAGTTCTGATGTAAATGAATTATTGCTTTGATATTTGGAAATCACTCCAATCTGTTTTTATCAACTTTTTGCACAGCATCCATATTTAAATTGTGGTTGGACATATAATGTACACATAATCCCAATTTCTAAGTCATGTTTGTTCAACATTGCATTTCTAATTTTTTATGCATAATATCGAGGTTTTGTGGACTCACAGAGCAAACTTGATATACAGCATGAAAAAAGAAAAAGAAAAAAAAGTATGGCACACAGCAGCAATTAACAGCCTCCTATCTCAGCAGTGTGCTTAAAGGTAGAGCACAAGTAGCTGTAGATTTGGGTTCAAGGGTAGTAAAATGACTTGCGTAGAGCATCTTTGCTTTATCTGGTGCAAATTGCATGGATGAGGGGGCTTCCTGAATCTTTTACAGAGTCATGTCTTCTTTAATTATAACCAAGCTGTAAAGTGAAATCAGGCAATATAAGGATGGGTCATATAAGAGCTAATAAGTACTGAAACTGCAATATTTTGCTCTGGCACAGGGTCAAATAATGCTACACCCACTGATCTTGCTCAAGGACACTGCAGTTGACTAGACACTATGGGTGACAGGAGAACCTACTGTGGCCTTCATCTCCACATGTTCTTTTGGCATCTGGTTCAGTAATTTCACAGCACGAGGCATGGCTTAAAAAAACTGCAACATAACCCCTGGCATGTCAGACACAGGCTAGTGTCCACTTAGATCACTGTTCTCTTCAAGTTGTTTCATAGAAAAAAATATAAACACCTTCTAGATATTATTCTGTTTTCATCTCTTTTTTTATCCATGTGTTGCAGTTTCTGAGCTATTTGTACTTAACCTGACTTGGTACGAAATGTAAGAGCAATTCAAGCACCAACGTTTAATTAGGTGTCACCGTTATTTTAATCATCATCATATTTTTGCGAACAGCATTTCTCAGTGCATTTCGGTCACTGAGAAAGGCGTATTTATGTGAGTGCCACGAACACCGGAATAAAGTTGGTGGCTGAGATGCTTTTATATTTAAACTTGAAGATAATTTTTTAAACAGTGTATAGTTCAAGGCATACTACTCAAAACTCTCGTGACAGGCTTATGGTGTACTGTGGTTCCTAAAAGCACTTTTCTATGTTTCTGTCTCTCTTCCCTCTGAGTATCCTGTGGGATTTACAACAAGCTACAATGGATCCAGACAGATGGCAAGGTGGGGGTGTTGGGTAACCATCTACTGAACCCCAGGGAGTACTGCCATATACAAGCTGTCAAACAAATGTCTTCACTCAGAATTTTATTTGTTGTACTATAATGAGATCCTGAATTTGATGTTAATTTTGCACAATTGCGCAGACATCCAAAAGAAAGTGAATGCAGTGTTATTGCCTTATTGTGTGCTCTTGTTAAGAACTTTGTGAATATACTCCCTTATTAATTATTTTCTTGTTGTGCCAGCAGCATTTTCATATCGTCTATGAATGCATCAGGGCAACAAGGCCATCAGGAATTTCCATAAAGTAAAGAAGCAAATAGGTCATGAATAACATTAATATTCAAAAAGAAGCACTTCAAAGAGTACTAACCCAGTGCCTCAGCATTAACTACATTTGACCATTCATATCTTCCCTCATTAACCACCCTGAGAAGCTTTATTTGCTGAAGGCTGTGTACTGTAGGCTGGTGGCAAGTGCATCAAAACAGTTCTTTCAAGTTTCTCCTTTGTGTTAAGTATCGTGCAGCTACACAGCTCTTAACAAGTCAAAAGACTGAGAAGGCCTTCTGAAAGCATGTGTCAGCTCTGCTAATACTGATGAAGCTCATAACAATTTATGTAAGACACAACTTCAGTCGTTCACTGTTGACTGGATAATTGACAGGCTATTGTTGGTTGACTGCCAAGATTTCCCAAGAGATGTGTCAAATTTGTCCAGTCAACCACTAAAAGACTTCACATATTTTGACAAGGATTGTTTCTTTTTTTTTTTGACAAAAGAGTATGCTTTTAGAATACTTGGAAAGATGTCATAAGAACACAAAACCTAAACAAACAGCAGCCCGGAAGTGTGTCATGCTCTTTTGTGAATAACTTTTTTAACAGTATGTGCTTTCAACCTCAACTTTATATTCTCACATTCAAAACTCCATCATCTTAGTAAATCTTAAAGGCTCTCATTTGTTAAATGTTTATTATGTATATTTGCTTTCTTTTTTCAGTAATATGAGTGTCTATCTGTACCATTACTCTCATATTATCACTTCCGCTCCAGCCTAGAGTGAAAATGTGGATATTTAAATGATAATAATGAATATTTTTGAAAAGGCTGGTGTTATTGTTTTCTAGGTTGCAATGTTAGTGTTATAAATCCTTCAGTCTACCCCTTCTCTAATATTTTTCACACATCCATGGTCCTCAGATGATGGATCCTAATGAACTGTGTGGTTTTTGTGTGTGTGTGCAGTTTTTGCCCCCAGAGTACAGGTTTTAAATTGACATTTGTGGATTTATTGACTCTAACAGCCTCAACAGTCAGCCAATAACTTTCATACGACACCTTTGTAACAATTATAGCTAACGGATGTATTTTGTGTTGTGTTGCGCAATCATTTACACTTTACCTGTTAAACACTGACATGTTAGCATTGTCACTGTGTGCATTTTTCAGTAGCATTTGCCGTAAAACACAGCCATATAAAGATTATCACAGTTACAGACTCCAAGTCTTGTTCTAACATGTAGTGTTTGCAGAGTGGAGAATTGCTACTGAAAAATGTTTCTTATCTGAGTAGTGCTTTTGAACAGCATTAACCCTGACATCTATTTCTCCAAGCAGAGCTTGATTATAAGGAGCACCTGTAGCCGATAAATCTGTCTTGACTTTTTGGTCTTATTCTGGTTGCTGATGGCAGTGATGGTTGCAGGTATGTGGAAAATGGATTTAAAGTGTTTAGAGTACATTTAGAAGCTCTCTTGCTGTTACAGTCTAATCCTTATGTTTGTGAATCTGATTTTTCATTCTCTTTGTGACTGTCTTTAGCTGCTAAATGCCTGCCTGTGGTTAGCAGGATCACAGCATTAAGTTTGGGACTAGTCAGGTGGACCCAGGAAAACAATTCTTTTTCTACTCTTTATAGATTTCCCCTGCTGCTGTCTTGTTTAGACCTTGTTTATTGTATTTCACCTTTATTGTGTTTTAACTTGATTCTTGTATTTGTATTGGCCAAAATACAACCACGCAAGTGTTTTGTATTTTAAACTGAGTTTCTGTCTTGTTTTGTTTATTTGGCTTTATTGGAGCTTTCAGTTTGTCTTTATCTACTTTTTCCTATTATTACCATAGAGGGCAATGTTGTTGGAACGCTGGTCATATTTAGTGAGGTCCCCTTCCTACTGGGCACTCTGTGCAAATTGTCTTCTCAAGTGGCCCACAATTAGTTGTATTTATATAGACAGACAGACAGACAGACAGACAGACAGACAGACAGATAGATAATAAGGGTTCTTTTCCTGGGGTGCAGTTCCCGAGGCAGTATTATTGGCCTTTCATTTTTTGTTACTGTTACTTATTACTGTAACAAGTAACAGTAACAAAACAACTGAAAGACCAATAATACCATTGCCTCGTGTGAGGCTACACGACACTGAAATGATTGTTCACATGAAACAACAAAAGAAAAAGCAAGCAAAAAATAACTGGGCTATTACAAAAAAAATGACACATAGCTGAGGTTAGCACTAAAATGGGTAAAAGCGCATTAAGAGAGAACATTGACAATCCCTGCTGAATCCTGAACACAGCTGGATCTGCAACTGCAGCATCAGCGAACAGCAACTGAGGTGACTGCAAGCCTGACACCACACATCCAAAAAACACATAAAAATCAGGACAATGTTAAGAAGAATTCAAAAGGATGTGAACTGTAGTTAAAAAAAAAACATTTTTTGAACACTTTAATTAAAAGGCCTTAAGATTACATGTCTCCCAAGGCAAGTTTGTGGACTCTAGATAGACCCTTTGAAAATATAGTAGATTTGTATTGCTGCACACATAAAGTAGTAGGCAGGAAAATTGATATTTGCATACACTTTGGAACATCAAATCCACCTGCTGCAGCTGAGACCATTTTGTTTGGTCAGAAGACATGCTGTTCTATGTCGATACCACATTCAGCTTCTCTGAATGGCAAACAAATTAAAATGCAATCATTTTAAACAGCTGTTGTAATTATTAAAGCAAAACCTCGGCAATGTGAGACAACAAATCAATCCCTACACTAGTTTACAATATGAAACCCATAAGAGCTTGGGTAAATTATTTAAAGGCACTATTTTAGATCTCACAATGTCTGTTAATAATTCATCACATATCCTGCATACTTGAAAACACCTGAGTTTGTGTGGGGCTTTACATGCATATTCAAAATTCCAGATTTGACACAGAAATGCAGCTAAAAACAGAAGACAAATGTCTTTCTTGTCACTGGATGTGATGAGCATCTTGTGCGGTGAATGAATCGAGGCCTCAGATGAGCAGATTACTGAACTAAATTCCCTCCTCCTCTTCTCTTGAGTGTTTGCGGTGCCGATAGCAATTGCAATCTTGATGGGTTCTTGTTCCCACAGCGAGATTTCTCCCACTAGTTTTAACACAGTTAAACTCCCCACCTAGCCACTGGCTACCAGATCAAAGCAACATTCATTCAGAGGAAAACAGTCAAGCGTGGAAAGTAGCTGCTGTAGAAACACACACCACTTCTTTTACAGTACGCACTACATTTTATAATTAGAACAGAGGATATTAACTACATTAATCAAGGTAATCCTGTGCTCAACCAGCACCTGCTGGGATGATTGAAGATTGGAAGCAGCAGGTTTTGTACACCTTGCTGTTTAAAGGGTAATAATGGATCTGTATCACTGAAATACTGGGTGGTATAACTTAAATTCAGGTACTGCAGAGGAAAAAGAAGAACATGGAAAAGAAAAAAGTAGCAGTTTCTCTGGATCAAATATTTCAAAACTGGAAATATATAATGTAGTATAGGTTCCTATAGGGTACAGTGGAGGAAACAGAATTGAATTGCATGGCTCTAGGTGTGAATGTGAGTGTGACTGGTTGTGTGTCTCTCTGTGTTAGCCATGCAACAGACTATCGACCTGTCCAGGGTGGAACCTGCCTGAGTTTAGGAAGATGGATGGACATTTCACTCCTTCATTATTCTTAAATACAGTGCTATGGAGGGCTCCTAGTGCTGTTCACAGAGTAAAAAAAACCACCATATTAAACTAACATAATCATTTTAAAGGAACTAGTAAT
Organism: Mchenga conophoros; assembly: GCF_057382185.1. Classification (NCBI taxonomy): domain Eukaryota; kingdom Metazoa; phylum Chordata; class Actinopteri; order Cichliformes; family Cichlidae; genus Mchenga; species Mchenga conophoros. The sequence goes on from NC_140541.1 coordinate 21,739,742, forward strand.
TTGTGCTTTGATTCAGAACAGTAAGGTAATATTAAGTTGGGCTTTCCCCTTGTTTTGCACTTTCACCACATTGGAATACTATTTATTCTTCCTAAGCTTCAGTTTTGTGTGTCATTACTAAACCCTGAAGGTGCTGATTTAAAAGAAAAATGATAAACCTCTGAATGTATTGATTTATTTATTATTTTTTGTCAATTGCTTAAATATATACAATATAGTTCAATCTTTAAATATAACATGTTTTTTAATAATTAAAAAAAGCTTTATGTTAAATGAATGAACTGCATTTTGCATGCATGTGTTTCTGCCCCTCTCATAAAACCTGAACTTTTCTGTTCGTGGTGGCAACATCAAATATTGACATTGTGCATTTACCACACTGACATCCTTGGAAATCTGACATCTCCTGTATAATTAAGTTGTCCAGATTAAAGCAGGAATGGATCCTAATCAGCAGCAGGATATGTTGATAAGCATTAAAGACAGAAGCTTGAAAACATCTGATCAAAAGGTCCAGCAGCGTATCAATCCTTAAGAATGACGTCAGTAACTGGATTTGCATGCAGTCAAATCTATTTTAAAAAACTGGCTTTACAGGTGATTTTATAAAGTTGCATTGGCTTGGTGAACGTGCAGAGAGTAAGGGAACAAAAAGAAAAGTGACTCCCCCCCTCCCCCCCATTCTGACAGAAAAAATGTCTGTGCAATACAAGACAGCTTTGGAATAGAACCTGACATTTATAGCTAACCTAAAATTATTTTTTCAATCTCCTTTTTGAATGTAAATCTTCCTTTTTTATGTTTTGTTGTTGTGTCGTGACACCTGTCCCCCTCTTTTGCTATATCCTCTTATTTACTGCTCACTTTGGCCTTTTTGCTGACTGACCACTCATTTTATTCATTATTTATTTTCCAGTGCGACAGTAACATTCTGGCACCCACTGTTGCACCGCAGGAAAAAAAATTGTCCTTCTTGCACACCACTTCATTCAAAACGCCCATTAGTCATTTCTTGCCATCAGGCGATAAGGTGGATATAATTCAGGAAGGAAGCAACTTGTTTTTGATTTAACTGAGGCTACCCTTTAACGGAGCTGCACCGACAATACAATACACTCTCACACTTTACATCCTCTATTTCTCACAACGTCAAGGTCATGAAACAGAAAGGCTCTTCAATAATGTGCAGCAGAGCACAATGTTTTGCAGTTGTCAAAGCAATGTGAATGCGCTACAATGTACAACTCATCACTTATTTAAGAATAGAAGTTGGAACACTGGAAAGATTTTAAATTCCACTATCCCTTTCATCAACTGTCTACGGCAGCATACTTCTTGATGATATAATGCAAGCAAGGACAGAATTCATTAACCAGCAGCGGTGGGTGTAGCGTTTTCAAGTGTGTGTTTATTAGTGTGCTGCTCTGTCTCTGTAATTACCCCCCTTGCACATCTCAATACCTGATCCCTCAGTGTTAAAGATAATATAATTAATCATTACGCAATTGTTAGCGCATCACTTTAAATGTGTCTATTAGGGTTACTGGGGTATAATTACATGCTAAAATATGAATTTCCATCAAGCAGAAGATTGTTTCCTTATGCTTAAAAGCATGCGGACAAGTTTAATTTCCTCTCAAAGGTTGCATGTTCATTAATCTGTGGTAGACCACTAAAGAATAATATACCTGTGCATTGCATGAGACAGATAACCGTGATGCTTTTGTGATGTTGTAATTCTATCCTCATGCAAACACAAGTTGAAGTCCAAACAGCTCATCCATTGAAGCCGAGAACAGAAAAAAGGGTTTTATATCACAGACATGTAGGATTAAACTTTCAGGGTTCTATGTTTGCTTCAGTTCATGATGTTGCAACATTTCATCATCACTATGTAGCATTTCCCCCTTCTATTTATGACAGCATTAATATTTACAGTCACAGTGATTATCGCTAGTTGTACATCCCCCTCTCTGCCTCTGTGTCCTCTGTAATCCCTTTCCTTTTGTCTCTTGTTTTGTTTCCCTGCACTGCTTTTTCTCTCTCTCTATGTGAGTCATAGCCATGGGACTCCCTTCAACTTTCCCTATTACTGTTAGTGGGGGAACTGTGCCCTGAGGTCTTCCTGCCAAAAACCTTTTTAAATGGTTTTTTTTTTTCAAATAATATTTAAAACTTTTCACTTTTTAAATTATATTCTCTACCAGTTTTTAGAATGGTATCTTTTACACAGCAATTGTGCAGCATTCTTAACTAACTTATAAAAATTAAAATTAAAAATTCTAATATACTAATCTACTACACTACTGACAGGACATTTTTAGGCAGCTCCCAATGATAATAATGATGCTGCCATTCATATAGTGGATTGCATTTTTATATATATATATATTAATAAAACAAGCATGGTTAATAAATTGCTCTTAGCATCATGGGTTTTATGCCATAAATAATTTTTAAGAACATAAATAATAGCATATGCTGCTAGCAAACATGTTCAATCCATTACATCTCTGCAAACATTAATTCAACTGAATACGTATTGCAATGTTTCTTTCAAAAGCAATCAAATTACTTGGATGGCTCATTGTAGTTTCTAAGAATAATTCAGGAAAATAATTGCAGATTCAATTTAATGGGTTGGTTTGTCAGTGGACCCTTTAGTTAGCAAGCCTGAGGCAAAGGCCCCATCATGTGTCCCAGAATTTCCCAAAGCAAGTTAAAGAACTATTTGCAGCAAAGCAGATGAGAAACATGCACAGAATGATTTCTGCTTCTTAACCACACAGAGGCAGTGCACCAAAACATCAAGCAAATAAAGTAAACATTTTACAGTATACACAGTGGAAAAACTAGACTGCCACACACCTGGACCAAAAGCAAAGTGGCAAGAAAGCTGCCTTTACAAGCACTTCGCAACAGTGGGAAGGAAAAACTGCCTTTTAACAGAAAGAACTCAGGCTCAGAGAGGTGAAGCCTTCTGTTGTGACTCCTTAGGGACAAAGACAAATAATACTAAAATGCATTATCATTGCAACAGTTACTACAGTCATTTTTAAGTGTGCTAAGATGAACTTTAAAAATACTTAAAAAAAAAAAAGAGTCAAACCTTCCAAGTGCTCTTGGCAGAAAACACTGACAGAAAACTTCTCCCATGTATCTTGATTCTCATTAACTCATCACCGGCAGTATATCTAACTCAGCATTTCAGTCACTCTCTGCTTCTTCCTGGCTAAGTGATAGAAACTGCAGGTCTTTCTGCTTGTCTTGATTCATTTTCTTCTGTTCTTTTTTTTTTCTTTTTACATTTGAACAATTCTGTTAGATTACTCCACCACCTCACCTGCCAGTCCAGCCAAGCTTCTCCACATAGTGACAGCTTCTGTCCTCTTCCCAAGTCTCAGTTCTTCTGCTCCTCTTCCTTCCTTGTCATGGTGACTCCTGCCACCACCATCAGCCCTGTGAGCTCTGCCAGTCCCGTTTCATCTTCAACTCAGCCACCTTAAATATACTGGGTCCAGAAATTGTCACTGACTTCAACACACATGACATAAATGGAGTTCAAGTTTGTCAAAAAGATAAATGGCACACAAGCTTTTGGGTGTCAGCATTCATTATATTTTGGCGACAAAGTGCCTTCAGTATTTCAGCATTTATTTAAAACTGTAAATTGTAAAATGTATACCTCTTCAGTCAAAGTGCCCAAATGGGACACCAGAAATGTCACATTTAGAAGCAGTAATGGTGATAAATGCACTGGCTAGTTAAACAGATGGCATGTGAATGGTATATGATTCCTTCACATCCTTTATCTGAATCCTTTACGTGGCAACTTTGAACCAACTCACAACAACAGAGTGAGCCCTGGAAACAACAAGATTTTCAAAATGAGAGCATTGCTGCAAAGTTCAAGAGTTTCAACTTGAATGTGTATGATACCGTAGTGATGAGCAGTATTTGGAAGGACATTTTGCACATAAATAATTAATTGGTAATTTCATTGACTTTTGATGGTGTGCCAGGTCGAATATTGAGGGATTGTGCAGGACAGCTGGCTGGGATCTTCACCAGGATTTTCAACAAATCCCTCGCACAGGCGACTGTCCCACTCTGCCTGAAGTCCTCCACCATAGTCCCCTTGCCTAAGAAGCCCCACATCACCGGCCTGAATGACTACAGACCGGTGGCACTCACCCCAGTGGTAATGAAATGCTTTGAGAAGCTGGTCCGCAGACACATCACAGCAGCCCTGCCCCGCAGCCTGGATCCACACCAGTTTGCCTACAGAGCAAACCGATCCACGGAAGACGCTGTAGCCACAGCACTCCATGCTGCATTAACTCACCTGGAAGAGCATGGTAGCTATGTGCGGATGCTCTTCGTGGATTACTGCTCAGCTTTTAACACCATCCTTCCACACAAACTGGTGGCCAAGCTACAAGACCTGGGGCTTCCATACAGCACCTGCATGTGGATCAATAGCTTCCTCTCGGGCCGTAGACAGAGAGTCAGAGTTGGCCATCACACATCCTCAGCCCTGAGTCTCAGCACTGGCTCACCCCAGGGCTGTGTGCTCAGTCCACTGCTCTACTCTCTCTACACACACGACTGCACTCCTCGCCACCACAGCAACATCTTTGTGAAATTTGCAGATGACACCACAGTGGTGGGGCTCATTTCCAAGGGAGACGAGTCTACGTACAGAGACGAGGTGGAGCAGCTGACGTCATGGTGTAAGGCCAATAACCTCCTCCTCAACACTTCAAAAACCAAAGAACTCATAATAGACTTCAGAAGGAAAAAGGCAGAGATCCAACCACTATTCATAAATGGGGACTGTGTAGAAAGGGTGGCAAGCTTCCGCTTCCTGGGAGTCAATATAGAGGAGAACCTTTCCTGGAGTGTGAACACCTCCGAGCTGCTGAAAAAGGCCCAACAGAGACTGTACTTCCTGAGAATTCTCAGGAGGAATAACATCACACAGAGACTGCTGGTGTCCTTCTACAGAGCCACCATTGAGAGTGTTCTAACTTACTGCATATGCATCTGGTACACTAGCTGCACAGGGGCTCAGAGGAAAGCACTCCAAGGGATCATTAACACCGCCCAAAAGATCACTGGCTGCCCTCTCCCCACACTGGAAGTTCTACACAACGCCCACTGTTTTAAAAAGGCCCAAAACATCATAAAAGACACCTCACATCCTGGCCACTCCCTGTTCGAACTGTTGCCCTCAGGCAGACGGTACAGGGCAATCAGAGCAAGGACTAATAGACTCAAACACAGCTGTTATCCAACTGCAATAACACATCTGAATACTACAAAAAAATGTCCATCACGCCACTCTTGTGTTAATCTATGCACGGTCTGAAGCATATGTGTGGGAATGTATGTGAATGTTTTACTGTTATATCTTATTAGTATTTTAAGTATTCTATCTATTTTATTTATTGAATTTTATTGTTTTATTTATATTTTGATATTGCTAGGGATGATGCAATGATCGGGGACCATTCTTAATTTCGTTGTTCTCATGACAATGACAATAAAGTTTCTGATTCTGATTCTGAACATCTCTCAAGGACTTTGATACTTAAAACCTGCAAGTGATCTTTATCCTTGTGTATAAGCTGTTGGTGCACTGAGCTTTTGCTTAATGCGCCCAAAGTAAGGGTGTCATTGATTCGTGCCAAAATTGCAACTCCTGTTCTGTTTGTTGCAGCTGTTTCTCTTCTCACCTTCACCCATACTGCACGATAAGCAGCCTGAATCCTGATATGTGTCAGGCTGAAGTTTCAGTGCTGTGACTCAGCTTTTGTTGAAAGTTTTTAGGCCCTGTTAATTGAAAGAGAATAAGTGAACCCATATAACCACGTAAAAAAAATACATCAGTCTTTTAATTCAATGTGAAGCTTATAAGCTCTTGGATTTGTAGATATTGCTTAAGGCTTTATGATTTCATTGTTCAAAAGCAACAAATGAAAATGTCTTTTACCTTGTGGCAGTTAAAGAACTCACAAAATCTGGTGTTCCAAACGAATATTTTTTTAATTGACTCAATTGGCTTTAATGCTTTTTTTGTTCATTATTCACACGGCAGTTATCTATGTTTTATATTAACAATAAAAATAAAAGGCTACATGTAATATAAAAGATGTCACACCAATAGATAATTATAACCAGTCTCCAGTTCCCCTCAGGTCAAAGGAAATTTTTTGGATCTCTCAGCTCACTGACTGCTCTCCTCACCCTTGGTTCCTGCAGCAACAGTCATCTGTGCACTACCTGCTTCGTGCCAAAAGCCAGACAGGCATACTTGGTAACAAGCTGCTGAATATATGATGACTTAGGAGCATGTGTGGTTCCAAGACTATTTTTATTTCTAGAGGAACTTGAACAAACCATGAGCTGCATGCTTTTTTGATAAAAAAGACACCGGCTTTTGTCCCATCATTCACAAAATATAGGCTATGTCTATCACTTTGTTGTAATCATTTGTGTGTGGGTAGCCAATTTTACACCCATAAAGTGGCAATCTTCATCAGTGTTTACATAAATGGTATTAAAATGGGGATTTGAAATCGCTTTATTAACAAAAAAAAAAAAAACTTTCAGGGCCGTTGCAGTGCAATAAACCAAAACTGACCTTGAAATTCTTTGTGACGTGCCAGCCAGAATTTGCATGATTACGAAGTTTTATAATGCCATGACCCCTTTGCAAATGCCATGGTGCGACTGTATTACTGTATTGACTCTGCTGTACAGTTCCACTGACTTTGTGAGCTTGCATCAATCCTGCTTTGGGCTGTAATGATCTGTGTGACCAAGTGATGAGTGTAGAGGGACAGCGTTGTGCTTATGCAACTCTGTTTGCGCAAGTGTCATCTTGAACTTATCTTTCACAGGGAGGAAGACAAATAATATTAATTAGCATTGAAACAAAGAACCATTTTCCCCCAGTACCTTATGCTTTTACAAGCTTGCTAAAAATAGTCCCTGCTGTATGATCAAGGAGATTTTAATTGCAACAGCATATGCTTTAATTACAGGAGTTTTTCATTTGCAAATGTTTATTCCCGATGAACTTTTGAACTGAATAACCAAGCTGCATATTATCATTGTTTTGCTTCTCTTATTCAACTGTTTCCTTGTAAAGGCCCTTCTAGTCATGATGGATCTTTTCTTGGGCTACTTGCAATCTTTTTCTTTGGAAAGGAACAACTAACTGCTACCACCATACATGAGAAACTGACCTAATAGAAATCGTAGCATCCCAGAGCTTTGTCATGTCAAAGGCTGAAACAGAATAGTATCACCTCTTGTTTAGTGATTATTTTTCTCTGTCCATGTGAAACTAAAGCAGAGATGGGAAATATACATTTTACCAGAGGGCCATACTGACATAGCTAAAGTAAAATTAGAGCCACACATTGTGTAACAGAGCATAACATGGAATATAGCTACAATGATGATATAAAACAATGTTGAACAACATAAAAACCATCCATCTATATCAGCAATTAAATTAGGCTACATCTTGTCAGTTCTCTGACTGCTACACAGGTGGATGAGAAAAACAGTGGAGTGGATTTGAGTATAGCCTCATTCATTAGCCTCAGGATTTCTTATCATAATCAGGCTTCTTATAGATTTTTTGGAGGGTTGTTTTGCTTCAGTTTTAGAATATTCCTGGGGACGATTTAAGATGGTCCGTGGGCCAGTGCTGGCTCGTGCAATTGCATGGATTAAAGCTTGTATAGCCCATGAAAAACATTCTCTTTATTTTCTTAGGGATAAAAACGAAATAAATAAATAAAAATAAAGAGAAAATAAAGAAAATTACACCACACATCAAACAAAATTCACCGTGTTCTTCAGGCGAAAACATTTATCTCCTAATAAATGTGGAGCCAAGCAGCAAACCCTCACCTCGTTCACTTTTTTTTAAGGTCTATCAATAGCAGCTGAGACGAGGGGGGAATGCAAACACTCCCTATCAGCCATGTTCCTGAAGCAGTTGGTTAAGCGCAGTCTATGTGTTTGGAATCTTAAAGGCAAGGAGCCACACGTGCTATTGAACACTGAAGAGGTCAGAAAGGAAGTGACAGTGAGAGAGAGTGATACAGAAACACTTAAGACACAGGCAGTATTTAGTCCTTTCAAAACTGTGATGGGGATCATTTGACATAACGCCGCAGGGGAAATCATTTGCATATATCTGGTTAATCCACACCTATTCCCCTCACTTGACAATGTCAAGGAGCCAATTCAAGACTCGAGTCTATGAAATAGATTTCTCCCTTGGCTAGTAACTGTAAGGTAATTCATCAATTTTTAAAGAATATGTGACACTAGGATTTGTCTGTTTATACTGAAAGGTAAATTAAGGAATTATAGCAGACAGAGAGTACTATGCCTATGTTGAGATAAGTTAAGAAATGTTGATGGAGCTTAGGCTACTTTCAGACTGCAATGGATTAGGTTGAGAAAAGGAAAAGAATTGAAATGCAAATAAGACGGGATTACTGAGAGAGCATTCACTCTACCAGAGCCTCCTCGATTAACTGCTGAAATACTGGTTGCATTTGAAAAGTGTCTAAGCCTAATGATTATTCTCTCTTTACTTACTTTTGTTTATAGCAGGGTAATGACTCAATAAATATCTTGTTATTGGTGAGATATGAAGAAAGAAATAGGAGAATTTTTATCACTTTGCTTTGACTGTTACTCAGAATTCATTGTGCATAATCATCCAATCTAAGATGATAATAATTGTACTTTTTCCACACAATCTATTAAACTGTGTCTCTGTGGCAGAGAGCGCCTATTTCTGAAACACGTTTGCACTGGTTAGGGTTAACCTGAAAACATTATTTTCGTTATCTCCTTAGATGGATAAAGGATTTATTTGACTATCCAATGAGTTACGTTTGAATCCAGAGAAAATGGTGCTAAATGAGAAACTGAATCATATCAACTTCAAAAGCATGCTTCCTGCAACCCCAGAACTGTGAAATTTGTAGCTGCGGGCATGGCACTGACTTGAAAGTCCCAAAATGTGAATTCTCTTTATAGTTTTTTCAGATCTGTGAAGAAAAGGGAAGGTATTTATTGACTCCTCTCTACCTTATGACAGAACAGCAACTCCCTTTGAATGTGCTTCTTTTATCTTTGATGGGTGTGTAGATTGGGTATATTGTTATAAGCACTATGTGCTGTTGATCGAATGTAAATACATTTTCCTTGTGTGTTATTTTAACTTTAAAATTGTGTTTCCAGTGATCTTATGACATGCACACATTGTATTTTAATTATTTATTTAATGTGAGTGTCTTGCAAATATTCAAATGCTCAAAAATATCAAGCTGCCATGGAAATATTGCACGATTGCTACTCTGTCAGAATGTGATGTTTCCTAAGGGAAGAATGCTCTCTGCTGGCAAGTTTCAGGCATAGCACAATGCTCTCCCTCCATTCATTCACTTCTAATTCCCCCTGCAGGAGGCAGTGGCATAAGAGTGGCCTGCTGCGTCCTCCAGCTCCTCCTGGGACATCATCAAGTGCTCCCACACATGCAGACAGATGTAGAGTTGATTGAATTTGTCTTTTATAGTGCTCATTTCCGCCCCTGTCACCCCATATCACTCTTCTCTCCCCAGCAAGTGACTTAAAGGATGTGACAGAATGAGAGAGAAAGGAATTAGGGCACTTGCTTGTGGCCTGAGCTTCACTTCAGGTTTATTCTGTTTTCCCCCTTAATTCAGATAATCACACACTTCAATTTTAAATCTGCTCAGTGCATCTGGGAATTATTACTGTTAAAATATTTCAACCAGCTGTGGGGTTTTTTTGCCTTTCTTTTTGGCACTGTCCAACAAAGAGTCCTTGAAGCGGCTTTTTGTTTAGGGCAGCTGGCAAGATTAAAGCACCAACAACATTTTCAGGGAGCCACAAAGAAAAAGAAAGATAGAACGGGAAGGAACAAACACTTTAAGAATGGTCAGCACACCTGCAGTCTCACCACACAAGGGCTCATTTCAGCTTTTTTTTATCATGTTCCTAGACACTGATATGTAAGCAAAAATTCCGGCATTGCACTGATTTCCATGCATGTCAATAGATTGCAGGAATCAACTTGCAAATTCGTACAACATATATCCAATATGAAAATACTCACAATTTAATCATGTTTTATTAATAATTTTTAACCGTGAAAAGTGATGCATACACTGTTTTTCCATGAGTGGGATTTAGGAAATTGCATTGAAATGCCATACTGTCAGTAGCAAACACACTCTTGAGTTACAAGCAGGGGTGTCACTAGGTTTTAAGGACAGGGGGGGCTTAGCCCCCAAGAGATGCACACGACATGAACGAACGTAGTGAATGAGCACAAAATTTCACAAACAGAAAACAAAGACTGAGAAATTGTTTTCCTACTTTTTTGGACAGATTAAACATCCTAGGCCACCAATAGATCTATTGTTTTATTTCAGTCTGCTTTATAATACAGTACAACAAAAAAACAGAGGAAATGTGTTTGCTGCATCAATAACAAGAAAAAAACTGAAAATAAAAAAGTACATTTTTCTGGCTGCAATCACCAGTTACTTGGTGGGTGGAAGCATCAAAGAATGACGTCTGTTTTTAAGAGTGGCAAATCGGTCAATCACTCTGTTGTGACTCAGATGCTGAAGCGTGTCTTTTTCAATAGACATGACTGCAAGACTGTGAAGTCTTTTCTGACCCATTGTTTGACGCAGCCAGGAGTGCAGCCGACGCAGTGCACTAAAGGACCGTTCGCACGAGCAGCTGCTGACAGGCACTGTTAGGGCAACTTGGATGGTTGCCTTCAGAGAGGGAAACATGTCTGAATCAAGGAGGTTGTACACAGACAACATATTTTTGGGTGGACATCCAGCCTCTGTTTTCCGGGTAAGAAAGTTTCTGGCCACCAGAACCTCCTCTTTTTTCAGGTCAAGTCTGTAGTGCTTTGCAAGTTCATTCAAGTGTGGTTCACTCAAGAAGTTCTCAGATTTAGGACTGCATGCCTGGACGCCTTTTAGCAGCCCTGCATCTACACTGCAAAATCTTTGATCAAGCTCGCCAACCATCCGATCCACACAAGGGAAAAGTAACTCTCTTTTCAATGTGTCTGAGTTGTTCAATTCAGTGCGTGAACCCACAGTTGCCTCCAGGACAAAATCCTCCATTTTCCTCTGTTTGTGCCTTGTCTTGGCACCTGGTTCAGGGATACTGTGGGTGTTACACAGGGCCTTGGTTTTCTCATACAGTTCTGTAGCAAATGCATCTGAGTGTTTGCCCTTAAGTGTGTCACACACAGCTTGTTTGCAGATAAAAGCTTCTGCCAGGTCTAAAGTCTCTTTCTGCAGGAATTTGTGGAGTCCTTCGGTTACAGACAGAATCGACTGAAACATCAGTAGTGCATAGACTGCTGAGAACTTGTAGAGCTTTGCTCTGAGACCAACAGCTATGGGGGATCCAATTGCAGATAGGCACTCCAAAATGGCAGGCAATGTCTCAAGAACTGCACTGATTGATCGCAACTGACATGCCCAGCGAGTGTTTGAAAGTTGCACAAGCTCAGTTTTTGTCAATCCAAGCTTTGCCTGAGTCTCCATGAACTTATGATGATTGACTAGGGAGGTGCTGAAGAAAGAATACACACACTCCAACAAGCTGAAAAGCTCCACAGCCTCTGGGACAGCCTTGCAAGTATTGCACAAAACCAGGTTGAGTTGATGAGCATAACAATGCACATAGATAGCCTCAGGATGGAGCCTTCTAAAATGTGCTTGTACACCTCCAGTGGAGCCACTCATAACGGCTGCACCATCATATGTTTGTGCTACACACTTAAGCTCTGCAAGACCATAGTTTTGGATCTGCTGCTGAATCTCATTTGCAATGGACTGGGCATCAAATGATTTTATCTCTGCAAGTGCAAGGAAACGCTCCTTCACTGCCCCCTCTGACACGTACCTGACACAAACAGCTAACTGCTCTGCCTTTTTATCCCTTGCCTCATCCACCATGATGGAATAGACTTTAGACTTTGTCATTTCAGATACAATGACACTAGTAACTTCCTGGGCACAACAGTCAATCATGTCATTCTGGGATGTTGGTAAGATATACTGTGCATTTGATGGGGGATTATGTTTTTGAAGAAAAGGATCAAACTCCTTCAAAAGCTCCATGCACGCAAGAAAATTCCCTCTGTTTGGGCTGTCTTCACCTTCATCATGACCACGAAAAGGGAGTCCCTGTCTCCCTAACATAGAGGTGACTGCAACAATTCGTCTGAGATACTCTCTTCTTTCGACTATCTCACTCACATTTGCAGTTGCTATCATCTGTGCAACGTTTCCCTGTTTGCTAGTTCCCTGGTAGCTTTTCCATGTAACAACACTGTCCTTATGTCTTTGTGCCATCTCATGCTTGCCAAAGATGACTAAAGCTTTCTTCCAGTTCTTGCAACCGTTACTGACCAAACTATCATGTTTGATGTTTTTGCCAAACACTCTACATGGGAAGCAGAAAGCTGCATTCTGGTTGACTGAATATTCTAACCAGTTGTGCTTTTCAAACCAGCTGTGGTTAAATGCTCGCTTCTGTGTACCAAAAGTATCATGTGGATAGCTCTTCAGCTTCACCTGTCTGGGCCCTGTGTCTTTGTCACCTAAATCAAACCCTGTAGTAGAATGAGTTGCTGCAGCTGCTTCATCATTTTCCCTCTCTTGGCCTGTTTGCTCTCCTCTCTCTGTAATAACTTGATCTTCCTCTGCCTCTCGATCTATTTGCTGCAGCTCCTCTGTCTCTCCTTGCTCTCTCTGACTTGAACTTGCCTGTTGACCTTTTTCTCCCTCAGCCACTCCTTCTGCCTCACCCTTCAAGATACATTAAAACATACTGAATTGTAATGTAAATTGCTAATATCATGACTTCTGCTCCTGCTCCACAGTAATTTGTTGCTCCCAAATATTTTGAAGTTACAAACATTATATTTTGAGCACGCATGTGACTAAAATGGTTGCAATTTAAAGCCCTGAAAAATATTACTAAATTACTTGAATTGAAGTAATATTAAAATAGAACCCTCAAAAATATGTGAGTCAGGCTAATTTGACTTATATACATATCTCTCTCTTTGCTCTCTCCACTTTCTAACCTTGACTCTCCTAAATAAAAGCTCAAGTTAAACAGGTCTTATATGTTGTACCGTGACTGAAATGTTTCATATTTCATATCCATATTGAGTCCCATAAAATTCTAATCAGACTGTCTCCATCACAAATGACTCCATCCTTTGACTCACCTCTCCAGCAGACGTCTCTCCCCTCTGCCTCTCTGTGCTCCTCTGCCCTGACTCCTACAGGTTAATGGGGATGGAGTGATTATTATTATTTCCACTGATGATAACCATACCTGAATGAGCTCAGCTGGATTTTTCAGAGCTAAAACGAGTGACAGAAATTAACATTATGCTAACAATTTAACTTAGTGCGCTAGCCAGGTTTTTATTTACAAAATGGGGAGCACCTGGTTCATTATTTACATGGGACTCTCTGCTGTTAGCTGGAGCTAACTAATTGTTACTACCAGCCAGTGATGAAAACTTACTTTCTTGAAAAACTTGCGTATATCCATGATTTCTTGCCGTTTGCCACATGCACGCTAGTGTTTCTGCAGGTGTATACGAGCGGAGTGTAAAGTACCAGTGAAAACGAGGACTGGATTTTCAGTCATGTGGATGTCCCCTGTGAACAACTGGAAGGGATTGGATAACGAAGCACTGACGCTACCTTAACAATGTAAAGCGAAAGGGACCAACCGAGTTATGATCATATTTGTGTGAATAGCGACAGGTTTATATTATTATTTCTTTAAACTCATATTCCTGCATCTTTATATTGAATTTGTCTGCAAGTTCTGTAAAAAAAAAATCGAATAAGTTAAAAAAAAAAAAAAAAAAAAAAAACCCACCAAATTATTTAGGAATATTTTAGGGAGGCTTCAGCACCCCTAAAATAGGCCTAACGACGCCACTGGTTACAAGCAAAGAAAACAGGAATGTAAAAACTCTGCAATAAAAAAATCTGTTCCGCAAGCAACTCTGTACTACTGCTACACCACTTTGTGTTTACAGCTACAAGGCAAGAAAAGGTGTCACAGAAAATAGTTCTAACAATTTCTTTCATCCTTAAAAAAAAACATAATAACAAACATGACCTGCGGAGCAAAACCATTTTAGGATAGCTCGGAGGAGTCAAAAGTAGCTGAATTTGAGAACATGAGTTCTATTAGGAATAATTTCCCAGGTTTAGTGGCTATGTGACTAGTTTATGACTTGTAGACTCAAACTTATTTATTAGGTAACACTGGCTGAAAATTCTAAGCAGTGCCAGATTTACATTAATTCTTCATATTAATGGGCAAATGCTTAAGAATGGTGTATCCTACTACTCTAAAATGTCGTTTTTAAGCCAATCAGGAAGGTGGTTGCACAAATCGTGGCTTAAAAGCAAGTGAATATAGTTGATTTCATAGTTATTTAAGCAATTGCTGAGCAGCTAAAGGCTATACATTTTGACTTACTCATCTTTTACATAACTGTACTTAATGTTCTATCCATACAGGTTAATTTCATTCAAGGTTTTCACTCACTTTCAAAAAGTAAAGTGTATTTTATTGACAGTTTAGGTCCATCATCATTTAATGATGCCAGTTTGTCTTGTTAATCTTTTGAACTTTGTTTAAATTTTACTTTAAAGTTGTTGTTGTTTTTTTAAAGTTGAACTACAACATTATAGAAAATGATATCCAACATGAGGCGTTCTTTAAAAAAAACTCACCAAAGATGCAAAAGATAATTACATCGCCCACATGATGAATGAATCATAGCTGAATTTCCTACTGTCATGTTTTTGTTTCCACTTAATTTACACTGTAAATGTTTCTAGCATTTGTTTTTGTATGTATTTCTCCTGTTGTGTATTTATTCTTGTTGGCTTTAAATGGGACCTAAAATTCTGTTTGACCTCATGTGAACAGATGTGTTGAAATGACAATAAAAACCCTTGAATCCTTGAACACTTTTTAATTCACTGTCACAATGGTCTTGAATAAACAAGCTGCTTGCATGAGCAGAACAGCTTTGCTAAGGAAATGTAAGAAGACCCAGATCCATGTTTGAATTTGAAAAAACATGTTAGACATAAAATGCTGTTATTTTTGGTTTTCATTTGCTAAAAGGTTGTGGCATCCCATTTTAATCCTGTCTTTATTAAGTTATATAACAAGTTTTGGCTTTCCAGGTGTCGTAATACAGATTCCTAAACAAGCATTGCCTTTAATTCTGTATTCACAGTGACATATTTAATGTGCAAACTGGGCAGGTTCATACTTGAGACAGAAGAACTGACCTCTGAAAAGACTATCATCATTGATTTGAATCAGGAAAAGCTTAACATTTAAGTAAACACACAAGAACATACAAATGTTAAATGTATTTTATACTACAGCCAGGCATTGAAAAGCTGATGCTTTAGTTTTCATGTCAAGTTTTTACAGTCTTGAAATGTAAATGTAAAAATATATTTTTACAAAAATCTCAACAAAAAAACATCTTTTATTCTGCAATGTGCAGATATTTTGCACACTGTAAAGTGGTTATATAGTTTGCAACGGACTCCACATTTTCTCCACTTCACTGTGTCTCTTACAGGTCTGAGAATCATTATAGATTGTCGTAGAGCTTGCAGTGCAGATATGCCAGCTTCTCGGCTCTGCTTTTCCTCAGCAATGGAAACCACTCTTGATAACTAAGCTCTACAACCCTATAGCCTGCTATCTTTAACTGCCTTCTCTTCATGGCATGAAGTCCCAGGAGCTGCTGTGACTGGGAGCAGAAGTGGTTCCTGTTCGAGACCTGTACGGCAATTTTGACTATCTCATTGGAGTCCTTGCGAGAAGACCCAAGGTGACTGGGTTTGGTCAGAGTTTCTATAATATCAGTGGTCAAGTCTAGCACTGTGTCAAAGAGTCTCCCACTTTCATCGGGCCGTAATCTTTGAAGAGATGTAGTCTTCACTTTAGGTGATTGAGCCAAAGGCGCTTTTGTGTTGTTGTTTTTATTTATCAACTGTGCTAAAAGTTCATCAGTTATTGTAACTCCTACATTTAATTTCCCCCAACCCTGATTAGAAGGAAATGTGGATGGGCTTTGTTCTAGAGATGCTTGGTTCACAGGTACAGGCTGCCCAGTGGAGTTGAGGTGCACTTCCAGGTCAATGGAGCGAGTATGGGGAAGGATCATTCTTTTACATACAAACTCCTCTCCACCAAGCAGATCTTTCAGAGCAGATTCTGCCTCCTGAACCTCAGGTTTCTGGCACACATCTGACTGAGCAAACGTCCACAGCATTTCTGTAACCTCATCTCGAAGTTCATTGCTCAGTCGAGGGCCAGTCCACTGAGGCAACTCCAAAGCTACAACTCCATCTAAAGTGAACAAATCCTTCTTCAGCTCAAGCTGTGTGCATTTCAGTGCTAAGTTGATAAAATCAGGGCTCAAGGCTAATGCAATTAGGTCCTCTGGGAACTGTGAGACAAAGGCCAAGCCTAAAAGACCAGTGAGCAGATGCTCTGGGTATCGTTGAAATTCAGCTTTCCTTTGCCTCAGGGATTCTGTAAGACTTGGATAGAAGCTTGGACTCCGTGATGGGAGAAACCCTAATGTGCCATAAGCCCACAAGAGTTTGCATGAGTCTTTACTTCTGCAGTGTGGCACTAGCAAGGGTACTCTGTCAGCGACAGCAGTAAGGATACTGTCATTACTGTAATGAAGAGCAGAACAGGTCAGTGCCACGTGCATTAGCCCCTTGACACCCATTCTGTGGGCACGCTTAGGAACTTCCTCTGCCATGGCCTCCAGCCATGCCCTGTGATATAAATAACTGAAACGCAAGTACTTCAACACATTCACCATGGCAAAGTCGCTCATCTCCTTCACAAAAGAGAGTGCCTTATCGACAATGCGAGTCACTGCACTCTCAGATATTGAAGTTTGGGATTTAAAGAGTCCTAAGCATATAACACCAACCTCCTCAGGTCGCAATTGTAGCAAATGATGCATGAGAAGCTGCTCCAGAGGACGGATCAAGTCTTTTGGACACTGCCTACCCTCTCCCAATATATACAACAGTTGGACCAGCTCGGGCACGCCCAATTGTCCCAGATGCAGACGAACAGAGTCATAGAGGTGCAGTAGGAACTGAGGTGCCTGCTTCCCTATACAGCGCCACAAATCAGCAGCTAAAATCAACTGATGCAAAGTCATCTGACTGGACCGGCGACTCAGCTCAGTCTCGTACAGTTCGAGTACAGTGTGGGCAGAGGGCATGCCCAGCCACACAAACGACTGCAGCACCTCCAGCAGCTGAAGTTGAGTAAAGTAGCGAAGGTGTTCCACGGAATATCGGAGGAGCATGATGAAGCGCTGGTCACTCCTCACTAACGGCATCTTGTCTGGGTGCAATCGACTGAGCTCCATAAGAAACTGAGACACATCAGATGCTTTCATGCTGCCCTTTAAAACAGCCACTTTTTGGAGCAGCTGCATTGCCTCCTCCCATTTGAGTGGGTGAGGTCTTTGGTTAAGGTCTAGGCTCATTGAGGCATACTCTGGTCTGCATTTGTGGAAGGCACGCGTCTCTACTTTAACATCTGGTAGTACAGGCTTTCTCTGGTAAGAGGACGCTGAGGGGATCTCCGGTTCAGAGCTTTTATTGAAAGCCAAGTCCAGAAGAGTGTTCTTTGAGCTGGAGAGGTGTCGTGAGCAACTCACACTGTAGCGATTGCTCCGTTGCCAGAAAGAAGGTGCGAGAGTGGGTAGACACTGCTCATCTTCATCGTTGTCTGTTTGGCTATGGGAGGCTGCAGAGTTCAATGCAGAGTGATGATATGAAGAAGGGCTGTAACGGAGCCTGTAACCTTCTAAACATACTTCATTGTGCTGTGACAAGATTCTCTTTTCCTCCAGATCATCAGCTTCATCCTCTGGTTTGATATACGCATGCTGAGCCCTGGCAAAGCCTTTTCTCAGGCCTGGGAGGTGGCGTAGCCTGGGCATCCAGCGACACACCACACAGGTAGCCATGGGTGTACCACACTAGAAAACATAGCAAAATACAGCAAAACAAAAGTCATGTGCCAAGTCAAGTAATGTGCCAAGCAAAAACATATCTTACAAATGAATAAATTATACATTGTTTGTATTAAAACCACAATTAAAAAGATACAGATTCATACAGATGAGCTTCCTTGTTAGTTTTTAAAGGTTGAAACTTTAGACACAAACATAAAGCTGCTTGTCAATAGTGACATACACTATTTTTTTGTTATGGTGGCTATAATAATGCACTTTGTAGCTCTTTCCGAGACTGACTACAATACATGATATTTCTCTCTTAAAATTACAGTTTAAACTAAACGATAAACCTAAATTATTTAGAGATTTACATGTTAAAGTAGTCTGTCCATCTGTAAACCAACAGAGGTCGGACACGTTTTAGAATGAGACAGCAGGAAACACGATGCTAATTTAAACTACACTAAACTAAAAGTGCACAAATCTGTATGTATTTTAACCAGATCGTTGAACTGACCTTTTACGATCCAAAAGCAACACGTGCAACGGTGAGAAACCTCAAGAAATCATGGCAGGAACACAAAGCATTAGTCTGTTAGAACGACTCTTCTGACAGACCTACGGCAACCCCACCGGAACTCGTGAATTTGATTTTCAAAATAAAATAAACTTTACATTATCAGCTACATTGTTATACGCATACATATTCTAAAACAAATTAATACATCAATTTGAAATATAGAGCACTGTATTAGCACGCCGCATTTTAATTTAATCCTTAGATTTAATAATAATTGCCTGTAAAAGTACCGTGTCTGACTGTATGATATTATTATGGCAGGTTGATCTAACTTCCGTGGAGAGCAGCGTGTGACCTATGGCAGCTGGGTAGGTTCAAAACTACTCATTCAACGAGCCGCAATGAGAACACATCAGCAATAACACAAGTTGTGTTAACTGAAACTAATTAATAATAATTATTACATTTGATTAAAACAAAAAAACACCCTACCTGACCTAAGATGTTCGCATACCATAAAAACCATTCATGTTTAAATCTTATTTTACATCAGTACCCAGTAGTACATAAATAAATGTGATTCTGGAACTAAGAAACAATATAGATATACAACAATTTTTGTGATAATTACTTTTATATTTTATGTTGATTCAATGGTTACAGTACTGTGCAAAGGTCTTGAGCTACCTTGTTTTTTAATTCGTTGCTAGGAAATGGGAAAGAGCTTGAAAGTCAGTATTTGGTAAGACTAACTTTATGCGTCAACATAACTTGGACTATTTTTTTTTTCTTATTTGTTAATTACATAACTTTCATGTACTGTTCATCTGCTCTAACATTTTTAAGGCCTGCCACTTCTTCTTTTGTGTTCCAAGCTCTTTGGGAGTCAACTTGTTAGTGCAAAAATACTATTTTATATTTTATGTTTTTATATGGCAGATATTATTTATAGATTTTTTTCATATTTATAATTCAACAAAAAAAATGGGAACACATTCTGTGTTTTTTGACAGGCTTCTAGTAAAGAAGATGCAGAAAAACAATTTAAAAGTTCTTTGCTAAGTTGTCTGTTTTTTGTAGATACAAAACTGCTTCAGCCTTAGAGTTTGGTAACTTTTTTTTTATGTTGGAACGATTCAGGACGGAACTGAAAATGAATAAAAACATCCAATGTTCAAAGAAAAATTTTAGCATATCTTCAGAAAACCTGGCATTTAATTCATTGGAAGCAAAATATTAAGAAAAAAGGGGTAACTCTTTTTCGTATTTGTTGTGTGAGAAGCTGAGCTATCAAACTAGGTTATACTGTAAAACATGTTTTATTTTTAAAATCTATCAATTTTTTTCTTTTCTTTTTCCCTTTCTGTTCATTTAGGTATGACCCACGTTAATTATTATTGCCCTGTTTAGATGTTCCATATTTTATTCAAGTGTGTTTATTCTAATATTTCTACACATAATAATTTCTTAATTCCAAAATGTACTGCCCAAGTCTAAAACAAGTTGTATATCAGAAGATATGTAAGGGCCCAGACACTTGCTGCCATTTGAAGTCTAAGTTTTTTCACTCTATAGATCCTGTCTTGCTCCTCCTTACTGTTGTTTCAAATTTTTATTCTTTTATTAATAAATTTGTTAATTTATTTTAAAACAGCAAACAATTCATGTTCAGTTAACTTGAATTGTTTGCGTTTTACAGATAATGAAAATGACCAATCTAATCAATTTGATTTAAAAAAAAACAAAAACATAAAAGTTGGTTGAATAGAAAAATATCTGGTTTTGATGTTTTTCTTTCTCTTAAATGCAACACAACTTGTTTCTGTGAAAGATTCATTCCTAACACTAAAACTGTCTAAGATTCAGTTTAATTATAAAATTGTGGTGAGTAAATTCTAAGTGTTTTAGTTTAGTTTTATCACACTTAGGCAAGCTCACTGTCACATTTTTACCACATGAGATTCTACATATTCTCTTCAAACACCTCGACTTTAAACAACAGTTGTTGCTGTTGTTAGTTTTTGAAGATTTCCACTATATGCTGTATCCATTCTATGCCTGCAAAAAAACACTGTTAGCAAAATAAAAGATTGATTTGTAATGTTGCCACCCCCATGTTTTTGTTTGCTTGTTTGTTTTTTGAATCCTCAAAGTGAATTTTAGGAAATGTTAAATATGTCACAGAAATAACAGTTGAAGTGAGACTTCTTTGAAATAGTTATTGTATCTATTTTATTTGTTGTTGTTTTTTTCATTAAAGTGCAACATCATAATCGTTCATATGTTTTCAATGCAATGCTTTCTGTCACTGAAATTAACATTTGCATTTCTCTTCTGTTTGAGCAGAAAAGGCAACTTCAAAATCTGTGCCTCCATTGTGTGACTTCACACATGAATGAATCCAGGGGTTAGAGGTGAACTACACTGACCTATGTGCAAGACAATTCTCTCATTTCTGCTGGGAACACTTCTTATGTCCTTTGAGAAGGTATAGCCCCAGCAAAAGACACTGAGCCATGTAGGTGGCCTTTGGATTCCCTTTGTAAAACTTGTTGCTGACATTAGTGAATATTTTTATGTTACTAAATGTTACAGTTCAATTGTATACAGAAGCATGGTGGTATAGTCTTTCATTAAACTAAAGATAAAAATCTATTATAATATTTTTTTAATTTATCTAATATTGTAAATAATGGCAAATAAAAAACAAAACAAAAAAAACTAAAACATAGAAAGTCGAAAAATTGTATCATCATTATTATTCGTTTAATTTCTAAGGTTCTGTTTTGGTTACACTGCGTCAAATTCTGGTCAGCTACAAATCTGAAAAGCCATCCCAGAAAATTCCCCAAATAATACGTTTTATGTAGTAAACAGATTTAGCACACAGACGTATACTATCATCCAGTTTAAACAAATAGAAAACATTTATTTTTCGTTAGATCGAATTATTTTAAGAATGTATTAAATTTCATAAAACATTTTTATTCCACGTGTAAACATCACCAAAATCAACTTAGAGAGCCTTAAGGCGTCCCGTCCAGTGATTATAATGGGAGGCAATTTGATATATTTTCCCCTATTGAAACGGCTTATCTATGTGACCACCTTTGTATGTATAGCTACAATATATGAATTAAGTGAGGAAACTTCAGAGTCCCACTTGGAGAGGAAGTAGAGGATTTATGCTAATGAAGGAGTTGAGGCTCCGCTACGCTGGCTGGGAACCGCCCTTCATTCACCACATGGTTAAAAGGAGAGTCTACTCGCGCCACTTTCGCAATCTTACTACGATTCCCAAAATCCTAGCAAATCATAATAGTAGCACATGGTTGTGCACTTTTTGGAGGGGGTTACACGTCTTAGCCGATGTTTAATCTGTGAAGTCTGTGTTCTTTTTTTAAATTTTGCAGATGTCCAAGAAACTGGGTAAACGGTAAGTCTGAACAAGTGAGTGAAGATGGTGGATTTTTTTAGTGTCTTATAAGGCGCGTGTTGTTGGCAAGAAACCTGTTGTTAGCCTTTTTTTGGGAGATGCGGTAAACGTCGGGAAAGTGAAATTCGCTGGGTTGACTTCGGTACGTGTGTGCGCTCTAACGTATATGCGAGGAGGGGAGAAGAAAGCGTTTTAATGGTCAAGTTTCCGCATTTTTAAAAACAAATGTTGTAGGAGCGCATGGCAACCTCTCCTCCATGGCAGGAGAATGAGGGAGATTTGAAAAGCATGTGTTGCCGCTGCTGTTGCACCTCTTGTCGGTACCTCGGAAGTGGTCCACACTCGTAAAACGATAAAATTAAATAACCGCTACAAATTTTGGCAAAAGCCCCAAGTTGTAGACTCACGTGCCCGCGCTGTCAGCCGTCTGTTTGTAGAATTTTTAAGTTTTCAGTCATTTCGGGTTGCAGTGGTGTACATTTAAAAGTGCCTCCAGAACAAAGCAGCAGCAGCAGCACATGGGGTTCTAGCAGGCCGCGCGCCTTTGCTATCCCGCGAGCTGCCGAGTTAGCGGCTAACGCTAATATGCCAACAAAAACATTGTGATTTTATAATAATAACATAATTGTCACTAGCTGCGCGGGCTCTCTTATGTTTATTCAAATGCCGCTGTCGGCGTTTACAAGCACCTGGGAGCACGTGTACTGATCTCTAATTAGCATGTGTGAGTTAGCCATACTGAAACAACTAAGTTGGCTAAGACAAGGGGCAATACAATGCTTAGAAGTGGATGGGGAGTGGAAGCTAATATCCAAACATTACCAGCATACTTCATGAGATTACTAGGGTATTGGATTAAGTGTTGTCTTTAAGGAATACTGATAGGTGAACAAACTTTAATTGGATAATTATCTAAACAACTAAACACACTGTAGCAAGCTGCACGCGTTAGCCTGTTTGGCTAGCGCATGCTTACAGCAGACTGTTTTGATGGAGCCCTCGCGTAACTACTAGCTTGTGTGGTGGATTCTGCGTTTTAAGTTTGGAGCAGTTGCGGTCTCACGCGTGGTCCACAGACTAGTCATTATAAGCGAACGCCTCACGTGCGGCCAGTTTTAGCTGCGTGTGTGTGCACGGACACTGTAACATCGTCGATGTAGTCCCATGTGCTGTTCTTGCAGTGGCTATTAGGGTTTTTTTTTTTTTTTTTTTTTTTTAAACTGTGGACTCCTGGGCGCCATGTTAGCGGGTGGGGGAGGGGTACAGAAATGTGGCTGGAGTACAAGTGTTGGTATCCATGAACAGTCCCGGTTCAGACTCCTGGTTTATCATTTAGCTTTAAGGTGTTCGAGGTTATTGGCGTCTCTGACGCTATCATCTCGATTGCCATGCGGGAAGCTTGGCTGCTTGAGATTAATTGGAACAGAGTTTTGGGTTTGGGGGGGGGGGGTTGTAAACGGACGCATGGTGTATAGCTACTCTTGAATAACAGTTTTTGCAGAATGTCCTGAACGTTATATGAATGCAACGATTGAAAGTGAGTGGGGTGTGCATACAGAGGGGGAAAGTCTTTCATGGAACCTCAAAATATGTGCAGAGATGGCAAATAATTGTCCAGGATTTGCAAGGACAATTTAAGCACTCAATAAATGTGCATGTATTTGTGTAATTAAATTAATGATTTCTCCAGCAACTTAAAAAAACTTGATGCCTAAAAGGGTTTATAATATCTTGACCACTAAAAATCGTCATGAAGTTTAGCCTTACAAGGACCATTCTAGTTGGGAGGGAAATGGTCTTTTCTGAGTGAGTTCATACACCACACTAATCACAGTACTCTTTGCCCGTTCAACTTTGTCAAGACTCTGCAGATGTATGAGATCGTTACTGTATACTGAGTTTGATCTTTTGAATTTTTATTAGAGAAAATTACCTACGTCAAAACTTGTCAAACTGCAGCTAACCTCTAACATTTGGTAAACCACAAACTGATAAATGTTAGGCTTGAGTTGGGTATAAACTTTCTTGTACAATGTCTTTCTGTATCTTTTTTGTTATTCCTACTGTTAATGCTACATCTTATTTATCCCTACAGAACCCCATTCACATCTGTCTCCTGGGCAGTCGTCACTGTGGCTTTAAAGGCACAGTAATGCAGTCTGTGAGGAGAACGTCACACGAGCAGTTTACAGTCACTGTAGTGCCAAAGTGCTTACAGTGCAGGTAGTTTTGTTCAATTCTACTGCAGTGAAGGCACTTTCAGCACTCTTCTGATAATATTAACTGAAGGAAGCTGACTTGTTCATAAACACAGCCTTTATGTTGCAAGTCCTAAGTAGACTGAATCCACATACACTTGTAAATAGACATCTGGCAAGACCTTGTCGTCTTGCTGTGAGGCTCAGCCCCCTGATGTTCTGGAGCAAAGCAGCTGTGTAAGAAGCAAACATGCTAAATGGTTGTTAGATGTTGTATATCCTGTCACTGTGGAAAAGTGCACAGAATTGGAGCAGCTGCTGATTTGTTTTTGTATTTTTATTTGACTTTATGTATGAGGAGAGGAGTCTTAAAAAATTGTTACCTGGCAAAATGTGACTACTACTAGTACTTATGCTAAGGTGCATCTAGTGCAGATAGTGAAGTAGACTAGCACCTACTGCCCTAAGTGCTCCTTCTGGCATAAGGGGCTGGGACTCTCATCTGCCATGTATCTCTGTATGCATACATGTGAGAGTGAGAGTTTGGGTTTTTTGAAGTATATTTGCATGGACACTCTTAATCTTAATTGTGGCTGTCCTCCGTTAGTTTTGCGTAGTTGCGCTGCAAGAAGAAATAAGTTGTGCAAATCTATGCAAAACT
The DNA here is from genome assembly GCF_057382185.1 of Mchenga conophoros. Lineage (NCBI taxonomy): Eukaryota > Metazoa > Chordata > Actinopteri > Cichliformes > Cichlidae > Mchenga > Mchenga conophoros. The sequence goes on from NC_140541.1 coordinate 21,764,729, forward strand.
GACGGTGGCCTGCGTTTCCATCCAAATCCTCTTTGCGCATCGTCTATGAAAGAACAGTCAGTCTGGTTTCCAGTGCACCTCTGTCAATAATGTAAAGACAAGGTTTCAGTAGTATTAAAGTGCTTATAGTGCAGGTAGTCTTCTTACTGTTTAAATTCTACTGCAATGTGAGCACTTCAAGTACTCCTAGACTACGTCGTCTTGGGAAAACTGCAGGGGTAGCTTATGCACGTGGGTCTCTGGTTAGTTTTGCTGGTTTGCTTTCAGCTTTTAAATGTACTGCTGTGCAAATCCATGCAAAACTGATCATAGAACTGAAAATAATCTATCAGAAGTGATCCCTTTCTGTGCAGGTTGGGAGAGGTGGCAATGCTCTGTGCTTGTGTGGTATTGCACTTGTCCCGGCCTGTTGAGGACACTGGGAATTATTCTGCAAGTTCTCCCAGGATACTTTCTTAAAATCTGAATTTGATTATAATCTGTTTTTTTTGTTTTGTTTTTTATGCGCACCTATTCCTAACAAGCTTTTAAATGTAGGTCACTTGAGAGTTGAGGAAATTTCTTGCTTAGAGCACCTTGTCATATATCTAAGGAAATATTTACTGTATGCAATGTAAATACAATACTTTATGAATAAATACTTAAATGACTCCTTTGTTCAAGTTTTTCTTCAAATATGTAATTCATTGTTAGTTTGAAAACTTGCCTTCAAAATGAGTTTTTGCTTCATGGCACGTCTTAACTGCAGGGTGTACCAATTTCAAAGTGATTTAATCCCACAAGGGTCCTCCGGTGATGATCGCTACACACACTGTCAGGAAAAAGGGGTTTCATGTGTTTCACGCAGTTGCCAGTAGGTTGTATAACAGGAGCAGCTGCATTAACTCCAGACATGCTTGCAAAAGCATGGAGCAAGTTTGTCTATATGTACACTTACCATGCATACAGAGGGGTACACACAAAGTAGTTTTAGATATCTACTTGTTTGGACAAATATGTAAATAGATGTAAAATTGCATTGCCTTACAAACTTCCCAAAACTTGAACTTAATATTTGTCCTTTGCCCACTGATTTGTGGTCGTTATGCAATCTGTTTTATATGAAGTAAAACAATCAAGTCAGCCCTGTAATGACATGCTTATCACGCTTGCGTTCTTGAGATTCTTAAGTTTTAAAAAAAAAAAAAAAAATTAATTTTTTTTTAATTTATTTTTTTTAAACAGTCTTGAGTAATTGCGCGAACATGCCATGCAGCAAAAGTATGTATACTTATAATTGCCAGAAGCTTCCACAAACCCTAAAGTTTCTCAATAAAAAGAAAAAATGCAATTCTGGCAATTACTTCATGGTTCAGGCGTTTAAGGGTTCATGCAAATCCAGAGTACGTAGTTGTATCTACCTTATTAAATGGAAAACTAGGTGAAACCAGTAACCTCTTTAATAAAAATTGGACACTTAAGAGACAAACTTTACAACTTTTAAATCTTCCTCGTTTTGCTGAGTCTTAACATGGAAGTGGTGTCTGCTGTCATAGTGTTTTGATATTTGTTGGATTTTTATTATTTGGGGAGTTAAAGTAGAGTTTGCAGTTTTAGCATCCTCCAGCAGAGGGAGGTAGCTGTGCATTTAAGTGTTTGCTGGTCAGTGTAAGTGGCCCTGTACTGTACAAATGTAACACATTTAAACTGGAGACATGCAAATTAATGACTCCAAATCTGAAGAAGCATGCGCCCCTTAATGTTCTTAGTTTTCACAAAATTAAGACAATATTGGGTTTTATTTTTATTTTTTTTGGTGTCTTGTTCTGCAACGTTTTCTTTTACCTAAACCCCATTGCTATAAATAAGTACTGTGTTAACTGATATCAACTGAGTGAGCGCTCCACTTGTCCTAGGGTTCCAAGATCTAGCAGACTTCTGGTCATTGAGCAGAGTTTCCATTATTTGGCATTGTATGGTAGGCTGGCAGAGGGAGCCATTCACTGGAGTGTTCATCTTTCATTATCATGTCCTCTCTACTTGACAGACAAGATAAATGGGAAGCATCCAGAGAGGACATGAACTCAAAGATGCATTTCTGCTTGTCAGTCCGTGCAGATTGCTCTAGCAACCTCTATTTAAGTTGATGTCGAGAAAGTCCTATACCTTTATTAGACACAGAATGCTGTGTGACTGTGGACTGTTGGGTAAAAAGCAACCAGTGCATTTAAGTTTTTGTCCAGACTTTAAGATCCAACTATAGCTATGGAAATTAAAATAAAACACCAGAAAGAGTACTCACAATAAAGTCGTATAACTATTTTTTTTTTCTTTTTGTCATACAAGCATGTTGGCTTGTTCCTCGTATAGACCGAAATATCTAGCCTAAAGATTACTAGATGTTAATACATTTTGACAGTAGCCGTTTCCAGAGGATGAATCCCATGACCTTGGTGGGTTTTGACTCTTCTTTTGAATGCTATCACTCGTTTTATAACTTTGACATTTGCACAACTTGTCAGAAACTATCTTGGATGAAAAATGGCTCTGTGGTTTTCTTTGGTAAGCATTAATAACAGTGTTTTTAACTTTATTGTAAAACTATGATTCCAAAGGACTTTTGCTAATTTGCATTGTGCCTGGAAAGGAAGTTTCCTTATTTCTACAAATGCAAATGTGATTTTAATATAGTATGACATAGTTATAGTATGGCAATAGCATGATTTGATTATTCGAGGATGGCATTCAAGTTATCAAATGTTGTCACTATTAGAATGGGAAATGAGTGAATACCTGCTGTTTGTGAAATAAAGCAATTGGAAATTAACATATCGCTTTGCAGTTTGCACCTAATCCCCGCAGTACAAAAGCTCTCTCTCCTGGATATACCAGGCTTTTTGTCTTCTTGCTTGATTGCATTGTTCATCTTGTAGACCTTCTTAATCTGTATTCAGAGTTCAGCCCCTCTTTTTTTCCCTATCGCCTCATTTATGGAAAGAAATGATAGAATTTTTTACTAGCCCCTTAACCCATTAAAGAGGTATTTTTCAGTCCAGGTTTATTGCATTTTATTGTGAACGGTCTTGCCCTCACTGTCCGCTGCATGAGTAGAGATGACACAGAACCCAATACTCAGGAAGACATTCATTCACTCTTCCATTGTGCCCTCCTTGTGCTTGAATGCCAAATTAAATTGAAGACAAGGCAAAAAATAATAATGATAATAATTAAAAATTCCAAATGCCATGTTTCCTTGAGGGTCAAAATGGGATGGGAGCCTTTTTGTACCCACTTAAATTATTTTAGTTCCCTGGTGAAATTTTTGTAGTAAATTTGTCAAGGATTACAGACAAAGAGAATGTGAGCACTTGAGTATGAGTCATTTTTCATGGAGGTGGGTTTTTCCCTTCTTTTTTATTTTTATTTTTTATCAGTGTTTAATACCCCCCAGCTCACTATCCTGAGCACAAACTCTTGTCCTGATAGCAGTTCCTAACCCGGAGCCATGTGTGGCTCTCATGAAGGCCACAATTTAGCAGATACCAATGTGATTTATGTCTAAATCCTAACCTGAACAGGTCTGTAGAGGTACTGCTTTCATGGTTATCAGTCTGAATTATTTTAGAGAAACCTAGCTGGCTCCTCTTAATACCTATAGGGCTAATTGAATATTCAGAAGGGACCCTGTGTGTGTGTGTTGATGTTATGTCTCCGGGGATTGTTTAATTCTGCTAACAGACACAAAAAAGCCAGTGTGAGCCATGCTGCTGAGGCTGCAGTTCACTGCTGACATTCACTCCAGTCAGGGTCTGTTCCTTCAGCTGACCTCTGCCTGTTAACTATGGCTCTATCTCAAGGATCATGCCCGACCGGAGTATGAACTCCAATTTTACGCATGCATATTGCACACCACAGCTGTCAATTTATGCTAATGCACTTTTGAATCAGCCATGAAAAACAATTACTTTTCTGAGCAGGTTGAGGAGGAGTTTTCTCAATCAGCTTGATCACAATCTTTAGTGCTGGAACACTTGCTGACTATGTGGCTTGTGAAGTGAGACATCGACTGAATTCAGTGTCTTTTTTCAGCTATTGGAACTGACGGGCTCTCGGACCACTTTGTGTGTCGTGGTCTATCGTCCGCCTAAATATCATAAGATGTTTATCTCTGAATTTGCTGATTTTTTGGGATCCGTTCTTTTTAAATATGATTCTGTTATTGTTTCTGGAGATTTTAACATTCATGTCTGCTGTATGAATGACCAATTGGCTAAAGACTTTCTTGTGCTGACTGATTCTTTTAATCTTATTCAGTGGGTGAATGAGCCTACCCATGTTCAAGGCCACACCCTTGATTTGGTTTTTTCATTCAATGTGGACATTTGCATTAAGGAAATCAGGAATACTGGTCTCTCTGATCATTCCCCGGTCATCTTCGATGTAGACCTGGGTGATACTGGACAATACCTAAACTCTCCTCTTTATCCTACGCGCACTATTAATGCCAATACTGTGGTCAACTTTACTACGTCTTTTGTTAACTCCCCATTTAGTATGCTGGATTGTTCTTCCCCACACACACTTGAGAACTCTACTAATACTCTTTTTACCACCTGTTCCTCGATTCTTAACATTGTTGCACCCATCAAAATGAAACGCCCTAGAACTTTCTCACAATGCTGGTTAAATGATTCTGTTCGTGCCCTACGACGTATATGTCGGCGTGATGAGAGGAAGTGGAGGAGTGATAGACTTCAGTCTTCTTATGATATTTTACGTATTAGCCGCTCGAAGTTCCAAACTGCTGCCAGAACGGCTAAAGTGGCTTTTCTCTCTAAAATTATTACCACTAATGGTGATAATCCACGAATTCTATTTAAAATTTTTAACTCTGTGGTGAACCCCCGTCCCTCTATGCCACTGCTGTCTTCCCCAGGTCTTTGTGGAAAATTCTCAAACTATTTTTTAGATAAAGTTTTATCCCTTAGATCTACTCTTCCTCTGGTGACTGATTGTATGTCTACTCCTGATTGTTCGGCCACTTTTTATCAATTTGAACCCGTTTCTCTCTCCACTCTGAAGCGTCTAATTGATAAGTTGAACAATACTAACTGTGTACATGATGCTCTCCCATCCCGTATTGTTAAGGATTGTTTCAGTGTAATTGGACCTTGTTTATTGTCCATATTGAACTTCTCCTTGCTTTCTGGCTATGTACCTTCAGCTCTCAAGCATGCCATAATCCAACCTGTTCTAAAAAAAAGGAACCTTGAGCTTAGTGATTTTGCCAATTTAGGCCAATTTCTAAGCTTCCCTTTCTGGCTAAAATACTTGAGAAGGTGGTTCTGCTTCAACTGCAGACCTACCTTGATGAGAATAATATAAATGATAAATTTCAATCGGCCTTCAAACAACATCACAGCACAGAATCAGCATTGCTTCGTGTTTTCAATGATCTCCTACTAATGGCTGACAATGGACGCCCCTCAGTCTTAGTGCTTTTGGATCTATCATCGGCATTTGACATGGTTGACCATAATATCTTATTAGCGAGACTTGAGCACACTGTAGGCATCAAGGGCGCTGCCCTGGATTGGTTTAAATCCTATCTCTCCAATCGGCTCTCTACGGTACATCTGGCTACATCCTCTTCCTCGGCTGTACCTGTTTGCTGTGGTGTCCCCCAGGGATCTGTGCTGGGCCCTACCCTTTTCTCATTATACTTGCTTCCTTTAAGTGCCATCTTTGAGAAATACCATATTGCTTATCACTATTATGCAGATGATATCCAGCTCTATTTTGAGCTAAACGACGATCTTCCTCTGTCTCTGAATAGCCTCCGAGAATGCATGTCTGAGGCCAAGAAGTGGTTGTTGTCGAATTCTCTTATCCTTAATGAGAAGAAAACCGAGATTATGATTTTTGGTAGTAATGCCCTTCGTGCCAAACTCCGGGATGCCTTTGGTTTTCTTAGTTGTTCTCTCTCTGATACTGTCAGGAATCTGGGTGTCTTATTTGACAGCTCCTTTTCACTTGACAAACAAGTGTCTGCTGTTGTCAGATCTAGTTTTTACCAGCTTCGTCTTATCTCTAAGGCTAGGCGCTATATCCCGCATAAAGATCTCGAAAAGCTCATCCACGCCTTTGTAACGTCGAGGCTAGACTATTGTAATTCACTTTATTGTGGTCTCCACTCTTCCCTTTTACAGAGATTACAGACAGTTCAGAATGCTGCAGCTCGCATTCTAACCAAAACCAGCAAGTTTGCCCACATTACTCCTGTCCTTGCCGATCTGCACTGGTTGCCTGTCAAATATCGTATTCAATTTAAAATTTTGTTGTTTACTTTTAAAATTACTAACAACACTGCACCCAGCTACCTTAAGGACCTTTTAAACCCTTATGCTCCTGCTAGGGCTTTAAGGTCATCGTCACAGTTACTGCTGGCTCAGCCCAGATCTCGACTTAAGACTAGAGGTGATCGATCGTTTGCTCTTGTTGCACCTGTGCTGTGGAACAATCTCCCGATTGGCATCCGGGCATCTGATTCTATTCATTCTTTTAAATCACAGCTTAAAACATATCTTTTTAAACTTGCCTTCTCCACCCTTTAATTGCTGGTTTGTTTTGTTTGTTTGTTTGGTTGCTGTGACCTATTGACCTCTTGTATTAATTCCCTCCTATCTTTCTATTGGTGTCTTTTATTATGGTGGTACAGCTTTTATCTTGCTATTACCCATGTGCTGTAGTCATTCTTATTGGTAGCTTTTATCTAGGAACATAACTCGTTATTTTTTATTTTTTTTTATCCGTTATCAATGTTTGAACCTTTTATTGTTTTATGTAAAGCACTTTGGTATGCCCAAGGCTTTTAAATGTGCTCTATAAATAAAGATTGTTGTTGTTGTTGTTTAAGATTGCAAAACAATATCTAGTTTGCTTGATATACTGTACTGTTTATTTTTAGACCTGAAACGATCTTAGCTTATTTACGGCCATATTATAGATATGTTATTTTAGCGCTGAAAACAAACAGATGTGGGTCCAACAGTATTGTGTTTTACAGACACTGCTTGGTCTATTGCTTTGTGTTTAAAAGTAAAGACATAATCATAAAAACCTTTAACATAAAGTTGATATTATGTTTTACTTTAATTGTCCTTTTATGACCAATCATGAATATTTGGAGCAATGAAAATGATTTGAAACATGGATTTTATTTAATTGAAGAACACATACAGGGCGGTTTAAGGATGAATATGGGAAGCTGTGTGTAAAGTAGAGGGCACAGAATGCAGGGTGTGCAAGAGAGAGCATAACTGTGGCTATTCGGTGAATTGCTAAAGCACACAAAATGTCTTTAACCAAACTGCTTTCATGCTACCAATCTCTGACCTATTTTCACTCACTCTTGCTGTCACCTGTCTCTCATTTCCTGTCCTTAGGGAGTCAAAGTTCCCTTTGGCTTGAAAGCCTCTCCAATCTTTTTTCATCTGCCCAACTAATTTCCAGTAGGTCAGCCAGTAAGATGAACTGGCAGAGGTTTCAGTGCTGCAGATGTTAAAGCATCAACTGCTCCACAGTTTTCTGGCCCCGAAGTGTGAGAGGCAATTTCAGGGTTATTAGTGAAGTGACAGCGGTTTTACTGTATTTCATATGTACATCTCCGTGGACACACAAAATCTGAAGTTGCATCAAATGATGTAATGTTTTTATGTGTTTATGAATACAAATGAAAATCAAAAAATTTAAAGATGCTTTTTATGGTGCCAACGCAGTGTGGGAGCTTTATCTTGTCAGGATTATTTTATTATTATGTATTTAAAGAGGCTAAACTAAACTAAAGAACAAATAAAGTGAACGCTTTGGTTTTGGTCATAAAGGGAGAAATGGTCTGATGTTCAGTGTTATTTATTAGTAGAAAACTTAAATTTTTGTGTTTGCAAAGCCTATTAGCAGTTTTGTTTTTTGCAGGCTGGAGCTTTTTTGATTCTAAACAACTGCTTGCTGCGTTTGGAAAGAGATTGATGAAAGCAGTGAGACTTAACAGTAACACTGTGGGTTGTAAACCTAAGACACTGAGCTAAGCAACACTAAAAGACCACTGAATTAAGGAGAACCACAGAGTTTGGTGGGAAATATCCACATACAAATACTGTTTGACTTCACTAAGAACATTATGCATTCCTATAGCAAATATGTGTTTGGTATTTTCTAATTCTTATGTATTTATTTAGCTAAAGGTTGCACATTAGTATTAGCAGGATGAATGAGAGTGATATACTTCCATGATGGTTGAAGCTGCGTACAGTGCATCCAAAAAGTATTTACGGAGCTTTACTTGTTCGACATTTTGTCAGGTTACAGACTTATTCCAAATTGATTAACTTTTTTTTAATTCTCCACATAATCCCCCATAATGACAAAGTGAAAATGTTTGCTTGATATTTTTGCAAATTTATTAAAAGTAAAAAAAAAATATATATATATATAAAAAAAACCCAAAACATTTACATAAGCATTCACAGCCTTTGCCATGACACTCAAAATTTTGCTCCCACTAACCATCTGTCAGATGTTTCTATAACTAAGTCCACTTGTGGTAACTTCGTTTGATTGGACATGATTTTTAAAGGCACACACCTGTCTATATAAGGTCCCATAGTTGACAGTGCATATCAGCAAAGTCCAGGAAATAGTCTGTAGATATCTGAGACTGTATTTTATCAAGGCACAGATCTGGGGGTGTATATAAAAATTTCCGTAGTAGAATGAAGATTCCAATGAGCACAGTGGCCTCCACCATCCGTAAACGTATCATCCATAAATGCATACATGTACATATATAAATTTGCAAGGAAACCTTTTTCACTTTTTCATTATGGAGTATATAGTGTGTAGAATTTTGGGTTGAAAAATGAATTCAGTCCATTTTGGAATAAGGCTATAACATGACAAAATATGGAACAAGTGAAGTGCTGTGAATACTTTCCTACACTGTAGGTAGTTATTATAAGTAGTCCTGAAATTTCATTTTCCACAAGAGAGCAAGAAAAGGAAGACCGGTACTGGTTTAGCAGTTACAGATCGGAGCCCTTACAGTGACATTTAGACAGTATGGTTCAATATTTTTATAGTATTTTGTAAAAACTCTGGGTTTTATGTGGTGAATGATTGTATGACACAAAACAGGAAGCAGACTGTTTTCCCAAAAAAATACAGCAATTGTTTTTGGAAGGTTTCTCAATGGCATATGGTGCATCAAGTGAAAGCTAACAGAGAAATCCATTCAGAGTTTTTCTTCTATGAACTCTGAAGTAAAAATTCTAATTAAAACAAAATTGTTTAATGGCAAATGCAGTTTTACATTTATTACACCATTCCACTGATGAGATTGAAGCAACCTAAAACACTGTCACATGTTTATTTGTGATTGAAACATTAGATTTATTAGCACAGGATTACACAGGAGTAAATCACATTTTCTGTTCTGTTTTCTGTTTACTGCATGAGCCAAAAGCATATCCATCTTTTAGAAACAAATAACACTAGGCTTGCACATCCTTGTGCAGGGTGTCTCATGGATTTATAATATTTTAGCATACTATTTGTTCTAATCTACACCATTACTTTTGGCCAACAGCACTGATATAAAAGGCAGAACACCTGGTGGCTCAGACAACTGTGCCTAGAGACATACGTTTTTATTTATTTATTAAAATCTATTTTCAGTCAAAGAATATTAAAAGGACGCAGTTAAGTCATTTCAGCCCATTGCTATCTTGTATAACAAAAACATGAAACACAGCATCTCGATTAAGGTACACAACCATTTGTTCTTTAAAGCTCTTTGACACATATGCCCCAGTCTTGTGTGTTCTGCATGTTGATTTGCCACGATGTCTTATCTACTGACATTTGTCATCCTTTGTGTTTATGCATGCTATATAAAATCTTTGATACAGAGATATCTAGGAAATACAACCTTTTGGTCTAAGAAGTGTCTTGTTTTTTGGTTGTTGTTAGGGTTTTTGTTTTTTTTTGTTTTTTTGGCGGCTCAGAAGACATATTGCTTTTTTTCTTCCTCTGTCTTCTTAGCAGCGTCTCATTAATTAACAAGTGATGTCAAGGAGGATGAGAAGTGGTCGATAGCAGGAGGAGAAATGGCAACACTTCATCTTGTACTCTTGCCAGGACCATGGATAAAGAACAAAGTGTTTGGCATTAGTTCTATTAGCATTAGTTTTAGTATAATGATAATGGGTTTTTAGTTTATTTCCAGTCTTTTATAGAAGTGATCAAAAAAGTGAATTTCTATATTTGGTATTATGCAGTATACTTCTAACTGTACACTGGTTCATCTCATCGTGTAAACAACAGTAACTTACTTACAGACATTTAAATGTAACCTAAAACTGTCACTGATGTGATTTCTACATGTAAATGCATATTGCTGAAGACAGGTTTGATCATTTCCAGTAATCCTCCCACTTCACTTGCACTGAAAAGATACATTTACAGTTCCTCTGTGGCCAATGAATCATATAATTTGTCATCACTGAGTGATTCCCCTCTGAGCTAGTATTAGATTACTACGTCTCCTAATTACTCAGTCTGAATTTGCATAATATTTCACTTCTATCGTCTGAAAGTTTACAAAGTAAAGCTGCAAGCAATTATCTGTCACCATCTTCAGTCAGGAGAATTGACTGTTTGACCCTGCTTGTACAAAAATCACACTTGACACTCGTACTCCTGCAGGCAATGTCAAATGAGACAGCTGGGGCTAACTCAGGATGACACACATCACTGACTACTGCTAAAGATGTTCCATTTGTCAGAAATAAACTAATATTTCCTTTCAGCAAAAGCTCCCTGCTCCACTACATTTCATATTTGCTGCAAGGCAGTGCTGAATCTATACTAGGTATGAAAGACCTCCTGTGGTGCGCAGGAGGACAACCAGGGTATTGGCATGCCCTTTGTCCTAGATGTAAGAACCAGTCTTCTTGCTAATGTTCTACAAAGAGTGTGAAAGAGATTTAGAGCTTCTTGACAGTTTTAATAAGAAACTGGCAATGTTGCCAGACTGAATTCTGACAGGATTTATCACTACTGAGATAACCATCAAAATTCATTTACACAGAAATTGCGATTTTAGAAAAGTTGATCGCGTCTCGCCTTAGCGGCACAGTGCTCTTTGCACAACATATGAAAATGCAGTACATTGCTATACAAAGACCTCTACCCTGTAATGATGCATCACTGTAAATAATTGAATTTGTCTCATGCATTTCATTGTAATGAAAGAACAGAGGAAATCAAAAAGGAGTGTGTGGGATTACACAAAAACAGAGGTATGGAGGTACTATTGGTGAATTAGTGGGTGGATTGCAGGCATATCTAAACCAGCCGTGCATCAACAATAATCTGTTTTGGGTGGCTGAGTTCAAATTAAAAACAAAACATGTTGTTACTATTAAGGAGGATTTTCGTCCCTAATAATACCTGCCCATTCAACAGATGAGCATCACATTAGTGTACAATCACAAATACTAATATCAATATTTTTTTTCACATTTGAAAAAAAAATCTTTTTTTTCTGAAGTTCTGCAAATAAAGAGTCCGTATCTTAGCCTCCAGCATCCCAGCATAGGTTAAACTGGCTTTGAATTAATGAGCTGGAACAACTACAGCAGCGTCATTTTGGTAATGGAGTGTGGACAGAGAGCTTTCACATTGTCTCAGTGTAACAAAGCAAAAAACCAAAGAAACCAAATCAGTTTGCAATACATTGGCACATAAAGGTACAAGAAGCCACTGCATTGCATGATTGAATACTTCTGCTTTATTTTAAAGGGTTGTTTTTTACCGTGGTAACAAAATCAATTATTAATGGAATAAAAAATATACTATTAGTGAGCCCTAAAATTACAAATATTGATAACTTAGTTCATATTACAGTGCTGCTTTTAAATTCACAGTCATTTGTTTGTTTGTCTAAGTGAGGATTTAAGTTACCTGATATTTTTATTTCTATGCCATGCTTTTTTAGAACCCTTTATTTTATACAACAGCTTCATTTGCAGTCTCAAAGTAATAGTAAAGTTAAGATTATTTCTGCCTCCTAACCTAAAATGATCTTACAGTTTTTGCCCGTTGCTTGAACACATTTGGCAAAACGTCGCTCATTGTGCCAAAACTCTAAACACAAGTAAACACGATACAACACTGGGAAATATACCATACACATCTGTGCCAAAATGAAACTCCACTCCCAAAACCTAAACTCTGCTGTCAAAACCTAACATTCCTCTGTCAAAATGTAACTCTGTTGACAAAATGACACATACTTGCATCATATGCAAACACTTACAGATCAGGGGGAACACACTAGTCTTCTTTACATAAAACACTGCAGTCCTTGATTTCCATTGTGTATTCAGAAGGCACATTTACAGGAGACACATTTCCAAACAACCAAAAACGCAAATAGACCTACTCAATAGTGTACATCGCAGTACCATGAATTCAGATAAAGCAAAAAAAAAAAAAACCACAACACAATAATACTGCAATAGAAAAAACACTATACTGTAAACACAAAAAACCATGACAATTGTGCATAAGTGGGCTCATGGATCCCGCCGTCTGTTGGGGTCTGGCCACAGGACCTCATCAACATCGCAAGCAGTGTCCTCTCCCGCTGGGCACCGGGGAAAATATCCTCTTGCATGTCGAAACCATCCATGGATTGCTGTCACCTGAATGTCGCCGCAGGCCTGTTCCATTGCCTGCAGAAGAGGCATGCGGGCATGTGGTTGGCGGTCATATACACGTCATCTCCAAGCCTAAAAAAACCCTCAATAGGGTTTAAAAATGGTGAGTAAGGGGGCAAGTATACCACTTCAAATTGATTGTGGTTGGAGAACCAGGCCTGGACCAGAGCAGCCCGATGGAAACTGACATTATCCCATATCACCACAAACCTGGGCTGATCTGCTCTGTTCTGTACAACTATATCATGGAGAGCATCTAGAAATGTGAGTATGTGTTGGCTATTGTATGGACCTAGTATTGCATGATGGTGCAGAAGCCCTCGAAGGCATATGGCGGCACATAATGTGATGTTTCCCCCGCGCTGCCCTGGGACGTGCACAATTGCCCTTTGGCCAATTACATTACGACCCCGTCGTCTTGTTTTGCTCAGGTCGAATCCAGCTTCATCAATGAAAATGTATTCATGAGGCTGTGCAGCCCCATCCATGGCCGAGATTCTCTGAAAAAAAGGGGAACATGTCACTGTACTACAGTGCTACACATACGGCACCCTCACCCCATCACACAGGTACCTGTGTAGCTCTCAGAATAGATCCATGTGGTACTGATATGGTACATATTCAGCTGCTACTGGACTTCACCAATACTCTATTGTAAATGTAAGGGACAGTTACACGTACCCGTACATATTCAGCTCGAAGTCCTTTGACCCTGTCACTGTTCCTCTCGAATGGGACTCTGTAGAGCTGCTTCATGGTGATGCTGAGTTTACCCAAGATGCGTCTGATGGTGGTGATGCTCACATGGTTTATGTTGCTGAACACTCGCCTGTCTGCAAGTATTTTCCGTCGTAGCTGGTGGAGACGGATGGCATTGTCTGCCCTCACTAGGTCCACAACGGCAAGTTCCTGCTGTTGTGTGAACAGGCGTTGGCGTCCTCCCCCAGAAGGTCTTCGGGTCATTCTGGAGGAATACAACCACATATTGTCATCGGTTTGCTTATTTTTCTTACAGTACTTTACTGTATGTACTGTGTCATCCACTGTACAACACTGTACTTCAATATAAGGAATCAGCCACTTTGGCTGCAAAAGGAGCATTAGCACCCCGTACACTTGATATGGTAATGTGATATACTGTAGAACAGTGCTATGGAACCATCTGAGTAGAGCAGAAGGTATGGAGGTGAAGACAGACCTGTTTTCTAGTCGGAATGTTCTTATTACAGATGCCACTGTGAAGCGGCTTAGATGTGGGTGGACTCTCTGCCCAGCTTCCCTCATAGTCAGGCCATGGTTGATGACATGGTCCACCAAAGTTGCTCTTATTTCATCAGAAATATGGGTCCGTTCATGGCCTCTTCGGCCTTCTCCTCCTCTTCCTCCTCCTCCTCTACCTCTTCCTCTTCCTCTTGCTCTCCCTCCATCCATGCTTGCAAAGTTCTTGAAATGGCTACGCTGAGGGCTTTTTGTAGTTGGCTAATTGGTGTTCGGTTTTGCAAGTACGTGCCTTCAGGTGTGTATTTGAGTGGTTGCAATTATCCGATGTGTTTTGTATTTTGGATACATGTGTTTTCCGAATGGCACCCTGAAATTTCATTTTGTGAGCGAAGTGTCTTATGTATGAAATAGAGTGTAGCATGCAGGACCATGTGTGTTGCATAAAGGGGTAGGTGTGTTGCATAAAGGAGTAGGAGTGTTGCATAATTGGTACTGGGGTGCAAAGCAGCGCTTTTGTTTAAGGTATGGGTACATGTGTTTGAGGTATGGTAACAAAAGCTTCACGTTGTGTTACTTTAGTCTGAGCATGGGTTTATAGTGTTCAAGCAACGGGCAAAAACTGTAATAGGCAATAATATCCACCATTTTGCTTTAAACCCCACTTTAAAACACTACCAAGCACAATATTGTAAGAAATTTTCATTAGGATGTACATGACTTCCTCAGTAGATGTCTGCTCAGATGCATTGATTTGCTTCCTTAATTAGCTAGTTTACTAACTGGCTCATTCATTTCAATTACTGTCAACAACAAACTTCCAGAAATATTGATAATACCCAATCTTAGCTACAACTGGAAGTCAATTAATGGATGTTTTACGTCTTAATTCTATTATTTTCCTCTCACTGAGTTACATTCTTTTCTTTGACCACACAAACATGGGTTTCATCTTTTCATGATCTAGCCTTTGGTTTACATTTACTCCACAATCCACAAAGTGCAAGATACAGGAAGTAAAATTTAAAAGTAAAATGTGGGCCATTTTATTTTGGCTGATTCAAAATCCACAAACTAAAATAAAATCCCAAACAAAGTCCAAAAGGCAATCAAACATAAAATCCAACAGAGTATCAAAAATATCAGAAAGGAATAGTGGTTTAAAAATTGAATTCCACAGGGCAGAAAAGTTAGCATAAGACACTGGGTGGCTATAGGACAAAGCTAAACACAATCAAGACAATCAACAGATGCTAAGTAAAACTCAAAACATGACACAAGGGGCACCGACTAACAGAGAAAAACAAGAAATACCAAGAAAACCAACTAAATGCAGACACACGGAAACACAGTTTAACTAGAATGGTTAATTCAAAACAAAAAAGAAAACTCAAGGTAGTAGGGGAGACCGGGGATAGTTGTAACATTTTTGACATTTCTGTCTGTAAATTGAAGCTCTTTTAAGGTAGTGGATTCAAAATGTAATGCAAAGTATTTACATGTCTCGGCTATTAAATAGTGCAGCTATTTTCTCTGCAGCACAATTACCCATTGCATGGTATGGCCTCAAACACAAAGAGTGAAATGTTACAATTAACCCCATAGTCTGGGTTAGTTGTAACATATCCTGGGGTGAAATGTAACACAATGAAATAAGGGTACTAACAAAACATTAACATGTAATCTTTGTTTATTCAACACATGAATGCACTTAGAGCCATTAATGTAGCTGTGTGTGTGTGTGACAGAATGCAGAAATCTAGCTTTTGAACATATTCCAACCCCCCAAAAAGACAAATTATGGAATTTTCTGCAACTGAATATTTCATTAATTTTGGTTGGTCTTCCTTGAGTTTGGCCTCATTGGCTCAGTGGGCATTATAACCTACAACTCTTGCACCAATTTTGAACATAACAATGAAGCTGGAAAAATGTAGTTGTTCACCAGCATCGCAATTCCATTACTTTTTATCATGGCTTACCTTGGTGTGGTTTGCAAAGTGCTTCAGAAAGATGAGGAAATCTGTTTCTTGCACCCATCCTGATTTATTTCCACTACCAGTACTTCCTACTGGTCCATCTCTGACACAGTGGTCTGCATAATGTATGTGTGGGAACACAAACAGTGGAGGAATTGTGTTGCCAATGGCATTAACCGCATGTACAAATGAAACCAGTGAACCTCTCTCTGCTGATGTCGTTGCCCCAACTTGTTTAATATAAGTTAAAGTAATAGTGCGGTAAGTTGTAACATCTGCATTATTGTTACAACTAACCCAGACTGTTGCTGTTACAACTGACCCAGACTCCTATAGCCATGAACTAGCTAACATTACAGGCAACGGCTAAAACATTAGCACTAAAGACCTACACAGAATATATCCCCACAGACATACAAATAACACAATTTAAGTTTGATGAGTTTAACTGAAAAGCAAATAATGCTATTACAAATTGAAATAAAGTAGAAAAACTTACTTTTTGCCATACAAATTACTTTTTTTCGTGTTAAATTGTCTGTGTTTGACAAAATGTGCTGATTTTTCACATGTGATAGCAGAACTGAGTTGGGCATGCACAGGATGAGTCACATCATTTGAAACTTAGCCCTGATTGGAGAAATTGGAAGTGTTACAACTGACCCACGTTACAACTATCCCCGGTCTCCCCTACATAACTGAAAGTCTTCAATAGATTGGAATCAAGTAGAAACCAAAGATTCCAAAAAATGTGTCAAATTCACTAAGGAATATCAGGAAATGGATTGGGACTCATGTAGCACCTTTCTATTCAATTTGAGCACTCAAAGCACTTTCTGCTAAGTCTTTCTCACCCATATAGCACTTTTTCTGACATTCACTCACACACATTGATGGCTGCATGCTTCAGTATCTTGCCCAAGGACACTTTGACGTGTGGACTGAAAGAGCCAGGATCAATCTATCGACCTTCTTATTGGTAGACAATCCACCCTACCACCTGAGTCACAGTTGCCCCCAGAACTGGATAAATACTTAACAGTGACTACAAATACAAATACAAAAACTAATACTCAAGACTACTACCACTATAGATACAAGAATCACCAGAAAATACAAGTTTAAAGCTGTTTATATAAGGGTATACCCATGTTTCCTGTAGTGCAGGGATTATGACAGCATAAAGTATCCAAAGTTATTTGTCTTGTATTTAAAGTAAGAATATCTTTGTGTCTCTAGCATAAGCTATAATTTGATTAAAATTTTGGACCACACTAAAACTTATAACATTGAGCTGATAGTGCTTCAAACTTGTCAAGTGTATCAAGGATCAATTCCCCCCCACCCAAAGCCCCATCCATTCAACTTTCATTCATTGAAAGGGTTTTTCATTTTTGTTGCAAGCAGTTTGATGTTTGAAATGGAATGTTTTCTTGATGAGGGAAGCTGGGAATTGGCTGGCTGTCAGATCAGCACTATTATCTGCCTTTTAGGTTTGAAGCAAATTAGACTTGGAGTCCCTAAGGTGCCTGGACCCTTGCATGCTGGCAGTGTTGAATTCTCTGAGCGTGTCACTTCCTTGATGGAAATTCACTTTAATCAGAAGAAGATTCACAGCCCCACTGGACTTGTTCACAGCTTCTAGATTTGTTTTCAGGGCATGCCAGAAAGCATTTTTTTTTAACTTGAAACTAAGAAATGTATAAATGAGAAACATATCTGACCAGTAAGTAATCTCAAGCAGGTCGAAGAAACGTTTATTAATGAAAAATCAAACAAACCTGATAGGCCCAAAAATGACGCAGACATATTTTGATGCAACATGCGCCTACTTTATAACAGAAATGCCAAACTATGATTGTAAGAAAAGGGAGAATAAAAAAAGATATATAATTTAAAGGAAGATGTGCACAATCAGTGTCTGACATAATAATAAATGTATGATAACACAGTTAATGGAGAACCATTTTTATGGACATATTTGGCAACACCAAATACTAGCACACAGGGGACTGGAAATGTCTACCCGGTAGTTTAAATTTTGTTTGTATTTTTTTTTAAAGTTTCAGAAAAATTCAGGCCATTTCCTGGATTGGAAGCTAAATTGTCTTGTTAGTACATCTGCAGCATATGTCACCAAGTTTTCTAAGCTGGTCTTTGATGAACCATATATGTTGCTGTTTTTCCTTTTCTGACCTCATTCAATGAAAAGGGACATGGTCATACAGTGCAAACACTCCTAGGGCGAAAGATTCAAAAGAGTAATCGTATTCAACCAAGTGAATTTGCCTCTGATATTAAATCACATAATTCAACATCAAAGTTAAAAAACAAAAACACAAAAAGCACAAACATGATGATAACATGATCACAATGACAGTTTGCACTTTGGCACTAAAAGCAAAGTACAGAACAGGCTGATTGGAATGAATTATTGAATTTGACCAGAAGCAAGGCAAAAGCTTTACAGTTTATTCTGTAATACCTTTGCTGTCCTGCTCCATCCTTGTCTTCAAGGAGGGTGGTGCAGCGTTTAGAACTGTCACATCACCACAAAAAGTTTCAAGGTTTGAACCTGCTGGCCAGTTTGGGGCCCTCCTGGTCGAGGTTGTTCTCCCTGTAGGTTTTCTGTATTCTGCCTAGAGTTCAAAGACATTCAAGTTAGGCTATTAGGTGATTCCAGCTGTAGTTGTTAATATATGTGCATGGATGATTGCTCATCCCTCTTTGTTCACCCTGTGACAGACTGGCAACATCTTCAGGGTCTTCTAAGGTATGCCTAGTATCAACTGCATCAACTCTAAAGTGGATAAAGCCGAAGATAAATTGATAATAATTATTGTCAAGGTTTATTTTTGGTTGATTTTGTAGTTGTTGTTTTGTTTTGTTTTGCTTTGTCCAGAGACCACGTTGGTTACTGTCAGGTTTGGATTACAGAAACCCAATGGCACTAACCGTGCAGTAGCGTTCTTAAATTGGTTAATGTGGTCATCTGCTGATTTTTATGTGGATAAATTCTTGAGAACCTGTCTGCTAATCAAGTTTCCCAGGAGGGACAAAAATAAATTAATGAAAAAAAAAAAAAAACACAGTCCAACAGCAATTTTTATATAGTCACAAAGTTCAGTTATATATTTATGCTCATTGGCACAAATTCTCCAAATGTGTTTCTTCCATTCAATGTGCACTGCTCATTCACTTCAGAGACACACTTTTGACACACTTTTCTTTGGTGTTATTTTTTGCTGTTTCCTTACTTTTTTCACACACCTCTTGGTTAGGGGCAGGCAGGATTTGGGTAAAAATACTGCTATTACTTTAAAGCTCATCTTTTTAGGTTGCCTGGGTGATGGGAAAAAGCACATCCCCAAAAACATGGTGCCGGCATGAAACATACTTCCAATTAAAATACATTAGTTTCAAAGTCCTGCTGACTGTCACAAAAAAAGAAAAAAGAAAATAAAGACATTTTATGTCCATGCACAGTAAAAATAGATCACATTTCCTCCTGTTTTCATGACTTTGTGTGAGACCAGGCTGCAATAACAGTCGTAGAGAAAAGGCTGTGTCAGGCTGACATTGATTGCTGGGCTGCTTTAGTGTAAAATACATGATTTTTAAGTGCAGCGATTCGTTTTCTTCTTTTTTGGATTTTGCTTCTTGAAACCTTGGAGGCAAAAACAATCCCACCCACTTTTTTACACATGCTGTTTTCCACTTGTTCCTGTCTCTGTCACAATTCAAAATAAAGCACACACAATCAGTGTGCTAAGTTGGACATTTTATGATCACGGTTTGGATCTTGGTCTTTCTTTGCTTTCAATCATCTTGTCTTATCTGAAAGTCTAAGCCATCAGGTGTGTTGTGCCCCACAAATTCCCACAAGTAATTGAACTCTCAGTATATCTCAGTATATTTTCAGAACATCTTCCAGGCACCCAGAATAGGCCAAATCATTATGGTTTCTGGCAGATACAGAGCTAACAAAGTATTAAACCAGAGAGGAGCCAAGGAGTGTCGGGATTTGGTTTGTTTGTCCCAGCTGGGCTGTTTACAACCCCCTGTGCTATAGTCTACTTAAAGACAGCCCAACAGACATCAGAGAGGCGTTGGTGTCCAGGAGTTTTGTCAAGCCTGTCTCCCTCATACTCATCTGCAGGCTCAATGTGTTCGCCTTTGGAGAATGATTGACCACTAGCCTTAGATTGAAATTGATTGCATAAGGGCTATAACAATGAAACGCCTTTGGTATTCTGGCAGTAGCAGTGGAAGAGTGTCAGAGGATTGGGGTACTGCTGTCACTAGAACAACAGGGTTCTTTATTAGCGTATTGTCTAGTGGTCAGATTCCTAAGATCAGAGTGAGCCTTTGATCTTAGAGATACTGTGCTGCTAATTGGGTTGTATTGATCCATCCAGCGCCTGCCCATGTTGGCACAGTCATGATGAATGTCAGTCTGCTGTGCTGAATGAAAAACTGGACTAACCAGCTTTGAGTTCAGCTGGGTTGTCTGATGTGCGGTGCCAGGTTCTAGACAGAGAAGAATCAAACATAAGTGGCAGAAAAGACATCATTACCAGTCTGCTTTAAAGTTTTTTGTAAAACTTGTTGCAAGGTTTCAAACTTCTCGGGGTCCATATCAGTCTTGTTGTTCTATAATAAATCTTAAGCTATTCTTCTATGAATGTTCTTGAGAAATAGGCCTTGCATCAGAAGAAAAAGGTTAATTATTAAAATTATGTTATTTTCAAGCAACATTTTCTAATAGTTATAACAGTAATTTAAACAAAAATGTGGGGGGAGGATGTAAATATTTGTTATATTGCCAAGTCTGACAAATATTTATTCCTAGCAGATTTTTTTCTACTTGCCTCTGAAATACAAATCTATTTGCAAAACACTGAAATGATTGATGAGAAGATTAAAGAGTTCTAAGGGAACATTAACATAACCAAGTGTATTAATTTTAACAGACAGCACTTTATATTCTGCTCTTTTGCAAAAGTTGGTTGGTTTGCTGCTGTATTATTCTGACATTGGTGCACAGCTACAGAGTTGTACAACCCCAATTTTTATTGCACATTTCTTTTAGATGCTCTGAGAAATTTTCATTAGATAATAAGTCAGCAGGGTGCATGTTTTCAAAATTTCCAAGACATTCACTCCAGGAAAACTTAAATTACATAAATGTGCTACATACTTTGGATTATTTGTTAAAATGGTAGATCTATACCATTGAGGCTGACACAGCCTTCATCGAAGAGTATCTGCTACTGAATCATTATGCTGCATTAAATGCCCATGGAGCAGGAAGGGGCAAAGCTTGAAGGATTGTACAGCATATTAAATTTATCTTGGTGAACCTCAGTAGAATGAAGATATCCCACGAAGTTCAAAATGAAGATATAAAATCACAGCTGAAAACAATGGTGTTTAAGTTCCATGCAAACCTGGGAAATAAATGGTAGTGACACAGAAGATAAAAAACAAGTTAATGCACTGTAACTTACTATATGTAGTTTTATGACACACCTGCCCTTGTCTCTCTGCAGTCCCTAATTCAGTTTGAGCATCATTAAATTTAAATATTAGCACATGTTTTAGTAATGAATCTTTTGATATTTCTCATATATACAACAACACAGCAGTGTTGTTAAGTGTGGCCATATGTGTTTTTACTTGAATCCACCCACAGTCCTCCTAACTCTACTCCCATTAAAGAGGTCAACTATGCAATGGCTAGAGCATCCAAGGTGATCATGTAAAGACAACTCATTAAAATAGCCAGCCCTAGACGGTGCATCTATATATGTGCAAAACTACCTAGCTTGATTGCTTTACTCGTGCTGTCTGCTAGTGTTTTCAGGTTCTGTATGGTGGCAGTCCAGATAAAGATTAGACTGCAATCCAATGATACAAGAATGTCAATTAATTTCCTAAGTCTGCAGCCCCAAGGACAAAGTCATTTGCTCTTTGCTTTTTACAGAACTGGACGGGATTTTGTAATTGATGATAATTTAAAAATGTTAGCATTTTTGCTTAAGAGGTTTTCAAAGTATACCATATTGGGTACATAGTTATACTGTTGTAAGTTGTAGCAGACACAAGATTTGTTTTCTTCTGAGTTTTTTTGTACTTTAACTGTTGATAATTCTTCGTTGTATAATGGATTCATTTCTCATAGTCAACAAAGCACATGGCCCAGAGACATCGTTGTTTCTATTGCAATGAACAATAGCAAGGTGAACAAGAATGAATGATGAAAATCTGCTTGTGGTTTGAGTCTTTCTGTGCCCCAGGCTTGTTAAAAAAATACACAGGGCTTCTGTGGACATAAACTTTACATTGGAATCCTTAGTTGTAGATGCAAATATTCAAATAGCACAGTCAAGGATGTCTTCATATAATGAATAATGTAAAGTATATATAATGTCATTCCAGCCATGCTATAGCATTTAGTAGTAAGTTTCTGGTTCTACAAATCCACAACAGGTGAAAATATACAGCAATTTTCTCAATTTCACAGTATTTGGCAGATTTGTAGGTATTTCTAACTTTGTTATCAGTTGTGACAGCGTGCTTACTGTTATTAGTGTGACTGTCATTATTTCCCCAGGTGATTCTGTCTGTCTGTATGAGTGTCATCATAGCAAAATGTGGTCCTGGAGATAAAACCTTCTTCAGCAAGTACTACAAGAGAGATGCTTTACTGTAAAAACACAATACCTTTCATAAACATCAGTCTCAGTTGCAGTTGGATCAAAATGTAGATGGTGTTTGATGAGTGTGGCCTAAATGAGGACTAAATAGTTTATATCTACCATTGTCTCCCATTAGGACACATTGTTCTGCCCTTTGATTTAATTCATTTCCAGCTGAGTATTTCCTGCTTAGTAACATTTAACTGTTTATATAACTTTCATTTTAAATAAAAATCAGGAGCTTAGATTTAGTCTTTGATTTATTTGTCTGACACTTACGCTGCATTTTCATCTTAAATGTCAGTTGCACTTGAACTGCTTTTCATTCTTCTGCAGAGACTTAATGTTCTTTAAGTATCACTTACATGTATTTTTAAATTACTGCTGCTTTCATCTCTTACTTTTCAATTGACAAGATAAATGCTTCACTTACACACTTCACCTTGATTCAGTGCTTACAGTGAAACTCCTTTCATCACATCATTTCAGCTGCTTGCTGAGCTTTATTTAGGATCTGTATTTTGACTGTACCTTAAGCTGTCATATGATTTCACATGTTTTATGTGTCCACTGTAAAATGTCAGGAGCTGTGAGTTGCACAGATGACTCTGCATTTTTCTGATTAAACTCACAAGTAGGTTAGAATCTTTTGACACACACACTTTCCCTTCATTGTACATTATACCTGAAATTGTAGCTTTATTATGGTGGATGGTTAAGTTGACTTCAATAGCCTCCACTGTTGGAGAGTAAATGTATTAACTATAACTACTTATCTTCTCATCTAACTACCTAGTTGTATGTAATAGAGTTACATAGTCCAAGCAGAAGAAAAGTCAGTGTGATCTGCTAGAGTTAGTAAGAAAGACATCTAAGATCATGTATTTTGATTTTCATTAAACATTTTCCACAAATTGGAAAATGAACAAAATCATAAACTACATGTGATCTGTTTGTCAGTTAAACATAAATAATAATAATAATAATACATTTTATTTAAATAGCGCCTTTCAAAGCACCCAAGGACACTGTACAACAGATAAAAACTGGAAATATACACAATGATAAAAATAGAAGATAAAAGTTAAAACATACAGAAATTTAAGAATAGGCAATTTTAAACAGATGAGTTTTGAGGGTGGACTTAAAAAGAGAGAATGAACTAATATTTCTGAGGTCCGGGGGTAGGGAATTCCAAAGTCGAGGGGCAGAGCAGCTAAAGGCCCTCCCTCCCATTGTGATCAGACGAGCAGAGGGAACAGAGAGAGAAAGAGAAGATGAAGATCTGAGGCAGCGGGATGGGAGCTTCATCTGTAATAAGTCAGAGAGGTACGGTGGAGAGAGAGATAAATGTAACAAGAATTTGTTTTAAAAATAGGAAATTAATTAAATATTAGCTTGAATCTAATGAAAAAAATTAGTAGTACAAACTGCTTTTTTTTTGGGGGGGGGGGGGGGGGGGTGTGCAGTGTTATTGTAGAACACAACTTTTATTTTACTGCCTTGCATTTTTTCATGCTAATCTCCAGTGACACACCTGAGGAAACATATGGAAACCTGTAGAAGATTTAATTGTTCAATCAAATAGTAATACAAACAAAGAATTCAAATACATATACTAGCTTAGTAGTTTAATTAGGCAATTCAAATATTTATCTTAGTTATTAAATTTTTAACAATTTGTAAGTTATTCCTAAATCTCAGTAACCCTGAGCTTTATGTCCCAATAAGACTGCTCAGAGTTTAGTGTTCTTCAGTGAATGTCCAAGCAAAAGTAATTTACAAAGAGCTCTGTGAGTGATAAAATTGAATCAATCTCACCTGGAATTGTGCCCGATTCCAGCGGAGAATCGAGAGTCATGTGCTGAATAGGTAGACCTAGATGAACTGTCTAATTATTTCAAATGCTAATTTAGCTGTGAAGCAGCCAGCATTTGTTTATCTTTCTCTCAGCGGGTGTCCTAGAAACCCCACTTACCCAAACACGGCAGCTTGTTTCACTGGGAGTGGATTAAAAGTTTCTGTCTTCTGAGCATCTGTTCAGTGCAGCAGGAGATGCCATGTCTCCCCATAGCTCCAGACAATTCATGCAAGAGACCATATTCACATCTCTGAGAAATATGAATAGGGACACAATGTTTGAAGGCACAGAGATTTCCAAACTGCGTATCCTATAAAACATTCCACATTTTCAGTGTTTAAAAAAAACATACAGCTGGGAGATAGACACAAGAGGAAATGCCCAAAACACTTTGCTTTCTCATATGCACTTATTTCCCTGTAGGTTGTCCCAGTAAGGAGTATGGAGTGGTTTGGAAGGTTGAGATGTTCATTGCAGAAAATACTTGAAAGAAGGTGGTTTATAACTGACTCTTCAGAGGCACTCAGTTTGAAGTAAATTGGGTTTAGCTTGTGATTTTTTTTCTGTCACTGTGAAGAAAAAAATAGATTTTGAAATTTACTGTTTATTGTCCTCCAAAAGAGCATATAAAGTTTATTGTAAGATTGTAAGAATGACAGTTTTTAACACGTCATTCCGACAGTTGCGTTGCTTTGTTGTCACTTAATAATCATCTCTCAGAGATGAAAATGTCTCATTAGCTACATTATGTCTTCATCTCAAGAAACCACATATTTGTAATAATTGCGTTTATCATATGACATAAGTCCATTTTTCAGTTCAGAATTTAGCCTGGTATGAAAAATGCCAGGAAATGGAGTAAAAGAATGTGCAAGACAGTTTTTTTTAAAGAAAAAAAGAATTCATAACCCATCCTTTTTCACACCATTGTGTGAGAGGTCAATTCACTTAATGAGTTAAAATGACATCAATGAGTACACGACCTTCAATATACAAAAAAGAGAGGGAATTAATGAATAGCAGGAATGTCAGTGTGATAAATCAATATTAAACACACTTTTAAAGTAATAGCAATTTCACAATGCCATTGTGATTCACTGATAAAATGTCATAAGGTTGAAATTCAGCACTGAAAAACACCCCTTTATTTCAGTATTACTGCAGGACATATTGTGCTACTAGTGTCTGCTAATCAGAAATGTGCCAAAAATTATACTGGTATTTTTTTTCCTTAGTTGGGTTTTTTTGTTTGTTTGCTTGTTTGTTTTTAGTTATTATAGGCTACAATTAAGCTTCATGTCTTGGCTATGCAACCAAGCTGTAAATCTTTCTCTGGAAACCATCTCTGTTTATGCTCTATTGTCTGCTGTGTATGATAAGAGCAATTTATCTCAATATTTGCACTGTATTAGCTACAAGATGATTATACTGCTATAGCAGCCACATGGCAGTATGATTATATTAAACTGAATGCTGAACAGAAACTCTGAGTTTGAAATGTGAATGAGAGTTGTCAGCCATTAACCATGCTATGCATTACAGCATAAACAGTCGTTTATGTAACCTGTACAAACATCGCGAGTTTGACTTTGCTTTGACTACTGTTTCTGATGATGTTTTTTCTCTGGCTAAATGACATGTAGAAAAGAGTATAATTAGTTGGCTATTTGGTATTAACCCATGACAGCGTTATTATTCAATTAGCAAGTTCTGGTCTTTCTTTTAAATTTTCATAAAAAAATGGCTTGTGGCAAATTGTCACCAGTGTAATGCTTACTATTTTAATTCAGTCCGTGTTCAAATCAACAGTGGTACTGAAAGAAAGAGAGAAAATATTCATTTTAGCCACTATGCATTTTTTTTAAGTTTGAAATACACTTCTTGTACACAAAATTGTGGAAAATGTGACCTAACTATAAAGGCATGTGAAAAAGTCAACGAGAGAATGATTAAAAAAGCAAAGAATTAAGGTGTCGAAGTAGCCCGGTCCAAAAGCTCAACTCAAGCAAGACACTTTCCAGTGAACATTGTTTCAGAATGTCATGAACTTAAACATTTAACATGCTAACTGAGGCCTGTATAGTCTGAGATGTAGCTCTTGGCAGTTTTTGCAGTTTCTCTCAGCACTGCATGTTCTGACCTTGAGGTGAATTTGCTGGGATGCCCTCTGATCGGGAGATGATAACTCACACCTGAATGGTCCAAATGACCAAGTCCAGACCTCAATCCAATTGAAATGCTGTGGCAAGACCTAAGGAGTGCTGCGCATAAATGAATGTACACAAACTGAAGCAACATTGTAAAGCTGAGAGACTAATGCAGTCATACAGAAAACGACTGCTTCTTGTTAGTGAAGCTAAAAGTGCTTCTTTAACTTCAGACAACTGAATCATGGTCCCGTACATTAATATTTCTTAATCATTTTTAGACTTTCTACCACTGATGGAAATTTAAATTACATGATTTAAACAAATATTTGAGTATACTCTTTTCAGAATAAGGACAGATGAGACACATGATTGTATTTTTAAAAGCTTTGTCTGGTAGTTTTCTACTTTGTGTTTGATTCAAATCTGAGGCCATATTTTTAGGTCTTCTACAGAAACTGATTGTAAGCTTATTCACATCAAACAGAAGGATGGTAAATAGTTCTGAAATCCTTGAACATGCATTTCATATTTCCTGATTGCATTATGTTGTAAAGTGACTTCTTGCTGTTATGTAATTTGTGGATATTTGTCCCAGAATTTTAAAACATAAACACATTTATTTATGACACAAAATCCTGTACCAGAGATTTTAGGGATGTAGCAATTAACATATTTCTTTGCTGTGTTTTGAGATGATTTTGGAACAAAGTCTTTATATTGCCAGAATAAAAAAAGGTTTCTGAATTACACTACACAGCCTATCAGGAAAGCCTACACTAAACATGCATGAAAGAAGATTTATATTGATTGAACCTTGGACACGACAGCAAATTTCAGCACAATGCAGTGTTTTTATCCAACTAGAATAATTGAGGGATCATGGCGATATTGTTGTTTTTCCTCATGTATTGAGGATTTGGAGAAGATGTACATCTAGCTTGTACATTGTGGTCGTGCCAATGAGTCATTTAGTCCGACACACTGACAGAAATCTGCATTCATCTTCCTGAGATTAAGTGAAGCGTTCGCTTTGCTTGCCACATATTTGATATCAAATCCATATAAGCTGTTCCTTACCCCCTTTCACGTTTGTGAAAATTTGTGGACACAGCCAAAAACAACAGTCAGGCTGTTTTGATTCAAGGCATCAGCTCTGAGATCCCAGCACTTCTTATTGTACCGCCTTGTTTTTTTGTTTTTTGTTTTTTACAGAGAATAAACATGGATTTTCTCATCTGTATGAGGAATGTGAACAGAGCCTGAGTCGATATTGGGGAGAAATCCGAGTGCATTAGGATGTAGGGCAGGTAGAACAATTTAACTCATATTAAAATACATATTTTTTTGTTGTCATCACTTGCAGTTAGGTCAAATATTATGTAATGTGCATTGGATAGTTTATCTGCATTCTCCATATCAATTTCCATTCAAAAACATAAACCCCTCAGTGCTTCTCTAGGGGGAAAAAAATCACTTGTCAGTTTCTAAACTTTTATTACAGTCAGACCCTTTTTGTTCCAGTCTTACCTTAGCTTATCTTCTTTACCTAATGGTGTTGATTTATTTCAGTTTTCTTATCTTAGAAACTGTGCAGTATTGACAGAGCTAATTAAAGATTGTAGCAAGTGAAAATAAAAAGTCAATTCACAGGTCTTAGCAATACTATCCCAGCTACCATAAAGTGAACAGAAAAGTACACAAAACATAATTAAACAATACACAAACTCACAAAAACCATCATCATCCCAGCCAGTCCCCACTGGTTACAAGAGCATCTTTATTACTTACCA
Source organism: Mchenga conophoros (assembly GCF_057382185.1). Lineage (NCBI taxonomy): Eukaryota > Metazoa > Chordata > Actinopteri > Cichliformes > Cichlidae > Mchenga > Mchenga conophoros. Next base: position 21,793,186 of record NC_140541.1, read on the forward strand.
TTTTAACTGAAAGATTGATCATCAGTTGATTCACACTGTGCAGGTTAGAATGAATGTGTACTGGTGGAACAGATGGAGACAGGTGCACAATCTCTTCATTTGTTAGTTAATTGTTTATGAACGCTGCCTTAAAATAAATAAATAAAAGTTAATGCTTTTAAATAAAAGCTTTAATTTGGAGGTGGGATAGGACACGATGAAAAGTCCTGTAATAATGTTGTGTAATCGCCATATTAAAAGGCAAACAAATGTGATGGCCAAGGTAAGAGGTGAATATGTGGTGCTCTCCAAGGTGCTGTACGTGCAGCTGTCAGTGGCAGAGAAAATGTCTAAGCCTCTCACTTTAGCTTGCACCAGGTGTTAGTGTTACTTATTAGCAGCAGCTTATGAGACAATATCTTAGCTGCAGTTCAAACACTGAACTCACCTGTGTATGTGTGATGTGTGTTTTTGTCTCTTGGTTGCGAGACTTAAGAGGTTGTTACTATGCCTTTCTTCACCTTCTAATGTTCTCATAATAAGCACTGTCGGTGTCACAGCACTCAGTGTTTCTCTTCTATTAAGTTCTGTTTGTTTTGTTCTGAACCGTTTGTGTGACAGTATGCCAAAGTTATACTTTTGTCACCTTGACGGCTGAAGTGTTTATTGTTTCGACAAGTAGGTTCTGTGATTTTGACAAGATAATAAAGTTAAATGCTACTGCACTTCATGTTCTTGAGTCTCTGACCTAGTGTTTGGAGTTTTTTAAAGTTGTATTTTAGGTTAGCTTTTGTGGGGGGGTTTCCATGAGTATATGTCCATGAGTTTTCAATTCATCTGACCTCTCCTGTATCCCCGTTTACTGTTATCAAGTCTTAGTCTCTGTGGTAGGCATTTTTCTGTGTCGGTACTTCCTGTTTGTTTTGGTAGCTCTTGTCCCATGTGCCTTGTATTTACTTTTGCTTCCCTTGTCTTGATAATGTCTGATTAGATTCAGCTCTGTACCTGGGTGTTTCCCATATTCTGGATTACCTCATGTTTCTATTTAAAGCAGAACTTTGGCTAACTTTATGCTTTGTTGTTTCCCCAGACAGTGTTTCACTTTGTTTTTACGTATGAACTCTGATTAGCCAGAATAAATGGCTCACTTTTTACTTGCAGTCTGCCTCGTCCCATGTCCAAGCTTTTGGGTCCACATTTTAATGCTTCTATGACATCATGTTTACTACTCTACATCACTGGCTGGTTTGGGAATGCCTTGAAATCCCAGAATAACTGTGGTAAGTTAGAGCAGCATATTACTATGTAGTTAGGAAACTTGAAAGCCATCTTGGCTGCGATTAATTCTTTATTGTATTAAAATTATTCATCTGGATGAAATCATCCCCTGGGTTTCAAAGTTGGATACATTAAAGTGTGACATGTCCAGGTCAAAATGTCTCACTATAAAAGTAGAGCACAGAATTCATGAAAGGAACCACTAAAGGATGAAGAGACTAACGACTAATTCTATCATCCCTTTACTGAATGTCAAAACAGGGGGACTACATTTGTTTTTGGGGAATAGTGTTTGACCAGTTGCAAACATAAAAGGGAGTACAAGTATATGTTGATGCTGTGATTAGCAGTGTTTTTATTATGCAATTTCTCGGAACCTCTCAAAGGACACGATCGACATGAACATACATTAAGAATTCTAAAAAATAATGACCGTCTTTCATGTGGGGAACTGAATGTGGCCTCATAAAGCCAGAATACAGGCACTTTAATCAGTAAAGCAGAACATGCCTCAGTGTTGCCCTTAAACCTGAACCCCTTGGATTTGGATATTTAATTGAAGATCTTCCAGTGCTACCATCTGAAACAAGCCGGTGTCACTTTTAAAGAACTTTCGAAATGTGGTAACCCATCCCACTGGAATCCTTTGCATAGTGATGGGAGCCACGTTAATCCACTGTTGATCTACCCAGGGATTAAGCTCTTCCAAAATCAATAAAACTGTGAAAGCTTGCCTTCTGGTCTTAATCAAATCCTTTACATTCGTGACTTATACAGTTTGATACTACAGAACCTGATAATTTGCTTCTGTATCAGATGAATGTAGTGAAAAAATATCAACATTTGCATTTTCTAAGCTCAGCAGAATTGCCACCTCCCCAGTGGAGCATAAACGTGCAGGCCAAGTAAAGGTTTGTTAAATTGCAGATATTAGGAAAAAAAATCCAAGTGTAACAGACTGCATTCTATAATTCACACTCACGAAAAACAATGGGATATACCCACAGGCATTTATGGCAGCGATTCAATTTTAAAGTCGGCTCCATATCTTCCCATTTTTAATCCAATAGCACCTACAGGATGTTTTATGTATTTGTTACTTTCTACCAGGTTGTATCTCATATGCAGGTGCCGACCTGCTACACTGGATGAGGCTCGATTCCACTCCACGTTTTGTGTCCCGCTTTTGCCCTGCCGGTGCATCTGAACACACAGCGCTCTCCTCCACAGAGCATTTCCACTTCAACGCAGCTACAATGGGCTTTCTTTGCTGAGCGAAGTTGAGTCAACAAGCCGGGAAACGCGCTCCTTGGATTCATGTGGCACCTTTACGCTCACAGCTTTCTTTTCTACTGCGCCGAGGGACTTTCAACTGAACTCGGTGGCGATACAAACCCGTTGTGCTTTGGGGGATGTGTTAAGAGACTATAGTTGAGTTTCAACCACTAAAAACGACCAGTCATTAAATAGTCTACCTGCGAATCTGCTGCAGGAGGGGGGAGTTTTGCCAGCAAGCGGGACACTGCAGAGTACCTAAACAGTGAGGGATCTGTACAGAAGTGAACGATGCTCAGACTGGAGACCATCATTTGCACTTTTTCTGTGCTGTCTGTTGCGGCAAGAGCCGAATTTAAAGCGAGGAATTGCAGCGAGGTGAGGGAGGCTTCCATCGCGAAAGGCTTTGGCTTCTCACATGTTCCCCATCAGGAGATCCCAGGTAAGGGTGGACTGAGTTACTGGCTCACGACCTGCCGGTTACAGCATCCGAAATGATCGGGAATATGCAGCGACTTTTACAAAATAAAATAATAATAGTAAACGCGTCTGTGTTAAGTGTTTATATCTGAGAGGAAAAGTTAAAAATACTCAGCAGTCCTATTGCAACTCATTTAAGACGCTAAATCGTTTTAATGCTGCAGGGGTACGCTACTGCGACTGCACCACGTCCAACTAATCGGTTCCAGCTTTTCAACCACCTGTCACTCACAAAGTACCTGCTGTGATTTTCACTCACTGAAGTTAACTTTATACAAATGTGAGCTACTTGATTTCCAAAACGCTCCTGACTGACTACCTGGGGGTAGTGAGCTTCCCACAGCTGCTTGGAGAGATCTGCTCTAATCGGGAACCCACGCATGTAAACTGCCTGAACGCATAACTACAGGCTTATTTAGTTATATATATATATATATATATATATATATATATATATATATATATATATATATATATATATATATGTGTGTGTGTGTGTGTGTGTGTGTGTGTGTGTGTGTGTGTCATACCGGCTATCCTGCCCTATCAATGCCGAGTGTGAAATGTGTCTGCATGTCTCCAGTAGAGGTTTCTGACGGTGAAAACCAAGTAAGGGAGCCCAGTGAGTGGACAGCTGTACAGATTAACTCCTGTCCTGTGAAAATTGGGTGATTAGATAAAATGAAGCTCATGCAATGCTCAAGCAGTAGACCACAACCGCTGCTCACTTCATTTGGCATTGCATGGTTTCTGCCACAAGCCTAATAAGTAATTATCTTAAATATACCTTGTGTGAAATAAGGCAGGCCCGATGCATCCCTACTGGCATGTAAAACCAGATTTTATGATGTTTTGTTGAAATCTTTCTTGGTGTTCTCTGGCCTTGATTACACATTACACACATGATTTGAAAAATGACTTAAGGTTACAGCGTCAGTGTTTCGCTGCAGCGATACTTAAATTAAATTGGTCTGTTTTTCAGGCATAGTTTGGATATAAATATCATTATGTCATCAGAACAGGAGTATGGATGAGAGGCAGTCTCCCCTTTCCGCCTCTTTCATTGAATTGTCTCTCCAGGTCGTCATTGTTATGCTTCAAGGCCAATCAATTATTCTTTCTATAAATCAGGGAATCTGGCACAAGTAAAAGGCTGCATATTTGATAACAGGCACACCTGTTCAGAGACGGGTTGAATAACTAACTGATTAAATCCGTTGGATCTGTGTCTCTGACATCAAAACTAATCTCTGGAATGAGTGGAAAAAATCCAATCTGTCTCTTTCCTGAATTATGTCACCCTGAATAAAAGTCTTTTGATCTTCTCTTTGAATGAGTCACAACCTTACATGTCTTCGGGAGAAACGCTTTATCAACAACTCAGCAAATTCGCACAGTGATAGACATGTCCTCTGGGCTCAAAGCTCATTGCCTCTTACTCATGCAAACAACTTTCAAGCCAAGCCAGATCTTGCCTAAAATAAATTTGCAAATTCCTTTTGATTAAAAGTTGATTAAAATCGTAACATTGTCCTATCAATAAATAAATAAATGAAAAAACCTTCAAGTTGCTTCTTAGCAGAAATGTAGTAAATGCAGAGAGCTTTCTTTTTCGCTATGTAAGTTTATATTAGTCTGAACTGATTTAAAATTTAATCTCGTGGCTGGCACACGACTTGTTTGCACTATTTTACTTAATCTCCTGAAAATAGAGCCTTTGGTTTAATAGCTGATTTGGGGATAAATGACATCATTTGGACTATAATTGAGTAATATAGCTTATTAAAATATGTGTATTTTTTTTAACATTATAGACAGTGGTGGTGCTGTGCACTGTTGCCTCACATCTAGGGTGTACTGGGTTTGAATCCACAAGCTTACTTTACTTTACTTTACTAAGCTACTTTGGGAAGGTTGCATGTTCTCCCTGCCTATGTATGGGCTGTCTCCGGGAACTCCGGCTTCCTCTCGCACTCCATGAATATGAGCGTTAATGGTTTTCTGTCTCCCTGCGTGTCAGCCTCACGACAGACTACCGATCTGTCCAGGGTGTACCCTTCCTTTAGCTCTAATGACAGCTGGGATAGATCCCAGCTTCCCTGGGGTTAAGAAAATGGATGGATGGATATATTTTTATGAAATTCACTTGGCAGATGTTGTTAATAATGCAGCATTATCTGCTTTTAGCTTCGGCCCCTTTTTAGTTATTTAGTTTTTTCACTGAAATGTCATTCATTTATATTACACACATGATGTAGAGGTAGTGGTGTAGTCAATGAGTGTGTCAAGGGCACGTTACTGTTCACATTTTATGATTTGTGGAGTTTACAGACAGATTGCAAATGACATTAACACCAATTCACAGATTAATGCGAACTTAAATACTGTTTTTGTGCAGTTCGTGATGACTTGAAGAGCTGTTTAGGACGGACGACTTGATCATTAAAGTTACAAAAAATTTTAAGTTACTTTAGAGCTTCAAAAGCTTCCTGTTTTGCTGTTTGTGCCAGTCTCACAACTGCCATCACACTCTATTAAAATCACTGACGATTTAGGGGAAATCTCAAACTTATTACTGGTCCACCTCCACAAATGGTGCTTTCACTGCTGCTGCTGCATGCTGTGCATTTTTTGTTGAATGGTCTCACTTGGCGGTTTGATTTCTTGAAGTCTGTGACAGACGGATGTGTGTGTGGTTTTGCTGCTTTTGATGTGATGCCGTTAGAGACTGGAAAACATATTTGGGAAACTCTGTATTTGTAAAGTTGTGTTTTTATTAAATTAGATTGTACTTATATTTAAATGAATCAAATTAGAATACTATTGAAATATATATCTATTACTTTTTTATATTACCCAAACTTTTTCTATAAGATTGGCCAATATGAGTAATTCACTGCAACCACTGCAATTTTAATAGAGTGAAAATAATAACCGTGAAACATCAGGGTGCTATTGTGAGAGTATTTCTGTACTACTTAAAATGTTGAAATAACTACCACGTCTTCTCCTGGAGTTGAAATGAAAAGCTTAGTACCCCAGATTTTCTGTGTGTGTTTTCGTATGTGTGTGTTTGTGTTTGGGCTCAATAGAGGAACCAGGTCAGGGGGAATGACAGCACTGGAGATGGTGTTATTGACAAAAATGTTGTTATGATCCAAAGCCTGAAGGCTCAGCGAGTACAGTAATTCCACAAGACTTAACTGATGATTCTTTCTGCTGACCAGACCGGGCTGGAAGCTCGTATACTGTGAAGATATTTAAAATAGGAATGAACTTATGAATTGCAAAGTCTTTGGAGTGTTTGCACATCTTAAAATATGAACCACCCTCTCAGAAGACTTTAATTATATCTGTTTAATTTAATTGTAAGAAAATTAATTATATTTTGCCTCTAAAATCCACTTTTTTATTGCTTGTTAAAGTTAAGACCTGCACTCAGTCTTATCTGCTGTCTCCGTTTCCACTCAGTCGATTACCCGATGTCTGAGACGTGGAGAGTGAGTCATATGGCAGACTGCGGGATTCAATGGAACTTCTTAGGATGTCATATACTATGCTATCATTTGACGTCCAGCTCTGTTTACTGCCAGTCAGGAGATGGAGGTGGGACAGAAATAACGGGTGGTAATATTTTATGTGATCTTTGGCTGCCTGCGCGAGGCAAATGATCTCTACTGAAGCATGTAATGTGCACAGGTCTTCTACTGTCATGTAATGGGATGGAGGGGATTAAAAAGGGCTAAATGGCAGTGCCTGCAAAGGGAATGGCCAGGTGACTTTGTTAGCCCCTGCAGCACACTCCACTGTTGCTGTGATGTATTGTGAAATTATTGCGACCTTCCTGCCAGTCACACATGTTGAAATAGATTTGGGGGTGAGGTCCTGAAAGGGATAATGGCTTCCGATGGCATGTTTTACCTTTTTTACATTTTACTCTACAAACATCGAAGTATTTGTGATAAAAATTGTGGATAAATGGACTTTTGAGATCCACGGGAGTTGTTTTGTTTGTATTTGGTAGCCCCAGGCTTTGAGTGTATATGTTGCTAACGTAATGTAAATGTGTCCCACTGAGAAGCAGAGGGGGGCACTAACAGGGAAATAAATAAATAAAAAAAAATCCAAACAATCATCATTTTTCTCATGGCAGAGGGGAATTCTCGCTGTCTGCATCCCTATGTCATCAATCATACTTATGGATGCCAAAATGGCCTCATGATGGGCTCTCTCTGCGGGTGTTTCCTGTGAGAGCTGCAAGAAACTGTGTCCTGCAAGTCTTTTAGGGTTGCAGCGCTAAAAGCATAACACCACCAGAATCAAAGTACATCAAAATAAATTTAAGAAATGGAAATTTCTAAAAGTTTTTTATGCAGAATGCACAAAAGTACAAACTCCTGGCCCTGAAGTGGATTAACACACAGTTGTTGTTGTTTTTAAGTGTTAGCCTTATACATAAGTTTTAATACTTTATAAGCTTAACACTTAAAACAGACAAAACATACTCCAAGTGCAACTTAATCGGTTACACAAATGTGCTGTAAATGTAAATGTGGAGACAAAAAAAAGTGATGAGCAATGTTGCAGTAGACTAAAAATGTTTCTGCTTATTTTCCACAGCAACTTCAAAATTCATAAAGCACTGAACAACAGCAAGTAGCGCAAAAAATTACTTCAACATTTTCTGCCGGAAAACATTTCTAGGAGAAATACTCAGAAATGTAAGATGACCGTACCAGTTATGAGGCTGAGGTTGCTGTGGATGCACGGGTCAAAAAAAAGGACTTTTATTTAAAAGGGTTTGTGTCCCCATCCATCCATCCATCCATCCATTTCTGTTGCTTATTTGGGTCCAGACTGTGAGAGCAGTAGCCTAAACAGAGTCACCTAGAACTTTCAGCCACTTCCTTCAGCTCTTCCAGAGACACATTAAGTTGTTTCCAAGCTAACTGACAGGTGGAGTCTCTCCATGATGAGGCCCCAACCTAACCTGGAATGATCACTCATAAATCAGCACCGACCTATCGATTTTGGCGATCGTGGCTCAAGAGTTGGGAGTTCGCCTTGTAATCGGAAGGTTGCCGGTTCGAGCCCCGGCTTGGACAGTCTTGGTCATTGTGTCCTTGGGCAAGACACTTCACCCGTTGCCTACTGGTGGTGGTCAGAGGGCCCGGTGGCGCCAGTGTCCGGCAGCCTCGCCTCTGTCAGTGCACCCCAGGGTGGCTGTGGCTACAATGTAGCTTGCCATCACCAGTGTGTGAATGTGTGGATGACTGGATGTGTAAAGCGGTTTGGCGTCCTTAGGGACTAGTAAAGCACTATACAAATACAGACCATTTACCATTTAAACTTGGTTGTTTTAGTTTACTGTCATGGACTAGACTTGTGTGCTGTCCAGGTTGCATACTGTCGCTTGTCCCATGACAGCTGGGATAAGTTTCAGCCCCTCCACAACATTAATTTGGATAAGCCATTAAGAAGCTACTTTCAGCTGCTCCCTTATTCACAAGGGGTTGCCACACTGGGCAGCTCTGCATATTTGATTTCGTAGATTTTTACACTGGATGTCCTTCCTGATGCATCCCCCAATGCATTTATACTAAGAAACTTGATGGACTGATTTTTGTTCTCCAAGAGCTAACTTAGTTGAATTTAGGGCAATAATATTTTATTAGTTAAATAGATCCTTTCACAGGTTTGCCTACATTTCATAAATCATTTCAGTCGGATACGAGAAAGAACTTCTGGCAGAAAGACTTGTTTCTTGCATGTGCACAAGCAAGTCCCAACCAGGTGTCCCATTGAAAAAAAAAATCTTTGGTGTCTGTGCTTCTTGTCACATGTTTCTCTGTTTGCTTGCCTTGTGAGTATTTATAGCACATTTCTGTATATGCTTTTGATGAGTATTCTTGTAGCTTATGTCTTGTAAAATTGATAAGGATTATTTGTTTGTGCTTGCGTGGTTTATCTATTTGTGTATTGCTTATTTAAATGGAACTATTTGGATTTAAATTGGTACTGCATGTTTTATTGAACAGTTTTGTTTTCATGCATATAGTCTTTGTTTTAGCACCATCATCGTTTGATATACACAATATTTATTTAGTTGTGTGCAAGCCATTTTTTTTCTTCATATGCACTATTCAAGAGGGCTGCTTGCACAATCACCCTCATAAAGCCATGCACTGAGTTTATTGTATCTGACCAGCAGTCCAAGACCAAGTTATTTTATTCTGCCTGTCTGGAACCTACAGTTTATGCAACAATGCACTCCTCTCAGATTTTGATGAATTTTGATGTGTTTGTGTTTCTTCAGGAAGGAGGGGAACTGATGTCTTCAGGGTTACTGATATTTTTTTTAACACCAAAAGTACTCTTTGGATAATATTCCTAAACCCTAATCCTGTTTGTGACCCAAACTTTCTGTTTATTTTGTTTGTGGCCTCCAGCAGGGTTTATGTCCAACTTTCTGCTGCTCATAACTCCAGTTGTTGAAATTTTAATACATCCTACACATTTAAAAACCAAACGGGGTTCAGGTGGCAGATATTAACAATGCTGTTTGTTTGACTAATTCACAGTCCATATTATGTGAATAAGTAAATTATTGAGATATTTCCAGGTACAAGTCACTTTTTATTACTATGTAGCAGAAACCTGTTCATTTTTTTTCCATTTGTTTTTTTTTTTTTTTCCATCCATCCATCCATTCGCTACCGCTTATCCATTTCAGGGTCACGGGGGGCGCTGGAGCCAATCCCAGCTGTCATAGGGCGAGCTTCTAGGCGGGGTACACCCTGGACAGGTCGCCAGTCTGTCGCAGGGCTAACACACAAGGACAGACAACCATTCATACTCACATTCACTCGCACATTCATACCTAGTGGCAATTTGGATTATCCAATTAACCTATCCCTATTTTTCTTTTGTTGCAAAAATTTAGTTTTAGTAAAATGTACTGGGTTATTGAAGCTTGTCCAAATGCTGTAAGGCTGGCATGCCTGGTTTATATTGCTGACACACAGCTATACATTACTAAAGGAATATGCTGCTGCCTCGGGGAATTAACATTTTCTAAACTTATTTACAATAAATATGTGAAAAACAATACACAGATTCTCGTGAAATGGCATTGCAATCATCGTTTAATGGTTTCAGAATCATTTGAAATGTGGACAAATGAGTTCTCCTGCAAGAAATGAATGGATGTTATTTTGATCTATTAGTTCCTGTCAACAACTGTCCAATTAAATTCTAACCTGGAGCCACAATGAAAGAGCCTTTTCATTTCTGTTTTAAGAAACTGACATAAACACATTTTCGCTTGTCACTCATGCTGTTTTGTTCTTTTTGACCATTATAGGCTACCATTTTGGAGATCTGTTTACACTGTTTCCTGTAGTTGACAATATTTCATTGTCTCTTTTTTAAGACATTCACAAAAACAATCCTCTGGATCAGTGTGTTTTTCACTGACATTAGTATCAAAATTCTGGCGTTGGACTGCGGCGTATACCCAGTACTTTTTCCCAACATCACATCTAACAGTCAAAACTTAGCCATCATGAAACAAAGCTAACTCGAATGCCTTGTTGCTGCTGTTGGATCTATCTTTAGCAACTCCTGTCTTGTTGACAGCGTCTGACTAGACATGATGCGTAACTGGAGTCTATACTTGCCTTTACACTGCTCTTGAGGATAGTTCAGTGTGGTGTGTAGCAAGCCACCAATGGAAGCTATGTACTTGTGCAGCAGAGCTGTATCCTTTCCTTCTCAGGCAACAAGGCCACTGGCTTGAGGACACTTACACTGTAGCAAGGTATAATGACCGGTGCCTGTATTCTAAACTGTAAACTGAGTGAAAGGTAACGATCAGTGCAGGTCTCAGGGCCTTGAGGGTCTCTAAACAGCCACCAGCTGCTACCTGTAGTGTGTTTATGTGCCATGCTCCACTTAGCAAACTGATGCAGATGAGAGAGGCTTGCCTCCTCACTTCTCATTCTCAGGGGCTTCTAGGCATGCATAGATCGAATATCCACACTGGATTCCTCCACTAGGCTTTTTATTATGCACTCCTCAATAAATGTCAAAGCTAGACATAGTGCTACATATGCTGATTATTTCTGCACTTGTCATTCCTAAATGTGCCGTACACGGTATTAGGGAAATCCATACATTAATTTTAACTGTAATGATATTGGTGTACTTTGCTGAAGGGTATATGGTACATAAATATCCCCCAGCTATTACCCTCAAGGTCAAACATATTTTTTTATTGCATATGTATATATGTATTCTTGTCAAAGATTTTTGTAAAGATGAGTCTAGTCCTTGTCATGATTTACTTGTATCGAATTTCCTTATTAATGCTTGTGGTTTTTTTGTTTTTTAAAATTATTATTATTTTGTAAAATTTCATAAAGTGGTTAAAAAATGCACACTACATTCCCCACTTAAAAGTCGGTACAGTTTTGAATTATATTTGAGAAATTCTCATGTCTAAAAAGCTGGAGGCACTTTTGCTTCATTCACTAAAATTTACTGAAAAAACCTTTAGTAGGCAACAGTTCAATTGTTAATCTGAAACTGTAGTCATCTCCAATCTTCCCAGAAACCTGATGAGCAGGAGTTTTATGTTAAGATGCAAACAATCTGTTAGAAAAAAATATTTATATAAATGTGGAAAACTCATCTCTTCACAAGTTTTCCAAAGCCTTTAAAGAAACAGGTTGTTTTTTCTCCACTCCTATATTTCTTTCCTGAAAAATATTTTTTATAGTACATTTAAAAACATTTCAATATGAAAAGCTATACCTTTGAGTCAACGTTTGACTGTTTTATCACGCACGCAGCCTTGCACATGGCATGTTGCAGAGGAATAGTTTGACATATTCAAAATATATATATATATATATACTGACACATTTGCTAGGAGTATGAAACCGCTCCAACATCTTTATTCCTGTCCTTTTTCCCTTCACGCTGACTCTCCTGAGGATGAAGAATACCATCATACCATTGTACTGTGCTGCTTTTATTGTAGACTGTTTTATGTCAGTGAGAATTCATTTCCTCTTGAACCTGTCCTCATTCACCCAAGGACATATACCCCTCTGTATCAGCATCCCCCAGTTATTTAAAACATGAACATGCCTTTCATAATAACTTCTGACATGACCCAAAATGTGATAGGAATAATTTCATTCAATTTTTGATTGATGCAAGTTCCAACTTGAGCAAGAAACTTGGCTATTCTGTACACAAAACCCTCTAGAGACGTTATTAAAAGTGTGAAGGTGTGTGGAATACAGCGATTTAAAGATCCATGATGATGTTCATATTCAATGAATATCTCTTGTTGTATAGTTCCTGACGATATGATCTTGTCTTGTCAAAGTCTGATTACCCATTGGTTAAGGGGCCTGTTTCGGTGTGCTGTAGAGAAAGTGGGATGAAGCAGAATGCATATTACATTGAAATTACCAGTATGCATGCCTTGGGTGTCTAGAAGCATAGGCCATCAGCTAACATTTGCTGACATTTAGCTAATGTCCTATTCTTTCAGACATCCAAGGCACTTAACATACATAGTTTGAGTGTAAGAGGCATTTGGTTTCTGCTTCATTGTTAGAATGGTGATTTACAGCAACCTTTAAGTCTAACCTATTGATTTACTTTTAATAAGAAGGTGAAACAAGTGAGCTAACTAGATTTGGTTGGGATCACATCTAATGAGCCCCTTACAACATATCTCTTCCATATATGATGCTCATGAGACAAGAAGATAACATATCACATTCATGTATTCATATGTTATCCACCCACTCACTTACTTTTTTCTTTTTATTCTTTTTTTTTTAACTCATTGTTGATTCATACCTCCTGAGACATCACAGTAATCAGGGTTATTAATTTGCAGCATCTTGTGCATTGAGTTTGTACTTTGCACTTAACATGATTGTAATAAAAAATGACCACATGGGCAGTCAAAATCTTTGGTCTAAATTTGCAAAAAGATACCTCAGATAAAACAGAATTGCTTAGGCTCGGAGGTGTGAAGGAGCAGTTTATTTAGATTAGGAGGGATTTTGGATTTTAAATGTCTTCAATATTTTAGTGCAGAATTGAATAGTTGACAGCTTTTCCAGTCTTGGATAGATTTTTGCTTGGATTAAACCACGCAAGGAAATGTCAGATCACAGTAAGTGGAGCAGAAATTTATGAAATTGAAAAGAATTTGCTTTATTCCATTTGTCTTATGCCCTGGTGAGTTGTATTTGCCTGAATTTAAACAAACTTACACACAATGATCACCTAATGGGTTTTTACCCAAATGGTGATCGAGGTCATATTTGTTGTTTTACTGATGCTTTTTTCTGTTTTCATAAAAATCGTTACTCTCAGAGCATTGGTCAGATTTCAGCAAATCTTGCAAGCAATGTTCACCAGAAGCTTCTTCACCATAACTGTTTTGTTTTTTTAACATAAACTCATGGCCACAATTGGCAGTTTTACAAAATTTAATTTCTGGTGTATTAAACAATATTTAATTTTAATTGTTTGGCAAAGTTGTTAACATAGGATTCTCAGTGTTGATAAATTTTGCACAAAATGATGAAAAACTTTGTTAAATACCAAATGACGGAATCAATGTGATTTAGCTCTGCCACATATGCTGCATATCACTTGCATTCGGTTAGATGGAAATGATCATTATCTTATTGGTTATGATCGTCACCACTGTTGGTCCCACATCTGAAATATGGACTTCGTTTCACTATTATGCTATCATCTGGTCAATGGTGTGACATACAGAATTTCATTTGTCTAATGGCTGGCTGCTACTGATCATATACTCGTGAACTCAAGCAGTTTCATTGATGAACAAGATTAATTTGCTGTGGATATATAAGCCTCCTTAACTTCTCAGTGGATTTTAATTCACACTTTGCAAAACATCCAACAAATGACAAGAATATCTATTGCTTCTCTCTGTATTTCAGTCATTAAACTAACCTGTGAATTATGATGGACTGTGAGCCAGATTAGCTACTGTGTCCTGTATCTGCAATAACGAAGTATATTAACTCCTTTTTTTTTTTTTAATGAAAACTTGCTTAACATGGGGGAATAGCAAATATCAGATAGGATTTTATATTAGCAACAATTGTTTTAAAAGAACTAAACATTTAAAGATAACTTGCCAGAAATTCAAACTTGTTTTAACTCTTAATTCCTGCTGGATGTTTTGATTTGACAAAGAAGAAGAAGTTGCAGTGACACAAGCATTCCTGATCTCATTAGGGCTGAGCGTGTCTTTGAGTGTGAATCCATTAAAAGTTTGTCAGGGGGAACCATGGGACACAGCAGATGGCAGAGCACATATGCTCTGGGTCTCTTTGGCCAGGTACACTGAGGAATACTTCAGAGAGTTGGCCTACCTTTGCTTGTGTAACAGGAACTTAGACACTTTAAAACAACATGAGTCATGCGTTGAATTGCGGCATTTCAGTTTGTGATGTCTAACTTTTCTAAAAGCACGTTCTCTTTTTGCTTAAAGCCATGTCAAAGTGTAATTGTGTGATAATTGCATCTTCTTTATATCTTCTCTTGCCTGTGCCCTTCTTAGATAAATGATAAAGGAAGTAAACAATGTCATTGTATATGTTTGTACAAGGAAAAAAAAAACTAAATATTTGCAGGCAAAGTTTAATTGTGTGAGATGCTAGTGAGCTATATTTGGTACAAGGTTGAAGTGAGTTGAAACAGATCTTCAGTATGAAGAGTAATGTGTTAAAATGATAATTTGCTGCATCACTAGTCATTGTAAGGGGAACCATTTTGGACTTTTGATCTGAACACTACATAAAATTGGTCTTTATCAGAGACATAGAGCTTATGTAGGTGTGACTTGAGCAGCAATGATGGTTTTTGACAGGCACCTGTGGAGGTGTTCTGAACAGTAAACAAGGACAACAGGTGCCTTAAGGTATCGCTTTGCTTACCAGCAGAAAGTAAGTAAGCATACAACGTGTAAATATGTAAAACAGATTTAGATAAACAACTGCACTTCTGTCATGTAGGATTATCACACATTAAACCTGCTAAAGACTGCAAAATATATCATAAACATGTTGTACGTGCCTGGCAGAGAAGTTTTGTAAAATGGGAACCCATCTCAGCAGGACGAATGTAGAATTTGAATATCTTCATAGAGCTTCATTAGCACTGATAATAAGGTAGCTAAATTGACTGACACCCCATTTGGTTACAGACACTGAGTGACATGATATAATTATGACTTATGATGACAGCTTGAGTAGGTGTTAATAAATCTGTGTGCATGAATAAACCTATCTCATTATAACTCAGCTGTATATTTTTACCAGGTTTGATGTGTGGCGCAGCACAACTGACAGCCATGTACAGTGCTGTGAAAAAGGATTTGCCCCCTTTCTGATAACTTACGTTTTCAGTATTTGTTCATCTTAAATGTTTCAGATCATCAAGTGGATTTTAATATTAGACAAAGATAACCTGAATAAATACAAAATGCCATTTTTGATGATTACATTTATTAAGGATAAAAAAACAATTCAAACTTCCCTATATAAATTCAGTACTCCTCCCCTAAACCGAATAACTGGTTGGGTCACCCTTGGCAGTAAGAACTGCAATCAAGCATTTGCAATAGCTGACAGTGAGTCTTTCACATCAGTGTGGAGGAATTTTGGTGCACTATCTTTGCCATATTGGAGGGTTTTTGAGAATAAACAGCCTTTTTAAGGTTATACCAAAGCAACACAATCTTGTTTGATACTGGACTTTGACTAATCCACTCCAAAAACTTAAATTATTATTTTATTTTATGTATTTAGCCATTCAGAGGTGGACTTACTGCCATGTTCAATCATTGTCCTGCCACATAGCTAGAGTGTGCTTGAGCTTCAGGTTAGAAATTGATGGTGGGACATTCTCCTACGGGATTTTCTGGTAGAAAGCAGAATTCATGGATTCATCAATTAGGTCCGGTCTTCCAGGTCTCGAAACACCAAAGCAGCCCCAGACCATCACACTACCACCAACATGTTCGATTGGTGTGATGTTCTTTTAATGAAATACTGTGTTAGTTTTATGCCCTTTTATATGGTGTAACGACACTCAAACCTTCCAAAAAGTTCAACCTTCGTCATTGTCTCACTTGTCTCATTAGTCTCAGAATATTTCTCCAAAAGTCTTGGAGATGTTTTTTGGGAAATGTGAGATGAGCCGTTTGGGGGAGGGGTTGGGGGGATGCTGACCTTAAGTAAGATAAGTGAGGCTTGCATTCCTTTGGGTGGTGTTTGAGGGGTTTTTTGTTATCTCCTGGATGGGTTGCCATTGCACTCTTGTATTAATTGGAGTGATTTCTGTAAGCGAGCCACAACTGTTCCAAATATTCTCCATTTGTGTATAATGGCTCTCAGCGTGGTTCACTGGAGTCTTAAACTCAAATAAATATGCATAGAAGTGAGAAATCAGGAATGGGGAAATACTTTTTCATGGCACTGTATGTATGTCTTGTATTTTCTGCTGTTCTTATGTTCGTGTGATTAGGATCTGCTTCTTGTTAATTAGCAAGAATTGTTCTTCTTGTCTGCACGCTAAATACAGTCTGGTCCCATGGCTAGATACAAAGTGAAGTACTGCATCCTCCCGTTAGCCCCAGAAAAACAGAGGTTAGGTGTTGAGCTTGTACAGCGAGGTTAGTCAGGGACAAGCCTCTTTGGTTCACCCACCCTGTCCACTTAATATTAACTGACTTGCCAAAGACCAGCTTTGGCTATTAGAGGGCAATAATTCTCCTTCAGCTGCTGAAGGATGGCTTCTTCAAAATTGTACACAGCTTTATTTGGAATTCATACTTGTTACCTTACCAGCCAAAAGTAAACAAAACCCCCCATCTGCATAAGATTTGGCTCAGTGCAGAGGCTGTCCCGAAGCTGTGCTAACATGTTTACTGGAAGAACATTTTCATTTTCACAGCTGTTTCCAAAAACAGCCCTCATGGGTCACAATAATATTCTATTTTTCTCTGTGAAATAAGGGACAAGGATTGATAGAAAAGCGGACAAAGAATGTGAAACTCCATTACAGCACACATCTAAATCTGAAGGACAGCGATGTTACAAAAATGAATTTAATGGCAAGTTTCTGCATGTTTCTGTATATGTGTGTGAGGGACTCGGAGAACCATAGATTTAACACAAAATATAACAATACGAAGTCAGTGAGTGGCTTCCACCTCACCGCCTCATACTAGTAACACCATATAATATTAGTAAACGTTTACATTAGTAAAGTGTTAATTCATCACTTATAAAGGATAAATCCTATATTAATAGACATTAGCATGTAATTCATAAAGACAGATAAGAATGTTTCAGTCTTGATCTATAAGTTCACATAGAACATGTTTAATGACACTATTTTACATTTATAAATATGTATTGGTTAAAGTATGCTTAATTGTGTAAATGTGTTAATAGAGGTTTTATAAATACTTAATTTTTTATAATCCATAGTTAATGCAAGCAGTTTTAAGTAGGTTATTTTGTGTCACCTAAAGTGAAATAAGGGAAGTATGCCTTAAAATGCATTTACAAGTGAAACTGAAAGGACAGCAAGTAGTACCTTAAGATTCAAAAGTCTGTTATGTTAGCAGCAGAAAGTAAATGACACAGTTGTACACAGCGCAGCAGAAACACGGGGCAAAGGTTGGCACAGAAAACTCAAAAGAGAACAAAACCTAAAAGTTTTATTTCAAATTTCAAGTCCTGTAATGCAGTAAATATAACATCAAGTTCTGTTATCATAATGTGAATAGAAAGGCTAATATAAAATGCAATACAATGTAATTTACCCATTTACATTTTAACTGGATAAAATTTGCTTCATTTAGTCAATTAATGTCTCGCAGCAGACTGCAGACCAGCACCCGCCTCATCTGTAACACGACATGAGAGTCACTGGCATGCATGATGTAAGTTTCTGACTGATCTGATTTTGATGGGTGACAAAGAAAGAAAAAGATTTTCCCAATAACAGTTACTTCGTAACATTTGTTCATTTGTAGTATCTCTTGGGCAAATGGCTGTGACTGCAAGAGGAGCTCCGCTATTTGAAAAAAGCTGAGTGATTTTTCACACATTAATGCAAATTACCATTCAAAGTAATCTTGCAGTAAGTTTACTGTACATGCCACTGTCTGAAAGACAGAACTGTCAACTCACATCTACTGTAATGATTTCAGCTGAGGACAGGATTCTATTTTTCTAACCAGAGACCAACACATCTGCTAGAATCTAACAAGATATTAAGTTAACATCTTTTTTTCTTTAAACACAGATTTTAAAAGTGCAGCAGAGCATAGTGAAACCCAATTACAATGTCAAAGGGGACATCTTTCTTTTGTAAAGATCTTGTGATGCTGAAATTTTTATTTTATCCTGGTTTGTTCACTGCAGATGGAATGAAGTTTATTAAAAAAAAAAAACAGTATTTTGTATATCATTTTGGAAAGCATCCTAATTTTAGCTGCAGTGCCTAAAACTTTTTGAGTTTGCAGATATAAAATGGATAATGGGCTCAAATGAAAAT
Source organism: Mchenga conophoros (assembly GCF_057382185.1). Classification (NCBI taxonomy): domain Eukaryota; kingdom Metazoa; phylum Chordata; class Actinopteri; order Cichliformes; family Cichlidae; genus Mchenga; species Mchenga conophoros. The sequence goes on from NC_140541.1 coordinate 21,811,837, forward strand.
CTAACCACTAGGCTCCGGAACTGAATTCTTACAATAATCTCTGGTATTTGTGTTCACAGTGATAGCTGTGTTCTGCTAACTGGCCCTTTTATTTGATTTAGGGAAGGAATGGAGAAAAAAAAACTGCTGTATTGGTAAATTTAATGTGGAAATCGAGCTGATGTTTTAAGTACTTTGATGCTGTTGACAACGTATCTTAAAAAATAATAACGCATGTTTACATCACACAAGAGTGGGGTTTTTTCTGTTGTAAAAGAACTTTCTGGCCCATACTCCATCCTTTGTGTGGCTAATGTGTGTGTGGTCTGTGCTCCTGTAGATAGATTATCTGTGAAGCTACAGGGCTGTTTTAACCTTGACTAGGAAGGTCATGGCACTTTGCTGAGTGGTGAAGTCCCTTGAAAGCTCCTTCCCATATGTTGATGTACGACAGGTTTATTTTTAAGTGATGTTTCACTCTGTTGAGACTGCTGGAGCACACAGTAGGGTTGTTGTGTCAAGATGTATTTTTTCCCTCTTCTTGACATATCTGATAAGAAGGCTGCACTGGAAACACAGGACTCGGTTGTATGATGCTATTACCATCTATCTTCCAGGGTCTTTTTAACAATGGTGTGTAGTAATGAAGACTTTTGATCCATCTTTTGGTTATTTGTTGATATCACCTGCTATTTAGTCAATACAGGCCTGACAACTGAATGAAACAAGTAAAGTGAGTGAGGCATGCAAAGCTAAGAATGAATTTCACAAGTAAGGTTTGCATAAGTCTCTTTCCTTGCAGCTCTTAGACTGTTGTTTGATTACACCGTGTTCAAATATTTACATTCTGGCATTTATCGGTGCTGTTCTGTTATTTTCACAACATGTTCACAACGTGTTCTTTTTTTTATCAGTACCATAAAATAAAATGATCTTAAAATGGAGCAATTCAGTTGCTGATGTAATAATTACATGGAAGTTAAATATTCACCGTGGTGGTTATATTTTACGTGGGAGCTGAGTTCTGGGAGGTTACAAAGCTACTCCTTGCTTTAGCAAATACATGCCCACAAAAAAACACACACCCATGGTGAAACTGATGAAACACTTAAAAGTGAATTCTCATACCCTGTAGATAGTTTCTCTTTACACTATGTTTCTTGTGTGGCTATTTCATACAAACTAAGTAAAGTAATGTTGGTTTCTTGAGCATGGATGTTTATTCTTAACCTTGAGGTCATATGTGTAGCAATGTATACAGCTTGTAACTACATCTCCATGTGTATGCTTTAAAAAGAAACTGCCTCTGTTGTGATAGCAGCTACAGTGAATTACATTGTAATAATACTGTATCTACTTTCAAAAATAGTGGCTGTGAAACGCTGTGAAAGCGCCAGAAAAATGCAGCTTTTGTTGATTCTTACTTTGTCACACTCTGTTCTCACTAGATGCGGGAGTGGGCCTTAAAATGATATCACAATCTTTCAAGAAAATTTGGGATAACCTGTGGTTGTGATGTTTCATTATTGAATCATGACCGGTTTACATTGTTATAGCATTTAATGTGAATGGTTACGACATTGTTGGACAAACACCAGAAGCCACCAATTCTTTTTCTTTTCTTTTTTGTCTTTTTGATGAAAGTAGGTTCTGTCGTAATTTTACTGATGTGACTGAGCTACACAAGTAAAAGTTCCGAATTAGGAGGTAGCTTTGTCAAGCTAAGCTAATGTTGTCCTCTTGTTTGTAGTGTTCCCCAAGTATTTCAGTTTATTTGATAAAATAGGTGCAATACTTGTTTTCCCCTGTATCGATACAAGTGCAAACAAAATGAATACCCTTTTCAATCCTTCTTTTCCAATGAGCTAATGTCAAATGAGCTAATGAAAATCGTGGTTGGAGGCTGAGACGAAGCTCTTGCTGTCAGACATATCTGGTCTTAAAGTATGCTTAAAATCCTAGTTATGAATGTTTCTATGAAACACGTTCTGTTCTAGACTGAATCTTTCATTATCTGTGTCTGTCTTAATGGCTGCTTGGGGAAATGAAGTGATGTAGGTCATTAACGTGATATTCCACTCAGAATTTTTACAATTATGTAATGTGCAAAGGAATATTTTAAAACTATGGAGTATCTGATTTAACTTTAATTAGCCCTTGTCAATTAAAGCACTTAGTGTCTCTCAGACAAATGAGAAACCCCATAACCAACCAGTCAGACCTCGCCAGCAATGACAAAACATAGTAACAATAGTACTGGTTTATCCTTTAAATAGGTTAAAAAACAACTAATGTTTAAGCAGGGGAAATTTCGCATTAGAGCATGTGAAGTCTAAAGTTTTCTCATTGTTGGTCCTTTTAATTAGATGGGACTTGTTACTCTGGTAACCAAAAAAGCTTCTTTTTACTTAATAGTTTTTGATGCAAAGGTGTGGCTTTGCTTCAAAAGTTGAACCACTTTAGCCTTACTGCTTTCTTGGCTAGTTTGTGGAGACAGAAGATTGTCCAGGTAGCCCTTCAGAGAATTTGACACCCTGTAGCTCCTCATCTGATTTTTAGGGGTAAGATGTAACATGTTAGAGAGGAACATTGTTCCAACCACCATGATTTTTTATTCATGTGCTTCAGTTGTCCTGTTTTTAACATTTAACTAAGCCAATGATGTTTTGGTCATTGAGTTTTTAAAAATATGGCTTCAGAAGATACATAAAAAAATGCTCCAACATTATTTAACCTAGTAACGCCGAGTTTATCATATGTGATACATGAGTTTTCTTGAATTTCTCAGACTTCTACAGCATCAATGTAATTTTTTTGTAACTAACTAAATTGCACAATACATTTTTAAGCAATAAATTACAAAAAAAAAAAACCCAAACAAAATAACAATATTTACAAAATACAAATAATAATAATAATGCTAGTAATAATAATAATTTGCAGGCAATTATTTCATGGTTCAGGCTTTAAAGGTTTAAGCTTTGGTCATTACATTGGTTTACAGTGCCTATATGTAGCCTACGTTTTGGTTTGGAGAGAAAAATATAGCTTTTTGTGTGTCATTTTTTGCAGGGACACATCTTCGTGTATGTCTTCAGGGAAACACATGTTGCACCGAGGAAATGGAGGACAGATTTGGCCAACAGAGTAAACAAGACTTTGAGAATCTGGTTGATGAAATGAGTCACACACTGAGAAGCACCTTTGTTTCGAGACATAAAAGATTTGATGGTAAGTCCTCTTTGCTTAATGCTTTAATTTAATTATTTTTTTCTTATTTTCTTTTCTTTTAAAATTTGTTTTAATGGTCAGTCACTAGAGAACAAGTGCTGCGAAAAGGCTTGGGACTGTACGTGTTAATTTGAAAGGGTTTACTCCAGTTCTTTAGCTCTCCTCCCTGAAGAGGAGACGAGATGTGAAAATCTCATTAATATGCCTTGGAGTGGAGAAACCTCTTGCTGGATTAGACAAACATGGCTACTTGCGCTGAAGATTGACAACTTCAACAGCAGCACAAAGCCAGCTTCTGCATTATTAAGGTTGTTTGGTGGTCTTGTGCTGTATGTGATCTTGTCCTAGTCCCATTGTGACTTTCTTGACCACTACACGTTTAATAAGTTTTTGTATGGGACGAGATGTGCTCATTACTGAACCAAGCCTCACTCTGCCTCTCTACATGTCCCTGTTGGTGTTCTTCTCTATGGGGTCAGCTCCTTCTAGTTACAATTTAATGAGAAATAATAATCCTTTCAACTCTCACAAGACCATGTGGTTAGCAACAGCTTATCACTGTGGACAATGGTGACAGGTAGAAGAGGTGGAGAAGTGTAGCCACCTGTCAACACTGTCATTAAAATAATAATAATTATTATCATTATTATTATTATTATTATTATCAAAATGCTAATATTAGTAAAATAGTTGTTATTATTTAGAAATCCAACAAAATGCCTTTCATTACATAGATATCTTTAAAGATTAAAGACTTCTTTTTATCTCCAAAGAATTGATGGGCCAAAAATTTCCATGTATTAAAGTTGATTAAAGAATATCTAAGAATATTAGATTGTAATGGTTATTGGTAGTACTTAAACCTTAGCAAATACAGTATATGCTCACACTATACAAAAACATGTTATTAGGTACACTTTGTCAGTACTGGGCTTGACCTCCGTTTATCTTCAGAACTGCCTACAAGGTGCTGGAAACGATCCTCAGAGTTTTTGGTTCATATTGACATAATAACATCACTCAGTCGCTGCAGATTTGTTGGCTGTGCTTCCAGCATGGGAATCTGTGGTTTAAAGGATGCTAAGTTGGTAATTAATGGCCCAAAGTGTACCAAAATGGCATTCAACACACCATTACACCACTGCCATTAGCCTGATCCATTGATACAGGGCAGGATGGATCCAGATTTTCATGTTATTGGCTTCATGTTCTGATCTAGACTCATTAGACAAGGCAGCATTTTCTTTTATTGACCAATTTTAATGAGCTAATGGGTATTAGTTTCATTGTCCTTTACTTAGTTGACAATAGTGTCACCCGGTGTGGTCTTCTGCTGCTATTTGCTTTAAGGTGCTATCTCTGACCCCAGCTGGTGGTGGCAGATGGTGCCCTTCCTTGGGAATGGTTTTGGGTTTAGGGAGTTTCTCCTTCCCACTGTCACTCATCAGTGCTCAAAGGGGGTCATTGATTGTTGGGGTTTTCTCTGTTTTCTTTGTATTATTGTAGGGTCTTTATCTTAAGATATAACTTGATTTGGCACTATTCATAAATAGCACTGTTGAGAAATTGAATTGAATTGATTCACCTTTCCACCTCATTCTGATGCTTATTTGAAATTCAGCAGTCTTGATCATGTCTACATCCCCAAATAGGAGTGTGCAACATAGCCTTAAAATGATTTCAAGATATTTAAAGAAATAATGATATTTATGATGATATGCAGACAATAAATACTAAAAATATGTGACTGATGCCTGCAGGCATTACCTTTTTATCCTTCTTTTCCAGCGAGTACAGAAGCGTGCAGAACATTGTAACATAATACAACAAAAAAATCTAACCACCACAGTATTTTCCATCCACAGTTAACTCTTCTCATCATGTGGAGTGTAACCACTTAGTGCTCCAGTGATGTTCCATTGAATCATTTGTTTCACACCACTGTATCTAAAACAGCAGATGATTCTTGTTGCAGTTAAGGATGTTAATATATTGTGTCTGTTACTGTGATGAATAATTAAAGCTGCTTGCAGCCACGTCTGGCAACCTTGACTAAAATAAAGGAAGTGTCTTTGGTAGTAGTACAAGCAAACTTCCCCATAGGGGTAAAAACTGCATAAAAAGAGACTTAAAATAAATGCAGAAACTAAAAGGTGCAAAATAATAATATAAAAATAACAAAAAATAAATATATACAAATAAATTTTTTTTGCCATTAAAGGCATAACAAATTAAGGCTTAAGCAATCTTTAGTAAAAGCCCATTCAGTATGCCTCTTAAATAACTTTGACATAAATGATCTGCTACCGTGCATGTAGGACTACATGCACAGGGCCTGGGTCTTCAACGTAAATGGCAAAACTCCAAGTTAATTTTGAGTTTTATGTTCAGGTCGAGCATTTTTTTAGGTGCGTTCCTCTGTTCTTGACAGCACTACTTGACTATTTGTCTTAATATATGAATTTAACTGTAAAGCAGCAGTCTCTTTGAAATTTGAATGTCCAGGGATCACAAAGTCAGAATTAGTCTCAGAATTAAAATTTGTTGTTGAGTATTTATTTTACTACCATGAGTGCAGCCATCGAACTGATGCTACACAACTTGTGTTTGTTGTCATGCCTGCCATAGATGCACAGGAAACAGCTAGAAAACAGACTAAGCACAACATTGATAATAAGGACAATTTTAACAACTATGCATCCTAATGGACTTAAAATATATGCTAAACTAAAGTCACCGACATCACTATTAATTACTTGCTGTATAATATGTTAATGTCCACTAAATGCATGTAAATTACAACATGGGTAAAGCCTAATTTCTCAAAAGAGAGAGAGTAATTATCTAAAAAAGTTTATTCAAGTAAAGATTGAAAGCATGCATTGTAATATTTTGCGACTGGAATGTATTCAAAGTCAACAATGGATATTGGTTGAGTGATTTAAGTGTGCAATTTAATATTCAGCAGTCAATGTCATGTCGTTCTGTCTTCATTCTATTCAAAATATTCAACATATTATATGAAACTAATGCTATTGGGTTACAGCATGCTACTCTCAGATGATTCCACTGGTGCCCAGAAACTCAATGTCACAATGATGTCTGTTTATTTTTTTATTTTTTTTCCAGGAATACACTTCTTGAGCCCACATGTGATTCCTGGAAGCATGCATAAATAAATAAGTGTTATTTTGATCATCCCCTGTCAAGATGGTGAATATCATGAGGAAGGGAAATGGGGTTTGTCCAGCAGCACTTAGATGCATGACTCCGGGCACCCCTTGTTCTCGTGGGGTTTGCGGCCACTCTCCATAATTTCATTAGAGTCAAAGCAAATGCTGTTTGCAGGTTTTTGAAGGAGACTGTGTGTCGGATGAGGGTCTTTACTGATAAACTGTTTAGGAAATCTGAGATATTGTTTGCTAAATTAAAAAGTTTCCCTTACTGTTTGTTTATGTAATCAATTTAACTAGATGATTTAACTAGCAGATCAGCTGCTCAGGCACATAAAAAGTTGTTTTATAACGATTGTATAATTCCTCCGTGTTCCCAGAGGTGCGCTTATTCATTATGAAGCAGTATTACCTAAATAACAAGATACTGAACCAAAGAATATAGTTAAAGATCCAAACAATAAAGAGCTTTTAGTTCACTTGAATGCCCTTTTTCTATCTTTTCAGAGCTTTGCTTTAGGTTTCCGCCTACAGAGAGTCGGTGTATTTGAATATTTTTTTCATTTTATGCAGACTGTGATGATGGTTACTGTAGCAGATAGTAGTTGGGCAGCCCACACATTCCTGACACCACAGCCTATATGTCACAATAAGAGGGTACGGTCTCAACTATGCCAAGACTCATCCACTCTGAAATGTCTGCAAGAGCTCAGGGGCACGGTACACTTGTATCTAAAAGAGAAACAATATCATCGGTACCAAACGTGCAGCAGAATTCCTGTAATTTAGTAATAAATGCTATTATTATAATATTATAATATTCACTATAATCCATAAAATAAGACCAGAGAAAATAACTGGTCTAAGAAACCAGACAAAGCAAATGCTAGCACAGAGAGTTCTTTTTTATCTCACTCATTAAAGTCCAACGTCAGGGTTTGTAATTGTTAATCAATTCTTGGCCCTGCTGACCACAAACACCATGGTGCTGAGCATCCTAGCAGAATATTAATGTGGTCCATCCTCTGCAGTTTATCCAATATGAACGGCCTCGCACATTGTGTGTGGTACCCATTGATATCAGTTGCATTGTCACAGCGTTGTTAAATTTTTACCGTTATATATAAAAATGTAAACTGTATTTTTATGCAGTCAATGTTGAGGTGCCCTTGACCAAAGCACTTAACCCAAAAAGACTCCTGAGAAAGTGCCAGCCATATAAAACAGTACTGTGTGGGCAGCAAACAGGTGTGGTTATGTGACTAGATGACTAGATCTTCTCTGTACCTGAGATTCTGCCAGAGGCCCCTTTCTGTTTATTTCTAATAGGGAATTTTTGATCTCATTTCTGTAATATTGTAGGGTCCTACTACAGTACAAAGAGTATAGATGACATGACATGAGTGTACAGATGAATTGTGAACTGACACTATATAAATTAAATTAAATAACATGAAAATACTGCAGTATGTCTGCTTCTTAAGTTATGACGTATCCATCTTCTGAAAGTACTATGAAAGTTTCTGGTGTCTAAGTGATGAGTATTTGTTATTTTAGGTTATAAAAATAAATAAATAAAAATTGTTATTCTAACCCCATACAGCTTTTTAGTAGCCCTTTTTTAATAGCACACCTTTAACTAAGCTTTAAAAACTCAATACACACCACAACCCCAGGACTCCTATAGTTCTCCAGACACTGATATTTTAAAGCATCAATAGTCCATTCTCTGCCTGGCAAACTTTTTTGGTATTGACATTTAACTTAGGATACTTCTTTGTAGGAAATTGCTCAATAACGTCTTCATTACTTATATTCTGTTGTGGATGCTTCTATGACATCATCCATTTTTGCCAGCTAGACAACTCCCCACCCCCCATGTGATGTCCCTCCCAATCAGGCATTAAGTATACTCCTTATGTTTACTATTAATAAATACAATTTAACCTTCAACCTAATTCTTTTTGGGTGAAGGTTAAATTGAAAGACAATACTGCGCCTAGGCTGGTAAGTATATTTGAGAAAACTATGCTGATCCTCTGTTAGATTTATAAGTCTTTGGACCCTTTGACTTTGTCATAATTTTAAGTCATCCCTTGGTGTTTGCTTTTGGCATCTGAATTCAGATGTCTCTGTTTTGTCAGGCAAGAAAATATGGCTTTTACATGGAAATGTCTTCAAGTGCAGTTTTGATCAGCAAAGTTTCTAGTCAATTTAGAAATACAAAAAAAGAAAAAGAAAAAAAAGAAATTGCTCTTTAATGCATTTAAATCATGCACCTTATGTTAGAGTCCATATGTCAAATCCCTGTTAACGTCTATGAGCTAGCACACTAACTAAAGGGTTTGATACAGTAACTTAAAAAATGAAGAATAATCCCCTGACATTTAATAACATTAGACCTTAGATGATATATTTGTCTTCAATCGGGTTATCATTTACCTTTTTCTTATTTTATTAATAAGAGCACAGGGTGACCATAAAAGACTGGCCATAAAAATTAACGTAGAGAAATGGAGACATAAACGATCAACCTGTCATGTTCTCTACAGCAGCATAGCACTCAGAGCAGCACTCTATAGACTGGCACTTCCTGTCAGGCCGATCAATGACCCAGCTTTTGACAGACATGGAGAATCTGAAATGCAGCAAAATTGCTAGTTTCATGTACAATCATTGGAGCTCGAGGAGGCTGAATATCATACTGCTTGTGTTATATTATGCTGTTTCAACAATCACAAAGTGAGAACCGGGCTCCTTCTCTGACTAACTATATTGCCGTGAAAGATGCTAGGTGAACTGTGGGAGATAACAGCTATTTGCCCTGCTGTGTGAGGGTCAAGAAATCGTGTATATTTGTGTAGTTTATAGTGTGTATCTTTGCTAAAAAATGACATAGAGTTGTGGCAAAGTGTTGCTTGCAGTAATGTGACAATCAGAAAATATTCCCAGTTCTAAAGTGATGTAGCTAATTTCTTTCTTGCTTTCTTTTTTATTGGTATGTGACTTTGAAAGCCAATGCCCCACTGTATTGTTTAGTGTTTATTCAATTCCTGCCTTGCCAGAGTGAATGCATTTATGAAATCTTGTAATTTCCATATAATTTTAAGCAGCTCCACATGTTCTCTGCAGAAACTGTTTTTTGTGAGTGGTTGTGGTTTTTTTGTTGAAATTACAAACTTCTGAGTGGGGGAAAAACAAAAACAAAAAAAAACATCCATCTTAAATTGCACTCTACTCTGAGACCTTGTTTATGCCTTTATCTAGTTATGTCTAAATATCTCTAATTTCTTTTTGACAGATGACAGATGAGTCCACATTTTGAGATATACTTCCCAGATTCTCAAAAAGCACCAAACCAATTAGAATCACTGTGGTAAAAAAGTATTAAAGTTGTCTGCCATAACACTTAAACAATTAAATAAATGTGGCAATAATTAATTAATTACATGTGTCATAACTATTTATTTAATTAATTAATTCCAATTTTAATTAATTATTGCCACATTTAATTAATTATTTAATGGTGTATTTAATTAATTCATTATGGCAGTCCTGGCGTTCCATAGCAATGCGCCAAAATAAGTCTTTTTTCGTTCCTTTTTGTACCTATGAGACCTTATAAAAGCATAATGTTTTTATTTCATGATAGTAACAACTAATTTAATTTTCCACAAAATTTGAATTATACATGCCTAGCAACCACTTAGCAACAGGTTAAAATGACCCATTTTTAGCATGTAAGCAAAATCTACCAACCCTGTTTTTTTTTTTTATCATTGATATTTATTTATTTATTCATTTGTTTATTTCACTTTTGCCAACAGCGCAAACAGGCCAAACAGTATTGTAGCATGGATGTGTACTGGTTTATATTATTTAACATATCAGTTAAATCCCAATTACTTTTGGTTAAAGTTATTGTGCTCAAATAAACATGACGCTGAATGTGGCCCAGTTAAAAAATAAAAAGTTGGTTTATGTATGTAGACTCCAATACAATATATTGCATGTACCCAATTGAAGAAGGCTGAAATGTTTTGGAAAGCCAACCCCTTTTCCCTCCTCAGCTGGCTGGTCACAGTTCAGAAGACTGTAGTAATTAATTCTGCAGGCCACTTCCCCTGAGGGTTCTCACAGTAGATGTCATCCGATCCACAGCAAACTCCTTTGGTTATGTGTAAAGACCAAATGAAGTCGACTTCAGAGTCTCTGTTGTCTCCAAAAAGCTGTGGTCTGCTTAGAAATAAAATTCACAAAACTTGCCTTTTCCACCATCTAGTTCAGAAATCTGAAACAGGGATGCTGTGTTTCAAGATTGCTGAAATAGACTGCTGACATCTAGGAGGCCATCCATCAGTAGGTTTCTGCAGAAGCACAGAAACAGATGCTTTCCTTTTATCACAAAGAGAATGGCTGTGTGTAACCTCTGCACAGCTCTGTGCATATACTGAGGAGCTGGAGCCAAACGGAGCTTTATCAGCGAAATGTAATGAACTCTGTGTAAGCTGGGAGTATTTGAATCACTGCTGTCCAGCATTTCAGCATCATTATTCTCTGTTTGCAGCTAATGCAAATGATTATTTGGACAAACGTCTTAGTAATATATGTTTAGGATTTATGTAAATTCTCCAGGTAATTTTTACTCTTTGACATTTCACTATGGTTTTCATTTTCTGTCATGAAATATGGATCCCCTCAAGAGTTTTCACTAATTACATTATGATGTCTTTTTTAGCCTAATATTTCTGCTGGTGATTTATACCAAGGCCATTCATAATGAAATTATTCATCGTAATCACTCCATTGCAGAGCTTAGAATTATATCAAATATAATGTCATATTGATTATAAACACTGTTTTAATTAAATTGGTTATGTTTAATTAGTCTCTCAGCAGAACATGGCTGTATAAAGGTTTGTTTTTCTCATTTTCATGATTTTAAGTAGAATTTGTTTTGGCACTGTCATTAATCTATGTGCACATCGCTCAGCATCACTGACTGTTCTCATTACCACAAACACATTACTGAAGCAAAAATCATGCTTAAAGATTACCATATTTAAATGACTGCTAACTGTGGACATTTATTACATATTCTCAAGTATACTGAAAAATAACCAGACTTTGGCTAACGTCATGAGTCCTGCCTACTGTAAGTTCTAATATAAGATGTGTTAAGTAAATTAAAAAAAGAAATGATATCTCCTTAGGCACCAAACGTGTGTGAAAGTAAGCTAATGTTGTCAGATTCCAGGGGGAGTATGACAGTTAATACTCACTGGTGCCTCATAAGATGTGCTAATGAACAATAATTAAATCTGATGAGAATAAAGAAAGCAAGTATTTTGTGAGCATGCACTAAATGAAAGACAGTTTTTTTTTGTGAATACATTAATGTAAGATTAAAAAAAAACCCTCTGCTCTTCAAGTTCAAATGATACACACCAAAACCCTGCCTTTTTAAGCCACTATACATTAGTCTTTAAACGATGAAATAATATCATAAAATAACATTTTATTTTCTAAAAACCTTGCAAATGACGCGTGTTTTCCATATTTTACTTTCTGTCAGTGTGCATCTCGGGTACCTCTTGATGTAACTAATCAGATGTGACTTGGTGTGGCATTATGGAGAGTCGGGTCATTTGGTTTCTCTGCTGCTGTAATCTGTAATTTTACCTGCATTGCTGGAAGCTAATGACCACTTCAAATCCATTACGCTTTTGTCTGGGCCATTGTGATAAGTGACTCTAATGTGCATGGCTTGGGGGGAGAGGTGTAACCTAGCTTTTATGATAGCTCGAGAACATACAGATTTAGTAGTCTACATGTTCATAATAGTCCACAATACTGTTTAAAATAAAACACAAATAGTAAAATTTCCTGGAATCAGTAGCTGGTGTGACAATATTAGGACAACATTATTTTCTTTCTTTATCCTGAAGTATCCCAAACGTGTAGTTTTGCTGCTGGCTTTGTCCACACCTCGCTTCCTACCATCTAAAATCTAAGATCTAAAAGTACTTTTAATCAGTATTTTTATATGAACAATAAATTAACTGATAAATGTGTAAAATGAAAGGTGTGTGTGTGTGTGGGGGGGGGGGGGGGGGGGATTTTTTTGTCTCTTTTTATTTTACATTTTGATTCAGTCTGTGTCCTCCCATCAACCCTACTCCAGATGCAGGATGCAGCTGCTACTTTCACTGACAAATCACAAAAGTACCACATAAGACAGTATACAGCCCACCAGAAGAGTTATGCATTTTGTCTGGCACATGGCTCCAAAGAAATCCAAGTGCAAGACTCGTTGCTCACATTTTGCCATGTTATAACTTGGTGATAATATGGTAATATTCTTCATACAGCTCTTTCTGCTGCCTCCAAGGAGCAAAATATATCAGCTGATACACTTAAGAGTTCACGCTTCTTTGGGTTGTAACCATAAAGCCCACTTAGGAATATAAAAAGCTTTCAGTTTTATTGAATTGGAGTCTGTACTGAATCCTCTTTTGACTCTCTTTGCAGTTAAATGTACAGGTTATTTAAATTTTCATTCTGGCCCTTCTATGCCAATTTTATTGTTATTTGTAGCAGATGGTCAGAAATATCATCTAATCCCACTTTCTGGCATGTCACAGAGGTCATGAGACAAACAACAAGTGAAGTCTAAAAAGGAGAGTGCAGACTCATGCAAATGCTGCAGTTGAACTGCATTGTGCTGTCATAATCATGATGATGGAAAGTTTATTGCATTTCACAGTGGTATGCTTTTCACCATATAGAGAAATATTCATATATGCAAAGTGTTTTATCTGAACTGTAGATTCTTTCTGTCAATGAACAGTACAGGAAGGTGTTTTGGGTTTACATGAGTGATATGGACAATAAAGCGAATACAGAGTTTATTATTTTCCAGAAATATATAGGGGAACTTCCCTTTGTCATCAAAAAACGAGTTTACTGCAAATAAAAGTCAACAGAGCTGTGATCTCAGTTCAAAATGAAAACGGCATCAAACGCTATAATTGATTTCTTTGTTTGTTTCTATTTTAGTGTTTTCTGGCTGTTGTCATATTTGCATTGCAATCAAGCAGGCTTCCTTTTTAAGCAGCGTTCTAGATTGCAATCAGACACATTTAATGTCATTTTGCTGTGTTTCTGTTTAATTGTAAATGCAGTGAAGGTTCCCAGTGCATCTTGTCAAACCATGTCTATGTATGACATGTACAGAATAAACTGACACCACCGTACAGAATAAACTGAGACCACCGTCACACATGAAATAAAATTGGACAGTAATAAAGGCTTTTTCTGTTTTCTTCTAATCCAGAATTTTTCCTGGAGCTGCTGGAGAACACGGAGAGGTCCCTGAATGACATGTTTATGAGGACTTACGGCAAGCCTTACATGCAGAATGCAGAGGTCTTTGAGAACCTGTTTGCTGAACTGAAGCGCTATTACACTGGAGGGAATGTTAACCTAGAGGAAATGCTTAATGACTTTTGGTCACGGCTGCTGGAGCGTATGTTCACACTGCTCAACTCCCAGTATGTCATCACTGAGGACTATCTGGAGTGTATCAGTAAGTACACCGACCAGCTGAAGCCCTTTGGAGACGTGCCCAGGAAGCTCAAGGCTCAGGTTACCCGCGCATTCATCGCTGCACGCACATTTGTCCAGGGGCTCTCCGTTGGCCGGGAGGTAGCCCAGAGAGTGTCTAAGGTAAATGTTCTTAACCCTTTAAATTCTTTAAAAAGCACACATTTGCCCTAGTTTTCACATGATCAAGTTTATCCCAGATATACTTTCAGAGTAATTCGGATTCTCTCAGGGTATGTCTTCAGAAAATTTAGTCCTCAAGGTGGCTCGTTCATGGAGCTGTCTAGAAAACATTGTTGAAGGGTGTGTGGATTGCTCAGGAGAAATTCCCAGACAACAAAAAAGGCGAGAAAAGAAATGTCTGCTATCGCTGTTTATTGCTCTCTTGCCTTATATTTGTTCATCCAGTATATAGAAGTCATTAATCACACTGTTGCCTGTGTATTCAGTTTGATGCAAAGCAATCTGTATGCAGTTCCTGCAATACCATACTGCCCTGGGAGTGTATGTAGGGCTGATCATGTACAAAGTGAGATTAAAGGGAAAGCAAAAGGCTAAGCCTTGGATTTAGTCACGCTTAACAACAATGTTGTTTCTACACTGTCATTTGGGTTCAGAGAAGCACTGATTCACAACATTGCGAATCCACAGCCATCCTCTTTGGCTTCTTTGCTTTTTGTTTTTTCAATACAGTCTATCAGCTAGATTTGATTATCATGTCTATTATGAATATTTATAGAGCCACTTCCCAGTAGGCTATATAACTAAAAGCTAATGAAAATATAGAAGCCTTGAATAATGAGAAACAGAGGGCAAATGGAGAAGACACTGCTGTACTCTTATAAATCCACCATTCATTTGGTCTGTTAAATCCCACCATACTTGAGCATTAACCACGTTCCCTTCCTTTCCCCTGAGGTCCCACCCTCCCTAACAGTAGTGGCAGTGAGGAGCATTTAGCCACAGAAGATGTGTTGTTAGTATTCATTTAGAGTTGTACCCTGCAGTCCTTAGAGCCCAGCGTGTCCTAGCTTCACCTCTTGACATTTCAGTGGGACCTGAGATCCAGGTCATCTGTCTGGGACTGCAGCCCTTTGATCCTCAGGGTATAAAGTCATCACGAGAGATTGGGTGTAAGCATAATAAAAACAGACACCATGCCAGAGGTGTCTGTTTCTCAGCGCTGCTAAGATGTGACATCCATGCTTATTGCTCCTGGGATATACAATATATTGAATTAAAGTAGGTGATGTAGCATTTTATTGCTTTTCACAGCTTTGAGGAAGCGCAAACCTGTGTCTAGATCTCATCAGCACAGCTCAGACTTGTGCTATTTGTAGTGAATACAATTTAATAATCATTTTCCTAGTTGACAGTTTTTAGAATATCTGAAATGTCATGCAGGTAACTAAAAAGAATACTTCCATTATCTGAAAACGGTCTCTGTAGTAATAAACTCTACAGAAACAATTTGCTCTTTTGTTCTGGAAAAAAACAAAAAAGAAAAAGAAAATGATCTCTGTTTTTTTATTTTAAGTCACAATATTATAGTTATTGTTAAAGGAGGTCACGTTGGAACTCTTATACGCAGCAAAGTGTAAGGATGGGTGCATTCTGAATATGTATTATTTGATTAACAACAATATTTTGATTGTCATTCAAAGCAATATTGATGTGTTTTCTGCATGAATTGTTTAATGGTTATAGAGAAAGAGAAAATGCACCTTTCTCTTAATTGCTCCAAATCTAAATTTGTGGAATGATGAGGCACCACTGTATTTTTCTGAAATTGTGAAAAATTTAACTTTTAAAATGTTTTTTTCAATGAAATTGATAAGTGAGCACCCATAAATACTGCTAATTCAAACATTATTAACAGTGATTATTTCTCCTCACGGCCTTGTGATCTACAAGAAACCTTTGTTGACTGCCCTGAGCTGCTGCCTTACACCTGTGTCAGGTGATACAGATGCTGGCAGAAGCATTTTTAGAATATTCAGTGTCAAGTTTTGTATTTGACGCCAGTTGTCTGCGAGTTGATGTGTGGGGGTTGTCTGCTAGTGAGGGCAAGTATGTCTATGTATAACGTGTTTTTCTTACGTGCCTTCCTCTCTTGGTGATTCTTAGCACTGCACTGTGAAAGAAGGGGGTATGAAAGAAGCAGGGCTTTGAAGCACATCAGCTGTTAAGACATATCACTGAGAGCTTCTCTAATTTGTAGACTTTGACAAGGTCAGCCATGTTTTTTGTCTAGTCCAGGCTTGACTTGTACTTACTTGGCTTGAGTGAATGTTCAAAGGCAAAATGGCAAAATTGCAAGAGAGCTGACCACAAATACCATTTTTTGATTCACTGCACTTAGCTGTCTTCACAAAAAAAAAAGTAAATAATAAAAAATATATATGAAAAAGAAAATCAATGGGTAAACCTTAATTTTTAAGATATTTTTTGTCAGGGTCCTGCTTACACCTCTGATCTGCCAGTTCCTCAGAAGCCTTACTTAATGCTTGAAATCATTTGCCGTGGACTTTGTAGTACAGTAGTTCTAAATTTTCAGTTTGTCGCTGGCATGTTGCTTATGTTGTCAAATCTTGTTACATAAAACATAAGGTACTATTGTGGTATGAACACCTTCGCTTCCCAATCCTTTCATGTTCTTAGCACAGGCTTTTGTCCAAATCAATTTACAATAAGTGCACTCATTTTACACAAAACAACAGCTAATTTTGGTGAAGACGTCGCTGTGCATCGCTTCTTTAAAACAAAAAGAGCTGTGATGCTGCATTATAGCTGCTTTTCTTGTATTTTTAATGCAGTGAGACAATAATAAGTGTTAGTGTAGTGTAAAAAGGCACTTTTTCCAGACTAAAAGGTGTTTAAGATTTAAGAGTCTTGTTAGTTCATGAAAATAGCTCATTTAATTTTAAACATCTTAACAGGTCTTCAGAGTGCAAGTAACTGCATACTGAGAGTAGGAATAATGAATGCTCCATATTATAAATAATGTCATCAAATGTTTTTTAGCAGATCGCATAGTGGAGTTTGTATTTGCTATGAGATCGATTTCCTCACTATGATTTCAAAAAACACACACTAATGACATTTTGCACTTTGGTACTCCCACAGTCTGATAAATGACTTGAATAGAATATAGCAGCTGATGATCCAGCTGATGGTCAGCTGTCTTCTGTAGTTTTTTTATTGTGAGTATTACTTCAGGATCCTGTGAATGAGAGCATTTTTCATTGTAGCTAACTTCCCGCTGTTTGTCAAAGTAGCCTAAAGGTTAATTATCAACCAGGGGTTTTTGTACCCTAGAGGGTACTTCTGCAGCTTCCAATGGGCATCTGGAAGGATTAGTAATTTACAATCAAATCAAAATAACATTTGGAACATGAGAGGTTGTGGTAATGAAGGGTTGAATTCACTTCATCTGGCAGGGATGTGTGGTTTTGTCTGGGGGAAAAAAAAACACATGATGCCATTCCATGGTATCGTGAGTTATCCTGCTGGCGGCAGCTATCAGAAGATACACTGGTGCACTGTGGTACACTGTGGTCATGAAGGGTTAAACATGATCAAGAACAGAACTCAGAGAGTCTATGATATTTAAACCATTCTCAGCTTGTACTAAGGAACCCTCCATACCATTACACTGCCAACAATAACCAAAAAGTTGCTGCCACGTGATTGGCTGATTAGATATTTGCATTAAGAAGCGACTGAATAGACGTACCTAACAAAGTGGTCACTAGTTGTATGTCATAATTTGTCCTATTAACTTATTAAAATAACCCTGTTTTTGAGTCGCATCGGTTATCTGTTAAACAAACTGTAGTGAAAAGCTGAAACAAACAAAGGTGCATCTTATCTCTTGCTTCACTGTTTATCATCTTCAATATCTATACATGCAGTCACTGTAACATAATGCATTTCAGAGGTGTTTAATTGTCTGTTTCCTGCAGCTGTTAGCCTATTACTATCAATGCTTGTATGTGTTTTCATACATGGAGACAGTTTATCAGGTTATCTATGAAAGCAGATTTTTCTACTTTGCCACTTTTGTCTTCTTTATTAGCTTGGATTTTTACTTTTTCATTAGTGACATAACCCTACATTTTAAAATAGAAATTATATTCCATAGAGTGGGGAAATAGATATTTGACTTTATTTAAAGACTTGTGGTTTAATTGCAAGCCAAATTATCCTATGTGAAGTGTTCATCGGCAGTGACTGATTGCATAAGAACGTTCTTTAAGTCTTCAGTCAGCAAAAACGGTCTCTCTCTAGGGCCTTTGCTGATTAATAACTGAAACTTTTTTTGACAATAGGACAATAGCATTATGGTAAAACTTTGCAAAAGTTTTCTACTGGACAGTTTTCTTGTTATAAATTACTCAAAATTCTTTAACTGGCACAGTTACTTTAATAAAATAGATTTATAATTACCATATATTTCGTAGGTGCTACTAGATACTAATGACCGCTGTCACATTCTGTGTCCTTGCAGGTTAGCAGCACTCCAGCATGTATTCGAGCAGTGACAAAGATGCTGTATTGCCCCTTTTGTCAGAGTATGCCAGGAGTAAAGCCTTGTAAGAATTACTGCCTGAATGTCATGAAGGGCTGCCTGGCCAATCAAGCTGATTTGGACCCAGAGTGGAACCAGTACATCGGTGAGTCTTTTCAACCACTTCCCCAGCCATTTTTATTTTAACCTCGACTCTGCTGTTCTATTATTTCTAAAGTAACATACCAATTAAATGTGTTGCTATAAATTCATGTCTGGGCATATGGTTTTATAATATGACTGAATTGAACTAATGGATGTGGGAGAAAAGCAGAGAAAGCATGTTACATCACATGAGCACTCACAGTAAAGCAGATTGAAATTTTCACTTACACCATCACTTTTAGCTTTTCCTTTTTGCTGCTATACACAGGGTTATATTTTAATTGCATACCAAAAAGTGACACGAATTGCTTTAAAGCTGGACAGATAATAGTATGAGTTGAATAATCTTTTAAACTCCCTGGTGTAGACCAGAGAACTGTAACTGTGCTTTGAAAGCAGTTAAAAAAGTAAGCTGAAAGCTGCACACTGGGGTGTTGTTTTGGGTGACGTAGGCAAAAGCTGTAAACCTTTTAAATTACAGAGAGTAACTGGATTAAATGTTAATATTACAAATATTGCTTTGTTTTGCTCAAACCTTAATCATAAAGCAAAGATGCTTTAGGCACGGTGAGACCTATGTGTTCAGGAAGCAAGAGGAAAAGGGCGGAATAATTGGAATTATGTGAAGTGGCCTGGTAGTGGATGCTTATATTAAACATGGCCAAAGTTTCACATAATGAGGTCAGCATATATGTAAGTAATATATAGTGTATAGTATAGGCCAATATGTAGTGTAAAACAAGACTGTTTGCACATAGGTTTTTTGGCTCTTTTGGCTACTGGATCTCACTAATGGCAGGGTTACTCTGCAGAGTACCACCTGCTGTTCAAACCTTCTGATTCCAGTGAGCAGCCAATTAGAAGAAAGTTAGCTTTAAGGAACTGTGGGCATAGGGAGGGGTGCTCAAAACATTTTTTTTCCACAAGAGTCTACGGATTACTATGGCAATAAGCATAATAGACCCATTGTGAGGAGCACTTCCAATACTGAATATTTAAATATAACAAAATTCATAGCACTAAAATGTTTGAATCCACAGTACTGCACAAGTCTTGAATCAGTCATCATTTCTTTTCATTACTAGGAAAATGGAAAATAGGTGCAGCTGCATATTGAAACATGCAAACATCCAGAAAAATACAGTATATGAAGCATAAGTTTAAGTTTGTACAGTTTTAATGAGCTTGAAAGTCAACGCTTTGTATCACCACCTTCATTCTTCAACACAGTCTGAACTCTCTGAGGCAACCTGTATTGTAATTTCTTTAAGTAGTCTACAGAAATAGTTCTTGAGGCTTCTTGGAGGACATTCAAAGCTCTTCTTTGGATGTTGGCTGCCTTTTCTTTCCATTATCTGTCAAGATGATCCCAAACTCCTTCAGCAATGTTCAGGTCAGTGCTCTGGGGAGGTCAGTCTATGGCTGAATGTCATAGACTGACCTTGTGTGTTTTTTCTATCCAGGTGTGATTTTAGTCAATTGGCAATGCGTTTATCATTGTCATGCTAAAAAATAAAGCTAAACAGACACTTTCCAGATGGTATTACATCCCAGGTTAATCTGAAAGTGCATTTCTTGCATTAATAATTCCATCAGTTTAGATGGAATTAAACACAGCTGGATACAATGCAGCTCCAAACCATCATAGAGCCTCCACCATGTTTTACAGATAGCTGTGGACATGCTGGACTGAAAATTCCAGCATCTTTAGATAAAGTCTGAAAGATGTTTAGAGGGCCTGTAGAACTACTTGAAAATGACAACAAAGTCTGGCTCAATACAGAGAAATGAGGTATGACTCAAAATTTTTTGCACAGTACTGTGTGTGAATTAGAGTTCCACACAGTTAAAGTCATTGAAATGAAATTAGACATTACATGTTTCTGTCTTGGTGTTTTTTCTGTGCTTTCACAGCATTGAACTCTTGATGTAGGTAGCACCATAATTTCATTGAAATATTATTAATTAATAAATAAAATATTGAAAGGCAGCTTAGGTCAAAATGCTGACTGCATCAGTATGCGGGGATATACAAATCCTTGTGTTGCATTGCAGAATTGGACTTTCTATTTTTAGAGAGGCTGCAGCTGGTGCCGTGTCATTATCATATTTTGACAACATCACTTTCATTGACACTCGCTGGGCCTTTGGATAAGAAAGTGCTCTATTTGTCATTCTTCTATCATGATTCCTGTGTGAAAAGATTTTATTCATGGGATTCTGCTCTCCTGCTGGGCTAAATGGTGACTTGTAATGGGGCAGACATGCTCCGCAGGAAGTGCCAAGTTTTGTGAAGTTATGTTCCATAGAAAATTGTTCAACTCAGAGTCAACGAATACAAATAGAAATATAATATTTATATATTTATTTTGGTATTTGATAGAATGCCCAGCATGATGGTTCCTGCTGTCAGCTAGATAGGCTCAGCCCATTGGCCTGAACAAAAGCTACAGTATGATGGCGAAAATGTGACTGTTGTGAGCAGGAGATGGATTAAGAAGTTTGTATTGCCTTTTTTTTAGTACAAGCTATTAAGTTTTCTGTTTTCATCTTGGTGCATACTATACATGACTCCTATCTATTTCTGGAGATTAATATTTAAAAATAATCATATTCTTTCTGTTTTTACTGAAAAATATCTCTGTATTTTAGGTTTGGGTAATTGTCTTGCTTTAAAAAAATGAAAATAATCAAATCCTCTTATGATAGGGCTGGTTGATGAATTGATATATGAACAATATATTTAGTAAAAAACATGAGCATATTTTTTTTCATCTGCACTAATAAATAAATCCATTACAGATTTTGAGCCCTAACACTTAGGTCATTCTTGTAAAAGTTTTTCTTTTTTTCCAGTTCACTTCAGTTCTTGTGAGCAGCTCCTCATATCTTGACACTTAGAAGTATTGTACTGACATTGTAGTGCACAACCATCTGGTCTAAGTTGTGACCTTGATTTATCTACACAAAGTTTGCCAGTCTTTGTGAGATCTACTGGGACTGTATGGAGCAGCAAATCAAAGCAATGAGCAGCTCAAACAGGCTGAAAGCTGCACGAGTAAAAGCTTCAGTGCTGATTCACAGTAAGTCCTTCAGTGCTACGTTACAGAAAGTCGTTTTATTCAAGAAAGTATATTAAGCAGTAGATATTGAAGATGATAGTTTAATTTAGCAGTAATTTAAATGTTGCTGAAAAATTGCTTAATCTACAAAAGGATTCCACAATGATTATTAGGATTATTTTGTAAATCTTTGTTAATCACCACAGTAGATTCAAAATCAAGCATTTAAGAGATGATTGAAGTGCAGACTTTAATCTTTAAATCAATGGATTTTTACAAAAGTATCGCATGAACTGTTTAAGAATAGCTGTAATTCAAGGAAGCACTCTTATAACACTCCAATTGAGAGGTCCCTGATATGATGCAAAAGCATCATATCAGGGACCTCTCAGTGCACATGAAAAAATGTTCTGTGGCATCAGTCATTCATGTGCAAAAAATAAATAAATTTGGATTTATTGACGTTTTTTGCACCTTGCAGTGTCCAGCAATATGGGTTTTGCAAATACCAAACAATCCAAACACTTTCAAATCCACATCAAATCACATTCACACTTGCACCTATGGGTATGTAATGGGATTTTTTTAACATCATTATTTTTGCCAACCTTTTTAGATCAACTTTGACTTAATTATTAGTTTATTTTTAAATCTTTTAAAGCTTACGCTATCTGTCAGCAGAAGATTCTAGACTGAGCATCGTCCACACTTTTGATTTGTTGCAAAAACAAGCCTGTGACCTTTCACAGGGGGTGGTGGAGATGCTGGAACTTGTTATCGCCTTTGGTAAAAAGGCAAATGCCTCAGAGAAAATGCCTCAGCCTTCCTACTTTAACAGACCGGGCTTTACCCCCAGAATCGACAAAATCGACAGTGTGCCTTATAATCCGATGCACCTTATAGTCCAAAAAACACGGTAATTTTATTTATGTTATTGAAAGCACTGCTGTTTATCAACTAATAGAAAAATTATTTATAATTTCAAACTCGTTGCTTTTACTTAATCAAAATAACGAAACTGATTATTTTGAGGTTCAAACCAAAATATTGTTTAGGAATCATGACTTGCATCTTAAATATACTTTACTGAGGATTGTTCGCAATTTTCAAGCAACAAAAATAACTTTTGCCTACAGCTTGTGGGATTTTTGACTGAGGATCCAGTATTGAATGATCAAAAATTCAACACTGCAGGTTGCCTATTGGTACCTTTGCTCCTGCTGTTGCTGCAGCCATTGAAGCTTAGTAACGTGTGAAATTGTTTGGTAAGAAACATCTGTCACATTTTATAGTCGACAGAACAGGGCACCATCACAAGCTGTAACAGCATCACAATTTCAGAATGCCACATATATTATTTATCCTAGCTGTCAATCTCTTGTTAATCTCAATCAGTGTATTTTCAAAACCATGCATCCTGTTCAGGGTCACAGGAAGTTGCCAAAATGAAGCCTTGGAGTGTAACAGAGAGATTTCACAAATAAATATACCCACCCCCACTGATAATATAGACACTATTTCACTTTACCTGAATTTCTTATCAGCCAAAAACAGGGAGAATTGTAAAAATAATATATACATTTTTTTTTTTAAATGATGTTTGTGTTGCATTTGCACTGTCTGGTTTATCGAATTTTACTAATAAATTACAACATGAATGTTATCTATTGTTAGTTGCCAGTAAGACTGCTTTCTTAAAACAAACAAGTCTGTTGGACTCCTAAATCCAATAGAATGTCTACATTTACTTCACTAAAAAAATTAATTTCTAACATGGCGCCACTTAAATTTCACAGTTTTACATTTCTGCCATTAATTTTGTAGCAATGTTCATTTTGTCTTTATTAGAGCACTTGTCAATTGGGTTATTGTTCCCTGGTGCAGATTAAATGCCAGTTCTATATCTTTTGGCTCTGACATTTCATGCTCATTATGGGATGAAAGATTTTCAATTAGCTTGAAGTCTAACCACAAAAAACGGTATTGACTCGTCTCTCGGTGTTAAATTGTCAGGAAGGTTATTTCATGTTCTACACATGCAGACAAATTACTGTAATATGTAATCCCATGTAGATCACAACTATGCTATTACTTAGAAATAAGAAGCTTTGGTTTGAATGAACTCAGATCACCTTCTGCTATCACATACTGTTGCGGACTTCAAGCTGCGATATTCATCTTGATTCTTGTGGCATCTATTCAGACCAGCTTTATGTTCAAGATACTGGGGAGGTGAGAACTAATCCAACCAAAGAGGGAGAAATCCTTTACACCTGGAGGCTGTGCCCTTGATAGTGACAATTTTCCTCACAACACTGCAGGAAATAACACCCTCTGATTAAATAAATTCAAACTCGTGACAGAAATTGAGAGAGAGAGAGAGAGAGAGAGAGAGAGAGAGAGAGAGAGAGGAAAAAAAGGCCAGTTCACAGCCTTACCTCCATTTATCTACAATATGAGTGTGAGGCTGAGAGTGACTGTTATGGCATCGCCAGAAGCAAACTAAAACAGATGTGTGTACGAAGAGCAGCCGCACTGCTCCTCGGAAATGTGAAATGTTTAGAAAGCGCTACTTTTGTACCGCACTTTCACAGGAGGAGAGAGAAAAAATAACTGGTTCAACTTCCTCGCTTTTGGATGTTTTCTTTGATGTTATGTTCGAAAACAATTATTTGCTGTTAAGGCTAGAGTATTAAAAAAGTGACAGGAAAAATTGCCCTCCACAATCATATTTTTCCTTTATATTTCTGTTCATGAGACAGAGGAATGCAGATGCATCCCAGTGAGGAGATCTTGAAAGTTTTCTCTCCTTTACACAAATAGCATTGAACGTGTGCTTGCTGTGTTTGCCTCTAAGCAAGAGATTAATTAGACAAGTAACTAAAATCTGACCAAGAGACTTAATTTAGAGGCTAGAGCTTCTCACAAGCTCCGCTAATATCCGATTTAAATATGTTGATATCATGTTGTCATTTCACATTAATTTGGAAAGATGCTGTTCTTAGAACTTCACTTGACAGAACATGAACAATAGCATTCATATGAATCAATCAGCCATGCTTCTACTGTGAATACAACATAATATTTTTCATGTAGGAACTAAATGGATAGTTATGGTTTTAATAAATATCGTTTTTAATGCCATGCTGCGATATCTATTTCTTCTTTAATGTTACGCTGAATAAATCAAATCAAAATAAATCATTCAGTAGATTAAATGGACTCTGCTGCTGAGTAGCCAGTCTCTAATCCGTTTGTTCCCACTGGAGAACAAATCCTTGCTGATTTCTCACAATTCCACCCCTACAGACAAGACTTGCTCACTGCATCCAATATGGGAAAAAAGATGCCAGCTACTGTATCCACACAAAACCTTATTGTTATGATAAATGTAATGAAAAAACAGTTTATTTTGTCAAATAATTTGTAGTTGCTTTCTATACACCATTTATCATAATAAACACGCCTTTTTCAAAAGCAGTCTGCGAGCAATTTGATGAGATTAAAGGTAGGATTAGATTTTAATTACACGAATTAGCTGAAGCATGGAGCGACTGAGGAACAGCTGTCAGGCTGTTCACCACAATCAAAGGCTGCACTGAATACAGTCAGGATGCACGTAGGATGCATAGATCATGCTGCTTTTTAGATAGATTGCCTATTTAGCATTGCTTTGACAGCGTTTATTTGTCTTTGTGCATTTTTTAACTCTTCAAATATTCTTTCTGTTGAATAATGCTTTGATGTTTTTAACTATTTTTTAATCAGGCTGTCTGCACAAATTGATGTCTCCTACTTCTCAGATGTTTTAAATATCAGTCACACAATCGCATGCCCTGGAGATAAATATTGTGCTCTGTGATTTAGATCATGCAATATGTGCCATTATCACATTGTATTATACCTGTGATGGAACCTAGTCTCCCGCATATTGAGATGCTTACAGCGACTTGCCACTGGACTAAAGTCAGTCCAACGTGAACTGGTTATCAGTGCCAGGTTTTTGTTTTTCGTTCTGTATTTTTTTCTTTCCCTAATATAGTTGCCTCGATGTTTACTGGCTTCTGTTGCTCGCTCACTTTCCCTCTTGAGAGAGAAATGTCTCCACATTGGAAGTGATCTCTATCGATTCTATCTGCTCATTTCTTTTTAATTAGGTGATTTGTTTCACTTGGTAACTGTATCCAGCTACAAACTGTTTATTGAAATTCAAGACAGCAACAAACCCTTTCTTTTTGTTTTAAAAAAAAAATCATCATGAATAAAATATTGACAGAAAAGGGAAAATAAAATCTGTACTCACTGAGAGTGGACAGCCCATGGCTGAAACTCAGACCACACAAAAAGTTTCTACACACAAGGACACTGAAAAGATTAGAATTTTATGGTCTAACCAGCAGAAATTCGAAACACTGATAGAAATCACACGCTTCCATTTCACTAAAATTAAGCTATTCTATTTTAGATCAACTGGGTGATGCAAGTTGGCAGCCAAACCGAATGGGTCAAACACAAATCCGACCCGGTTTGGTGACCTCGCCCTAGAATTTGCCCATTGAAAGCATTTTAGACATGGTCACCTTTAGTGATTCGATATTTCTGTTACTCATTGGAATTTAATTTAATGGTATTACTTTTTTAAAAATAGATTGAAGCAACTCTTCATCTCATGTGACAAAGGAAAAGAAAACTGAGCGTTTGAGTGGGCGAGCTGCACTGAAAAAGCTAAAACTCATCTCGAGTAATGAAAATTGTCTATGTGTGGATGCACTATTGCAAATGGAACTCTGTGAATGGTCGTGACAGCCAAGAAATAACCTGTGACTGCAATCTCCCAAGAAATAATATCTTAATATTAGGAGTCTTTACTTGAGGAAAAGTATTTCCACTTATGCCACACTTGAACGGTTCCATCCATGCAAAAGTGTATGTAAAGAAAAATGAATGTTTTAATATATTGTTAAATCATAACTGCTTATCAACTCAAAGACTGGAAACAAAGCAAACAGCTACGCTTTTCCTGGAACTTTACAGAACATGTGATTAAAAGCATTTAAATAAATGGTCAGGTTATTTTTGCGTGATAATAATCGTTGCAGACTTAGAGTATTCTGCATTTTTCAAATGGAAAAAAAAAATTCATATAGCTCTGGGCTTTTATTAACCTTTTGCCAAAGGGTTCTAAGACAAGCCACAACGATTAGACAGAGCAGACAGCCATTATACATCCATTTAACTCCACAGGTGTAGGTAAATGGCTTTCAGGCACAGCAGTTCTATATCACTGCTGTTCAGGGATGGAAATTAAGACCACACAGGACGAAGGAAAAACAGCACCAGAGCATGCCACTCATCTGACACACTGATAATAATTTTATTTTTTTACAAATTGGGCCTTGTGAAAAGTGAAGACATTGATAGCCTGTTATATATGAGATCTCTACATATTCAATTAAACTTCAGCTCTCCGGGATCTGAAATGTCAGCTAAATATAAATACCCGTGGCTGAGTTTCACATTCTGATTTTCAATCACCAGTAGCACTGATTGCACAGTCAGATGTGTTATTAGGCACACATCATATTAAAGGTAGTTTTCTGTCTCCTTTTTTCTTGGAGGTCATCGAATAAGTTCTTGGGGTTAGCGCAGAGATTTACAAAAAAAGCAAACTTATTGATTTCTGCTTTTTACTATTAAAAACAAATAGTGTTAAAGGTTTTCATTTCAGGAATAACAATGTAACCGAGCATATAAAGTACATAAAAATGGCTTATTTGAGTACCACTGCCAACTTATCACTGTAAAAGGTGATTAAAAAATTAAACATAATTAATTATAGAACAGTTGCCTTGAAAGAGTTTAACAAATAAACCTTTATGACTGTTTCCTCTAAAATTGCATGTTTCCAGATTAAATCTAAATAATTATTTATATTTGCCAGCTAAACAGAAATAGCTTTGTTTTCCTATTTAAAGTTGCTAAAGATAGATTTTTATTTTAGCTTACCAGAAATTGCAGTTATCTTTAATATTAATCTAAAATGACATTTGTGAATTTTAGTGTCTGTGTGTATAAAATGTAGAAACCTAGCTGTGAGAAAACCTTTAAAACTAAGAGCTGAAGACACTATATTACATAATAACTTCCTTACACAGGACTTTCTTCTGACCGAGTACTGACAGCCTGTACCACCCTTGTGTGTCATTTGCCTGCAGAAGTCAAATAATGTAGAACATACTGTGCTTTTCTTAAGGCAGCACCGGGTGAACATTTGGAGGTTTGTGTGCACTGGCATCTGTAGGGACATTAATTTACATTCTGTTTTATAGTTATTTGCTTGTCTAATCACTCACAGTTACATGAAGATGTGGTTGAGTGGATCTAATTACATATTCTCTTCCCACCTGTGTAATTAGAAACCTGCAGAAAGACAGGAATATTGTCTGAGCTGCATGGCCTGTCCAGATCACATCTGAGCATTGTGATGCACCCTGCAACATGAGGCTACAAAGTGAGAACAGGAAAGGCTGGCTTCAACATAATTGTGGGCAAAATACTAGAAACAGTCCAGTCAGCAAACCATACACAAAATTTCATGATATCTCCAGCCCCATTAGTAACACGATCTGATTGTGAATAGCTCGTTATCGGATTGTGTCTCTTAGTTTGATTAGCCATGCAGTACATTGTCAATGTTGCTCTTGGGTTTTGCATCTTATGTCTTGCCTACTGTTTTAGATTGCTGCCATCATCACTGAACATGAATTATGCTAAATGATTCAGGCTTTGTTTTTGTACAAGACAGAGCTATTTGACTGACTCTCTGTTAGCGTTTAGATCAAAAGACCACTGGGGCTAACACTGAAATGCTAACATATGTCACAATGACATGGCAAAAATGCTGCGGATTAGAAGGCAGTTCTCTGTGTTGCCTGCTAACTGCTTTTCTATAGCGGTTAAAAGGCAAATTTTTGTAATCACCAAATAAACAAACAAGGTTCAGATAAAGAATTTCACTTTTTTTTAGTTATAGTGCATAAAAAACACCAATAAATCATTAAACTAAATCCTTAGAGGAGTGAAAAAAACTGTACAAAATCAATTAAAAGGGTACAAAACCATTTGCTTTTTGTTCCTCATGTATCAATCTCAATATGTGAAGTTCATGCATGTATCTGTTTCCCGCTGTAGTTACTGTTTCTCGCTTACATCTCCCCACTTGTGTCATCATCTTGATTGTCTTCAGCTGTGTCTCGTTAGCATCCTGCTTCCGATTCTTGATTACCCTGTTGGGCATAAAAAGTACTGCGTTACCTTTGGTCTCTGTCTCAGTGACTGTAATTCTGTCCTGTCTTTCATCATGTGACTTGTGGTTTTAATTTTGTGTCGCCTTTTTTTGGATATTGTTTTGTTTTGTGTGTACTTTTTGCACTCAGCCTCATAAAAAGGCTTCCTTCCCGTGAATCCTGCCTGTCTCCTGCATCGAAATTTTACATCCTCTACATTTTACTCCAAATTGTGTGCATAGATTTGTCAATCTCCTAAGGACGCTAAGGAAAAAGTCAGGATATTGTTAATCTTGACTGTCTTATCTAATCTTGCACTAGATGTGTACAAGATTGTTTTTGGGGGGGGTTTTGCCTCATGTTAGCAGCAGAGGAAATGATCTCTAGTAAAAGATTTTTTTATTTAGGGTTAAGATTTAGGCCCCAGCTTTTCTAAATATTGCCTTGTGTGCCTTTATAGTCTTTATCAAATGATTAATGAACCAAAACGTCTAAAAGTTGGTAGACTACTCTTTTGGGAAAAGAGGGGTCAGTTTTTGTTTTTTTTAAGTAGCCCGTTAAAGACATTTTTAACATTTGATATAAAAAGCAAACAAACAAACAAAATAAAATAAATCATAATACTTGATACATTTTTTTTCTTTATGGCTATTAAACCCTGGGCTGTGCACATATGTCTATGTTCAAGGACTCCTTTTCTTGATCATGACTATGTGTCCAAGGGACAATATGCCTCTTTTTTTTTTTCTTCCTTTCCATTTTTATACTGTTTCATAGCACTATTAGTTGGTTGACTGAACCACAGATGAGGTATGCTTTACAGAATCCAAATCACACTAGAGCCATTTTTCATCCTGTGGAACTCTTCACAGGCAAAGAGCCATAGATGGGCTTGTTCACTTTCCTTATTTGTCCTTGTCTGCTGGAGGTTGCTGCTGGCTGACATAGCCTGAATTTAAGTGGACATCAATCTCGATAAAGAGGCAGAGGCAAGAGTAAGGCGGGGCAAATAAGCATGTTTCATATCACAAACTGAAATATTAACCTCCAATTTGAATTAAAAATAATTGCCTCGTGCTGTGGTTTCGAGGCATGGTGTCTTTTAGATTTCTGTGTCTCTATCCAGTAAGTCACAGCTGTAAAAACCCCTGCTCAGAATAGGACAAGATATGTCTATTTGCATGGCTGTGTCGTGTTGATAACAAGATTTCCTCTGGCTGGCCAGTAGCCTATCTCAGTGGCGCAAAAGTGATGCAGGGAAAATTTGGCTCAGAGTGGCAGCTGTGCCACAGTGGACTGGACTTCCTGCACTCCTCATAAATGAGAGTCATTAATTCTCCATGTAGGCAGAGTTTTTCACATGTAGCGCAGGAGCCCATCTCTCTATAGGACACAGCTATAGTCCTAGCCTCACTCAACCCAGAACCACATCTTATTCTCCGGCTTTCTTCTTTCCCTGCCTCCCCCCGTGACACTCTCTGCTTTCCCTCAGCTGTGTATAAAGACAAAGTTCCCGGGCTAGCTCTCTGTTTGTTGAGCCCATCTGATAAGTTGCAGATAAGTCACCACTGCTGGGAAAGATTGCCATCGTTTTTGATCCTGGAGGCACTCTTCTTTTCTCCTGTGATGAAATACAAGTTGCTCCCAGTTGGCGCTGCTGACCTAAATTTTCAGTATTTGCAACTGAGAGCTTTTAAGCTTGAATTTAGATATACTTTTACCTGTGTTTGTTTTTGTGAGCAGACATACCTGGGGCAGTTGAATGAATTTGCATTATAATCACATTAAATAACAAACAATATGGAAATGCTACGTTCAGATTTTTTTTTTTAAGGAATATAAGGACACAAAAAGAAAGCAGTCAAACTAAACTGCAGTACGCTGTTAAAAAATACTTTTCTAAAAATGATTGCCATGGCTGCTAATAGACAAACAGCAAAAATATTTTTTCTTTGGCCATTGCAGGTGTTTTTTTTTACACTTAGACCATATGGTTACACAGTTGTGCACTTGAAGTGCTGCTGTAGAAAACCATTTGGCACTGATGTAATCTGTATATTAAGATCTCAGCAAGAATCACAGGCCATTTGCAATTCACAGTGTAAACAAACAGAGGGGCTCTTCAAAGGCTCTGACTTTGACATAATTGGAAAGGAAATGGAAGCAGAGCTGAGCTAATGTTTCTCAGCTTTTTTCCCCTGCCATTAGTGATCTAAGGTCCCAGAAGAATGAAAAGCTGGACAGGTCTGCTATCAAAGCACTAAAGTGTAATTTAGATATTCTTCTTTTCATTTGTTTGTTTTGTGTGTGTCCGGGGGGGGGGGGGGGGGGGTGTATGTACAATATTTGCACTACAGTATGTTTTCTCATGTCTGCAGCTGGCTTTTTGTGTAAGGTCAATTATTTTTTTTAATGTTTTCTTTTCAGTCGCCATTTTTGGTCTGTTCCCCATGGAATGTTATCTATTCCTTCACAGTTTGGGAATACATTATTTTATTTTCCTATGATGGGTGGGGCGGTTGGAGTAGCAAGCCAAAAGAAATACATAATTTATTCTTCAAAAACCAACAAGCTACTTTTGGAATTTTGATACAGATAAAATAAACTGTTAAGGGAGTCATGGAGCATGTACAGTGAGACATCATTGTTTCTGAAGTCTCCAAATGACAGGATTATTATATTTAGGTACAAAGTAATTGTGGAGTACTTATCCACAAACCAGCCTTCTGGTTTGTGGATGGAGATGCATGTTCTGTACTGTCTGCAGAAATGGGCCTTTAGCTATGAATGAGTGGTTTGGTGATGTCCAGTTACCTGTGGCACGGCAGTCAAACTCAGAGCTGCCACCGTACAGACTCTAGCACATCGATATAAATCAACATTAGCAGTGTTTCAGTTTACTCAGTGAGCCTTTAAAGGGCAACAGCAGTTTGCCTAATTAGTCTGAGGTACTGTGCAATGTGAACCATACAGAGTTGTACATATTAGATCATGTGAATGCAACATCCTTTTGAAAAGCTTGCAAATATGTT
This sequence comes from Mchenga conophoros, assembly GCF_057382185.1. NCBI lineage: Eukaryota > Metazoa > Chordata > Actinopteri > Cichliformes > Cichlidae > Mchenga > Mchenga conophoros. The sequence goes on from NC_140541.1 coordinate 21,843,880, forward strand.
CATTAAAAACGATGAAAACAAGTGCAGATGATATGTTAAGTGTATCATGTTCAACAAGGCCCTCTGGCTTGTGTCCACACAATATTAATGAGCCATTGACCTTTTTCACAGCATATGTAAATAAGTGCTTGGCTTTCAAAAGTTCTATTAAATCAATTACTCATCAGCACTATTCACTACATGGAGCCTAACAGCATTTTGTAGACTTGATTGAGTTGACATAAAAATTGAATTTGCCTCAAGAAGCATTCATGCTCCGTAAGTGTGCTTGCAGTCTGAGATGGGAAGGTGGTAAATGACAATACTGTGCAGCAATCAGAAAAGAAGATGTAGTAGTTTGCAAATTGTAAACCGTTTGTGTCCTTTTTGTAAAAAGCTCCATGACAATATAGCAAATATTGTCATGTTTGTTTATGTGCTCATCTGCAGAGATGTAAGCCAAAGAGAGGAAACATATCTGCACTTTTAAACCTGAACGGAAGTGTGTGTGTGTGTGTGTGTGTGTGTGTGTGTGTGTGTGTGTGTGTGTGTGTGTGTGTGTGTGTGTGTGTGTGTGTGTGTGTGTGTGTTTTCATAAATAATGAATTAAAAATTCCTAGGGAGGTTGACATATTTTTTCCAGTCAATTAATTGCTTCAATATTAATCAGAGGTAGGCATAGCATTGCACCATTAGTACAATTAGTACCATTTTATTACTTTTTCTGTTGTTTTTCACCTTCTGTGAAAACCAAAAGAGCCCAAAACACAATCAACTGAAAGCAGCTTCAAAATAAAGAGAAAAATATTCAAAAGCATTTTTTAATTTACCAGTTAGATAAAACTATGCACTGCGTTTGGAAACACAAACCCACATAAACAAAATGTGAGCAGTTATAGCTGGCACCTAAATAAAGACCCATTGCAATTGCACACCACTGAATTGAGCAGCACTGCAATGTAAATGAATTCAGGGACATGAGTGGAGACTTTTCTTTGTACTTGATGATTGTGGTTTCTGTTTTCACAATGAATTTCTGGCATTGTGTCAATCATACAGTATTTTTCTTGCAGTGTGTTCTTTACTATTATTGGACTGCTACGTTTACCAAGCATGTAAACAGGCCTTTGTAATTTGAGATGGACCTTGCAGTGCAGTCATTTTTTTTTAATAGTTGCTGTACTGACAGTTATTTTTGTCTGTGAGCACTTTACCAACTGTGTGTTTGCACCTTTGCTCTTCTTCCTCCAACACCACACCTTTTTTTTATATAACAGATGCCATGCTGCTGGTGGCGCAGAGGCTAGAGGGACCTTTCAACATTGAATCTGTCATGGAGCCTATTGATGTCAAGATTTCAGAGGCCATCATGATTATGCAAGATAACAGTGCCCAGGTCTCCTACAGGGTATGTCAATTAGGTACATTTCTCTAAGAACCAAAGTAACACTTCAGACAGGCTGACGAAGTCCAACTTCGTCACAAAATGAGGAATAAGCTTTGCTGGAAGTCATACTGGGCTGTGACTAAGGTGTGGATTACAACACATTCTAATTAAGTCCAAATTTAGGTCTTGTATTTGAATTATATGTTTCAAGTTGGTCAGATAATCTTAGTTCAACTAACAGTAGTTAATGTGTTTCCTGTGTTTTACTGCATTTTTCTTTGCCCACAAAATTGTAGACAGAAAGGAGGAAGAATATTTTTCTGCCTACACTGAATTAGATGCCCGTTCCAATTCAAAACTAAATGCTCAGTTGCCTTTCCCATGCACCAGATGCCGTTTTGTTTATGGCTTAAGTATATGTGGTGTTTTACCAGAAGCCCGTAAAAATTTAACTCAACAAACTTAAATAGCACTGGTCACAGCTCCTAGTCGGATCACCTATCAACATGGTTGCCTCAACTTGACGTAAAGCACTGTCACACCGGTAGTCAGGGGTGAATCATTCACAAGACCTTATCCAAACAGTGTATTTTACCTATTTTCTGCATCCCAAGTAATTTAAACTGTTGACAGTTGGGTACCCATGTTCTTGTAATTGTAGGTTTTTCAAGGCTGTGGTCAGCCAAAACCCGCAGGAATCACTAGGTCTGCTCGTGGTGTTTCGGATGTGTTCAACGCCCGCTTCAGGCCCTACAGCCCAGAGGAGAGGCCTACCACTGCAACTGGCACAAGCCTAGACAGACTGGTAAGAAGACAAAAGCCAATGCTTTCTGTTTTCAGACAAGACACTGCTTCAGTGTAAACATCATTTATCTTTTTGACTTGACACTGTTGATTAAAGCTGGTGATTTGCCATGGTAAGCCCCCGGAGCCGGAAATTAATTCTTTGTACTTGTCCTCCATTCAGACCTTTCTATCGATTTGTGTTTGTTAACGAATCAACAGCTTTACCCAAAGACGGCATGGGAAGGTGTGATGTACTGCATTCACTGCCCTTCTCATCCCCGTGCACTTGGCAAACAGAGAAGGGGAAGAAGGGAGATGGATAGATTTTTGTGAGGCTGACCATATCAATTCCTTCTTGAAGGCGCACCTTTATTTTCTGTCAGATAATCTGTATGTTTGTTCAATAGGATCTTGATACATGAATTTCCATCTCAAAGAACCTTGAGACCTAAAATGCTGCATCGGGGTAAAGGTTAACATGGGGGTGGCAGTCCAATTTGGCTGAGAGACAGCTCTGATTGTGTATTACTCCTGCAGCATTACTTCCTTTTACCCTTCCTCTCTTATACCTGGCCTTTCGCATTGAATCTTTTCAAAATGTTTCCGCTATGCTTGTAATATTTAACCTTGAAAAGGAGAAAATTATTCAGTCTGTTTTGGTGAATGGCAGCCTCATTTCTCATAGTTTTTAAAACCTGCCAAATCGAATGTCTTAGTTCTCTGTGTGAGGTTAATAATAGGTTATTTAGTTAATGGGTACATAATTTGAAAAGCAGCCTTTTTTTGCCATCTGGCTCTTGAAATCCCACAACAACAAATGAGCTATTTGTTTTATTCAGTCCTAATTATGTTTTTGCACTTCATCTAATTCATTCTCGATGCATTTTTGATGTCTTATATACAGCAGTTGGCTTTTAAGCGTTATATGTCCGTCAGTGATTTCTCCCACCTACGCTGAATTAATTAAGACTTTCTGTTTCCCTGCCTTTATGCTGCAAACCAGAGGATTGTTTGGAATGCGATGCAACACAGTGTAAGGTTCAACATTTTATACTTATGTTTTTGCTGGGACCGTTATCTTGCACTGTTTTATGCATTAACTGCAAGGAGAAATTGTGTTTTTTTTTTTATTGTGTGGATGGGGATGCACACACACTCCTCTAATGCTGTATTCAAAGCATTAGAGATTTCTAGCAAGCAAGCATTGGGACTTGTAAATCCCAGTGGTATGCAGCACTTGGTGTGCTAAGTGTCATACTCTCATTTTCATCTCCCAAGGGATTCAATGTCAAATACTCTCATTAAAATGTTTCCTGTGATTTATAAGGTGCTCTAATGCAAAACTCTTCGAAGCTTGATAATGTGGTATATCGTGGCATCAGAAGTGTCAGCTGTTAAGCACAGCGTTTTACAGTTGAGTGGCTAACACCGCAGGGATTGTTGAACACATGCCACGGTGTTCTCAGCTAGTCAAGATGCCTCTCCGAGATCCAACACAAACGTTCATCAACCGCCGCATCTATTCGAGACACATCCTAGTCCAAAACTCTCATTTCTGTAGCTAATAGAGTCAACTCCACAAGGATCCCAACCAGTCAGCAAATGACCTGCTCCGTCACAGCTGACAGAAGGGAGAGCTGTGAAGTCTTGGTGGGGGAGTGTTACGAGCAGCAGCAGCTATAATGGTACAGTGATACGGGGGCACCAGACTGCTCCCGAATAACTAGGCAATAAGCCTCCTTAGAGCTTCTCGCAAAATGGAGCTCAGTGGCAAGGGCTTATTTTTTGACATACTATTACTAAACCAGTTTACATGAGCAGAAAATTCTATTATCAACATGCCTGAGGAATCCATGCTGATCTGGCCACAGAATGCTGCAAATTGTGGGTTTTCTATAATAGGCTGTACCATGTGATGTTTGGCTTATGAAAAATAAAGAAAGATTCTTGACTTATCTTTTAGTTTTGTCCAACTCATGTCCACTGTTCCAGTTCAAAATCAAAACTATACTTGCCACAGATATGTGTGGCTGGGTGAGGTGGGGGCGCTACCTCACGAGTTAGAGTAGCTCATCGGGAACTTGGTGGTTCGATCTCTCGTTGCTCCAGTCTGCCAACTGAACTCGCAATGCACTCACTGGAGTATGAATGTGTATGACTGTTAGATAGAAAGAACATAAGTCTAGAAAATAGTGCTTGTGGGTGAATAAGATATGTTGTATAAAGCGTTGTATTAAGTTTAACATTTGCATAATTCAACCAATTTGATGGGCATATCCTGTCCTTTTAGCTTTATTTTAGATCTCCACTAATTCCCAGTTGGGAATAGCTGTCTCTTTACCACATAGCTGCTTCAGTCAGTTGTTTAAGGAGACTTTGTCTGCCTCGTGCTTGATGCTGACCAGACAGACAATGTTTTCACTAAAAACACTAAAAATTCATCTATAAAGGCGTGGGCTATAACCCAAGTAATTCAAGATCATTCTTTTTAACTTGTGTTGGTCTGCTTTCCATTTTAAAATAGATGAGGAATTTCGAGTTATGTCTGGAATGCGATGCTTCTTGAGACTGAGAATTATGTCTTCATTTGGTATATACTCAAGAACATCATATCAGTATACTCCTTTTTCCATGTTTTGTCATCACTGTAGTACTCCTAATCTGGTTTTAGACATCCAGGTTCCAAAATGATCCAAAGAAATGTATTTTAATCTGCCCAACCTAGAATGTGATGCCATTATTCATCAGGCTTATTTCATCTTGCAGTTTTTTGTTCTTCCTGGGGTATTGTTTGTTCTTGGACACCAGACATATATATTGAGCGGTCAGCTGTGCAGTCTGATCTCATAAAATATGAGATTCCTAAAATGTCATTTTAGGAATTATCACTGCAATATGATTTTTCCTTTTGTGTCTTTTCACAGCAGAAGTGACATCTAAACTTTCAGTTTTTTCATGTGTCATTTCATCTCACAAAATAAAATGCAAAAACCTTAAAATGCACAGACATGAAGTCAGGAGCTATTTATACATAATCCCATTTTAAACTAAAACATTCTCTGGAAAGATCCTTGTGTGAAGTTTTGCTTCAGTTTTTCAATGCTGTGTTGCACAAAAAGCAAGCAAAAGACAGCCACTGCACCTACTGCTGTTAGTAGAATGGCTCTCTTTTGTACCCATATACCCTTATGATCAGAAGCCTATTGATGCTGTTGTGATCTTTCCCATCTTTAGTCTTGTGAATCTGTTTGGTTTTGGCAAAACATTGATAGACAATTTGGAAAACATGAAGCAAGAGAAATGCTGGACAAATAACAAGTGGAAGCAAATTCACATACAGAATCAAAGTGTGTTGATGCAGTTCACTTATTTACAGTACAATGGGGGAAAAATCTATAATAATACCTGGCTGTATATTAAGTATCAGGATCTGATTGAAGTCTAGAACTTTCAGAAACAGAAGGTAAAAGCAGTAAAGTCCTTGCATCTCAAGGAAGGAAAAAATGAGTTGTGATGTCCATGAGCTCTAGACCTTCATTCAAGTATTACTAACAGTCCTTATCTTTAAAATTGTCTTTGTTCAATTACTTTTGAGCATTTAAAAATTTCAGAAGATTTATAAAAAATGTTGCAATAAGGATTAAAGTCTGCTCTTAAATGACATCTTGATTGGTGGATTTGAAATCTACTGAGGAGGTGTGCATAAGCAAAGCTACAAATATTGTGTCATTGTCCAAATACCTTTGGACAATGACACAATATTGACACAATATACTTTTGATACCTGATTTAGTGTGCAGTGGTGTACCTTGGACGAGTGAATGTGTTTTAGATGTCTCATTCATCTGCTGTGAAGTCCTGCATTTTACCTCCAGCTGTCAAACCTCTAACTGTGTAAAACTGGTTGTTAGCATCCAGCCAGTAATCTAATGTTGGCAAGCGAGACCATGTGAAAAAAAATTGTCCTAAAATGCACGAGTGGATCTGTGACAAAGTGTTTGTTTATTTGTACATTTCTACCTCCTGAGAAGTCTGATGATTCTGTCAAAGTTCTGCAGTTGAGGTAACAGCCTATAACCGTAACCGCCTGCAGGTATATGTTACAGTACTCCTGGTTTGTTAGATATGTGTCACTGCTGAGGTTAGGTATAATACATTTATAAATATATGTAAATAGTTAATTCTGAAAACTTGACTGAACACATAGTACAAAAGTTAAACAAAGTCCATTGAACTTAAGTTACCAGGACTTCTTTATAGCCTCTTTTCCACTAATATCTGCTCGATTTGACTCAGCTCGACTCGACTCTACTTGGTATTATTATTTTCCATTACAGTTGAGAATCATTGGTCATTATAGCAACACAGCAAAAAGTCCTGTGACGTCGTTTTTATGTGACACAAATACAACACAGGCGATGGTAAACTAGCTGTTCAGTCTGTGGCTTTTTGTCACTCTCGGGGACCGCAGTGTTGGTTTTTGTGCAGCCATTTTCCTCATCGTCAGGTTTCAGAAAAGGAAAAGGTCTGATTTTTGTGAAGGAGTCGCTCTCATGACTCATCGAGTGATGACTGGCCAGTCAGATACGAAAAAAGTACCTTGTACCAGGCACTGCTACCTAATGGAAAACACTAAAAATCACATCGAGTTGAGTAGGTTCTAGTGCAAATGGATTTATGAAAATCAACTGTCCAGTAGTGTTTATGAAATAATCTCTTACCCTACACTGTATGCTGTAATGCTGCAGTGCTGTACCAAAATACGTTTGTATCACAGTACAACTTTTCCTCACTGAAAGTTTGGTCACAATTCTCTTCACATCAAAGCAAGAAAAGAAAAAGAATACACAAGCACAAATGTCAAACGATAGCAGCCTTCTGTAGCTTGGTAGAGTTGTAAAGCACTTTGGTCTTACTCCAAGATTTTTACAGTATGTGCTGTATATATAAACTGAAACTGCTGCCTTGTTACCTTAGTGCTTAGTGGTGTAAAGGTACAGCTAGCAGCTGTCTCCTGCCATCATTACTGTGGCTGCATTTATGTGTTCATCTCGCAGCAGGGACATGACTGGGTACCCTGTGAGAACACATCTTTGTTGTCCCACACACTGTTCTCGTTTACATTCTTGCACGAGATAATTACCCACGACAGTAACACTGCTCAGCCCAGTGAAAGTTGACAGCAGTTTAAAGTGTCCTTTGATAACAACTTCTTGTTTAGATTCACTGCTAAGTTTGCAAGTCAAAGAATGAGGAAGGGATGGCAGGGAGTGCTTGTGTTCATTTCTTCTGTTGCCTATAGAGGAGCCTGGAGGAGCAGGCCCACCTCCAGCTCAATGAGCCATGACTGTTTAATTGCCTGACATTCTGTCAGAGCACACACCCTCAAAGCTCGGAGAGAAATGGAGATTTTAAAGTCAAAAGAGGGGATAAAGGCACAACACACTGTCAGGCTCAGAGGTGCATTAAAGATAAGAAGTGGAGCTTTTAATTTGACATTTGTAACAAGTTTTTGTGCAGTTCAATTTAGTGTAGTTTTATAGGTCCTTTTTTGTCCCCTTGTGTAATGCATGGTTCGCAATTTATATGTATGGCAATATAGCACAACAGTGAGTGCAGGGCACAAACAAGGCTAGACTGTGGAAAGAGCCATTAGGGAACACTAAAAAATAAAATAAAGCCTTTGATCCATGAGTTTGTGCACATAGTACTGGACCCTCTTTTTGCATAGGTTTCAGAAGATGTTTTGGAAATATTAGAGATTATATTTTTATATTAAAAAAATTAATCCATGCACATAATGACTGATTATTAATAAATGAAATAATTTGGCAAAACAAGTCCTCCCCCTCCTTCCCATCCTGGAATTTGTTGAATTTTAAAAACACAAACATCATTTACTTGGTTTATTTACCACAACTCTGAGATTTGTTTGAGCTGGTTCATTTCACATTAGACAAGGGTATTTTGCCACAAGAATCTTACAAACGGAAAGTAAATCGCAGAGTAACAACAGACAGAAAAAAGGGGGGAACAAAATACCCTGTTCTGAACTTGAGCGCTCCCTATTTTGCATTACAAATGGCACTTGTAAAATCATGCCTCCACCAATATGTTTGTTTCTTCAACATTCCTTAATATTCAAAATCAGCAATTACTTTTTTGTTTTTTCCCCTGCACACAAACAAAATCGCTTGATGAGTGCACACGTCAAATGGAAAAGCTATAATTGTAAATAAATTATAGCTCCTCTTTTTCTTTCCTCTTTTTCCACCGCTGCATAGAGCAAATGTTTTTGAAAGCCAAAGTCAACAATCAACTGCGGCAGGTGACCCGATGACCGAGTGGTTAGGGAACATAGCACTTGGGCAGCAACACCGCAAGCTATGAGCCTGTGGTTCTGCGAAAATATACTTGTCAGAACTCCTGCATAAGTTGTATAATGGTTTCACTGTGATTAGCTGAAATCTCCAAACTAAATTCCCCAAAAGCTTGGTTAAATGTAAAAAGTGTAAAAACAGATTGCAATGATTTGGAAATCTCACAAGCCCATATTATAGAAAACATGTCACATTTAAAAAGGCATTTTGCTTTTTCATGAAAACGGCTAACTCGTGTGTTATCGTTTGAAGTGATGGCTGCAACATATCTAACATAATTGGGATGGAGGTAGCAAAAGGTAGGAAAGCTAAACAGCTGGAGGAGGTCAGTAACATGATTGGTTATAAAAAGAGCATCTCAGAGAAGCAGTTTACCAATCTGCAAAAAAAAAAAAAAAAACAGGCTCCACAAAGTGTCAAACAAATTCAGAATAATGTTCGATAAAATAAAATTGTTGAGACTGACTCCCGGGTAATTATAATGTGCTTTGAGAGGATCATCCTAAACTACTGTTCTGGACAGTCATCGGTCCACCTATGCGGGGAGCTCTGTCTCACCTGCAGCATATTAACGGATGTTGATGATGCTATTCGTTGACTTCAGCTCTGCGTTTAATACAGTAATCACAGATGAACTAGCACTGAAGCTTCACAGCCTGGTTACTATTCACTGTGCTGTTGGATCAAGGACTTTCTCTCCAACAAGCCTCAGGTAGTGAGAATAGAGGACAGTACATCATCCACACTGGCCCTGATTACAGGTGCACAGCAGAGTTGTGCACTCAGCCCAGACCTCTTGGCACTATTGACTACACTGCCACCCACTCTACAAATAACTTTGTGAGTTTTGCAGACAACACCATTGTACTGGGTCTCATATCAGATGATGATGAGGCTCATTACGGAGAGGATGTCCAAACAACCTGGTCCTGAACACCAGCATGACCAGAAGACTCATTGTGGGGTGACTGCAAGGGGTCGACAACACATAACATGCTCCCCTCCTTGTACACGGGGAGGAGGTAGAATAGATAAACAACCTTATGTTCGTGGGCATTCACATCACAGCTTGAATACATGTCACCTGGTAAAGAAGGTCCAGCAAAGGCTGCTTTTCCTCAGGAGCCATAAATGGGATGGGCTCCCCTTGAGCCTGCTGCAAACTTCTGCAGAACCACAGCAGAAAGCATCCTCTGTCTCAGTATGTCAGTATAGTATGGCAGCTGCACGAAACAAGACAGAAAGCACTTGGCTTGGGCAGTGAGAACAGCACAGGGGATTGTGGGAAATCCTCTCACAGACATGGACTCAGTGTATGCTGACCGTGTCCAAAAGAAGGCCAGCTGCATTGCTGCAGACCCCACCCACCCAAGTAATAAACTGTTTGCCTTTTGGAAGAAGGTATAGGACCATAAAAACAAGAACCAACAGACTGAGGAACAGCTTCTTTCCCGGAGCTCTGAACTCTATCACCCCACCCTACCACGCATACAGACACACATACACACCTCACGCTTTAAAGGGCCGATACATGTGCTAGACACTTTGTAACGCCAACGCCACATTATAATTGTTTCCCTATTGTGTATATTTGTTCATTGTCATTCTCTGTCTTTTTAATCGTGTCTGGTTATAAGCTAATTACCACACAGAATTTTGTTATGTGACTGCATAATGACAGTAAACAATCTGAAAATTCTGTCCTCTAGAGTATGTAATTTCATCAAAAGATTCAGGGAATTGGGAGAAATCTCTGTGTTCAAAAGGGAAGGCTGAAAATCAATATCATGGCCATGACCTTTGGGCCCTCAGGCATCACTGCATTAAAACCGGGAGTGATTCTATTGTGGAAATCTCAGCATGGGCTTAGGAACACTTCCAGTAATCACTGTCTGTGAACTCAGTTCACTGTGCCATCCACATTCGCAGTGCTGAAAGATTTAAACAGGTTTTTCAGCAGCATATACTCTTATATAGTTTTCTAGGGAAGACCCTGCATATTTCAGCAAGACAAACTAAGACTAAACTACGTAGTATTTACTGCATCTATTACAAAAGTCTGAGCAATGAACTGGTCTGTCTGCAGTCCAGATCTTTGACCAGTTTAAAAACATTTGGTGGACCATGAAATGGAAAAATATGGCAAACACAACCCAGAACTGTTGAGCAGCTAGAATCCTATATTAGACAAGAGTGGGACAACATTCCTATCCCAGAAGTCCAAACACTTGTCTCCTCACTTCCCAGATGTTTACAGACTGTTGTTAAAACAAGAGGGGATGATACACAGTGGTCCACATTGGCCCTGTACCAACTTCTTTTAGACATTTACCATCAAATTCAAAATTGCAGTTTTTTAATGGTGAATTATCTTAATGCAGTCCTTTATGTTTATGACATGTTTTTCTATGGCCTATAGTGAAATAAATATGTATTTATGAGACATGCAAATCTTTGCATTGTATTTACGTTTTACACAGCATCCCAACTTAGCATTTATACACTAGGATTTCTTGTTATTTCTGGATTAATGCAACCACTGAAACCAATCTATCTGATCAGTGTTAAGTGATAGGACAACAAGGGCTACTTGGATGTGAAAAAAATGACTCTTTTCTGTGAAAGGCTTTAAATTTTTTACATCTATGAAAGTTGTATAATGCTGATTGCCTTTCAGACTAACTATGTTTTTAAAATCATATGCGGTTCATGCATACATGTCTTAATAAACTTAAGTTTCACACCTTAAATTTAAGGTGAGCACCCATAAACATTGAAATGGCATGATTCACTAAGAGGTCTAGGTCCGGGTCCCCCCCTGTCCTCCATGAACCTGAAAGATAGGAGGGAACTATGACAAATAATCATTCTGCACAGTGAAGGTCAAACATTCCAGTGAAATGACAGTAAGCAACACACTGCCCTCACTCCAGCGTTAGTTTGTTTCTTTTTTGTCCCCTGTGCTTTACAGTAGGTGGGAGGACATCAAGTTAAAAATTCTTCTAAATTCTTGGTTAGGTCTCCCAAAAAGAAAAGATGGTAGCACGGTGGATCGATGGCTGTCTAGAAGGTTTTGCACTTGTGATTTTGTTTACTTTAGATGTTTAAGTTTCCTCCTGCTAAAGCATGCAGGTCAATAAATAGCTATTAGGTGTGACAGTGTGATTGTCTCTGTTTGTTGACTGTGTGACAAGTGATCTGTCTGGGCTCTTCTTTGTGCATTTAGCAAAATGCACGGGCTGTATCCCTGCATGATTTGAATTAGGAGCATATGAGGAATGTGAATGACTGAATAAAAAATTCAAAAGGCAGCTGTTCAGCTAGATTCTGATGATTTGTCTGAACTGCCAACTTGCATACTAAATCTCTTTTATGTGAAGTGGAAATGGTGATTTAGCTTTTTTTTTTTTTTGCTTTCATATGTAGACAAATGATCAGTTAGTACATGAATAACTTGGAAAGCAAAACTGTGTATTCATGTGCATGATCTTTGTTCTTTGCATTCCTTACCATGTTCAGCGGCAAACACTGAGTAACATACATGTGTGGTTTGTGAAGTCACTTGACAGGGAAATAAAAAAACATAACCACTCCTTTTAAAAAAATCTTGACCCTAGCATTATATTTCTGCCATCCAGGGATATGACAAGCCACTGAAACATTCTTGTTTTGGATACAGCCTAATGGAAGTAAAGTGGGCCTATCCACAGCTCCTTTCTCCGAGTTGTTTTATTTACTGACTCTTACCAAAACCATGCAATTATGTAGATTCCACAGATTCTAGCATAACTGATACTTTCTCTGAGACCACACAAAAATAAATAGTCTGGCAGTGCATATGTGGCATGATACTTCAGGACACTGTTTGACCATAAACGCAACGATTTTCGAGGCAAGGGGTGGCACTCATGCATGAATGTTTGAGTGCTTAAATTAAAGCCCACCAAAAACTATAGCTTGTAAATCCAAGTCACCACATCGGCACCGCCTGACACAGATTTGGTCTAACAAACTGTGACGCTCATTATGTGAAAATGTGCTTCATTAGTGACTCCTTGATGGCTGTTTTGGAAGACCACCTTAACAAGTTCACAAGTTCCTTTTTCCAACTAATTACCTGTACAGTTGACAGTTGCTGTGCGGTGGTGGCTGTTTGTTTAGAAAACAAAGGAGCAAACCAAAAAGAACCAAAGCAGACAACATGTCAAGTCGACTCTTTCTTCATAAAACAGCTGTGTTTACAGTTGGTAAGCTAAAAGAGGATGTAACTTTCATTTAGAAGCATGGGACTCTGGTTAGCTTACAAAGTGTAAACATGTGGAGTTGCACGGCGTGGACATATTCTAAAATTTACGATGGGCAGAAACCTTTAGAGCCACTGGTAGATGTGCATTGCACTGTATGCTGTGCATGTGCTTTAAGAAACTTTTTTTTTTACTTATATGGTAAAACCACAGTCCTAAAAAGTACATTTTTAAGCTTGGTATTAGTTGTCAAAGGAGAAAAAAAGCATAGCAGATCCAACCAAACCTGACTAACTTGGGTGGATCTGCTATGAGATCCTGTGATTTATTTATTTTTTATTCAGTGAAATCTCCTCCCTTTTCCCAGAAAAAACATTTCTGTAGAAGAAAGAGAGAACAATATGTTATTTGCACTTACTGGTCACTTTATTATGTACAAATGTTTAACTGCTTCTTAAACCAAATGTCTAATCAGGCAATCACATGTCATCACCTCAGCACATTAAGGTTATAGACATGGACAAGATGACTTGTTGAAGTTTAAACTGAGCATGAGTGGTACTGAGTTGTTGAGAAACTGCTGATCTACTGGGATTTTCCCACCTCTAGAGTTTACAGAGAGATTTGTCCAAAAAGGAGAAAACATCCAGTGCGCAGCAGTTTGGTGGAAATGGTTTGTTGATGCTAGAAGTTAGGGGGAAATGACCAAACTGCTTTGAGATGATGGGAAGGCAACAGCCACTCAAATAACCACTCGTTACAACCAAAGTATGCGTACGAGCATCTCTGAATGCACAATACATCAAAGCGTGAAGCAGATGGATTACAGCAGACCACGCCATGTGGTCTTCTGCTGTTGCTCAAAGGATTGCTGACAAACTAAGGCTGCGTGGACTCGCCAAAATTGTAGAGTAGAAGATTAAGAAAATGTTTCGTGGTCTGATGAGTCTCAACTTCTCTTGCAGCATTTACATGGTAGGGTCAGAATTTGGCATAAAACACATAAAAGCATGGATCCATCCTGCCTTTAATGGTTCTGGCTGGTGGTGCTGTAATGATTTGGGGTATTTTTTCTTAGTGCCTCTTACTAACAGCTGAACATAGTTTCAACGCCAAAGCCTACCTGAGTATTGTTACTAACCATTGTTACTAATATCACAAAGAATGAAGGCAGTTCTGAAAGAAAAAGAGGGCTACAAAAGTAAACAGATTTCAACTCAGAGACTCGGCTGCATTATCTTAATGCTAATGTCGGGGGGGGGGGGAGCAGTGACATTTAGTAGAGCTGTGGGATGACTTTACATTATTTATATTCTTTGTCAATTATGTGAATTTGTTTGTCAGGAGTTGTGAATGTTGAAAAAAAATAATGAAGAAGCTTGTGGCGCCTTCATTGATTTAAAGATGAAGCACTTAGTTTGCCCTCAGTCACTCGGTTGATTCTCAGGCTGACAATATAAATTTGCGTGGGAAGGCAGAGGAATGAGACATTGCTGATATCTGGCTTGTGGCACCACTGTGGACATATTTATTCCTTGAAAAGAGCATTTAGTGCTTTTGGATCTATATGAAGGTTTTTTTTTTTAACCCAGTCTGTGTGGGTTGTGTTACGTTGTAAATGAGTTTTTCCTCATCCATGGTTTACTCTCGATGCCACATTTTAGGTCAAGATGACACATTTCAGATGACCAGTAACCACAAATCCCAAGTTTAACGACAAGCAACAAGTTTGTTGCTCATAATAGCAAGAATCTGACACTGTTGTGAGTGGGAGTGTGGTTCTGATTGCATGGGGCAAACAATACAGCTTTTGAGGAAAAAAAAGGAAGTTGTTTATGTAAATGTGTAGGAAGTAGAGGCTGCTTTGAGCACATCACCATCACTTCCTATGACTAAATTATATGTAAGATGAGCATACAGAGACATTTCCCATAGTGACACATCTCAATCAGGTTATCAGGCAACTGCAGCTGACAGTAATCCAATGCTTTATGACCTTGATCCTATAGTGATAAAAGAGACATTGCACATGCTGTATCAGGGCAAAAGGTGCAACAACCATAGAATACTTATCATCCATTTGTTACTGTTGTCATTCACAAGGCAACACTAGTAAGGTTGTCAACAGGGTGGAAAGAATAACAATCCTGTGTCTCACTGTCAGCTGGGTTGAACAAAACTTTTAAGCTAAAAATATAAGATGAAGAAGCCGTTTCAGCAGAGGGATTTATTCTTCAAGACAATTTCATAACAATCTTATTGCATACGTAAGTGCCTGTGGGTGTAGGACAAGAGGTATAGATATTTTATTTTGTTTTACTTTCTCCAAAGCCTGAGGTGGTTCATAATTAAATTCCCAAAACGACAAAACTGTGATGTGTATCACAATGTGAGTACGGGGCTTATCAAAGTTCAGAAAAGTACAATTTAGAAGGTTTTTCAGGAGCCGGCTTAAGAGAAAACATAAATAATAAATAATTTGATAAACAAACTCAAAAAATACAAACTCAATTCAGAAAAGATAGATATATAGATATAGATATAGATATATATATATATATAGATAGATAGATATAGATATGTGTGTAAATGAGAATACAAAATTAGAAGAGCAAAGAAAATCTATACAGAAACTATGCAAACATGATCAGTGCTAGTCCAGTTTGTCCTCTTTTTACCATGCAATACTTAAAAAAATATCAAAAGGACATTTAGAGAAAACGGCTTACAAAAAGCAGCAATTACAGCTAGCAAGATAAAAATACTCTGTCCTGGATTATAGGTATTACGGTATTAAGATACTGCGTTGGCTAAAGCCACAGAGTGCCGCGGTGTTGTATGAGAACATTTTATGTGACAAGAAAATCTCCAGTCAAAATTGTATTTTTTTTATTTGCTTTTTGAGCGTCTTAAAACAGCATGCTGTCCTCTTGTGCAGTCATTCATTTTGATAAATGTGGGACCTGACTCTGTTTGGCTTGCTGGTCATGCCACGATGGCCCAGATGCATCCATCTTTTAAGAGTAAAGGCAAAATATAAATATCAATAAAAAGACATTCAGACCACTTAATAATTTATCATTTTACTAAGCTTTAAATGATATACCGTGATCCTATTTTGTCATATTAGTCTTCATTTTTGAACGTAGATACAGAGAGGAAATGAATACTGGCACAATAAGTTCTCCAAACCTTGTTTTTCACCACCTCTGAGATTTTTGCCGTCCGAAATGCCAAACAAATCCAAATCCCCTGATAATTTGCAGGTCTCAGCAATCCATTATTAACGGCTTGACTTTCTATGAAGTCAATTTTGTGACCATTATATCTCACTATGCTTTTAATATCCCACATATCCTTATTATGGTTTTCTGAGAAAATACACAAAACCAGCATATAAAGGATCCATGTAATGCCTTACATCTGCAATCCAGTTGGATAATTGTTTCAGGGATCTTGGCCAGACGCAAAAGCACAGCTTGTCCACAAGTATATGCTGTATACAAGTAAAAGGTCACATTATGCTCCATTTTCCTGCAGTCTCAAATCGGCCTATATATGGCAAAGATCCAAACATGACCCACCCTCTGGCGTGGAGATGTACAAATTCCATTACATTTGTGGTTTAGCTTACAAAGATCACATACTTTATACTACCAGATGGGTATAAGATAGTTGCAATGATAGATATGTCATGAGTTTCTGCTGTTACAGACAGCTGAATGTTACAGTGGCTGAATCTGCTGTGGAATTTTTTTTGTAGCTGCAAATGAAATTTACGAAACCATAAACGTGGTTTATTAAACGAAGAGAGGCACAGGAAGGGAAGTCAGTAAAAACCGCAGATATTGGAAAATGCATAGTATAATAAAAATGGGCGCATAATAACTGAGCTAAAATCATGTGGGGGGGTTTATATACTTTTTTGGATGTTATCATGCTGATAATCAAATTGCCCCAATAACTCTGTTTTACAGTTCGTCACTTTTTTAAGTTAAAATCAAAGGTCAGCCAGCCGCTATAATGCCAAAACAGTATTTTTTCCACAAACACTGATTTTATTTAATTCCTTCCATACATTGTCCATTTTCCCCCTCATCGACTAATGCTGGTGCCATAAAGGCTCTGCTACATTTCATATGTGTCAATTCATTAATGAGGCGCACTGGCCCCATTACACTGTACGCTGCTTGCATCTCTGGGGAACAGGGGTAGCAGGGGAAAGCAGGCTTGCCAATGATTGCTCTGTTTTCCATAGTGCATAGCTTCCCTTTAATCATCTCCCTTTTTCAAAGTTCGCCTGTCGTAGCCTTGGGCGAGTCACATGCACAAACTCAACGCCGCTTCATCAATATTCTGTCATTTTTTCCTCACCACGGGATCTTTGTGTGATACATTTTGCTCACTATGATAAACCATATTGCCTAACTGTGTAGTTACCATGGGACTGAGCAAATGGTTTGAGGCAAAAAGACTTAAAATGGGCCATGACAGTCCCGTTCAGTGACAGGATGTAAGTACAACATGAGCTACATCAATAAAGTCATTTATAAGGGAAATACTTGATCTTCATGTGTGTGTGTGTGTGTGTGTGCTTTATGTGCAGAATCCAGTATACACAAACCTAGATAAGGTTGGGCTTTAACAACACCTGTGTATTGACTTATGACTAATGAAGTCTTCAAATGCCCCTATGATCACAACGGATACCAGCATCATTTTGTAAGACATCCTTTTTTCTGTTGCTATTCACAATTTAATATAATCCACTTTACAAAGTGATCAAATCTGATAAATATAGCCTTAAAAGTCTAAAGATGTTGGTTTGTAATTATGCATCTTACACTTTTATTTTTGGAGACAGGTTTTTTTTCCCACAAGTTTTTCAAGGTACACAGAGATTCACTGTCACATTGAATTAAAGGCATGATGAATTGTTTCCTCTACAACACTTATGAAGTCTGTATAATGTTGAAAATAAAGTTATGCCTCCAGGGTGCTGCAGAAGCGAGCGCACAAATTCAGTTCAACTTTCAAAACTTAATTTTACAACATAGTAAGACAGCGTGATAGCAAATCTGGTTTGATGCACTTATGCGATTGCATCAATGCAATGTACAGTATTAAATTAAGGCAGACGTTTTAAAATCGGTGTTTCGGCCGCAGTAATAAGTGATAAATATTCATTAGCTTTGTTTATTGCCCCCATATCTTCCCCACAATTTCTGTCAGGTATATAATTAAAATGGATCACACAGCATTTACACTATTGTGTGAATGCCAGGTTGCAAATCGAAACAAATGCAAAATAATAGCCAGATTTGTGTAACAATACAGTTTTACTTTACTTCGTGCATTCGCTCTAAGGAAGCAGCATAGTAACGGCGTGACAGCGCTGTCACCAGGAGACGCGCTGCTCTGGTTGAGGCTTTCTTGGGCTGTTCATGTCAAATCATGTTTTGGAATCCTGCTGTGGCAGATTTCTACCAGGACATAATCAGTTGTAATCAAGTTAAACGAGGAGGAAGTTAAAGAAAGTGCTGCAGCCTGCAGACTGATCCTTAAAAAATGGATTTATCATGAGCACGTGGCATGTAGCCCAGCAGTCTGTGGGGTGGGGTGATGATATGACATCACTCCAATGTCATATCAAGCCACATAGCTTGTAAGTGGTTGTGATGTTTTCTAACCATGATTTGCTTTTGGTGTACCATTTTCATTTGTGTTAGCACTGCAAGATTAACAGCGGAGTGATGTCTTTCTGATCTCATCTATTGTGAAGTCACAAAGGGGAAACATTGTTTGCTTTTGCCCTCTGTTGATGGATATTGATTGGATGAAAACAGCCCACATCTATATGCAGTCTGGTAGTTACCTGCTCCAAGCAACACTGCCAGTCACCTTTGAGGCAAATGTTTCCAGACAAGGACAAAGCAGACACAACGATGTGGAGACAACTGCTACTCGAAACATCATCGCAGAGGTCATTTGCTTGATGTGCTTTAGGCTAACCAATGTTATTTCTACTGAATCATTTTAATAATATGCTAAAAGTACTTTAAAGCCAGATGGCAAGCCTTGGTTGAAAGAATCTGCTGTTTATGAGTTGACTTGAACTGATGAGGAGGATTTTATGACATGTTGGACACCAGACTTAATAGTCATGTCTAGGGAATTATACCCACAGGGATTCAGTCCCCTGTGACTTGACACCATGACGGCTGATTTGTCAACAGCCTTACCACAAGAGACTGCATTAGTTCCTCAGTGTGACTGGGTAAAAAATCTAACTTGATCACAGTTGTGATGAACATGCAAAGTTATTCTTACTGTGGCCTTCCTCCTTGTGAGAAACTATTTGGTCTGTCCTCAAATTGGTCACTGGTCAGGGAAAGAGACTTGTGGCATGGCCAAGGACTTGGTATGAGCAGAACCGACTCCCTGACCCCTGTAATTGAGATGCAGGAAGAATACTGCATTCGTATCAAATGAAAAACTATTTTAACGCAGACAGGAGGAGCAGTTGCCAGGGAAAATAAGTTGATCGAGGAGTTGTCTGCCCCTTGTGGTTTAGTGGGAAGACCTGCTGTCGAGTCTATGATTAGATTGAACGTGCACTAATTTAGTACAGACTTGCAGCAGATGGATGTGTGCCGTGTCAAACAGTGACGACAACCCCAGATATGTGCTTATGAAAAGGACTGGTTGTTAATTAAGCAAGATAGGTGCTTATTACAGAGAGAGAGAGGAAAGGAGATGTACCAGCTGACTGAAAAGCCAGGGGACACACTCTGCACAGGTCAGCTTGGGGAGCACTGCAAATGCAGTGTGTGTGCTGAGAGCAAAAGTTATGTAGTCTGGCCGCATATTTCTTTTTTACCGAAAGGCACATAGCACGTACAGACATCATTCTACGGCCAGATAAGAGCTTAGGGCACTGACATTGTGCCGTCACTGGGAGTGTGACTGCAACTTCAAAGCCAGTGACACGTCAGCTTTTGATCTGAGAATAGGCAAGGGCGTCTGAAAACCACTGGTCAAAGTATAGTTCACTCACATTTCTGTTCTGAGCTGAAAGATGGCACACAGCTGCCACACTGTTAGAGAGCCACGAGAACTTATGATCTGTCTGCCTGCACACTCAGCTGTGTGCACAGAAAAACAGCATGGGTGATAAATATTGTAAGAAACACTTTAAGTGTGTGCAAACACAAAGACTTTAAGCCCGTTAACACCGGAATCTCATATGCTCATATGGCTGATTTTTGGAAATAATTACTCTCTGTAAGCATTTCCTCATGTTTGTCCACGTGAGCTTGCCAACAGCTTTTTACAGCGAGTAAACACTGTATCGCATATCCGGGCTGTTTGGGCAGATTTCATTTGAGGTGAAAAAAGCAAGTTTAAAGGTGAGGTTATGTTTGGATCATAGCACGCTAAGCTGTGTGAGCTGTAATACATTACAGGCTACTTTCCATTGCTGTTGCTGAATTTATTTTCTGTGGTTTGGTGCTGTTAAAAAAAATCTCTGCTTATCTTTTCTTGTGGAAATAAGAGCTATAAAGAGACAAAAAAGAACTGGACAATTAAATAAATGCATGATTAACTGCATTGCACACACACACACACACACACACACACACAGTGCTCGTTAAAATTCAAAATAATTAAAATGAAAGCTTGGATAAAATGATTCAATACAGAAAGGATAGAGAAGACTGAGCTTATTCTGTGTATCAAAGTCGGAAGACACCAGAGGCTTTACCCACAAATCTCCTTTGAATGGGAGCTCTGTTGTAAGATCACGGGTCAGCTAGGCATGAAAGTTTCACTTACATTTAGAACTAAAGCAAGACAGAAAAAGACCAAAAAGAGTGGGGACCTTGCAGAGTCACAGCGAGTAGGCAGAGAGAGAGAACAACGCAGTGAAGAAATATATGGTTCATGACAGGAAACAGGGCAATGGGGTAAAAGAAGAAAAAAAATATGTCTGAGGAGGGAAGTGGAGAGTTGACAGTGGTGCTGCAGTGGTGCTGCATACATGATTAAGCTTCAATGTAAATATAATTATATATATTTTTTGTTTAAGCTAAGGAGAAGATGTTTAAAAGATAAACCTGGTCATGCTCTTTACTTTATTATTGTCATCAAATTCATAAAAAAATCATAACCTACAAAAAGGTTATGAATATTGATCTTGAAGCCAAATCCTGATTTAGCTTATTCACTTGTGCAACGTAGCTCCATTGTATTTTTCGTTTGTTTGTTTCTATTTTAATTAAGACATATTACCTCCCCATACAATTGCACTGGGCAACATGTATCTTAAGAGCAATAAACAGGGCCCATTTGTTGTGGCTGTATATATACTGCATCCTGCGGGCGCAAGTACCCGTTCGTGCACCAAACGTGGATTAATCAGCCACTTTAAATTGTGCTCAGCAAATAAACTCCTGCTTGGGAAACATTTGTAACTTCCCGGTGCCCAGTTGCTGTAAGAAATTCATAAGCCTCTTTTAAAAGTTAAACTACATGCATTTACGTCTCCTGAGTAACCAGCAGGGGAGAGGATAAATGCCACATGCACAGCTGGGAAGTTGGGAAGTACTCAGAGAGTGAGGGACTAAGTAGCACCTGTTTGGTTTTGCGCCGTTCATGGAATTCATCAACAAGAAGCAATATGCATTAAATGTATTATGCATTTATTATGCACAACGTATTTATATATTCCAAATATATAAGCTGTCATGTCAGCTGTTACCGGTATATAATAATAAGCTTTACTACATTAATAATAACACTGCTGTATAGTTCACATTTGTGTATTTTTTTTGCCAAAGTTAAAGGATTTATCTTAATTCAATATTGGAATTAATAAACTGTTACAGTTGTTAAAGAAACATTTAAAGACATGCATTTGCACACTGTATCACTGGTAGATCAGTGAATAAAGATACAGCACTGTTCCTGTAAGTAATATATAATATAGATGATATGATGCATAAAACAGGACAAGAGCAAGGCTACGTACATCCCTGCAGGATTGGCCTCAAAGACCTTTATAGTGCCTATAAAGAATAGGAAATATATGCCTATATATCTATATATACCACTTTTTTTTTCAGTGCAGACAGTATATACACTGTATATTTAAAATTATAGAATACATAGCAAATATATATCATTGCAGGAGAAGATGGTTTAATGGGGTTTTCAAATGGCTCATTTAGCTCTGTTTATTTAAATAATTATTTAAAATATTTTTAATGAAAATCAAGAGCTACGTTTCTGCGCTGATCTGTCATATTTAAACCATTTAGAAATTATTCAGAAGACATCATTCAGTGGAAAACATCTGTACAGTTAGCAGCGTTTGAAGATAAGTCTTTTTAGCAACACTTCTAATATCTTAAGGTCCTTGTGTTGTCGGTGTTTTATATGGTCCTTAAATTGAAGTTATTGAAGTCCTGGGACTGAATAATAATCTAAAAATGAATACAGCTTGCACTTCTATTGAGTAAATGCTTCTATCAACTCCCTCATCAGTCCTTATTATAGATTGTAGATATCTCACACTAATGCCACCTTTAGTGTCATTAGGAATTGGAGCAGCTATCACATAGCATGATAATAGTCATTTGTTAGGATGTCACTGAAAACAAATGCTATGTAATATCCTGATGTGAGGCGCCGGGGAGGTGCTGTGTCTGTGATCGTCATTGTGATTTTAATGAGAATGTCAGTGCTGTCAGTAATAGGTAGCAGATTATAAAAAGAATCGCATATCTCCGCTCTGCTTCCTCACATACCATGGGGACATGCGTTTCTTCTACACCGTCTTTTGTGTGTATGTGTCTGCGTGTGTGCGTTTTTTGTGTGTGTGTAATTTTGTCTTCCATTAGGCTTTCTGCTGACATCTGTTTGGATGTCATGTCTTCCATCTATGTTTGGCCACATGGAGCTGACCTTTGATGTTAAAGAAGCTTCATTAGCAAACATAATTAGTTTCAATTTGCAAGGTTATTTTGTCACTTTCATTTCCTCCCTGGATTTTTCGTCTACTCACTTTCATCTCACCAGATCTCAAAGACATACTGCCATCTAGTGGCCTTTGCAGTTGGTTGCATTTGAGGGTTATTTGTTGGAGTGGTAGTATTTGTTCATAGGCAACGTCCAGTTAGACGAGAGGCAGACTTTTCTCAGAGGCTTGTTTATAATTGTGTTAAGTTTGCAAAACCTTTCTCTTTTGCAAACTTAACACAGACTTTTTAGGGGGTTTTTTTCAGTTCATGAATCTTTCAGATTTTTTTAAATTCTGTTTCAAATAGGATAATAAATTAGCTGCTGCTTAAAATACCTTTTCACTTGCATCCACGTGAAATAATGGCCACACAATACTTGATAGAGGTATTAATCGAATGTTTTCATATGTGTCATTCCTAGTTCAGTTCCCACTTTCACAGGTTCTGTTTTTTGCCAGCAGATCCTGAGGAAAACTGTGAATCTCACTTGTTAGACTTAACTTAATGTATGAGGTTTAGTCAAACATTGCCAGTCAATCTCTTGTATTGAGTGTAGCCTCGACCCTCTGGGCAGTATCAGAGCTGCTCAAGTGCTTTGGCATCAGTGTGACAGGATTAACACATCAAAAGCAGTGTCAAGGCCTACAGCAGCGTCACACAGTCAGTACAGCACCTTTCATGTTCTGCTCAGGTTCTCTACAATTTCACGTAAGCCAACAGCAAGTCAGACGGAAAAAGATAATGGGGCCAACCTGCTGCTATCAGGCTTTCCCTCAGCTTCAGTGAAATATGTCAAATTCTGTGTGTTTGATGAAAGATTGGAGTTCAACAGGCTCAAGTCAGGAAACGATATCTGACTTTGTCACATGGCTGGGATGCAAAGGAGCATTTATGTCTGGCATTCAGTTTGAAATGATTGCTGCAAGCCTGCATAGTCTTCCTTTCCATGATGCAAACATTTGATAGTCAACAGAGAAGGAAAAATTAAACCCAAATCGTTTGGTACGAGTTCAAGTGCGAAGATGTCTTCCTGAGGTTTATAATCAGCTTGTTAAGGTGTGTTAGTGAGCAAAAGTGAAATGCTTCTCTACCTTTTTCACACGAGATGCATCCAGAGTAACAGTAAGCTTTATTCATCTCACTCAAATGCAAGTTTTCAACCTGCCATTTCTCATCCACTGTGTGTCAGAAATGTCTTAGTTTAATTTAGTGTTTGTATTTTCTCTCAAATGATTTTGCAGCCACATACTGTTGTTAGTAACACTGTGGGATTTGGTTTTTTAATGACTAATCATGACTGTCAGTAATAGTAATGTTATAGGAGCTTTACCTTACAATATAAACCACCTTGAGGCAATTGTTGTTATGATTTGATGCTATAGAAATAAGAAATAGGAGCATTTGACATGTACTTTTTAGAAAAACAGCACATTGTCTTTTTCATATGTCATACATATATTAGGAGACATAATGCCTTATTGACTTCAATTTGTGTAATTACTTCAATCAGTTTGACTTTGTAGACATTTTCTCTTTAGCTGCTATTTTTTTATTACATTAACTCTGCAGAGTTTTTAGATACAAAAAGACTGTTTTGAAACATAATGAATAGCTTATAGCTGTTAATAAACGCCATATTAATGTGCAATAAAAATGTAATTCAGTAAATATTTCTGACCATCTATTCTTGTAGGTACTGCTGGACTCATATTTTGTTTAATATTTGGGGCTGTGATGTGAGGAACTGAAGTGAAACTGATTTTTCTGTATTAATGTTACATTGTAAGCATATAAAAACATCAATAACATCCCTGAAACTGTATTTATGATATGTATCATCCTTGATTGGAAATCAGACTTCATGTACTTATACAGGAGGCTTTTTTCCTATCTCACAATGACCCCTGTCCTTGTGTAGGTGGTTGACATAAAAGAGAAACTAAAGGACTTCAAGAAATTTTGGTCCAACCTGCCTGAGGCGATGTGTGTAGAAGACAGAGTGACCGCTGGAAATGCCAGCGAAGAGGAGTGCTGGAACGGACACACCAAGGGCAGGTAAGGGCAACAGAGCCTGAAGCTAATGCCAGCTAACACAAAAGGGTAGAAGTCCAAAGTCTGTTCAACCTGCTTCATATTAAGAAGTCTAAGCCTAGAATTAAGAATCAGATTATGTGCTTTCACCTGCTCTGCAAGAGCTTAGCATGCGTTTTGATTTGAACTAAAAGTAAGCTGTTGTCTTAAACATTATAAAAAAAACTTTTCTATGTGGTTTCAATTCATCTCGTGTAAAATATCATTTGCTTCCATGCGTTTTGAATTTGGTGGCATATTTGTGAAATTGTGTTTTTCTTCTTCTTCTTCTTTTGTTTTTAAATGTTCAACCAGCATCTAGATCCATCTGTTATTTTGGTTTCATTTTAAAAAGCTAACATTTGCATTAGGGCTCCAGATTCCCTGGCCGTTACTGATCTAACTGAGAAATCGATTTTTGCTTTTAATCGTTATATCAGCTATATGATTTTGAATATTTTAAACTTCTTTAATTGTTTTAATTGATATTCAATGCTATTTTCAGTGGTAGAAAAAAACAACATCAATTAAAGAAGTGAAATTTTGCCTCTTTCACCTCAGCAACATTTCAGACGTGTGTATTTTCCAGAGTGATCTGGACTTATGGAGAACAATTGCTGCTGTGTCAGATGATCTGTGGAATTCCATCACATGACAACCTGCCGCTTATTTATCGAGCAGGAGTGCATTCAGCTGACACGTTTTCCCGAGAGAAATATGTCAAAAGAATGTCAGAACATTACCCTACACGACTGGGTCAAATGTTCATTTTGCCAACATTGTTGTTACCTCAAAGAGCAATTCCCAAGTGCTGTACTGGACCCATGACTCAAAACATTTATGGAATTCGACCGTGTTTAGCCTGTCTCTGTTTTTGTTGAGTGAATGCTTGTGATGAGATTTCAGAGAAAGCAGTCTATAACAACTAAACAAAGTAAAGGTTTTCTTTGTTTAGCAACTAAACAGTATCAGTGAAAACTGTTTTTTTTTTCTTTTCTTTTTCCATCAAGGTACTTTCCTGAGGTCCAAAAGGATGGCCTTACCAACCAGGTGAATAACCCTGAAGTGGGTGTTGACATCACACGCCCAGACACACTCATCCGTCAGCAGATCATGGCTCTGAGGGTGATGACTAACAAGCTGAAAAATGCCTACAATGGCAATGATATCTACTTTCAAGACTCAAGTAAGCCATTTGCCACTTCTGTCATACACACAAATAGAACAACTCACTACTAATAAGCTGTCTGCCTAACCCTAAGGCAAAGGTGATCAGCGTCAGTAAAACTGCAAGCAGAACTAAAGGTGCAAATAACAAAAATTGTATAATAATAATAATAATGATAATGATAATAATAATAATAATAATGATAATAAACAAAAACAACAACAAAAAAAACGTATCTTCTGCCAGGTTTATGAAATTTTGAGACGTCACACTGAGTGTGCAAAATCACGTTCTGTTTAACTGTACAAATGACACCATTGTCAAAGGAGCTTACAAAGAAAAGCATCTGGACTTCTTTAAGTTGCTTGAAGACGTTTCACCTCTCATCCGAGAAGCTTCTTCAGTTCTAAGGTCAAATGGTGGGGAGTCCCAGATTTAAACCTAGTGGGAGTATCCCCCCAAAGAGGGACAAAAGGACCCCCTGGTGATCCTCTAATCGCCTGAGCCAAGGTGTGAAAATGGGTGTGGGTCCCAATCAGCCAGGGATTCGGGTGAGCTCATTGTGAAACCTGGCCCCACCTTATCATGCAAATTCCTGAGGTCAGATGACCCAGGATGTGAGGGGGTCCTTTTGTCCCTCTTTGGGGGGTTACTCCCACTAGGTTTAAATCTGGGACTCTCCACCATTTGACCTCAGAACTGAAGAAGCTTCTCGGATGAGAGGTGAAACATCTTCAAGTAACTTAAAGAAGTCCAGACGCTTTTCTTTGTAAGCTCCTTTGACTACGATGACCTGGATGACTGAGAACCTTCACAGACAAATGACACAATTACACTAATAAACAAAAAGTAAAGAATCACAAGTAAATACTCACTGCTAAGTTCATTTTAGCCACTTGGGGGCAGTAGAAATAGGGAGACACATTTTTTAAACATCTTTGCAGATTTTTACTTAATGTCTACTTGATGAATAAAAGTTTAGCATTGAGTCTAATTTAAGAATTGTTTTAAGTCTCCCATAAGTTGATGAGAAATATATTTGAAGCTGAATGCTTGACTGTGTTAACCAGGCAGTGTCTGTTTATTATTTACTGTTTAGCATGCGTGTAGTGTGTATATATTAGCATATCTGAACAACACTGAGTTTGTGATACAATGTGCTGACCGTAAAATTAAGACAATTTAAGAGACTAAAGGAAAACAGAGAATGACACATTTCCCACCAGGTGGGTGATAATCATGTGATATTTAAACCCTTTAATTTATACATGAGAAAGTTCCACAGTGTCTGCTGGAGATTTTGAGCAATGTTACACTGCTATTGCAGTGCTGTGCTCATTCTGGCTTGTGTTACGGTATTGCAGGCGATGAAGGCAGTGGCTCAGGCAGTGGCAGCGGCTGCACAGAGGTCTGCCCCACATACATGGATGGTACGGCTGCGACTGAAATCCCCGTGGTGAGAGCCGACCGGAGCGGGCCTGTGGATAACTCTGCCCCGCTCTGTGCACCGTCTGTAGCACTGCCAACCATGCTGGCCCTTTCAGCCTTGGCACTTCAGCGACAGTGGAGATAATGCTAGAGGAACAGGCTAAACATGGACAGCAGGGGTTTGTTTTTTTTCCTTTTTTCCCCTTTTTTTTTGCAGTTTTTTGTATTCAGGCAGATTGGAGCAGACAGCATTCAGACTGCCAGCTTCAAGGCAAGAAGAGTCTGCTCTGAAAAAGAGAGCAGTCAAGCATCATGAGTTCCCACTTTCCCAAAGATTGTGCAGTGCCATCCTTAGACTTGATATGTTTTGGCATCACTTCACCATCTAACAGCGATGCCACCCCTACTAACTCTGCTTCTGAGATTTTAGTAAAGGTATTATTGTAGGTCTTAATGTGGAAAAATATAACACGCACTTTGATTGTTTTGATTTTTTTTTTATTGCAAAAAAAAATAGTTTATTGTGTGTTGGAAAAAATGTTGAGAATGTGGTCATTTTATACACGTGTTATTTTTTTAAAGCAAAGGATCCTTTGATTTGATCTGAATGGAACATGTGGTTTTAACTGACACCTTATTCCATTGTCATGAACTTATGTGCCAACTATTCATTTCTGATGAGAAGCGTAATGCTGTCATGTTTATTTTTAGATCAAATGCAGCTTCTAAATTGTGTTTCACAATCATTTTAACTGTGTCATATGGAAAGATTGTAGTTAAACTATGTCATGGGTTGGTTATGCATCTGCACAGCTTTTAGCTATTCTCTTAAAAACCTTTCAGCAGCTGCATTGTGCTTAAAGTCACTGTTAGGGTTAAGATTGACATTTTATATACTAATTTGCCTTGCAGCAAATTCATTATGTGCAAAAATATTCTCATATCAAACTGGATCCTTAGGCTTCAAGAGTAGATAGCCTGGACAGATTTATTATGGAGCAGTTACTCACATTTAGAGAAGGTGCCGCTAATATATGGGTTATGCTGTCAAGGTAGATGCTGCCTCTGCAGCGTTGTGGTGTGCATGTCCTGGTATAAAATATATTTATACCATGTCAAATATTGTGATTGATAATATAATTAGTAAGTTAAGGGTTGCACAATGGGTCTCATGCAACCACTAAAATGCAAACTTGTCAGTAAAACTAATCAAATACAAAGAGGTGTTTAAGTGCTGCATACAAGTGTTCTTCTCACAGCACAGAGGAGGTCATGTGAAGTCACTGAAAAGCAGGATTATCTTCTTTAACTGTGTAAATGGACGTTTACCATTTTGCACTCGAAGACGATTACTATCAGTTCTTGGGCTGCTGTAACCTCGATGTTAATTTACAGTAACTGGGGCTTTTAGCATTTTCAAAAAATACTCTAGAAATATTTACAGGATTTTGAGATGATTCATTAATACTGTAAATGTTGTTTTCCCTCTTATTTTTAAGGTTCAGTAACCAAAGCATATTCTGTGTGTAAATGAACACTGTAGGACCAAAACTAAAATACTTTGTGACAGTATTAACAAGTTGAAATTACAAATTTAAAAAAAGAAAGAAAATTATATATACATAGACAGATAGATATATAGATCTATATCTATATACATCTATATATAATAGTTGCAAAAGGTTATGGAAATATTAGGAGAAGAAGCAGCAACAGCACATAGTGGTTACTGGAAATGTAAAGAAAGGGTCTCTAAATTTATCTGGAAAGCTTGAATGGTTGCGTCTGCAGCACAGACAGGCTTGAAGCCGGCCACAGTCACCTGTGAAATGAGAATCTGTGGAGACTGGACAGAGCTGAATGCTTCAGTGAAGTTCCTCACTAGAGCGTACTTACGGAGAATGTGAGAGGCCTGGCCGTGCTGAGGGGGGCGGACAAAACCAGCCTGTATGTACGTCCACTGTTCTCTGAGAGCCCGACAGGTTCATAACCAACAGGCCTGCTAAGCTTACATTTCCAAGGAATTAGCCTGTATTAAGTCCTTTGCGGCATATCACTGAATATTTGTTGAGCTTTTTCTTTATTTCATACGAGTCACTTTTTTAACCCACATTTATTTCAAGAATATAGAGGAAATATGTCAAAGTTTCATTTAAAAGGACCCATTATTCTACATTTTGATCTCATAAGATGCCCTTTTTATTGTTTTGTATCACTGAACCTTTAATATTTTTGCAATAAAATATTGAAAATGGATGTATGGTCAGACAAATTATGACTCACAAAAATGCTCAGTTTGGGTTTTTTGTTATCTCTTTGTTTGTTTTTCAGAATTAATGCATTGCTGTTTGATTTCAAAACTAATGAGGAAAGGTTTCTATGGGGTTTTAAAATAATTTCAAACTGAGGTTTGAAGAACTAGTTGAGCAAATATGCCTTACTGTTTTTGGTGCAATTAAGATGATTGCATTTTTGTTTTATTGCTGTTCTTGAGAATAAATTCTTATTTAAAAAAAACCCAAAAACAATTTGTAATCATATATGTTTTATATATATTGATGATTGAGATGGTAAATCAGGTTAAAACTGGTTAAAGTAGAAATGCATTTAATTGAAGACTGATTTAAGAGTGCGAGGTACTTGGTAGAACAATCGTGTGATTCATTTGCTAACATGAAATTAGATGCAACAGCTAAAAAACAACATGCTATTCAAAGAGAAGATTATTATTCTGCTCTTCTTCACAGTCGTGATAGCAGACAGGGTGCTCCATTACTATGAGGTATGTTTGAGCACTCAAGCGCATTTCAGAACAACAGGTGAAATCTAGGCTTCTTCTGTGTACTTTCTATTTGTGAATTCTGCTTTTATCAGAGGTTCAAAGCCTCTGTTTCTCCGCTGACGCAGGTAGAGCACAAAGATAAGGAGAAGTACCAGGAGACCGATGAAGATTCCTCCCAGAGTGGAGCCCAGCACAAAAACAGCCGGTCCTCCATCTGCATCTGTATAGATGAAACAGGAGATGGATTGCTGAAACCTTTGCAGTTGCAGGTTCATTGAATGTGAATGAAATCTGTAAATAAGAAGATATTTATTCCAACATAACAAAAAGAGGGTTTTTTTTATGTTGATGAGCCAGCGCCATGGATTTGAAAGTGGTCGGCAGTGAGTTGATATTTGTTTTGAAACATGCAATGTTGCCCTGTTTTATTAGTGTTCACTGAAAGGCCACACGT
Organism: Mchenga conophoros; assembly: GCF_057382185.1. Lineage (NCBI taxonomy): Eukaryota > Metazoa > Chordata > Actinopteri > Cichliformes > Cichlidae > Mchenga > Mchenga conophoros. The sequence continues at coordinate 21,874,580 of NC_140541.1, forward strand.
GTCAGTGGCGTATATATAATTGAGAAATTTTGCCAAAAAACTATCCATTAAAACCATAATCTGTCATTTTCAGACTTTGGTCTTGAACCGATCATGTTGGCAGTCTAATTTAGAAAATTCTGTTTTTTTTTTTCTTTAATAATTGTATGGGTTAGGTATGTCTACTCTTCATGCAAACCCAGGCCAACTCTTTGCTCCACGCACACTGTACACACTTGAGTGAAATCAATCTTTACTCTCACCAGTAAGAAATTACATCAATTTTCCAAAAATGTCCACCTATCCCACCGATCAAAGTTTTTCTTTCACTATTTGCTCACCATCCAGGGAAATGGCATAAGAATATCCCAGCTGCTCAGATGGAACATAGACTTCCTCATTAGTAATGGAAGGGAAGAAGGGAACCATGTTGTAGTCTCTGTTGTGTCCAATGGGGGCCATCTCATCTGGGAAAGTGGCGTTGGATGGAACAAACCTTCTCATCCATTCATCAAAAATAGCATCAGTGAAAGCATGGAGCACCTGCAAGGTACAAATGACAAATATCATTTTTATAAAAATGAAAACAAAGTGTGTCAGAGATTTTTTTTATCAGAGGAAACCATTGAATTAGGTTTTCACCAGAAAGATGGGGTCATTGGCTGCAGAGTGAGCCAACGAGCTGGTTCCATTGAGCATTGAGTGGACAAGATTGTGAAGGTTGTCAACGGTTTCGTCCAGTTCTCCATCAGGTTTGTCGTACCCTTCGAGAGCATTTCTGTGAGGTACAAACAACAGCATTAATTCATTTGTTCTGTGAAAGAGGTGGCATAAATGTAACATCATTAACAATGGTGAACACTCCACTTTTACCTAAAGCTAAAGGAGGAGTTGGTGAAATAGGGAGGGCTGTCAAAGTCCCGAATTCCAAGACAGCTTCTGACGTCAGTCATTGTAGGCAGAGTCCTGTTGCCTTGCCGGATCATCCCTCTCTGTATGAAACCTTCACTGGTTCCATTACAAAGGGTCACGAGACGATTGTAGTCGTCGAGACTGGAAATAAATTAGATACACGTAAAGAATTTAAATGTTTCACCAACATGTACCATGAACATTCGTTAATTGGTTACACATTTTTAATACAATTACTGACAATTGTTTCCCTCCAATCAGTATTTTCTTCTGACCTGTTACACACCACCCCCCATCTGGAGAACCTGGACTGGTTACTGATGAGGAAGGGGTTGTCTGGGTTTCTGCCTCCCAGCAGAGTGTCAGTACACACATCACACTCACTCTGCCCTGTGGCAAAGTTCCAATATGGGATTGCAAAATTCTCATTGCCAGTAAGTCTCTGCAGAAGAAAAGGAAACACTCGTGTTTCTATGAAAAAGTATTGCTAAATCAGCAACATGGCTCTATAGGGATGTTTTATAGGGCCAACTCTCTCTCGTTTATATTTTATATATATAATTTTTAGGTATACCATTTTTTTATTGTCTTTTTTTTAATGCAAGTTTAAAATGTCTTTGTGAAATATTGTAAGAATGATTTGTCTGTCAATTTTTCACCAAAATGTTAGTCATCAGTAAGCTTATTGAATATAACATGCAATAATCTGAGCTTTAAACAGATGTCCCTTTGACAGGTCATTTATGTTTCATCAGTGAATTTAAACAAGAATTGTGCACGCAATTTAAAAATCTGATGAGCCCAAATTTTTAAAAAAATGCAAATTGTTGTGCAAAGGATACACTCCTCTACTCTCCACCACAAAAAATATAATATTTTAAGAGATGTTTAAAAAAATACAAAAATAATACAAAATTCCAAATACCTGGAGTTCTCTTTCCAAACTCAGGAGGTGATACCTGTGCCAAGTAATGAATGCTGGCCCTTTGTGTGAGAAATCAATGGCTTTGAAGGGACGACCTGGACCTGGAGGAAAATGAATTGTTTCATTAGCTCCTCTTTAGTCTCACAACAGTTCTGAGCTTAATAAACACTATATCTAATGCCTAAAAATATGAATTTTATAACAAACATATGAGAACGTAAAACAAAAAGTTAAGTAAAAGCATTCCTCTTATCAGTTTATATGTTACAGAATTTTTGTAGTTACAGTAAAAAAGGTCTATACTTGGAATTTGTCAGGCTTCATAAAATTTCATTAAAAAAGGGGGGGAATCTGCTTTGTAGGTATAGTATTTGTCTTATTTGATATTTTTATTATTGTTATATTCCTGAAAAAAAACCCACACATTTAATGGTTGTAGTGGTTTTGTGTAAATATGACCATGATGGTTTACCAAGCAGAGTGTCTCTAACAGAGTAGTAATGCTGCCAGACAAAGAAGTCATAAACGGAGATGTTGGCAATCTGTGGCTCGGTTCCATTTGGTCCGAGGAGTCCGAGCCAGTGCTGAGTGGCGATGACGTAGTCTGGGTGGATGCTGCTCTTGGCCAGTTCCAGAGCGTCCAGGAACTCTTGGAGCTCTTCAGGGGTCAAGGAGTGGATATTCTTCCGCACAACGGGAGCTTTCCTCTGGTCACAGTTTGGTCCGATCCAGCCAAACTTGCACTGGCCGCAATCATAACCTGCAAAGTTACCTGCAACATAAAGAGCAAATTAATTGTCAAATTGTGCACAAACATGTAGTCACAAAACACTGTACAACAAAATAATAAAACCTAAAAATGCAGTTTAAATGCAAAAGATAAAAACAGTTACTACTGCTAAGAATCTCAGAAGGCCTCATTAAATAAAAAGCAGACAACAGACAAGGTTTAACACAACCCTTTACCTAGTTAAATCTAAGTCTACTTTAACCATTTACGGATTTAACTTTTCTTATTTATCTAAATAAGCTGGTCAGTACCCACCAGTACATCTGCAAGTCTGATTGAAGAATTTGGTCGGCCACCTCTCTCTGTCATCAACATTCCTTAGTCTGTACGGTCCTCCCCAGGGTTTGGTGTCGACTCGAACAGCAGTGCAGCTTCCTCTTCCCGACAGTGAGCCACACACATTGGCAGGGTCTGAGCCCACAGCAGGGCAGCACTGCTTGGACAAAATCCCCTCCACTGTGCAGCACACTCGAGGAAACTGAGCCTCTGACAGGTCAGGGCCAAAGAGTAAACAAAGAAGACCAAGACCCAGAGCAATCATGATATATCACCTGTTTCTTTCAGTCAGCAGTGACAAATCAGTTTGTAGATCAAATCTCAGCTGTAATACGCTCAATTAGTTACCCCAGAAGAGTGTGGAATCTCACTCTGCTATGGTTCCTTGCTGTGTATCTTTGAATTAGATTCAGTGATAGGTTTAATATCTACAGAAACAACTCCTGCAGCTAAATCATGTTGTGTTCCAGTTGCCTCCATGCACATTAAGAAAGCCTCTGATTTCTGTTCTTGCTTTTGTAGAGGAGGATTAAGCCACTGGTCTTGTGATGATCACCTGACAGCAGAGCTGTGAGCCACACTAAGATCCGGATGAATTAACCAAGCAACTGCCTGAAGGAACTATTAAGGATATGTATAGAGACTTTATGCCAAAGGACTCCATTGTGATTTTTATTTGTTAGCTGTGGTTGAGTCATATTCAGCTATCCAAATAGAACAAAAATAGTTTTCAAATCAGTTCCCCAACTGCATGCCTAGTAAATCTAAATAAGAGACTAATCACTTTAATCCTGCCAGACGTTTTCTGAAAGTTTTGGAGCTTGTTAGTACAGGTTGGTTTTGAGCTTTTTGCCCTCCACATTTTCACCGCAGGTCTCAGCTGACATCTTCTGTTATTCATGTGATCTGCGGGAAGAACAGCAGTAGAGGTATTACGACGTTGTTTCAAAGAACTCTTTTATCTTTCACACACTATACATACAGTGTCACTGTCTGTGTGATTCCTAACAAATAAAGAGCAAAATGGCACGTGACAGTATGAAACTACTGGAAAAGGTTTGATATCCATCCATTCACTTCCACTTATCCTTTTGCAGGGTTGATAATTTGTGCATATTTGATATCAGTCACATAACCAGTGGCAGAAGAACTATGATATTTTAAATACACACAGCAGAAAACCCTACAATCAAAATGCATCGACATTAATTGTTGCCTAAACTTAATACCTGGTTGTGCCACCTTTAGTAGTAACAACTGCAATCAAGCATTTGTGATAACTGGCAAAGCATATTTCACATCGCTGTGGAGGACTTTTGTCCCTCTCTTTTTTTTTCTTTTTTTTTTTGCCTGTCCCGTTTGGCTCTTTTGCCATCAGAATTATTGTCTAAAGGAAAAGAAAGATGCCCAACGGATTTACTTTACCAAATTGACCATCCCAGCCTTGCCGTAATGGTCCATTTGATTCACCTTTTATTGTTTATTTTATTTTCACTTACTGAATACGGGACAGACTTGACTGGGGGAAAGAAAGAGGGAAAGAGAAACAGCTGAGAAGAGGGACGGGGGAGAAGGGCAAAAGACAAAAACCAACAGAACGGGCAGAAAAAAAAAAGAAAAAGAAAAAAAAATACATATATCAATCACCTGGATCACCTGCTGAGAAAGAAAAAAGAAAACAAGCAGAAGAGAACCCCCTCTTTTTCGCCGAATTTTTTTAAATTCAGGCACACCGGAGGCTTTTTGGGTATGAGCGGTCTGTTTAAGGCCATGCCAAAACATCACATTCTGATTCAAGTCCAGACTTTGACTAGGCCACTCCAAAGCATTCATTTTGGGGTTGTTGTTTTTTTAGCCATTCAGAGGTGGACTTGCTGGTGTCTTTTGGATCATTGTTCTGCTGGCCAACCCAAGCTTTGGGGCATGGTCAAGCATTCTCCTTCATTATATTCTGATATAGAGCAAACTTCAAGATCCAGTCAAGTCCTCCAAGTCCTGAAGCACTAAAGCAGCCCCAGACCATCACACCGTCATCACCATATCTGTATTTAATCGGTGGCAAACTTTTTTTTGGCGAAGTTACATGATGTGTACTGTGTCAGAAGGGACGGTAATCTGATCAAGATATTATCATAACAGTACAGTAGCGGTCAAAGTTTCCTTTCAAGAGTTCCTTGAAAGTCCTATCTGAAGACAGAACAACTTGTTCTGATAATAGCTGAATAACTCTGTGTCCAAAAGACTTTTAAAGAGTGGTGTTAATGATGCTGTTTAGATTTCACTGGATTCCATGTGACAAATTGTATTATTAGCAATCAGTGCTGAATGAAATGGAACAGAATAGCCCTTTATTGTCATTGTGCAATGAAATTCCTGGAGTTTTAAGAATGGGTCGCACTGTCTTCTGGGATACAAATGAAAAACAAATAATAGTAAACTAATAAACTTAGTTTATTTTCAACACTTAAAGAAGATTGAATTAGTCACTAACCACGCACGCGGTTGTACTTGTGACTGAAAAGTATGAGTTCTTTCTCTTTGTGGGTTTGAGTTTTGATAGTTTGTTTCTCACTGCCCTTAAGAAATAAATCTGTTTTACCCAGCCTGTTTTCAGAGGCAGAACAACTAGAAGTACTTTCTGAGTGAAACCACTAATCCTTACATTTAACAGACCCATACTATTACTTCCAGCAGTGGCCTTCCATGTGGCTGATGAGAGCCTATATACATGTACTAATTAATGTCATGAATAGGCAGTTTTCCCCTACTGGGGAAGACTTCCTTTACTGATATCATTAATAGTAAATGTAAATTAAATTGATAAAAACTGTGTGCTATAACACAGGGCTTTTTAATGTTAGGCCTACGGTCTGTACCAGTGGTAGCCCATGGTTGTGTTACATGCAACAAGAATAACATGTGGAACTATGCTTTTATTTCATTAGCATTTTTCATCATAACATAATAGACTGTGCTCAAAACCCATTAACCAACACAAAATTTTAAATAGCCATAATTTGAACACGAAGAAAACCTGTTTTAAGTGCAGCTCAGTCATACAATTCCCCCCTTTTCATAATGGGATGGCATTCATAAAGAAAAGTCAGTAAGTATTCAAGTCAAAGTATATCTAACTTAACAACTTTAGCTGTTGTTATGATTCAGTGCTAAAATGAACTGAAAACTGAATTGAAAATAGCTTAACAGAGGTAAAGTAAAAATAAACACAAGATTTCTAAAGCAAATGTAATCGCGGCTCCATGAGAAAAGTCATGTGTGACCACTGCTTTCTTTATGCAGCAGGCCATGTGAGGTTCACTGCACTCAAAAGGATTAAGAAGCAGAACTCCCTGGAATTTCTCTGTTTAAATTATTTCACATCAGTTTCAGTAAATAAGTGTACCTACTTGTGAAGATGCAGACTCACAGGCCGTTTGATTGTGGTTCATCACAGTCATGGCTTGCCATGTGTACTAAATGAGATCTGTTGCCACTGAATGGCGGGATAGCTCACGCAAACCAATAAAGAAGTGTAAATCGCATCACAGACAAGATACGATCAATCAAACACTAACAAGAAAAACATGTTTTAATGGTTAAGCAAACAAAATTAGAGACGTGGGGGAAAAACAGAAGTGAACACAAACAAATCAGTTTGAGTTAGAAAAGACTAAAATAAAACATCCTTAAAAAGTAAGTAAATTAAATGTATTTAATTAATTTGTTAAACATAGTGTGCAAATTAGGAAAACTTATGGGAGGAGTCTTTTGCAAGTAAATCCTAACATGGCATCATCCATATAATGGAGTATAAAGATAAATGTTATAAGGAGTGGAGCTCTAGAAGGACTTTACATCCCTCAGTGGTGGTAGTGGGGGTGTTGGTAAAGAATGCAGAGCGATAGCTGCAGATGGATTTGATGTGGTGCAGAACTTCTCATGAGTCATAGTTGAAGCATCCTGCTTCTGATAACAATTCAGGGAAAGAGGTGGAGACGTGGATTTGGTTTGTAGCGATCAGAGAGCAACAGAGAAAGAAACGGTTTTGAAGTTTGACACCAATGAAATGAATGGCTCGAAGAGGCTGTAGCAAAATGTGTTTGGTTTATCTGTAAGCATGAACAACCTGGGTCAGCTGATTGAGTTGGAAGCACAGAAAGTCAAATAAAGGAAAAGAGAAGTTTGCTAAAGAGAGTCACAATAAAGACAATGTTTTAGAATAATTACTTCATTGGGCAACAAACAGCACGAATAAGGGAGACGCTGAGTGAGTAGGTCTGTGCAGGTCATATTTTGAATCTAAAAGAAGGTCATTCATCTACGGAGCCCCGCAAGGGACGTGGGAGAAAAAAAAATAAGATGAACTTTTGCGAGATCTCGCAAAACTTTTGCGAGACGTATCACGAGTACACGAGAACGCAAGTACGTACGATTTCTCCTCCATATTCATATCGGTCTTTTAAATGAGCCCACACTCTGTACAAATGCACACAAACATGAAAACTCAAAGAGAGCAGAAAAGAAACGATCATGTAACCCTTGCTGTGACTCAGACGTGAAACCTAACAAATATGAAATTTCTATAAATCAATTAAAATTATACTCACTGTTTTACAGATGAAAAACTGTCTGGGGTTCATTTTAAGTTCAGTTTAATTCAATTTTATTTATATAGTGGGAAATCATGACAACAGCTGCCTTGAGGAACTTTACATTATAAGGTAAAGACCCTACAATAATACAAAGAAAACAGAAAACTCCAACAGTCATGCGACCCCCTATGAGCAAGCCCTTTGGCGACAGTTGGAAGGAAAGCTCGCTTTTAAAAGGTAGAAACCTCCTCCAGGAGCAGGCTCATGATTATCAGATTTAACAGATTTCTTGAATAATCAAGATTGTAGGCCAGGATTTCAAATTGGATTAAATAGTATATATGGTTAATTATAAATTATTGCTACATTTTTGACAGATTATGCACTTCTGTCTACCCTTCTCTGAAATTAAAGTGCCAGGGAACACAGGAGGTCCATACACAGATGTTGTCATTATGCTTTTGTCATTTGCAATTTTTTAGTTGTCTGTACTACATAGTCAAAAAAAAAAAATAGAAATTGATTAGATTTCAGTTTATTTGTCCGGTAGTTCAACAACACATATCATCCTTTCAGAAGTGGCGAGTTTTGCCAAAATAGCATTCAAATGAAATTGCTGTTCATCAACAGGACAGGTGGGTGCAAAGAATTTATTATTCAGCTGATAAAATAAGCTTCAGATAAATTCAGTGACCAAAAAAGAATGTTTATGTCTATTTGAAATTCTAAGAGTTCAAAAGGTCTTTATTTAGTTCTTTATTTTTTCAGTTTTGTTTAACCAACATTAAAAAAGGAAAGCTCGTCTGGAATCAGAATAAATATTTAAAAAACAATAGCAAAAATGACATGAAATAATTATATTTTTAGACTGAGAAACTTGAGTTTAGAAAAATGCAAGGTGCCCCCCCTCAGATTATGATGCCCCTTAGTACCATTTCGTGTACCCTGCCAGTGTGACAGTTGGCGTTATAGTATATATGAAGCAACAAGGCATAATAGAATATCTCTTCGATTTTAAACTATTCTAGCCAACATCAACAACTAAATATTCCCGTCATTAACAAATACAGATGGTGTAAATAAACTCACCATTTAAAAATTATTACAAAATACTCAACATAAACCACCATTATCTGAGTAAACACTGTACATTAAAACTCCTAACACATTAAATTAAGACTTGTGTCTTATGTTTTGATCCATGTATCAAGCCAAATAGACAGTTAAAGTAATTCGAAGTAATACACATAGACATAGAACTTGATAACATTTGACAGAACATTACAGTGTTTTTGTGCTAAAGAACACTCAGAATATCATTAACAGGCAGAGGCTCCCCTTTATACTTTAGTTCACTGACCCTCCTGGAACACAACAATAAATATTTCTATATAAGATATTCTCATAAATGACTGTGTACTAGAAAGCTTACAGTTTAAAGTCTGTTTAATATCCAGATATCCAGATAATATCGCAAAACTTTTGTGAGATCTCGGAAGAATTTTTTTTTCTCCCATGTCCCTTGCGGGGCTCCGTATTCATCAGCTTGTGCAGTTAGTTTTAAAAGCATGACCCTGCTTAATTTCTGGTAACAAGATCAGCTACAAATATTTGTACTTGGTAGATTGTTTTTAGGTTCTTTGTCTTTTTAAAAAATGGAAAAGCAGAGTGACCTAAACCAAATCCCCCTTTCTGTCAAAGCTGGTGAGCATCCACTTAACTTGGTCTCGGTGGAGGCTTTAAAAGCCTGAAGTCACAGTATATTTTTTTCCTTTAATTTCAACATTTCAGAGTCAATATATAGTTATATAAATGATTGTATATACAATTTTATAAACTATAAAATTGTATAATATGTAATTTGAGTTATTCATTTATGCATACTGATATGTTATAGAAAATAGCTTTAGGCCTAAGTTAAAAGCAGATAATGGTGGCTTATTAACATTACAATGTCTGCCAACTGAATTTTATGAATTACATTCATCCATCAATCCTTTTTTAAACCATTTAATCAGGGTGGCAGTGAGGCTGGAGCCTATTCTGTCTGTCATTGGGTGACAGGCAGTGTACTCCCACAATAGGTTAAATAAAACACAGAGATAAAGACAGTTATTCATAGTCTATTCCCAAATTTACAGTTACCTGTTAACCTGAAAAGACACGAGTGAATTTTCTAGTACTAAGACATTTTATTTCATTTTTTTTATTCTGATTTAAACTTAAGACAAACAAAGATCTGTATGGTGCAGAGTTTATAGAAAACATTATTGATTTAAACCAGCCATCAAACTGACCCTTATTTAAAATGAACTCTGATACCCAATTATCAACAAAGTGTTGAGTTCTTATAGTAAACTTATTAAGATTAAGATTAAGATACCTTTATTAGTCCCACGAGTGGGAAATTTCATGTTAAGGCTGCCGTCCATTGCCTGGCCAGCGCCATCTTACCCTCTGACCATACATACATTACACAAAACATCACATGGGGAAGACGGGTCAGAGAGGTATAACAATGGAAAATGCACAACATGAGGAAAGACAAGGAGAAAATAATAACTCCCCCCAGACTGAGCTCCAACAGGGAGATCAGTTTGAGAACAGAAAAAAAACACCTCTGCACATAGCACATGAAAAAACTCTTAATACACCATAGAAACACATGACAAGCAACAGGGATGGGTACAGGGTAAGAGACAGCCAGTGTAGACAGTGCATCCAGGCCTGCAGCATATGCGCTGGTCTCCTTGATCCGCCGTCTGCATCAGAAGGAAATAAGCGTCGAAGGCGTTTGGAGGGGGAGTGGGATGAGTGTATATCTGCATGTGTATATATATATGTCTGTGTGTGTGTGTGTGTGTGTGTGTGTGTGTGTGTGTGTGTGTGTCCAGAGTTCAGCTGAGACAGTGTCCTTCGCCCTGCCAGGCTAAGTAAACAGTCTTCCAGCCAACCCAGGTGGCTCCAACTCCAGCCTTGAGACCAGAGTTGGCGCCAAAGTGGTAGCCGCATGAAGTGATGGTGGTTTTTACTTTAGTGCGAACAACTCATAGGAATTTCAAAGCTGTTCTAATAGTCCGACACTGGTCTCTCAATCTCCCGTTGGAGAGCCGTGAGCTTCTCCATGATGTTATCAACCTTTCGCTCCGTGATGTTGTCGTTATTGTGCTCAAAGAGCAGATTCTGAGAACTCACGACCGCAGTGAGCTTCTCCAAGATGTCATCCAATTTGCACTCAGTGGTGTTATTCTGAGTGTTCACGACAGACGCAAGCTTCTCCAAGATCTTAGCTGTGATGCACTCAATGAGCACATTTTGAGAACTCACGACTCGTCCCATCGTTTCAATCCCAGCGGGCAGCCTTGTGGGGGGTTGAAGAGCCAATATCGCTTTCTTAATTCTTCGATATAACAGGGCCAAGCCAGCTCCGATCAGCAAGAACCCTGTTATCATGGTTCCGAATAGGAACCGTCCCGCCAGGCTCAAAACCCTCCAGTTATGCCACCCGTTCATCGTGTATCCGGCAGGCTCACCCGAGCCCAGACTTCTCATTGAGAGAAGGGTGTCAGTAGCATTCAGGGACCAGTTGATCAAATCCATAATTCTTCTTTTAGGTTTTAGAGAACAGACTGTGAGAGAGTGTTCCAGGGAAAAGTAATAAAAACACGAGACTAGACAAGGACACAAGAGGCTAAGCAGGGAAGATATGGGAGAGGAGAAAAGTGCGACCACCTTCATCAAGAGCCAAAGAGTAATACACAGCAAAAACAGGATGAATATATTGCACTCTAACACTAATTTTGAGAATGAATGGACATTTTATTTCAAATGAGAGTGGAGCTTAATAATTGATATTTACAAAAGAAAACTCAACCTTTGATCAGTGTTTTCAGATACTTCAACAGCAGGTAGCAGCTCTCCACCAAGATATATTCATCCTGTGAGAAGAAGATTTTAAGGAGAACGTGACAAGAAAGAAACAGTGATTTGCATCTAATGACCCTCAATTGTCTTTTCCTACGCAGGTTTCAACTCTTCTCTCAGGCTCAACGTCTGCTTAATACTCCATGATGCATCTTCAAAACACACCAGGACAAATGTATCCATTCTGGCAAGTACCAAGATAATTACACATGGAGCTGAAACTAACTAATTGTTAGCATGTGGATGCAGAAATCCAGCACCATTTTCTTATCACCGTGCCACTTTGGACGTGCATCATAGGAATATGTGCAGACCACACAATAGAAGGCCTATTAGATGTTAAACTGAGGCCTCTTCAGTTAGATTTAGATCTACAGTCTTTTTGGATTTCTCCTCCATATTCATATCGGTCTTTTAAATGAGCCCACACTCTGTACAAATGCACACAAACATGAAAACTCAAAGAGAGCAGAAAAGAAACAATCATGTAACCCTTGCTGTGGCTCAGACATGAAACCTAACAAATATGAAATTTCTATAAATCAATTAAAATTATACTCACTGTTTTACAGATGAAAAACTGTCTGGGGTTCGCTTTAAGTTAATACAGGTCATTGTACCATCTATATCATCGTCATATCTTCTTTCAGCCAGCCAATCAAATCACATTCTTCATTTTTTCAAATTCTGAAATAAAGCTTTAAGTGTATGATAATAATATCTAATTCAAGTTTGTTGGGAGTTCTGGAGCCTGTCGCAGCTGCCATAGGGTGAGGGGTAGCGTACACCACGGACTGGTTGCCAGCCGTTACACAGCAAACATGGAAAGACTAACAATCATTTGCACTCACATTCACACTCATGAGCAATTTACAATCATCATTTGACCCAACTCTACAACCATATGGACTGTGGGAGGAAACCCGAGTATCTGGAGTACAAGTAATCCACAAACAACCCAGTCTGCTTCAGCTAAAAAGTGGATTTGAATGCAGCAACCTTTTGCTGTGGGGCAACAGTGATAACCACCATGCCACCATGCTCCCACAATACAGAATATTATCGCACATCATATTAATGTGTTCTACCCCCAAACTTCTTCAAAGTACCTTTATCTAGAGGCAGAGATCTGCTGCTGTATATTGAGTGAAACCAACATATAAAATAAATCTGACCCACACTCCTAATGCACTATAGCTGTGGCCTTTCATGTGACAGCTGGCAGTTAAAGTCCATGTAATAATTAAGGTTAAGAAGAGTCTGTTCTCCCCTCTTAATTGAGAGAGGGGTCGCTGCTCGTGTGGCTGACCGGCCAGCTACCTAGCCTGACCTGTCTCCCCAATGTGATGTTGTGTATTGTATGTATGGTTGGCAAGGTCAGTCTCTCAATTGCCCCTTGGGGATGAATAAAGTCTTCTGAATCTGAATCTGAATTCACATGATGGGAAAAGCTTCATATGAAAGCTAACAATGAGGCACATTATTATTATAAAATGAACAGTGGAATGAAGATCACAAAGTAATAGAAAAAATACTTAAAGAAATACTTAGTAATACCCAGCTGTCATAGGAACAAGACGTGGGGTACACACTGACCATGTCGCAAGTCAAACACGAAGCTAACACAGACAGACAGTCAGTCATACTAACATACAGAAAATGTAGGATAACCAGTCAACCTAATATACATGTCTTTGAATAGTGTGAAAAAGCTGGAGTGCCCAGAGAGCGCTCATACAAGCTTATAGACAAGATGCAGACTCTGCATAGAAAGCAGCAGCCAGCAAATTCAAAAATAGGCTATGCAGCCAAGATAAAATTATACGAAGATATAAATTACATAAGTAAATTATTTTTGAAAAACAAAATATGATTTATTTGTTTCATTTTTAGCACATTTATTATATTCATATATACTAGCAAACCCCCCTGCACAGAGATGCCAACGTGATAGGGAACATAGATACTTACATGCGCTATGATAATCATAGTAAAATTTCATTTCAGTCACATATTTAAAATAACACAATGAGAAAAATTCCAGTAATACTGATCTGAACTAACCATCAGACTAACCCTGATTTAAAATGAACTCTGATACCCAAGTATGTATAAAGTGATGAGTTCTTATAGTAAACTTAATATTATATTCCTGTTTTTTGATCAAGTTATTACTTTGAAATCATTTACCTTCTTAAAAATGTGTACATCAACAGGAATACATTATTCCTGCTGAAACACAGGATGGTGCCAGAGAGCCATGGAAAAACAAGGCAGTGCATATAATCACATTCAGCTCAAAATCTTTTAAAGATTTTTTTTTTTTAATTATTTTATATCAAATTACAGTAGAGCTTAATAATTTACAAAATAAAACTCAACCTATGATCAGTGTTTTCAGATACTTCAACAGCAGGTAGCAGCTCTCCACCAAGATATATTCATCCTGTGAGAAGAAGATTTGAGGAGAACGTGACAAGAAAGAAACAGTGATTTGCATCTAATGACCCTCAATTGTCTTTTCCTACGCAGGTTTCAACTCTTCTCTCAGGCTCAACGTCTGCTTAATACTCCATGATGCATCTTCAAAACACACCAGGACAAATGTATCCATTCTGGCAAGTACCAAGATAATTACACATGGAGCTGAATTGTTAGCATGTGGATGCAGAAATCCAGCACCATTTTCTTATCACCGTGCCACTTTGGACGTGCGTCACAGGAATATGTGCTGACTACACAATAGAAAGCCTATTAGATGTTAAACTGAGGCCTCTTCAGTTAGATTTACAGAGAGGACGGCTCAGGATCATAGAAACTGGTGAAAAACAACTCATTCAAAAGTTTTTTATTGTTTTATGCTTTACGTAACGTGAGGCGTCTCTCTACAACCCTTTCTACAGTCTTTTTGGATTTCTCCTCCATATTCATATCGGTCTTTTAAATGAGCCCACACTCTGTACAAATGCACACAAACATGAAAACTCAAAGAGAGCAGAAAAGAAACAATCATGTAACCCTTGCTGTGGTTCAGACATCTCTTTCACAAATGCAAATTTAATTCTTATGAAAACAAAAATTGAACTAAATTAAAATTATGGTCACTTAAGAAATGAAATGCTCTCTGAGGTTCATTTCAAGTTAAATCTTTACTCTCTTTTTTTCTTATATTGAGATAAAACTCCTATCTTTTATGATAACATTTTAGTACTGTTATGTTTAGTTTAGTTCTTAAGAATTTGGCAAAAATGCACCCTCTGACTGAATCACATATGTTTGCTTTAAATAAAATCTTGTTTTTACATTTCTATGAGCTTCATCTTCACATTCTTAAAGAATATCATCAACACATAATATTTCTTTTCTACTATCTCAAGTACAATTTTTTTGTTTTTTGTCCACGATTGATCACAAATGCCTAAAAATTGCAAAGATGCAGTGCAAATATCAGCCCTTGTGGTATCTGGCATTTGGTGGTATTTCATCTTTATGTTCATACGGACAGTGCATATAAGAATGAGGAAAAAAAAGATGAGGTGGATGCAGTGTCTGTAGACAATAGCATGGGGGCAGTGTTGCTGTATGTGGTGGCCTTGGATCACTGGAACGACTGGTCCTAACAGTTTGCATTTCTTCGGGATGCTCCACCAAATATGCCATGAAATAGTCTAGGATTGGACATCTTTGTACTTTAACTGTCACCATTTCAAATCTCAACCATGCCAAGCAGTGACTGACAGTATATACAGTGGATTGGGAGGTATGCAGTCATGTGAAATGAGTAGCCTGTATAGAGTTTTAATCCTCTTTAAGACTGCTATCCATCTCCAAATTAATATCTAGGGGCCACATACCCCTCTGCACTAGTTTGTACTTGTATAACCCACTTCTCTAGAAAACTGATCAAATGATTCACTGGAAAATAAGATTAATAGTTAGGCTGCAAAGCATGCTTCAGGTCCATTATTTGGGAGATTCCAGTGATATACTCATTACATTATAAAGCCAATTCAAGGGCAAGCAGCATGAAGAGCTGTATCGTAGATTAATTGCCTTTAAAGGTCAACATGCGTTCAAATTGATGAAGATACTATCCAATTTTCATCAGTAGCAAGTGCATAATATATGGGAAATATATAATGCTCATTACATGCATTTAAATGGGTCTGTCCTAATTACTAATCAGCCTCTTGTACCATTAGAGATGGAAATTAGAAATACAAAACAGACCCCTGGGCATCATTCACTCAGAATATATTAGAGTTTTCTTTTATCCAGGAGTTGGCATTGTGCAGAAGAAAGCCTACAACTCTCCAAACTTTGCTCAATGTGGTGTCAAAGACACGACTCTCACGTTTTATTACTTAAGCTAAAATCTGGTGGTGTGTAACACTGAGGAGCAATTGTTTGTGAACATAAGAGAGTAGTGTGATATATTTTTGTTCAAATAGCTTCTAAAAAAACAAAACTATACTGTTTATTTTGCTATGCCCCAATCAGAATATTGGCTAGACCCTTCAGTGATTCTTTCTTCAGTGATTCCCGCCCACCTCTCTGGCAGCTTACCGATTTACATTTGAGCATAATGCAAGCATTAGAGGAGGCACAAGGCAGCCCTGATAAGTTACAAAGTGCTCCAGGGGTAAACCTCGTAAGAGAGGGTTTGGAGTTATTTACAGCGTTCAAATCCTTCAAAAATTCATGTCTGGAGGATGAGATTGGTTTTGCAGTTGATGCTTTGCACACAAAGCAAACACAATGCACACGGAGGGTGTTTAGCTGTAAATGACCAGATGACATTAATTCTAATTGACTGATCTCATCCCATGCTTAGGACCACTATGTATGATACTGTACAGGACACAAGGGTCCTGTCAAGGCACAATGTTACACACAAAGCAGCAAAACAGAAACACTAAGATTGGCTTAAGAACTGAGGAACACAGAAGACTGAAAATGATTTTTAAATGCAATTTAATTTTCAATGAAGCAATACTTCCTACTTGTGTGGCGTTTTCTATTCAAAGATATGTTTTTGATTGTGCAATTCTCATAATAAGAGTACTAAAAAATTGCAAAGCCATTACAAAGGAGGTTAAAGGCAATGGAATTCCTTTTTTATCAGAAATGCTTTCTGTACAGTTGTTCCATTTGAAATGCATTTAATTGCAAATAGAAAGACGAGAGAGAAAGCCAACAATGCAAGAGGCTGAAGCATTTTTCTCATCTTCTTTGAGTGAGCGTATTCAAATCTAAGCGGGCAGACAATGAGGGAAAGGAATCGTGCTCTGAATAGCCTCTCTCTCTCTCCTTTTCATTCCCAGGCCAATCCACAGCCTTCGTCTTCTCTGCTGTCAGTGGTGGGCTTTCTACTCACAGCTCAAACTTCCTAGCCCTAGTGGTAGAACAACACATCCACTTGATAGCACAACAGTGGCACACATGTAGGTGCTATTCATTGTGTCATTATGTGAGACCTGTGTGGGAGTCTGCAACTGTGCGGAAATATCATCTATGACAATCTACATGACATACTGGGAGTTGATGTTGTGCTTTAACCAAGCTGTTCAGCCACTTGTTTGACAAGGATGCAGCTCCTCACATCATCCGGCTCTGCCAGGCCCGAGCTCTAAAGCCATGGCCAAGTCCTGACCCTGGAACCTCGCTCTCCCCACTCATTTCACCGAGGGGAGGAGTATCTGGGGATCATGGGGCACAAAGTGCTTGAAGCCTGCGCCTTTGTTGGGGCAAGCCGGTAGAGAACACCCCCAGCAGATATGCTGACAGTCTCATGGGAGCAAGAGAAGAAGTTAAAGCAAAAAAGTGCACCCTTCAAACTTTCCAGTGCAGTTCTAGGAATTCTATTTTTTCTCAACAAAGATTTATACATATTTATACATGCCCAAATACTGATAGGAAGGTGGTAGAAAAAAAAATCTTGGAATTGCAGAGGTAAACTATATGTAAATGCCATAAAGTAATAGACTTGTAGTGCAAATCACACCATTTTATCTTTAATTTTGCTTTCGTACCCTCCCCACTCACCCCCCCATCCTCTTTCCTCTGGCTTAAAGGTGCATCAGAGATATGCATTTAAGCATATTCAGAACACGGGGCGTGAAATTAAATGTGTGGCAGAGTGAGAAAAATATACAGACGCTGGAGATGCCTTAAAAATAGTCATTTATGCAGATGGAGAGGAGTGAAATCATTTGCAATGGGATGACCCTCTCTCCAAGCATTTCTCCCCTCACTGTTCTTCCCTAATCTTGCTCTGTATCTTCATTTTTCATTGAACTCGCCAGTTTGCTGCTAAGCAGCCTTGTAGATAAGGCAAAGTGCTAAAAGGAGACGACAGAAGGAGCTCAGTGGGCCCGTTTCTATTGCACTTTCACCCAAGGCAATGGGCAGAATTTAACGGATTCCTTCCAACATATGTTTTTGCCAGATAAGTAAACAGTGTGTGTCGGAAATGAAAAAAAAAGCATTTGCAATTTAATGACATTACAGCTCCCAGCTTAGCCCGCCGTGCTGCGAGGCGAGGAGCAGAGAAAGGGGAGAGCGGAAGAATGGAACCGGGTGTCATCAATGTTTTTTTTTCTTTTCCCTTGCAAGCAGCAGCACTGAATTCTTCTTATTCTTTTCAAGCCCCTTCCCTTCTCCATCCCTTCCTGCTATTTTGTTCTTTTGCCCATAGTTTCCTCGCCTTTGTCAGGCTGAAATTATCTATTATTTTATTCAGAAAACTTGCCTTTCCCTACCATTCCACCCTCTTCAGCATCTGATTCTGTCAGAATTTGGGCTAAAACACATCTGCCCTGGCCACGGGTGCTCTCTCTCTTTCACTTACTCCCTCTTTATTTCTCTCAACCCCCTCCCTTGCCCTCCTTTGTTTGGCTTCATCAAAGTGTAATAGATGCTTGGCACAATAAAGAAGAGCAAACCTCCATGTTTCCATAATGTTTAGACTCGGTGTGAGGACCACTGATGACTTAGAAAGAGAATCACCTCAGAGTCTATATTTCAGTGGCTGTAAATGATCCATCCGTCCTATGTAAAACTCAGTGATTTCCCTCTTTTCTCCCTACTGGCTGTCAGACAGCCGCCTTATTATAGAAGGCTAATTGTGCAGGAAAGCAGATTATGAGAGTGGTAGGATGTACTCCTTGACCATGTGCTAATGTGATGACAAGTTTGGGGACCCTCTAAGCAAAAGGCGTCGCACGCCAGGGCACTTTTGGCACTGGCTATAATCTGCCTTTGGTATTAACTCAGCAAACCGGCTTGTTTGAGTATGGATCAATCGCTCGCTCATTATTTTTACAAGAAAGCTTTATATTCAAGGCGCTTTCCTGGTGTTGATCTCTCATTAACCATGCTATGTAAATGCACTGGCAATCCCTGTATAAGGGAAACGTCACCCCAGGGCCCAGGCTTGCAGAAGCATGTTAAGGAAAAGAAGGGCCAGGAAATTTGGGTCAGTTGCCTTCGCCAAAACTTGAATTTCAGGTTTTCCTCAAAGCCCCCTGCTCAGCTTTTCTCTTTTAATGTGTTTTTGTTTGGTGATGTTATGTTTTAAATGTCAGCCCTGGAGCTGTCCAGCAATTTAGTACACGTAGAAAGCCTTGTCTTAGTGTTGCTTCCAAGTCTTCGTGTTACCTCTGTAATCGCTGCTGGCTGCAACATTACACACACTCCATTCACCCATGGTCTTTTATCACCTCTCGGTGTATTGACTGTATAGGTAAAAGGTTAGATAGGGTCAGAAGGAACTGATAATATTACAGGCTAAACAGCAATGCCTGCCTCATTTTGTTATTTTGCATTAGTAGCTACTTGCTACAAGCTCACATATTTATCTGAGCAGAAAGGACCTGACATATGACACTGGGTCTTGAATCTGCATGAAATGAATTAGCTGTCAGGAAGCATTGTGCATCAAATTAAGGGGGAAATATTTCAACTTGTTTACTCATTTCTTACATGCGCACACAAACATCCAACAATTCATATTGCTCAGACATCTGTTTGCCTGACAAGAGATCCTGAGGCACGTGGTACGAGGAGTGTAGGATTCTGCCATATTTGGCTTCACTGTGCACTGGCATGGTGAATGACGCAACAGGAAAATGAACCTGACAGCACCAGGCATCGGCTCGGCATTTCTTTTGCGCCCTACATACATAAATCTCTTATTATTGCTCTGTGTTCGCTATGTATATTTTTACACCTGTCTGCATCAATATCAAAGTAGAGGTTTGGTTTTAGACATTCAAGTTCATTCGGTCTCCTGTGACAGTTTATATGTGGAAGGGAATAATTCCAAGGTTTCTTTCTATGTTGAAAAGGACTGTCAAAGGGCACTGTTCCACTTGACCCATTTTATTTTTCATACAAATAACTTTAGTGTGCTCAAATTAGCATGCTGGAAGTTGCAGAGTTGCATGGATGTTGTGGGACTGGCTGTGTATTTACTCCACGATTTTAATGGCTATTAGCGGCTATTTACTTTGAATAAAACTATACATCTTACATATTAAAAAAAACTGAGAAACCTTTAGAGAGGAGCACCTCTCAGTGGCTCAAAGGAGAGAGAGCGATGTCCCTCTATATGCAGGTACTTCAGCAGCTCCTACCCTTGTATCATCTTTGTTAGCAGCACAGCGAAAGTGAAGGCCAGACTTTTGATTGCTTTCCCCATTCACATCCTTTTATAGATCCCTTTTCTTCCCACACACAAGCAAACAAAGCCGGTATAAATACTATGTTCAAAAGCCATTACCTTCAATGTAACCCCTTTGCTGTAACAAAGAACATGGAAAATTTCCACAACACAATTTGACTAGGCACAGCGTGATGGTGTGGCTAAAGAGTATGGGATGTCTGAAGGACCCCTGCATGTGATGTCTGGTAGGACCATACATAATAGATTTGTTCTGAGGACCTTCACATTACTTCACAATTAAGGTATGAAGTCATGCTCCTTCATCAGCATAACTAATAGCACATTTCATGAACCGGCCATGTTTTCGAGATTAAAGACGCGTTTTGCATGTGTTGGATTTTCTGCCGAATATGATAAGGTGCCCAAACAAATTATTGCTTTACTGTCATCAAGGTGCGTACACTAGCGTTCTTTATATCGTCATTACTAAGGCATCCATAAAGTTGTTCCAGCGCATTACACCATGGCTCGCTGTGAAACTGAGTGCGGAAAAAACAATCTGACAGCCACAGTCATGAGATCAGTGTCAAGTCTATGAAATAAAGCGCTGCACCTGACACTATAAAATTCAATAAAAAAATAAACAGCTATGAGAGTAATGGAGTTTAGGACAATGTCTTTCAGAGAGAAAAGTAAGGGGAAAGTAGCACAAGCCAAAAGACAAAATCCCAGTTCTCATCCAGCGCATGCATTCTTCAGGTTCCCGACATTTCAGTACACAAAGATTAGTTCATGGAGCGACATATCATTTGGCAATGATCTATTTTGCCACTGTTAATTACAACAAGTCTGCACAATTTGACTGCTAAACCATGATATCACAATGCAGGGTATGAATCCCAAATCAAGCTTTGCACACCATAATCCTGTTAAAATGTAATAAATAATCCCTGTGCATTAATGTTGGCAATATTTCATTTTAATAAGTTCTTGTAAAATCGAGGGGGGGGGGGGGGGGGGGGGGTGATGGCATTACAGCTCACTCACTTCAAGTGTGGTTGTGAGTGTGCAGGAGGAAATCATTCCTTCTCATTAAAGGTGCAATCTTCGAGCCCCCCAGATCTTTGTTGTAATAACTGGGGAAAATAATCTCTTTTATTGATAGGCACATGTAGAAGAGAGTATGCCAACTGACAGGTACTTATCTTTTGCCTGTGTCCTGTGTTATAGAAAGATATAATTCTTTGTGACTGCTCCTCGGGGCATCAGCTCTTCAACTTCATTATTTCTACTTAAGATAGATATATTTTTCCTTGAAAACCTGAGAATTAATACGAGACCCAGCAATCTCAGCCAGCGGTCATTTGGAAATGGAACAAAAAATGTCATGTCAGTTTAAAGAACATTTGTTAAGGCTGCTCGCTGACATTATTCTAATTTATTGATGGATTCATAGAATAATCCTATGCCTCATGTTTTGGGCTATTAACTTAATGATTTCAGTGACTACCTTGAAGCTATACGATCTTTATATAAAGTTAAATCTTCTCGAAATTGCGACTTTATCGACGAAAACATATGCAATTCTTTTTTTCTCTCTCTCAATGTTATACCTGTGTACAGTATTCTCAGATTTTATGTTTGCATACCACCCTATGTAACGCCTGAACATGATTTCTGAAATAATGTTCCTCCTCATGCTCAGCATGGTTAAAAAGTCATTAGTGCAATGAGTTCCTTTAGTCAGCAGTGGGAGCTTTAGAGTCAGACAAAATGCTAAGAGGAGGGTCTGTTTCGCTTTGAATGTTTCTCTCTGTTTTGGAATTACCCCGGATAAACTGAACACTCTTGTTTGCCTTTACAAGCTCGTGCACAACACAGTTCTCTGTCTACAGACTATTTGAAAATGAAGGTTTCACCTAATAATTATTAAGGGATTTGGGTAGCTGGGTGGGAGTAGAGGGGATGAGGGAAATATCTATTCATTGTGCATTTATTTTATTCTTATATTTACAGTCTGAAAAGAAACGGTATTCTTTGTGTTTAGCTGATGTTGTTTTGGGTTTTTTTATGCTGTATCCTTTATATTTTATTTTATATTTCAAAAAAATGACAAAATCTAATTTTCCCTTATATATGTTTCCTTTCCTTGTACCACAAACTGCATATTTCATGAAGGCAGCAGAATAAGAATTGGTGTTAAAGCATATGTTTTGCACAAAAAAATGTAAAATAATTCACATGTTGTTTGGGCCATGAAGAAATAAATGTCAATGCAACATTTTTACCTTTGTGTGATATAATACATCTAAAATATTTCTTTAATTTTGTACAGTTTTGAGAATTTATTGTTAAAGGTGTGCTCCTCTATAGTCATCTACTTACTAATCTAATTCATATATTATATTCTCATGCTTGCCTCAGTGGCAGACTCCTTATACAATCAAGATTAAAATATAACACGGACTATTTTTACGTTTACACCCATTTAAGGTTTGAGAAGAGTAGTGGTGCAAAAGGAGAGCCGATACGGAACATCTGGAAACCCTTCACAATAAACAATACTATTTGAGTTATTTGAGGACCCTGAATACAACTAACTTTTTATTTCCTGAAATAAATTCTTCAAATATAAAATTTGTGCATTAAGCAAATGAATTTGTTTGAGCTGTTACAAAGCCTCGAAATATTACAGTTAAATAATCTGCAGGATCACATTTTTTTTATTTTTTCCTGTCAATATGAGGCGGAAATGTTTTCATACAGAAAAGCGTTCAAGTTTTATTTTCAAGATTCTCCAATTATAAAAATTTACCGATGTAAAAGATGCACTAAAATGTATGCCAACAAACCGAAATAAATAAAGTGGGGTTACGATTTTGCTGCTAAAGACTGTACAGACTCTAAGTGCAGGTTACTCATCTCACCTGCAAAACTCACAATCACCTCAACCAGCACCCCTCCTGCATGCACCCATTTGCCCCCAACCTAATTCAAGCATCTCTCTGAACTCCAGCACGGGTCCATCTACTTATTGCATTATGTACTATTAAACAAACTTGGACTTCTTAAAGGCAGAGTCAGACTTCAGAGGCTGTGTGCCATGTTTATAGGGATGGACTGTACAGTACACAGAGATTTCTCATTTCTCTTGGTGACCTTGGGCACAGTGACATGTATGGTTTTGAGGCTTTGATTTGCCATGTTGAAGTGTTGCGGAAAAGGTGCAATGCAAGATAATTTTGGCATTTTTTCCCCCTCCTGGGAGCATAGAGAAGTAAGAAATACAGCAGTTCATACTCTGGAGATTACAGGTAATATGGCACACAGCCTCCATAAACATTCTTGACCCAGCCTGATGATGGAGATATTGCTTCAGGAGAGACTTTTCACACTTTGATTTGCCTAAAATGAGATGGAGAACTCAGTGATCAGACTCTTTGAGGTTCCTCGCGGAGAAGCCAGCACTGGCTGTATATCTCCCAGCATTACACACATGCTATGACAACCAGGTGAGCAAGAAGCACACTCCTGCAAACAAATTGAGAAAATATCCTCAAACAGATGATATTGATGTATTATTCATGTCAGAAGAAATACTAAAATGATCCATCTCAGGCCATTGAAGCCAGGTGATAATCCACTTGCTTGTGGGGCAGCCCTTGGCGAATTAGAGATGAGGAAACCATTGTAGATCCCTCTAAGGTCAACATGGCTGAACTGGTGATACATATGTATGTTAATTTGCCTAATCTCACTTCTACAAATGTCTTACAGGCACATAAAGGGTTTAACACTAAGACATAATGATATCAGGGCATCAGGCGGGGGCTTATGAAAACACAAGGCAGCCATGGCTTTAAATCTTATGTAGAAACCTTTGTATTGACTGTCAATATCTAGAGTAAAATACCAAGGCATGTATTGTCTGGATATTCTTTTTCAATGAAAACATTCATTTCAGTTTTTGCCATTTTTTTCCTATTAAAAAATATTCTTTAACTAGTTACAGTTTAAATAAAAAAAGAAGTCTATTTAATTTGGTTGAATTTAAAATATTTTATTAATTTTTTGAGTGTTCTCTGAATATTAGACTATTAATTTCTATGAATAACACTTTAGCTAAAAGCACTTGTCATGTCAGATCCCCGCTGCCAGTTTTGCTCAGAGTTTAACAGACATCAATAAAGTCAAAAATTAATTTACAACCTGCTCTTTAGAAAGAGAAGTCCTTATCTCATGTACACACTTCAGATATATCAAATAGACATAAATGCTTTCTATGCCTCCCTCCCTTGATGCCAACAAAAGGCACTGTACCTGACGGAGGGCTGCTACTTGCACTACTTTCGGTTTAGATAAAAGAGTTATTTAATCTTTATTTAATCTGAACAACCCTTTGAATTCCCCCAGTGTTTTTTAACAGTTGCTCACAATGATTAGCACCTTCAAATTTTTTTATTTTTTTACATTTTGATTACATCATATGCTTATCATGCAGCTCTTTCTGTGGCCAGATTTAACTTTTTTCAGACAGAGAAAAAGTGTAATGAGAAAAGTTCACCTACTGAAAAAAAGGATCTCTCTTAATTGCAATTGCAAAACTAAGGATAAGGATCAAAAGTCAGGAGAACCTGGAAGAATTACCCCTAATAAGTCTGTCAGTTTAGCTTGGTTATATATCCAAGTATTTAGACTTTTAATCATCCCCAAATTATTCCAACTATATATTATGTCGCCAGAATCTGATTTTATTTCTCCTGGTTTTCCTGCAAGAAAATCAACATTTTATAGAGGGAGAAAAAAAAGTTTTCTCCCACTTTTGTTCCATAGTTATATCTCCACCTTTCCCATTGAGTTCCCCTCTTAGTCAGAAAAAACATAGGCTATCTATTCAAAAGGCATTTAGTCCATTTCTTTCTTGGCCGGTAAACCTATTCATCAATTGTTCTGGCTTGTAGATTGCATTCTAATGCTAATCTAGCGTGTTAAATATCTTTTTGTTCCCCTTTCACCGTTTTGTCATTCAGTTTATCCAGTTTTGGCCACCCATTTTATTTATTTATGCGCCTGCTTCTATTCATGCGCTCATGTATTTTTTATTATGTTGTTTCACTGTCATGCAGTGTCAACTCACTCTATTCAATGTGGGCTACTTGAAGGGCTTGGAGGGACAAAGCGTGTACACATTGCACTGCTATTCACTCCGGCCAGCTGGATCGACTGAAAAAAAACCTTGTGAAAAGAAATCCTCCACAATGGACACAGAAGAAGTGCACAATGCTAACAGTTTTCCAAATACCACTGATTGCTTTCATCACAATGAGGGAAAGCAGCCGCTTTTGCTGAGCTCCACTTCAACAAACAACACTCTCACAAAACCTCCCAACCCACGTTTTGTTCCCAGACAAAACCTCCTCGACCGTCTAAACGCTCCCAGAGTTGGAAAAAAGTTCTTTCAGCTTTCTTCCTCTTTTGCTCAAGAAAAAAAAAATATAATAAAAAAGGGTCAAAGAAAGAGAAAGAAATGGTCGCTGAACTCGCAATGCGGATTCTTTCACAGCCTCCGGGACGATCTCTGTTTTGATCCGACAGTTTTGCCCTTTTATGACACCTCCAAAAAATACGCTTTGTCGTTCGTGACACGTCATTCAGAAATATCTCATTACAAAATGAAAAAGAACGAGGAGTTCTTTTTTTTTTCTTTAAAAAAAGAGGCCTAACCTGGAGGAAAGCTTCAAATTCCGGTGTCAAAAAGTACACATTTTTTTTCCGCTCTGCGCTTTTCTACTGTGAACTAAACACAACGCGCTGTTTTCGAGGCCAAGAAGGAAGTTCCGTAAAAAGGAGAGATCGAGGTGTTACAATGGAGAACATAGCGGTGAAAGGGTTTAATTAACCGTGACGGAGATAATTATCCCTGGACTGTCCAAATTAGTTTTGCATAATCGCTCTGATCCTTATGAATTAATCTCTTAGTGTAGTCTGGTAGAAGCGCTTTGCTTAAATTACGCATTTTACTTAAAAAAAAAACAAAAAACTACGTGCGCGGTAATGCACATACACACCTGTTTTACGCACGCAAGTGTACGCGCACACGTGACTGCACACTCCTTAAATCGGGTGATAAGCATTTATTTGTCTTTAAAATTTAAGTTATTGTTCTTTTAATTTGTATTAATTGCTATTGCTGTTTGGAGTTTTTTTTTTTTTTTTTTACCTTAGAGCGCGCAGCTCAGGCTGATTTAGAGCATAAAAGACGTGTTTGTTCTGCAGCCTTAAAGCAGCTCTCTCCTTTTTTTCTTTCTTTCTCCTTGGGAAAAAGAAAGCTCAGAGTACCACACAGTTTTATCTTCCTTCCTATTCACGATTAAAATTGTGATAAATAAGGTTTTGGCTCTTGATAACAATGGGCTGATTTAGATTTCCCCCCCTAGTAATGCCATTCAATGCGCGGACAAAAGCGGCCTTTGGAGGATACCTTACACTTCACCTGGACTGAGGAGCAAGAGCAGGAAAAAGAAAAGATAACAATCTTGTTCATCTCATCAAGAACTACAGCCGCGATTCCCTTCCGTTTAATCCGAATACGCTTTATTGTAGTCCTTTGCTGAACAAGTGAACAGTAGCAATAGTTTGAAGTACATAACGGAGGTTAAAGAAAACACAAAACATACAAATTCCATAAGAGTTAGTTAAAAACGTCTTTTTTTTCTGCACATGATACGAGGAGTGGGAGAATGGTGAATCCAGGAAATTATAAACCCACTAAATAAACTTCCATCTGCAACTTTTTTTAATCTTCTTCTGCATCTTCAAATCTGAACCTTTTTTTCAAGAGAAAGAAAATGGGGTTTGGTGAATCAAACCCCGAAAGTTATAAAGCATTAAAACTGAATATCACCTTCAAAATAAATTACATCCTCTACGTTTCATGTGCAAATAATACAGAACTAGCCTCATTCACTTTTTTTTTTTTAAAAATCGTCTGGTTCACCATAGATTCCACTAAACAATAAATAGTACAGACATCTATAAAACGGTTTAAAAACTCAAAATATACACCGGGTTTCTAGTGAAATACGTAGCTTCCTGGCCCTATCTCAAACACTAAGCCTATAACGGCAAATAAACTAAAGTCATTTTTATCTGTACACATTTACAGTGCTGTAACAACTCCCCTTAACCCGTGAATTATAACCTCCGGCAACTTATTTGCGAGGAAATGCCTTGATCCTTAACATGGTCATTGTATATGCTGCCCTTGATTCCAAACTGGTTAGTCAGGCAGGTGCAAAAGATAGAAATCGATCAGGACACCCTTAAAAATGAGTTTTCACAAGGGGAAACTGCTTTTATACCTCTCTCTCAACTGTGTGCATGTGTGCCATCTTTTTAGTCCTTTTCCTTGTGGCTGTGTGAAGTGATGGCTTGGTAATAATAGATTAGAGAGTTCTCTAAATAAGCATTACCTTAGATAAAGGCATTAATCAATATACATACACATGTGATATCTGAGACGACGAGCACTTCATCACATGTACAGGTTTGTGCATGCACAATAAAACTCTTGCGTGAATAGCTTTTTTTCTGTTTGTTTTGATTTCACATTTCATTTTCTCAGATGTCCAAAGTGGGCCTATCATAATGCCGCAGCATATGCAGGGTACGGTTCAAGTTGAGGTTTTCCCATCCCGGGGAGCAGAATGTATGCTAAGGGTGGTTGGAGTCCTGCTGAGGGCCAGGCCGTACAGTTACACGGGATCATGTAGCCTGGGTTTCCCGGGGACGGATGTGAGTGAGTGTGGGCGTGCGTCCCGCCACCTGTCCCGGTGAAAGCCGTAGCGCCTCCCGGCGGGTAACCCAAAGGAGAAGCGTACGGAAACGAAGGTGGGGAAAGCTCGGTCATCTTGGATCCCAGGTCGAAAAATGAGTAGGGGTTCGTGGACATGGAGGGGTTGAAGAATACCCTGGCCGCCGCAGCCGCAGCAGCTGCTGCTGCCTTATCGGGGTTCCCAATGATAGACTCGGAAAGTGCTCCAGTGGAAAGCCCGTTAACTTTGAGTGCGTCGTGCTCCCCGAGATTATAGGGCACGGGGAAAGAAAACTTGTCTTTTTTCATCAGAGTCTTGGGCTTCCGCCTCGGTCTGTATTTATAGTCTGGGTGTTCCTTCATGTGCATCGCTCTCAGCCGTTTGGCTTCGTCGATGAATGGCCTTTTCTCAGACTCGGTGAGAAGTTTCCACTCCGCTCCCAGTCTCTTGCTGATCTCGGAGTTGTGCATTTTAGGGTTCTCCTGAGCCATTTTTCTGCGCTGGGCTCTGGACCAAACCATGAAAGCATTCATCGGACGTTTAACGTGATCCATCGGTTTAGACATGTTGGCACAAACTGTCTCTGAAAGCAAAATATTGCACAAAAATCAAACAAAGTATAGATAACTTCCAAGTTAAGTACAGAAAAAACAAAACGCACTTTATAAAGAGCAGCTTATTCAGACAGCGTCAGCAGGACGACATTAAAATGAAGATTCACTTAGACTGCAGCTCGTACGTTTGCTTACTTACTTAACACTTCAGTTCTTCATCTCCCCGGTGATTATCATGCGAAAAGTACAAACGGCAGCGTCCTTAAGAGTGCTCCAGTGTTTCCTGCTTCATGGTTCCATCCAGCAGTGGTACGGCGTTGGTAAAGATGAAGAAGATGAAGCAAAAGAAAAACTGTGCCTTGCTTTCCTCTTGTCGCCTGAGACTGTCAACCAGCACTCAGCAGCAGCATACACGCAAGTGAATGGTAACTCCCGCCTGCCCCATGTGAAATACAGGGGTTGTGCGGCAGGTAGTGAAAGTGCTGCTAGCGCATGCGCACTTGCAGCGATCACGCAGACGACTGCTGGACAGTTTTTTTTTCTTTTCTTTTTTTTATTCTACCCTGATTTTAAAGGTTATACGCATCTCGTATTTACATCTTTATGTATTATATGAGAACTGTGTGTCCTCGGTGTTAAAGGTCAGTAGTTTCATCTTTTCATCCCAACAGCTTTATTCTAATGAGAACTTTGTGTTTAGTTTTTTAAAGAAAAAGTAGGCTACTTAAGAGATGTACCTGAAATACCTGAGGACGGCAGCACATGTGAAAATTAATAATGCTGTCAGGTTTAGGGTGGAAAGCGACTGCAGACAGATGTTCGTTGACGTTTACTCTCACCTTGTATTGAATTTCTGAAATCAGATAGTTAAAAAAAAAACAACTCGCGTGCTTTCACTGATTTAAAAGGTATCAGTAGACACTTCCTCTCAGTTTCATGTGTGCGTTTGACAAATCAAACCAGCTCACTCCACTTTCTCACCTTTCGTCCTCACCGGTGACTCCGTCTGCTGTCCCTTTTCCCTTCCCTCTTTCCCCTTGGGTGGCAATGCCATTCAAACAAAACAAAAAAAAAGTAGCGCGAGCACAAGACGACACGAGAGCTAAAGAATGTCTTCTTTAATTTTCTGATATTGCGGTATTTGTGGTAAATAAGCAAATGTTGAGGAGGTCTGAAGTGTTTCTAATCGCGCTTGGTGAAAATTAATTACTTTCCTGAAATCCCCCTTTTCACTTTCACTTCAAAGGACTTTCCCAAGGGCAGCGAATCAACAACTGAAATTAGGTTGTCGAATATTCAACTAAGCAATTACAGCTATCTGCAGGACCTGTTGAGCAAATTGTAGGTTTAAGTGGCTTGTTCTGGCACCTTCTCTGTTGCACATAATTATATACATATGTATGTGTGTGTACAAAAAAGGAACTAGAAGAGCGGCATCGAACAATATTATAAATGAGGAATTAGGCTGTAGGTCGAGCGTTTAAATGAGGATATAAACGGAAGTTTAATTCAATTCACCTTAGTGTTGTCCTTTTTTAACGGTTCAGCTTAATCTCCAGTTACACAATATAGAATGTGGAATTATTATTATTTTATTATTATTATTATTATTATTATTATTATTATTATTATTATTATTATTATTATTATTATTATTATTATGTCGGGAAATTATTGAAAGTTATCAGTAAAGACCCAAAGTGAAGATGAGGATTTTTTTTTTTCTTATTCACATTTCTTTTTACAAGGATTAGCGTTGTTTTATTACCGCGGAGAGAAGACGCTCACTGAGGCATCGCTCTTTTGTTTCAGGTACGAAACCTGACAAGGTGAAGATGATCCGCGCCGGAAACGGGGACCAGATGAGAGACAAACCTGCTGCTTATAAGCTGGCTGGCAGCATCTCTCAGCACCGCGCGCCCCTTTTTTTTGTTCGCGTGTCATTCACCTCGATAACGTTCCCGCAACGAAGCGCTGCACGCGCTCACTCCACAGGAGCGTAAACCTCTCGTGACACCAAAGTGCAAACATTTCTATAAACTGTACGTAGAAGCCCGAGTGGAAAGTTCTCGCTGGAAGTTCTAGACGTGCAGAGGTAAGTATGTGCACACATGCTTGCTGTCACTGGGCCCCTCGAGATTTCTTATTTACTTATTTATATGAATTTCTCATTGCTGTTCTCTTTTATTGTTAGGGTTATTTGACTGCATGGAAATATATAAATTATGGCCTCTGTTTTAATGATGTATATTGCGGATTTGATGCCTGCTTTAACGGGGCAGGTACAGCCACCAAGGAGGTTGTGTGCTCAGAAAAAAATGTCAGGATTTGTTTTATCTGTTTGAAAGAAGAGCTTATTATATTGTAGACTGATACAACATTAATTTATTCAATTTGTAATGGAATTCATATCTAAAATAATAATAATAATAATAATATAACAACAACAGTAAACACTCCAGTCTGTGTTCCCCCCCCTGCTTCTTCTTTTTTTTTTTAACCTCTGCTTGGGTCCTAGAAGGAACACTTAAATAATTCAACATGAGTTAGTGAGAGTGGGAGAATTACCTGCCGATAAAGCCTGGGTCCAGCCTCTGAGACGGAGCCAGCACTCCCACCTCACAGCACATTGATGATAAGAGTGAATAGAAAAATATCATGCAAATAGAAGGCAGACAGCAGCAACAACAAGCCCATGGGGACATTTTCCTACCCGGGGAGATCGCGCACAGTTCACTCTAAAGTGCTAAAGCCATCACTCTGAAATAGGACCCCCTGGAGGTGCAAGAATCTCCACGATAGCGACAAACAGTTTATTCTGCTCAACACTCCACTAAGTCTGTGAGAAAGCACAACAAATTGTGGGGAGAGACTTGATGAGGATCCCTGGATAATCCCAGTTTGCATAAAAAGCCCTCATCTATAAAGAATATTGTAGGATGTGCACTTCACCTCCTCCCACTTTTCAAAGTGTTTACTGTTATTCTCCCATTGGAGCTGGAAGGAGGGGGAATCGGGTCTTTAAAATAAATTGATTTCAAGGGAACACAAGTTGACCTCTTGCTATCTGATGGCTTTCCTTTGACTGGGGGGAGAAAAAGCGAGGGTAAACAACAATATCTTCTGTTTGCCACTTCAAACCCCAGAGTGGGGAGTATTTACTGTCACATGAAAGTTTGCTCATTATCGGGGAGGTTTGTAGAAAGGGAGAGGGAGGGTTCCTGATTGTGTACCTGATGTGGTTTCTTTCTGCTTGTCTGATCACAGCTCTGCCTGGATCTTCCCCTTCCTTTTTTTGCTGCCGTGGCTGCTTCATGCAGACCGAGCCAAGAGAGAAGCGTACACCTCCACAGCGAAAGGTAGTCATTTCGACTGTGCTGAGATGATCTTTATTTACCCCTACACGCTCATGACAACTGCTCCACTTTTGGGGGGTTTTTTTACAGATGATTTTCAGATTAAGGATTTAAGTGTGCAGATAAAGAGCACAAATCAGGATCCAAATATTTCATTAATTTAGCTAAAACCTATTTAAAAGCGCGATAGCTATCATAAAAGCGGCGCTTTAAGGATGGAGAAATATAATTCTGTTACACACATAATTACTGGATATTTTCAGTTAACTCGCTTCATCATTTTTGCACATTTTTTGCTAATCACTCACTAAAAGAAAACAGGACAACAAAATCCCAAATTTTAAGGCATAAATGTGACATACAGCGAAGGACAAAAGTGTTTTCCCCGTGATGTGGAGAGCATTGAAAGTCAATTTGTCACTATCGCACGCCATTAGCCGCAGAGTCTTATCTCAAGTGAGCCTTTGATAAAGTGTTAATGACAAACAGTTTAGTGCTGAAAGTGATCCCATTGATTACTATTTAAAGGTGATTGCGTTTAGATTAGAAGTCATTTTGTCTAATGAGGTTCCTTTACAGCGTTTACAATACGTAGAAAACATGCTTAAGTGCAAGGCAACATAATGACAGGATTGGTAAAGAGACAATGCCGACTTCAGCATCACCTCAAATGAGTCACACGCAGAATGTCTGAATAAATGCATAATTAATGTGAATATAAAGTTAATATTTTTTTGTGGTTTGAAAATGTGACCTATTTTGAAGGTTGTGTTCTCAAAATATATTCAATAAGTGCCAAATTAGTTGTGCAGTTCTTTAATCATTCTAATTATACAGTCTTTATTGCTCCTTAGGGCAGAATTTTGTGTCTTTGTCTCAGTGGGAATTATTTTGGTGAAGAACCAAAATATTTACTCAACCACAACCTAAATATTACGCATATCAAGAGGAATTGAGAAATAATCCCCTCATAGAGCACAGTATTAACTTAATCACATTAGTGAAAATACTATTGATAGTGGTCATGATCCCTGGTGAGGGAATCTGTGATTCACAATAAAAAAGCCATACAAGATAGAACACAAATTAAAGACTGGGGACTTGAACAGGCAAAATGGCCCTGAGGACTGAGCGAGAGTGTGTGCGCAAGAGTGTGTGTGTGTGTGTGTGAAAGCTTGAATGATGGTAAAGAGGGAAGAAAAACGGGGAGTGATTGTCAGTTCAATCTTCGAGGACCTCAACTGACAGTTACAACAAACTTTGAAAGCACATTATGGAAGGAGAATGGCTACACAGAAGCATGTGGAGTCCGCCAGGCTGATAAGACCTTCATCTTTAAACCGCCGCTTGTCAAAGTATTATATGTAATCTCACACTGCAGAATATCTCCACACCCCGAGGGGCAAACAAAATAGCAGCGGCAATCAAATGACTTCCTGGATCATTAAAAAGAAAACGGCCGATCCAACCGTTTGTGAAAAGTCAGATTTTTGAACTGCGATTGCTGCCACCCACCCGCAGGGTATATGTTTAGCTTAAACCTGCCACGTATTCTCTATGGCAGAGCCCCGTGGTTCATATCCAAAGATACTTGCTTACCTCGGGGCTATGAGATGACTTTTCCAATGATAGACTATTTTGAACCATTTAGCGGATACATTATCACTGGCCTTTCTTCCTTATTATATTCCCCTTATCGCCACAGCATCGCTGCAAAGCCCCAAATAGAGAGTTGTAATTACCCAGACTGCCACCTGATAGCAGCCCTTCTATCAGCTTTATCACTCCAGGTCCTGCTAACTCATCATAGAGACAGAGGGAAGAAAAGGCCTGCTTGTGGCACAGCCCACCACAGATAGCTCATCTCTCAGATACACGTATAGTTCCAATTGGGATCAGAGAAAACTGATGCACCAAGGCAATTTTTTATCCACCCTTTTCCTTCAGCCCCACAAAGACTGCGCTCTCTCAGTCCTCTCCTAGTCTCTCGCTCTTTATGTCCGAGCTGAATTGAGGCCACTCCGCAAACAATAAGAGATCCAATCTCCTTGAACCCGTGGCAGCGCAGTATCATGCTATTTGGGCTTTTCTAGTGCCCCATCGTCCTTCAGAGGGAGGAAAAGAAAAAAAAATTCCAAAAGGTGACTCATTCATCTTTAACACCGCACACAGTGTCAAAGACACTCGCGTAAAAGTTGGCAGCTTATTGAGTCCAGCTTATTAATTACCTTTGACTTGATGAACCACCTTGCTTGATGTTCTGAATGGGATGCAAAGAATGAATCTATTGATTTGTGCTCATCTGAACTGAATAAACAAAAGGTAAAAACCGTGAAAAGTCAAAGGTCAAGATTTATGTATACTTTTAAATGCTTTTTTACACGCGGGTCTGTAAAGAAGAAAAGCGAAAGTTAAATGTGATCACATCAAACTGCGAAACTGTTCAAAGTATTCACAGGTTGCCTATTAAAAATGACCTTCTGTGATTTATTTTTTTTACCCTTTTCTATACGTCATTATACTCGAAAATTCCCACTAAAAGTCATTTATGAAAGGTAGAATAAGTACAAATAACCCAAAGAGAGAAAAAAACAAAAGCAGATGACTTAACTAAGCTTGAGCAGAAGACTGACCTTGACAGAGACCAAACAGTGCTGTGAATGAATATATAGTCTGGCGAATGTAAGAGTTAAATATATTATATATGTATAAGAATTTTTGAGGATTCTCAATCACCCAAACATTTGTAGCACTAACTAAATTCTTGATGTTACTTCCATTTTGGATCTACACCTTAATTACCCCTAAACTACCCATTAATGTGAGAGAAATACGTAGCAAAAGTTTTTCTTTTCCTTCTTTTGTGATCACATTACTGACAGTTTGGTGATTATTATCTTTGTATATAATTAGCTGTCAGTTTCAGAGTGCCTGTTTGCATTTGTATGACACGCTCAAAGCGCTGCATCCTTTCCTGTCGCGTATTGTGCACATAGCCGTGCCTTTCTCCATCACTTGTAACAAAGAAAGAGCCTTTGTGCGTCGACTCATCGTTACGTCAAAGAAACAGGCAGGGTGACTGTGACCTCCATCAAATGGGAATATTGTGAGGATGCACTGGAACTCTATGGTTCCCATGGCTCGAGCGCCTTCTGACAGAGGCACTCTAACACAGCTTGAAAGGAGAAATCAATCTTATTTGAGGAGATTAAGTGACCAAGATAATAACCGTGTCACTGAGAGAGAAAAAGGAGTCCCACTTTTCACGAGAGTGAAACCAACTTCCTGCAGATGGCTCAGTGTTGCGGCTGAACATCGCATCTCTTTCTCTCTCGGTGAGCACTTTGTAGAGGTGTTGTCATGTGGCCATTCGAGCAACTGCAGTAAGAGCCGTTTGTTCCAGACACAAAACACATGGAAAGATTAGCGATACCTGCGCAGTTTTTTTGTTTGTTTGTTTGTTTCCAAATATGTTTGTGCGTGTGTCTGTGTGTGCAAAAGTCATCTGTGTGCACGTGTTCTTCCTAAGCACTGGCTTGAATGACAGTATGATCAATGAGAGGGTAAGTGTCCCGTCAGCATGTTCTGTTCAGTGTGTGTGTGTGTGTGTGTGAGACAGTGGCTGTCTCAGGTGATCTCATTATTTGATGGACACAGCAGTGGAGAGGCTGCATTCACACTAGCCTCTCTCGTGCTGCACGCTTAATCAGGCCATTACTCATGCAGAGCAGCGGAGGCACTTATAGGAAATATTGATCATATTTTGACAGAGTATTCTCCCCTCTCCATAATCAGCAACGCACCGCCGCCACAGCGCCGATCCAGCGCACGCGACAGCATCATTCGATGCCACTGCAGAAGGGCTTCCACTTATCAGCAATCCAAAGCAGACAGCCTGTGTTAGCGTGTTAAGATGTTTGCCTAATGATTTTAACTAATCTGTTTATTTCCAATGTTTATCTAAACAGCCTGTGAGGGAGGGATAGTAAAGCAAGGAACGTGGCTTTTCAAAATCACAGACTTCAAAGCAGCTAATCGCCTGCATGAAGATTAATGAATTACTCTTACCAATGCTCCTCTTAGTTTTTCACTTGTGCTTTTTTTCCTTTTTCTTTTTAAATGTTTGGCTAAAATAAATAAAGTGAGATACCAGAACCAAAGAGTGGGACCCTGCGAGAGTCAGATCATCGTCCCTTTGGGATGTTTGCTAAAGATGATGTGACATGCCTAAAGAGCAAAGCTCCACCAGGGGCCCTCAGGGGTGTTTGCGTTTGGCAGCACAAGCCGAAAGTAACCTCTCTGCTCAAATTAAGCCTTGCCAAGGGTCAAGTGAAATCAATATGTTAATCCATAAATTGTCCTGTGTGATAATTACTAAGAGGAACAGTAATTACAAAAGACATTCATTTACTTCTTAGATTTTGTGCCAGGGGAGAGTTTCACCCAGCCTCGATTCATCTGGAGGCAAACAATTCACAGAGGAAGCGTCCCTTTTTTAAAAGCAGCGGTCGATTCTTGCGGGAACAGTGGGTGCACACAAGCTCTCGGTTAAAGCACTTTTGGATATGTTGAAAGACTGTTTGAAGGTTTTTGAACCCCTGTGTAGTCAACTCCAGGGTTCTTGCATTGGTCAGCCATGACAAAGGTTTCACGAAATGCACACTTTTGTCCCTTTTGACAATGTGTCTCGTACATTAGCATAATAACAATATATAAACTCCATATGGGCTGTTGAGGGATAAAACCTTGGTGTCTGCAGCTAAAGACACATGTAGCGCCACACAAACGCCACGCTGCTTTAATGTGGCAACAACCTGTATATGTTCTGATCTGTTTCTTCTCAACCACTTTGAGGCATGGCACAAACATTATACAGGCATTCTTTTCTAAACCCCAGGTTGCAGCTGGTTTGCCACTCACTGCGCACTGCCAAGTGCAAGAAATGGGTTTCTTTTATCAGAATGGAGCAAATCTGGGCTAATGTGTCTGGTAGAAAGTGTCCCAGGGAGCCTCGCTTACCCATTCTTTAGCCATTCTTTCCACTTTTCTCCTCTCCTGCGAGTGGGATAATTGCAGTTTAATTGGGTGACAAGAAATGAAAACTGTGTCCACATTATCTAGGATTATCTCTTTTTCCTCCAGCCTGCCATCAATTCAAAGAAGCCCATTTATCAGCGTGGGGAAGCTGATGCTTGGTCAGCGGAGGAGAAGCTTTGAGCACCAGTTAGCAAAATGAAGAGAGAAAGGGCCCAGGAGCAATGGGAGGGAGCTTGACAGCTAAGGGAAAAAATGCTCTTTGTATCTTATCGTAAGCATACATTAATCTTTAAGATGTATATCAGTTTGGCATTCCAAATCAATAAAAGCACAATGAGATTATTTTCAAGAAAGATGTCTTTGGAAAAAAGAAATAAAACATACACAGCGTTGGTTCTACCTCGGTTTGTTCGCCAGTTGAAATCTATCAGCAGCTTTGAATGCTCGAGTTTAATTATGTAGAAAATTTCCACAAAACGTACAACATCTTGTGTCACTTAAGCAACCCAGACAAAAAGTGCTAATGAATACCAATAAGACTCCCAGCATTGTGGGATGGATGCGCTTCATAGCCAGCTCCATTCATTTCATCACGATTCTTAAATTATGCACAGCAAGGTTACAAAGATTGAGTCATACCCGGGCCAGCCGTAGCTCACCTTCCTTTTTGTTTGAGCTGTACTCAACCTTAAAAGCCTCTTTCACGATGCATGAATGCACTTCATTTTCTCGAGGAGAACTTTGCTCCGATAGCTGGAAAGAGGAAGGTTGCTTAGAGAAGGAAGGAGAGACAATGAGGGGAAAAATGAAAGCTTTCAGATTCCATTATGAGCATTGCAATCTATTCTTTTCAGCTGTTTATACTGTACATTTCCTTCACAATAATACCCCTTTGCCTCAGTGCGCTTGCCACTCGCTCAAGCACAGTCCTAAATGGGTCTTGCGTTGGGTTATGGTAATACAATAAATACGAAAGACGACGAGGAAAAAGTCTGAGGGAGGATCAGGGTAAAAAGAGCAGATCAGAAAATGACATCTGCACAGAATGAAATGAATGAGACCTTGCCAGTGCACTACACAGGTTCCCATTCAGTCTCAGGTGCATTGTGTAAACATTTAAGATGGTCTGATCATTTGGTGGAAAGAGCAGGCTTTGTCCAGCACTAAAGCATGAAAATATGCTGTACAATGACCAAGGTGGAGTGCCTTCCATTCTAATAGGAATAGGAGACCTTCTCTCTATACAATACCTTTGAAGGTTACAGGATGTATTGTCTGTTCTTAGAAGTAAGTGCACACATATGTGAATGTGTTCATATGTGTGCTCATATGTACACATTGAGGGTAGGAAGAATGATAAAAAATATCATAAATAATGACTCATATAACTTGACCAACACGAGCATAGCCTCAATTGGTTCACAGCAACTTCTCTTCCTTTTAATTAGTTGTATTTAAATTTTTTCAAAGTTTATTTATAACCCAAAGCAGAACATGCTGCTTTTTCTAGGCTTAGGCTGGTATTTTAGTTTATTACCAGTTTAAAATGAGTGATAACAGATGCTAAATTTATAGTTAACTAAACTTTAGTCATTAGCTATTTTGTAGTTAAACAATGGAATTATAATTATTAATATGCCTTCATTGATAATTGGTTTTGAAATCAACTGTGAGCAATATCTGACTGTTTTTTCTTGCAAAGCTGAAACTGCATGTAATACTTATTCTAAAGAGGATCTTAGTAGGCAGGTAGGGGGTGCAATCTGTGTCCTAACGCACTCAAAAAATTGGGCACAAAAATGTCTTTTTTAGGTTTAGGAAGTGCTTTAAAACGTGAAGCCAAAGGTTCCTGATGACACGTTGATATGTAACTAGCTGGGAGAGAGACAGGTCACATCATTGCACCATAACACTAAAGGACACCTTGTGCAGGTCTCTCAGATGCTGACGACTTCGAAGAAAGAGCAGAATTTGACAGCCTATGAAAGAAGACAGGCTCAGAGAGCAGTAATAAATCATTTATCAACAATAAAACACTAATAACATGTGATGATCATTACCACTTACAAAGCATACTGTGTTTGCGTGTGCTGATGTCCTCAGAATTCCATTGTTGTTCTCTTATTAGCCATAAAAACATAAACATAAAGTATATTTCACAAAGCTGTCATTTTATTATACACGCTCAGTTTGCTATTTAATAACAATTATAATAGTATGTGATATGTATGTATATATACCGTAATTATCTGAGAGCTATTAGGAGATGGTAATAATCCAGTCCCACCTAATCATACAAAAACAGTGAAACTTGTGTGGTTAAGCAGATAAATATCAGATATGTTGTTGTAGCAGTCGGCTGATGGTTAGCAGTAATGCAGATGCTCGGTTCAGAATCAGGGCTGGGCAGTAATACGGCTGTGGTGAATGTGCTGCCACATTCATTCAGGCAGTGTTAATCATTTTTACACAGGGCAGCAATATAAAATTGCTAAAGGAGAATTGCTTCAGCCTGGTCAGTGCAGGGAGCAGTTTGTCTAATCAGAGTGCAAATAGGGTTTGATCACTGTCCAGCGTAATCTGGCCCACAAGCAGCATTTACAGCACTAAATCAAGCGTCGGGGAAGCTGCAGGTGCTGCCTCACAGACAGGCCTCCCCCTGGGGGCCCTGTGCTGGGGAATAAACAGCAAATAAATGGCAGTGCTGGGAGAGCGATGAGCTGATTAACTCACTGCAGGGCAGTTTCTCATTATCCCCTTAACCCAGACGGAGACCTACCCAATCTTACACCCTGTCTCAGTTACAGTAGGGCAACTGCCCTGCGCCAACTAGGCTGACATTGTCTGGGTTACACTTCCAGGGAGGGAGAGTCTGTGTAGATGATATATAAAAAGTAAGCCAGTGTATGTGTGTCCATTTGTGTGTGCATGTGTGTGCGTGGACTGTGTGGTCCATCTCTGGGGAGACTGCTAATGTGTCAGCTCCATGGCTCATTTCTTTCAATTACAGTGGCTGGGCTAGGAGAGCCCACCAGCAGTCCACTGACAGCTCCATATGGGTCCCATCACCCCTTATCACGGGGCCACTCGTGGATAATTCATTTACCCTTCATTGAATATGATATATTACCATCAACAAAAGCAGTTATATATCGCACAATTCACACGTTGTTAATTAAGAGCAGGTAAGAGCATTTTAGATGCAAAATAATCCTATTTAAACAAAAGTTGTGTTTTTTATCTGAGTCGGAGGAGAGCCTTTTCTAATTTATTGTATATTGTAGGAAATTAAATATACATGTGCAGTGCCATGTGAAAAAATACATTTCCGATATCAAAATATCACAAGTGATCAAATATAGAACCTTTTTGTGAAAATAAATGAATAAGAAAGAAGTGAATTTTCCTATTGTACAATGTTGATTTAGCATGTCACCTGAATATAACTGTTATAGCACTGTTTTTCCATTGTGCCTCCCTTCGTGGTTTCAAAGCGAATTAATTAACATGATACAGAAATAGGTAGAATGCAAATGTTGGAGCCCTCACTTTATGCCTGGGTATCCTTTTGTTCCCCTTTTATTGTACCAAATTATTTAATTGGGTCTCTCTGATTGTGCACAGACACAGGAAGGAACACAGCCCATTGTTAGCTTCCATACAAGCCACAATACGGTATCAAATTCAATTCCCATCAAAACGGCTGGCTGCTGTAGAGCCCGCAGTGGCCCTGGAGATTAATGAAGATCTGCATCAAGGCAAAGCGCTGGTCTGAGATGGGAGATTTCTCCCAAATAAAAGACCCCTTCACCAAGAACAAAAGGGGCCCTGAAAAGCAACGGGATGTTCTGAGAGGATGAAATAATTCAAAACAAAGACAAGAGTTTGGGGCGGGGAGCAGAAGAGATGGGGGAGAGCGCTGAAATAAAACACTTTCTTTCTTGTGATTTGATTTGATTTGATTTAGTTAGCAAGTTCAAACACTCGTTACAAGTGTGACGTGTGTCTTGACTGTGACTCAAATCTTATCTTAATATTCAGCTAGTTCACATTTTATTAACAATCTTACACCACGGAGATCACGGAGAATGATTTTATAAATGATTTTTGAGCAAAATGCTCTCTCTAAACTCATACCTGAGCTTTAAACGTCATTGTTTGGGCTCGAATAGCTTATCGAGAAAAACATGTTGCTGAGCCTTAAAAGAATCCGTCAAGTCATGGTTCACCTTGATTGCAGCGTTCATCAAAGCACAAGGGGCTGTCAGGATTCACAGTAACACACACAGACTTTCTCTGTTTTGTCCTGTCAAATGACATTCATCTGAGAAACACACTTCAACTGTATTCAAAGTGAATTAATGGATCCCCCCTCCCTTGAATCGCGCTTTATGAACTGCAATAATCGGATGACTTGTTCTCTGAACGCAGCGTTTCGACAGGTGAGCTCTTTCAATTCAACTTAGCACGACACTTGCTTCTTTTTTTTTCTTGCCTGATAGGTTCTAGACTCGTCGTCTTTCGAGCTGTCTGATAAACACAAAAAGGAAAAAACCTTCATGAAACAGATATTAAAATTTCGTTTCTTAACACATCTGATTTTGGTGAGAAGTGAGCTTTAATGGGCGATTCCTCATATGAGCATTTCTTTTAAAACACTGAATTCGTAATATTAACTATGACTATTCCTTGGAGAAGGCAGCCACAAAGGGTAGATTTCAAGTTTTGGGCCATTGCCACCTAAACACCGCATTCCACTCTTTCGCATTCAGCACATGGTGTGTCCCAGCCTGCCATATTTACTTCATTTCCCCCGATTCATAGATGCTGCTCGCTGGACCAGAACATTCCAGCTGCCACCTCAACATCTCATTATTTTTTTGAAATATCAAGCTTGTATCTTCTTGATAAATAAT
Organism: Mchenga conophoros; assembly: GCF_057382185.1. Classification (NCBI taxonomy): domain Eukaryota; kingdom Metazoa; phylum Chordata; class Actinopteri; order Cichliformes; family Cichlidae; genus Mchenga; species Mchenga conophoros. Next base: position 21,916,320 of record NC_140541.1, read on the forward strand.
TCGCAGTAGTATAATGTATCAGACTAAAACATATTTTCAGGGGGGCATGGAGGTTAAAGTGCCAATCTCACCTTTTTAATTTTTTTTCGCCCTGAAGACAGAGATTTCCATATATAGAGTGACCATGGTTTGTGTTCAACATGAGCAATCGGGATGAAGCGCACGGCGACACATATTGCTGTCAGAGATTGGAAATGAGGCCTGCTAACCTGTAGGCAGCCTCCCCAGACCAATGAGCTTTACACATTCCCAATGCATTTGCAGCCTCTAAAAAGAATTGTGACTGTGAAGTTTTTATCGGAGTAGTTGACAAACATTACTCTTTAATGCAGTTTTGTAGAAATGCATTCTTATCCCTCTTGGAAGGCATTTATCTACTTGAAACCTGCAAAATGGTTGCCACAGGGAAGGATTCCTTTTAATAGACTACAATAGGCTCAGTATAGGACACAGTCTGATTTTTGTGATAGATAGCGGGCCCAGCCATATATTCATGGGAAATTGTTTATCTTCAAGCGAGACCGGTGAAAGGCCATTTTTACAAAAGCGTTTTCAACTTTCATCTGGAATGATTCTTTTCACTCGTATAAATTGTTCTGTAGAATTTCAGACAGGTGCTTTTCATGGAAAAGCATCCGCGCACAAAAAAGAGAGATGTCACAGGACATGATTGCGAAGCACACTGATAGAAGAAAAAAATGGGGGGAAAGTGCCATTTATATCTCTCCTTCATATATATATATATACATAAAATAATTGCATGCTAATAAAATTGTGTAAATATAAAAATATTTAAAAGAGATCTCACCTAAAAACTGAAACAGTTTCAGTGAAAACCGAGGATGACAAAAAGCCCTCTGTGGGCGGCAAACATCCCCACAGCGCTTGCTATTCAGACGAAGCTACATTGTGCAGCGCTGTCTCTCAGGCCTTCGTGCGGCTGAGGCTTTTTTTTTCCTTGTGAGGTCCTTGTGATGCTTGGGTAGGGCCTTTCGCTGGCCTGTCTCGGTAACAGAAGCCAGCAACGAGGCGACACAATGCGAGAGCAGGGCCTGAGGACGGGGGGCCTTGTGCACTCTTAACGCCACTCTCAGGAAACAGGGACAATAAATCAATAGACTGTCCCTCTCCAGTAGGGGCCAAATGTAAACAAATTGAAAGAGATGGAGAACAAAACAGATTGCTGAATGAAACAGACATACTCAATAGGGGTACTGCTCCAAATGAAATGCCTTTGTCGTCGCTTCCTTCCAGGTTCCAGCCTTCACTACGATGTGTGCCACTCTCAGCAACATGACATGATACCAAGCGGAACCAACTGCAGATTTCCAAAAGACAACAGGTGCAAAGAATCTTACAGGAATTCTTTAGATTTAGCTTTCTTCCAGCAACGGAACACGGTTCAAAATGAAATGCAGCGAGGTGTATTTTGTGTTGCAGGTAGCCTACTTTATCAGCGCGCCCTGTTCTTAAAGACCTACGCCGATGAGCCACAGCAGCATCTCGCACACTGTATAACATTCTGCGCTCAAGGGCACAAGCACAGAACTCTGCATGTCAGAGCTGCGTGCCACAAGTTAAATTAATGAATCTTTAAAGGGTTTAGGTTTTTTTAATGAGAGAAGCTGTTGTAGCTTTTTATCAAACCTCTTCATATTTCACTGAGGTGGAATGGTGCACCACATTTGCGAGGCAGAACTAATGCTATATAAATCTCAAGTAATAAGCAGGCCCTGGGGACATAATCTAAATGAAGATTTTACACCAATTTAAACCTGCCTGGAATTTGATTCCTGCCTTAAGTGCATTTGTTTAACAGGTGCTGGAGATGCAAGCGCTTCTCTCCAAAGTGTCGCTATGTCTCCTTTATTAATTTCTGGATTGCAAGTGGGCGGGGGAGTATGAAGAGAAAGGGGAGTTGACAAACACTAATCAAAGGTTCAGAGTGGGCTGATTCTTCCATAGATCCAATGTACTTTTGCTTCATTTGCAAACTAATGATTTTAAACCCCCACAATCTGTTTGAGGTCAGCTCCTGTGTATTTTGGATACGCTTGGCTATTAGCATCACTGAAAGCTTCAGATGTGTCAAGCCTGCTCCCCCTCTAGTGATAGTCACCTACTTTAATTTCCCTGCAGGCCTCAGAGGGGGATGAATTCAACTAAAATCACAAGCTGTTTTGTTGGCAGTCCTTTGTGGCCTATAATGAATCTAATGAATATAAAGAGAGGAGATGGGAGGGAGGGGGGGAAAGGGATGAAGGCGAATACATTTCAACCACGCTGTGTTGCTTTTACTTGACGATTTGTGACCCTCAACAATGGAACAATAGCGAGTGTTTTTGTACCCTTAATTTGCCTTTGTGTTTCAGCTTCATCTCTTTCACCACCAAGCACTGAAAGTCGCCAGTTGAAGAATAACTGCTGACTCCACGGTCTGTCAGACAAAGGGGAGGTTTTAAGATGAATCCCTAACTCTCAGCCAGCCAGAGGAGCAGAGAGCGAAAGGGGCTCAAAGACAACAACGGGCAAGTCAAAGGTAGAATTAGCTAGGGTTCCCAAACAGGCCAGAAACACTTCCTCCCTTGTCAAACACAGCCACAAACAGCACTTCTGCCTCTTAAAAGCTGCTGAACATTTGTATTTGCACTCAAAGAGGTGTTTGACACATGAATTGAAGTAGCTCATCTGATAAGAGACACAGGCTGAGAGGTAGAGCGGAAGAGCGAAGCAGTGGCACTGCTGGTAAAGCTGGCCCCTCAGGTGTCGGCATGGCACGAACGACTCATACTCAGGTCAAGGCTTCAAGTAATTAGCATTCAGTTAAAAACACTAATCAAGCACTGCTCCAAATGACCACAAATAAAGTGACGCGGTACTGTACTAAATATTTCGGAACATGAACTTTTAAGTGCTGCACTGTGCACTGGGTAGACGATAAAAAAGTTCTGTGTCACTGGTCCATGCCGGTATGCTCCCCAGTCCCTGTAATGATTTCTATTCATAAACATGCAGTGTGCTATCCTCCACCTGGCAGCTGCCTCTGTGCATATGAGATTACTATTATGCATCTTCCAATCCCACGGATAAACATCTCTCCACTTTTGAAGTTTGCAAGCATGAGGCATATTTTAGTGCCATATGACTTAAGCATCCCTTCAGGTATCACTTGCAATCTTTTCTCATTCTATATACATTGTTCAACTTTAATGGGTATCTAATTTGTGTTATCAGCTTACAGGGCAGTAAGTAATAATTTGCATGGCTGCCCTAAGCAAATATGGCTCCACAAGCATCCCATAGTATAGACACTAGAATGGATTAACCTCCATATTGGCTATGCCCTGACGGTCAATGCTTTTTTAGAACAGATAGTTTCGTTTGGTGCCATTTGTTGTCATATACATATACATATATATATATATATACATATATATATATACACATATATATATATATATATATATAGATATATATATATATATATATATAGATATATATATATATATATATATGTATAAAAACCACACACACACATGTGCGCGCTTTCTTTTACATTCAGATGTTACACTAGATAAAAGTCTCCAACACATAGTGAAACGACATTGTCAATCTATTTACAGCAGTGCTGATAATGCTTAGGCCCCATTCGAAGAATAAATGCATCAGTGGATTGGTACTTAAATTACTTCTTTTCCCGATGATGACCTACAGCATGCACTGTCATAAATGGCCGCTTGTACTCTTGTAAATCAGTTGCCCTCCAACCTGACACACAATAAGAACGATTCAGCGTATAATGCGCTGTCTTTCTTTGACACTGTTCTTTGAGTTATTCGTATGTATTCAGGCATTTTTTTCATGCCGTACTCTTTCAAAGCAGTTATAACAACACTCAAAATGTCAAGGGCAATGTGATTTAAGCATGAGGGTTGAAGACAAGAAAGGCCGGTATCACAGTTGATAATTTCATTCGGCTCACAGCTAAAGTGCTCATGATGAAGATGAAAGCTCAAAGAGCACCTTTCCTCCCCGACAACTTCTCGCTAGTCCCTCGTGGATTTCCAACGCCAGCTGCAACCCAGCATAAACCCATATCGACGATGGTGAGAGCCGCTCAGTCCAGCGCCGCAGGTTAATCAACATCTGAAATTAGCCGGTGCATGTAGAAAATGGATGTGTACAGTGTGTTCGCAGTGGTTCTACAGGGTAAACAGGCATGCATCTAGGAGAGTAGCTTGATATTCTACTGGCTTGCATCAGGCATGTGTGTTACGCTTGTTAGCTTAGTAGACAGTTAATTGCCATGGTGGGTGGTTAGAGTGCTAGGAGCCTGATCTCAGGAATATGTCACATTTGCTAATCGGACATGCAGATGCAAATAATGTATGACAGACTGTGACCAACGCTACCGGAACATAAATACTGTTAACTTCAGAAATGTTCTTGGCTCAGAAATCTCACTGCATAAAGGCTATAATGACAACCCACTGTTTATCTATTTATTTATTTTGTTTAGCTATTTCTGTTCATGGGCCAATTTGACAAAAGAAGTGCATTAACAATAAAAAAAAATCCTACTGCATTACTGGCCTGATTATGTTATCTCCTAGAATTCATGTAAACCATGTGAAATCTGAACTGTGCGCACCACAAATGGAAGCAGGACTCAGTTCGCACAGCCTAATTCATATTCCTAGAAGGATTTGTAATTTGCAAAACATATCAGGTATCTGACAGCAGGGCACAGCCTCTTTAAAACTATGCTATTCAAACTTGCATACAGTTTGAAAAGCGCATCCATAGATTGATTAAAGTTGTAAAGATTTTACATCAGAAGCGTTTCTGATTAAAGCCACATGCCACAGAGATGCTACTCTTTTGAATCAGCCCAGTAATCTACCGCACTTGGTTGAAATTGTTGTTAACGCAGGAATAATATCAATGCAAACTATATTAATAACCATGCCGAGAGACGCTGGAGCAATGTCACTTAATCAATGAAAACAAATCACGTACACCTTGTTATGATTATCTGGAGCAGTTTGAATATTAATGTGTCGGTTGAAATCAATTTTGGGGTTGCATATATTGCCACCGGTGTTTACTCATGGTTAAGAAATTTCTGTCTTTTATATTTCTGCTGCATCCCTGAGAGAAATCAATGAAATATTAAATAGAGATATGATGCCGGCTATTATTGTAATTCAAAAAACACCAACAAAACAAGAACAATTGTATTATTGTAAACTATAAAGATGCGATGTTCAAATTTCAATTAACTTTGGTTTGTATTTGCTGATATTAATTAAGAGGGCTTGCAGAAGGACACAAAAGAGACAGGTTCATTGTCTCAGATTATTCTCATGAAAGTAGCATTAGTATGTAGCACAACACTACCTAATTAACTGGCATGGGAGGCAAGGCATTACACTGGAAACCTTTTGATTTGTGGGCGGTAATAGCATTGGGCAAGAAACAGATTCTTTATTTCATTAATTGATAAGAGGGCCTTTAATGAAAATATCAGCCCAGGAGCAAAGCAAGTCAGCATCACTACTTTAGTGTGGAGGAAAGAAGAAAAAAAAACTTGCTTCAAGGAGTATTGTTGCAGGCAATGAATTACCTCATGACTACAGTTCATTAAATAAAATGTGAAACACACCTGGTGGGCTAATGGAGGTCAAACGTGTAAGCAACAGCAAGAGCGTAAGGGGATGTGGCAATAAAAGACAAAGCAGCACCTAGCCTCTTTTTTGACAGGTTAATAAAATCCCTGCCGCTAAGTGTTCAGGTTGTGGGACTCGGCTCAGTCGCGTCTCCCATAGTCTGGAGATGTGACAGTGTTGTATCAGTGTCACTGAGAGCAATCATAACATTCCTTTCCTCCAAGTCCAAAGCTTGTTTTAAATTCCCTTGGCAGCAGACTGCTTTAGGGGGTCAAACAAACCAAATCTCTGCACAATAATGACCGCCTATCAGTTACATCTCTCACCTGTAATCACTGACTCGCATTAAAAGCATCTTTTTTTTCGCTCTGCATACTTGACTGTGAATGCTTTTGAAATGAGTATAATGTAATCTGTGCCGCAGATATCTTCAGCTTTTGTGCAACTATCCAAGTAGTGAATGGTTGGGCCTATCGGTTACTCTCTGGAGGTGATGTATACACTTTCTAGAACAATGCCACAAACAGATGAAGGCTATAATATGCTGCCTATTCCTATTCTGTCATTTTTCGGGTTTATTTGGATTTTTGGAAAAACAATTTAGGTGTATGCCCCCCCCCCCCCACACACACACACACACACACACCACCACCACCACAACAACTTTTATTTTCTCGAAGTAAAAGCTCATTTTTAAAATCTGCCTAACTCGGGTGGACTTGCTGAGAAAAGTTTACAGTTTAGCTACGAGCAACAGGAACTTTTTCGTGAAACACTTAATGTCAACTATAACTTGCACAAATACAAATATAGCTACACTAGTACAATGCAAAATGTACGTGCTATTTCATTTATTTATTTTTTAAAAATCAATGTAATCAATAAAGTTGTGGTGCAAACACGCAACACAGTGCAACAGCAGAAATCCATATTAATGCAACCGACGAGACATCAAATTTCCATTAGCCGACATATCATTTTGACATTATCTTTGAGATATAAAAGTTTTTATTCTTTTGACTGTGATGTGTGCCAGATTATCCACCTGCCTGTCTATCTGCATTACCGTTTCATTTTCACACTGACGGTTGTAAGAATAAAGACACAGGGTTTAAATATATCTCCCCGCCGAGCAGACATTCTTCACCAGATGTGCAACAGATAATGTCAGCCTAATCTTTGAAAGCAACAGCACCAACTTTACCATGTTTTTTTAATGATCTCCACAGATTATGATTTACATCAGCTTTGAGGTTAAATGTCACTATTTAATTAGAGTTGAGGGTTTTTTTTCTGCACATGAAAAAATGCAAAGAGAAGTCTGAGCCTTTGTGCACTCAACATTTAATTTGAGAGGCTATGCAGACAGAAAAAAGGATATACGCGCAGTGGAAGAAGCCATCTTACCACTTATTAGAGAGGCAGTAACACTATGTCCCACTTTATCAGAGATCTCCAGCATTGTCCATAGGGAGTTAACTTTTAGACTGTTTACTGGCTCAAAGGCCAGGCATGCATCTGAAGCCACATAGGCAAGATAATGTATCCCAGGCAACAAAAGCAGGCAAATCACTGTGCATTAGGACTGGACACACAATAGACAACAATAGCTTGCATAAACACTATTTAGAACTATTCACATGGCATTGAAGAGATGGGCGTCGACTCACTATTGCTGCAAAGCCGGCGCATTGTGCAAAGGTGAAAAGAAGTCTAATGAACAGGAAGCCTTATTTGAGAGAGCTGACAGTAACCATACAACGGCCGCATTGTGCGCTTGCCACCAACCCTGTGGGTCTCTACATTAGGAGAAATGATGAGAAAGTAACCCGAAAAGACACAGTGGGCCCTTGGACCCACGTAAATGCAACCAGACAATAATGGGGGGACACAAGCTGTCCCCACCTTTACCCAAAGCTGCACGTTTACATGCACAGAACATCAACCGCTCTCATGTCTAAGGATAAAAGCCCCCTGGCCAGATGGAACTTTGAAGTACATTTGGGCTAGTTTACCACCAAAGAGTGCAATTTTAGTGCAGCAGCAGTTAAAATATATGTCATACATTTTAAATTAAATCAAACTCTCCAGGGGAAAGTTCAGAACTCCAGAGTTTGGTGCACCAGGCCTCTCTTCACACACATACATTCACATTATGCCCCCTGCCTCAAGCTTCATCAATCTTACACAAAGGGATGACATCACCAATAAGCATAGCCTTTTATGTCTTTAAGCAATAAGCCTTATTTACTGATGAGATAAGCCCCTGGCTATTGTCTACACTCCACTTTGCTTCTTTCTCTCGCAGTTGAGGAATCAAACGGTACTTTTGAAAGGTGGCAGAGCATGTCCAGGATTTAAAGCTAAAGCATGCAAAGAGGTTTCCTATTTGTTAGCCTTTCAAAGGGCCACATTAGCCAGTTTAGTTCAAAGTAGTGGAGACAGGTAAAACTGCAAAAATGCGTAGTTCTTAGAAACCAAGTTGTTTTTTTGTTTTTTTATTGTTTGAACAACTTTTAGTGCTTGTTTCTCTGGAAATATTGCACAGAGTACTCAAGCTCTAAAGAGCTTGAAACACGCCACAGCCTGGATAATTTACAAAATATAATCATCCATTACATGCATGACCTATAATTATTGTTTGTAGCAGTATTACTCAGCGCGGTCACTAAACTGCTGAGGCACCCTGAGTCAGTGCGGCTTATTAAACCACATGTGTACACGGAGAAAGGAAAAAGTTTGAGCTGCTGTTTGTGTTTGTTTATGGTGTTAGATGAAAGAAACGCTGCCAGTTACAAGTCCTCTAATAAGTTGGAAAATGACACTTGGTGGCTCTCATTTTTGTAGTTTGACAAAGTCTGTCATGAGGAAAACTAGGTCTAACTAGATTGTTGCACCGATATAGAAAATATAGCATGTTTCGAATTGAGTGCCTATTTTTAACAAGATAAAAAGCCATTTTCTAACACAGTGCATCCAGTGTCACCACACGTATCTTCAAAACGTGCCATTTGTTGTTTGTTTTTCTTAGCTCTACACAGGGTTGTGTCAGGCCTTGGGAACTTGTCAGATATTCAGTTTGTAGTCACTTTAGAAAGCCTGAGCAGAGATTCTCTGGGGAATCGCTCCAGTCTCCCCATCTCCCCCCACCCCATGTCACCAGCCAGGAACAAAGCCGCCATAGTCAATTTTCCTAATTTCACTGCAGCCTGTCGAAAATCCCGTTCTCCTTTTCTCCTTCTCTTCAACAAGTACTTTATGTTGGGATCAGTCAGGTCTGAGTCGCCCACAAAAACCTGAGGCTCTCGCTTCATCGTCTTTCAGCACCAGGTTTGACACTCCCCAGCTCCCTGCCATTCAGACGCCTTCACCGTGCAATTTGTTTCCATTTGTCAAACAGCAGTATCAATCACAAAAGAAAATGCTGGCACAACACAAAGTCTGTAAAAAAATAAATAACCCAACAACATTGTTTCCTAAACCCAAAATGGCCTTCAGTCGCCTACTTATAGGCCAGTGACAAAACAATCTTAAACAATTTACAGCACTTTCACTTGTTACAGATACTTGTTACATTATTCTTCTCCAAAACTGACAATAAAACATCTTTAACTGAATACGGCAGCTGTCCCCAACCTCAAATCAGCACCAGTGTATCACTTCTCTCTTAAAAGTGTGGATGAGCTAGCTGCTGCGGTTTGAATTCATCATTTTATTCACTGCCTCCACATTGTGCTGACTCTTATTTTGCGTTTTATTTCTTTGGGATTAAACTTCATTGTGTGGACAGCCAGGTTTCCCAGACATTTGTTTATTAAAGCTATATCAGCACTATGTTGACAGCACTGCTATTCGCACACCTATTCAGATATGTCCTAAAATGGTGCTATTATTGACGGACGTAGGGAGGTATCTGGTTAATAATACATATTGTGCAAACTTTGTTGTCACCATTCTTGCGCTGGCTCTTATCAAGGGGAGAGCAGAGAGGATATATGCTGACTCTGATGTAGATAGTGCCATGAGTATTTCTATTGTGGCAGCTGCCATGTGGTGCAGTCCCTGATAGGGTTTCGAATGCTGTCAATGCTGCGTCAGGTGCATTAGCACCTCAGAGACCCGTGATGCTCCAGCTGCCGTGTGCCTACGTCTCCCTGGGCCCTGGCCGCCAGCCTGACACCCGACACAAAGTAATCACAGATCACAGTGTTTAATCACTGAAACAAGCACTCCAGAGGACCCCACTGTCAATATCCCACTCTCTCATTATCTGTTTGGATTGCACATCCACACTGTCAGATAAACAGAGTGGAAAATTAAGATTAAAAATATGGTAATTTCATTTCAGGCAGCAGGCTCCTCTCACTGGCCCATTATGCTATTGATTACCTCTGAATTCAATTTTTCTTTTCAATGTAAACTTTAATCTATTCGCAAGCCAACAATTCAGCTCCCAAGGGGCTATTTGAGAGTAAGTAACCATTTAATATGACGCCGGCTGAAGATTCACTGGCTTTAATGAATTGTGTAAATCACTCAGCTTTTAAAGGAACTGATGTCCCACAGTTCATGACCCAAATACGGGCCTGGTTAAATACCGCCTTTTAGACCGAGCTAAGTGTTTACTGACAAGAATCTGTGAATGTGTAATCACTGGCTTTGCGCTTGTCTGTATGAAGCCAAATTAAACAGCTCTTTTCTAAGAGAGCCGCTAATGACAAAATTACATTTTAAGACTTAATCATCTTATTGCACTACTGACATGTTAAAATAATAGAGTGCAAGGCCGCGCCACTTTACCACTGAAACAGAATTAGAAAATCACTCGACTCAGCACGATAATCACACGGTCGCTTCCTTTAACCGCTTACCAGTTTGTAGCATCGTGTTCAACTCCAGCTGTAACCACTGACCTGAAGCAAACACACCATTCAGGCAGCTGAGTGTGGAATGAGCAACAGCGGGGAGGAAACGCTGGTGAGTCAGTCTCACAATGAAGCAAAATGAAGCGAAACGTTCAAAACAATACTCTTTTATTAAATGAAATTTGAAACAAATCTAGTGTCAGTTACAAGTGAGCATTCCTCGCACTTATTTATGACTTAGAAACTGCAAAGTGCTTGAAATCTTACCTTCCATTTGTGTTACGAGCCGTAGACAAAGATGTAAAAAAATCAAACAGCGCGAATAATTACCAGGATATAAATAATCTCACTCGGTTCCATCCACATAATTACCTGCATAAAAGTGTTACATTCTCAAATAAAGTCGTTAATCAAACAAGCCAGGACAGAAAGTTGAGAGACATCTGGTTCCTTGATATTAGTCAGTATCATTGCCAACTGTTACTGGTCTTTGCTTACTAGAGATGAGGTAGACATAAAACCGATAGAGTCAAAGTGCAGGGAAACCATTCAATTTACAAACAGTGCAATTACTAGGAATCAATCGCGTGATTAAGGCACAATAATTACAGAAAGCATCCGTGTCCCCTCTGAGGTTCTCCTTGGCTTGTCAAGCATTTTTCAAGTAATGAAAAGACTTTATTCCTATAAAACAATGTTTTCCCTAAAAGAACAATTTAAGCCACAGGTAATTTATTGCACACAGAATATTGACATTCTTTTGAGCACCAGTTCCCCACTGTAGATACCCCAGAAGCCAGGACACACCTACATAAATATAGCCGTTTGCAATCAATAAACAGCCATGCAGTAATATGCTGTCAATGGAAGGCACAGCCCACCTCAGGCGTGTGCCTCCTTTCTGTTCCATACCACGGGTCTATGCTAATCAAATGGAGCGCACACTACACTGCACTAGGCCTGAAGACATTTAGGAATATCGGTGTGTCTGCTAAAATACTTGGTCACTGATGGCTAACACGAGGACCACAGCGACACTCCAAACCGTCAAAGGGACGTCTCGAAGATGACGCGGACGTCCTCGTCACGGCGCACGTCAGTCAGCCGCTTTTTGTTCGTGTAAACCTGAAAAGCGGATCAGGGAAGCAGTGTCACAGAACACAAGCACACTGTCCAATCTGAGCTACGATCTGTTAAGGCGCAATTTATGACAGATCCAGTCAGAGCACGGCGAGGGGATTTATCACCCACTGAAGCATACAAAAGTGGCTTATTTAGCCCAGTAAACAACTGTTAGATTAAAGGCAGGAAAATTTTTGGAGATAATTACAGGAATTATTTGTGGAGTTAATTTTCTCTTACGCTGGCTCCTAAGCTGCAAGCCGCTATTTAGAAAAGCCGGATTGCAGTGTTTGCGCCTGCAAAAGGCATGGCTTCTTTATGCCGAGCCGCTCTGACAGCTGAACAATTTCAGCAAGAAAGTTTGTGGAAAAAGAGGCAATGGAAGTGAAAGCTTGGCCATAGCTTGAGATATATGTACTGTCTACTCTGGGATTCTCTTTCAGCACGACAAAGGAGCTAGAGGTTGATATCAGATTATTGAATGTATTTAAACCTTGACTGACAACTATAGAAACTTGACACACAACATGCGGACTATCTCTGTATTTAATAAGTGGTGCTAGACAGTTATGGATGCTGCAGTAATCTGATCAAAGAAGAGCATCCTACAATAAAGAAAGGAAAACGTAAGGGCCCGAACAATGCCACTACCAATCCGCCAGTGTGCAGGGTAAGACGAAACCAAATAATACCACACTGTGCTGAGTCTTTGAAATCAGTATTTTACTCATTTCACTCCTCTGGCTGAGGAGATACAGTTCCGCTGATAAATTTGTGCGAGGGACAGAGAGAAAATGAAATGATGCCTACTTTTTCTTATTTCACAAAGACCTGTTTGAAGTTGCAATATGGTATCTGTAGTCCCAGACAGATGCACATAAAGTGGAATTGAACAATGAATAGCTGGCTCTTATCTGTTCAGTGTCTGAAGGGGAAATACATCACAAATGAATTTCACAGGGAAAAAATATGGACATTCTCTATTACAGTAATCCCCATAGAAAGTTTATCCCAAATCGCGATGAAGTTAAACCCAATATTTCAAAATAGATACAGTGCAAAGAAAGCTGCTTTTCTAGAATCATCGCTAAAATGATCTCAAAATTACATTATGAGAAAAAAGATTATACAGAGACTTTTTCCGATAATATCAGAGGATGTAAATCTACAAAGGGACAATTTCTCTCTTGAAATTAATGTTATGGTGTCGCAATGCTCCAAGTAGACACTTTAAATTAAAATGGTAATCAAGTGTCTTTGCATTGTCAGGGCTACACATATCTTCTGTTGCTTAGCTGTATTATTTTGGAGGTGAGCAATGGAGCCTGGAGTTAAGGGGAGAGTCTGGGATTACTGTGCAACGACTGGGCTCTTATTTAGGGACAGGCTTGTCCTGGGACAAAGGTGGATGTGGTTACCTGTTTGGCTGTGTGCAGGAGCGAGGCAGCCTCGGCTCTGCCTGTCTGTTGGACCATCTGGTAGAAGAGCCCATCCTGGTTCTGGAGCAGCACATATGGCTCATCATACTCCTGGATCATGCCAGCATCCAGAACCTGCAATCACACATACAATGGTGGGTGTGTGTGTGTGTGTAAGTGTGTGTGTTCCTGTGTCTGTATACTTTACTTTGGGGAAAACTGACATTTCAGCTGTTTCACTGCTGAGTGATGCAAGCAGACAGCGCAAGCTGAATGGGGAAACAGTAGTTCGGTGCACATAGGAACCATCTATTTTATGTGACTCATGCAACAACAAACACGGGTGCCTGTTTCTGCTCGAGAACGCCATGCACAATGAGGGTAACCTGTTAGCAGCGTGAAAGTCTGGTGCGCTGACTCTGACAGACAGGAGATCAGGGATTTATCCATGTATTTATCCTAGCGTTTCAGAGGCCTAGGGGTGGTCCTCAGTCAAATCCAACAATCACACCTTTAAGACTCGCTAGAAAATTACCATCATTTCTATGTCATCACATGCCATGTAAACCACACAAAGAATAGTGCCAATTCAGGCAGTTTGGAAAAGACTACAATTATATCACAGACAAATTTTAACAAGCTCGATCCCCTTACAGCGTTAATGAGCAGTTTGTTATCAGTAAAGCCCACTTTCAGGTAGTGTTTAGTATGAAAGGGAGACTTCTGCAGCTGCTGTCATAATCAAAAGTTTAGGAGCAGGCTACCAGGAAATGCAATTCGATTCTTGCAATTTGGACGATTCTTCCGGGTCCCAATTTAATTTTCCCAGAGTGTGTGACAGTCTGGGGGCATTTAACACGAGTGTACGTGTGAAACAGTCCCCTCTCTGTGATATTTGCCTTATTTCAGCAACCCTCTCAGTCACCAAGCGGCCACCGGGCCGTGCCCCGTCCTCCATAGACTCTTAACAAATGCCACCACAAATGGCACTAATTGGCACCTCTGCAGGCAGTAGCAGGAAAGGGCCAAAGATCAAGTGGTGCAAGCGAAGGTTGAATGAAAGGGAATGCTGCGAGTGAGAAATCTGCCCAGCTGTTGCAAAATAAGGTAGCGGAACTGAAAATAAAGGACAGAGGTGTTTAAAAGCTGCTTTTGTTTGGCATACAACAATGAGAATGAATGTGAAGTGCATGTTTTGCAGGGGACCCCAGATTTACTCTACAAATTCTGAAAACACTGAATGCAATATTTACTGTAGCTGGTGAGATAGTACAAGGGGTTGCCAAAGTTTAAGAGGGAATATCACAAAGCTACTTGCAGAGCAATGTTGGAATGAACTCCAGCAGAAGAGTCTCATTTTAAAACCTTCACTAAAGTGCTTTACAATGGAAATTTACTGCTTTCTTACTTACCAGTATTCTGTCACAGTCAATGATAGTGTTTAGCCTGTGAGCAATGGTCAGGACTGTGCACTCTTGAAACTTGTCCCGGATAGTCTGCTGGATGAGTCCATCAGTTCTAAAGAAGCAGGAAACAAAACACCTGAGAACTGAAAAGCTCTCTTCCTATACAGCCTTGGGCAGGGATTTTACGCAGCACAGAACAATGGCTCATCAGCAGAGAAATATGTGCAGCAACAGACAGAAAAAATACAGAATACCACAGGACTTCAGCTTTAAAAAGACAAGTGTGGTATATTTTGTTACATTTTTTTTAATTGACTTGATTTGATCTTCACCAGGTGAGATTTAGACTTATAAACCCATATATTTTTATTATGTGTGTTAAACAAAAAAAAATCTATGTTTGCACCGATGCTTTACCAAAATGATTTTAAGAAAAAAGAGAAAAGGTTTTATTCTATGCACTTAAAAATACCCATATTGTGTAGCACCATTGTACAGAAAAACAAGACACATGTGGAAGAGAGCGCTTCCACGCTGATGTATAATAATTTACTTGAGAAGTATAATCTGACCTTGGGTCCACATTAGCAGTGGCCTCATCAATAATGAGGATGCGGGTTTTCCGGAGGATGGCCCTGGCCAGGCACACTAGCTGCCTCTGGCCCACGCTGAAGTTAGAGCCCGACTCCGTCAGCACCGTCTCCAGCTTGCTGGGCAGCTCGTCCACCATGGCCTTCATCTGCACCTGCAGAGAGAGAGAGCTCAGCCCCTACCCTTCATTACTCCTGCATAAAGGCCTCCTGTGGGGATGTCTTTAAAGAGCCATCCAAACACACCCATTAACTGCCTGGCACAATGCAGGGCCAGGTCTACTGATGACCTTGGCCAGTGCTCTCTTGTGGCCAGCCTCTAGCTTTAATCCAGGCCACCAAACCCATTCAGAGACAGGACCAGGAGCTGAAGCCCTTCACTGTGGGGGAAGCCTTCATCCTGGTTGGCCTGACTGCCCAAACACATCTCCCCCAGCACTTTCAATGGTTACCCGTTACAAGCCGCACATTGAGCTGGGCCCCATGGCCCTAATGGGATTTCCCCCCATGACTTGTGGCGAGCAGGGAATCTGAATGGCAGCATTGTACAGGGGGACAGAGGGATCCCCCCCTGGGCTGGCAAGGGAGAATCATTCAGAGCCACGCTGGAGTACCTCTTGGAGTGCATTCCACAGGTCCTCATCTGTGTGCTGCTTGAAAGGGTCCAGATTCTTCCTCATGGTGCCCGTAAAGAGAACTGGGTCCTGTGGATAGATGGATATGGAAAGAGAAGGCCGTGGCCAGTTAAGATAATGACAAGGGGGAAGATGTATGAAAGGGTTAAGACAGGATTTATAGAAGAGTGCTAAGCAATGTGTGAGGGGAAGATGTTCACAAAGGCCTTGCTCCACTCAGGAGCTCTATTCAGTGCTCTAGCCAACTATGCTTCAGTAAGTTGATCTTTTTACTTGGAAAACCACAATGTGCGCATTGGTGCTGGTGGAGAATAGTCGTGCAAGGCTGTCTGAATGTATAATATGACACAAAAGGACTGTCAAGTTAACATTAAAATACAGAATAAGAAACCGTACTAACTAAATGTACAAGCATGTGTGAATAGTTAGGTTATCACATTAGTTGACTACCCTCATGAAAGGACAGCCTCACATCTCAGACAGGTAGGATGTCCAAGATATGTATTTATGGTAAGCCATGCACCTGTATCAAGGTTGAGCCACACAGCCCTCTTTAAGAGGGTAAATAAAGCTCTTTATTACAGTGTAAAGGAAAGAGCCTGTCCATGGGCACTGTTCCAACACGCCACTCTGTTTGTGATGAACTGATAAAAAGGAACAATCCCACATCATCTCATGTCAGGCCATATATAGTGTGCATTCATAAATCTTGCTCCAATGTTGAAGTGATTTACTCAGTAGAGGGCTCTCCTTGGACAGCATAAAGACCCTCTCGCTCACGGTACACCCCTGCTGCAGATAAGGTTTTTACATTGCATTTATGTCCACAGTGTTTGATCCGTGAGCAAAATAAGCAAGGTACTTAAATCGTTATAATGACTGTTTAAAGAAAAAAACAAGTTAATAATAATACAAGGCTGTTGAGTCTGCCACAGTTTGAGGTTGCACAGAGCAGCGACTGTCCATAACAAAAAGTGATGCTTCCATTGTATCCGCATCACAGTCAGAGGAACGCGATAACTCCAGCTTAGTCAAGATATGCATCTGACCTCGAATCAAGATACGATACGTTCATCTGGCAACTGTGAGATTAGACTAGGAGCAAAAGTAAAGCACACATTGAGTCTAAAAAGCTTAAAGGTTACAGAACTATTAATATATCCACACCTTTACATCTGTTCTCTTACAGGTCACCTTTATAACAAAAGAAAATGAAGCACACATTTGGGTGTGGAAGCACAGCAAAAATTAAAAAGTCATGTCTCAACAAGCCGCCATATAGGTCAGAAAGTGCAGGGCTAACTGCTCAATTTCAATCCAGAGAAAGTAAAGCTTTCAGGGTCTCATCCCTGCTACCTGTGCCTTGGAAAATGTTCCACCTCTTTACTTCCAATAAGCTTTTCCCTCTGTCACCAAAACACCACCTTGTCATTAAGCCAGCTGAAGTCCCAATTCAAACTAGTTCTGTGACACACTTTAATTGACGATTCAATGTTAGGTCGGAAAAACTGCTTTCAAGCACAGTTTTCTATACACCGATTATGTGCTCCACCAATTCTAAGCCCTCTGTTTGCCACAGAATTCATTTTTTTTCTCCTAAGTCATTCCTGAGAATTCAATAGAAACTGAAATGGATCCCTTTTTAATGCCATATGCTAATACAAGCTTATCATAATCAAATCTGTGGGCGTCAAATAATGAAACTCCTCAGCGGCAATGTATAGTTTACATATCAAACTCAAAATTCCAAATGAAAAGTACGACAACCAGCAATTTATGTCAAAAAATTTTTTCCAAGTGAAAGGTTGACTGCATATCATTTCATCGACGTCTAGCGGGAGAATAAAAAAAGGCTTTCAGATGAATTTGTGTAAATCCAAGAGTCTTCGCTCCATATATAAGTTTGTAATACTAACAACAGACTACAGAGAAACTCTACTCTCCCGAGTGCTGCCTACATAATGAAAATGCCATCCAGCATGTGATACAGATGAGATGAGCGTGCAGTTAAAGTTTTGACTCGTAACCTGCCACTTTGTAGCAGTCTCTCCCTCTAGGAGATGCAGAAAGAGTAAACAAAATCCCATCAAACATACATCACATCCATCGCAAACTAGTTTGGACTAAGAAGTGAAACTTTATCTGAAGTAGTAGCAATGCCAGAAACCTATCAAATCCACAGAAAAGCATTAATGAAACTGTTTTTGGGCATCTTGGCTGCACCCTAGAAATGTTTAAGACTTGAGCTAAGTGACGGTGTACAAGGGGACTCTGACTGTGAGGATGGGGGAGACTTCTTCTAAGCAGCTTTCCCATGTTTGGGGGGTAGAGGGCTAATCCTCTGTCAGGGATGGGGAACTGCTCTCTTCACAGTATAGGCCGTGGGAGTCTTCTCCCCTCCCTCCTCTCTGCTGACACTCACCCGCAGGCTGGCATTTTCTTAATGCCGTATCAGTTTCAACAAGCGGAAATAAAGTTAAACTGTCTCAAGGCATCCGTTTGTCTCACTTTCAGAAATCCCCTGAGTGACGACTGTAATTCTCCTCACTTGTTTTAGCTTTTTTTAAAAGCCAAGCGTCTAACAAGGGCAAAAGCATCCAGGCTTCTGTTACCGTCGTGCAGCTGACATTTCTGCCATTACTCAATCATGAGGAATCATGGGACCTTGGAGAAGGTGTCAAAGCAAAGCTGCTTTAGAACGAAAAGGTTAAACATGGTAGTAATTAATATATTATATTATAAGTAATATCTTTCTAACCTAGACTCACTGCAGATGATTATTGGTTACTGTGTTTAGTTACAAAACACAACTGCTGATACTGAAATTAAAGAAACGCACCTGTGGGATGATAGACATTTTCTGTCGCAGTGTGTGAAGACCAATCTCAGACGTCAGAAATCCATCAATCGTTATTCTTCCCTCAGGTTCTGCCAGCCGGAACAAGGCAGAGATCAGGGAGCTTTTACCAGCACCAGTGCGTCCAACAATGCCAACCTACAGTGGAAAGAGCTAGTATGTTATATCTGTAAAGTCTTAGTAAATGCCCACAAAAAACCCCATAAATAAATAAAATAGTGCTTATTATTTTGTCAGTAAGAGACCCAGTTGCCTGGCAAACTACAATATAAACCTTTGTACAATACTGGCATAAAAACTAAGGGAAGATTCTCTGTCCTATAATATTTATGTATGAAATTGTTTGTGTTTTACTAGACAGTCAAAATACTAAAAAGAAATGGTGGGCAATGGAGAAAATCCTTCCGTAAGCCTCTCTAACCCTCATAATCAAGATTTAAAGCTAAAAATATTTCCTTTAATCAAATCAAGTCATTTATATCTTAATCATATTTAAGTGCTTTAGCGTAATGCCACGTATAAATTCATTTGTAGCATTTGTGTTAGGGACAATTAACGTGTTTATAATTCAATTTAGCTATTTTTAAGTGTGCTATATTTATTTAGATCTGTGCTTATCTCATAAACACCAATGTGGGTGGGTTAGAAAAGTGTAGTTACTCATTTTAACCAACTGTAAAAGGTGACATAAATGGGGCTCTATAGTTTTGTGGCTCTTCTAAAAGTCACCCCATCAGAGTCAGCGTATCAAATCTATCAAATCTCATTGAACACACCTAATAAATTGGCCGAGTCAAAATTACCACTCACTCATACTTGTTTATGTCCAGTCCCCCAAACCCCTGACAGGCCATCACCCTCCTCCCCCTCCCTTTCTCCCTCCTCCCCACACCTGAAATTCACTGAGGAGATGATGGAGCGGGTCAATGCTGGGCTCAGATCTACCCCCCGTCCCAATCCCTTTTTGTCCCCCATAAACCCCCCACCAGAGCGGCCAAAGGTTCGCCATCGAGCCCCACCCTCAACAGAGCAATCGAAGTCACATTGCCCAGCCTCGCCCCCCTTAGTTCCTCTTCATGCCCTGTCTCCGCAGTCTGATGCGTGATGTGTGAAGGGTCCGGGCTGTGAGGATTATGGCAGTGATGACTTTTCCCAGGAGAAGCTGGGACCCTGTTTACTAGAAGGTTTTAAAATTTCTGTACTTTTAGGTGACAGGAGACATGTGGCCTGGTCAAAACACAGAGAGCTGCACTCTAAAAGATCTTTAAACATAGTAAACATACCTTGTGTGCCACAGACTGCTCCCAAACACGAGGGGACAAGTAATACCTCTAAAACACTTAAGTTGGCTTTATTAAACATTAGATCTCTAGCTGGGAAAACATTTTTAATTAATGATTTAATCACTGAGCACAGCCTTGATTTTATGTTTTTAACTGAAACTTGGTTGGACCAAAGTAACAGTGGAGCTGTTCTCATCGAGACGACCCCTCCTAACTACAGTTTTATCAGTGAGGTTAGGGCGAGCAGGAGAGGAGGAGGGGTTGCTGTCTTATTTAATGAATCATTTCAATGTAAGCAGCTATCTCCTGGAAGTCTTCAGTCTTTTGAATATGTGGCTTTACAGCTGAAGGCCCCATCCAAAGTTGTGTTTCTTAATGTTTACAGGCCTCCCAAATACTGCACAGACTTTTTTAATGACCTCAGTGAACTGCTGTCTGTGATCTGTGTTGATTTTGACTGTGTAATTATTGCTGGGGATTTTAACATTCATGTGGACAACCCTCAGGACAAAGGGACTAAAGACCTGAGTAACACTCTGGGCAACTTTGGGCTGACTCAGCATGTAACAGAGGCCACACATAATAGAGGACACACTCTTGACCTACTGATCTCCAAAGGCCTGAGCATTTCAAAGGTTACTGTGTCTGATGTGGGCCTGTCTGATCATTACTGTGTTTTCTTTGAAAGTAAAATCTCAGCCCACACAAATATATCAACAACAGTGATCACAAAACGGTGTATAACTGAACACAGTAGTGCAATTTTTAACCAGGTCTTCCCATTAACACCTGACCTGTCCAGAGGGTCAGTCAATGAGCTCGTCAATAGCTTTAATGCAAAAATGTTAAATGTAATGGATACAATTGCTCCCATTAAGGTGAAGGTTATCTCTGGATGGAAAAAGTCTCCATGGAGAAACTCCACACTGGTGAAAAATGAAAAAAGAGAGTGTAGGAAAGCTGAGCGCAGATGGAGAAAAACAAACCTCCAGGTTCATTATGACATTTATAAAGAGAAACTTCACAATTATAATTTACAACTGAGGAATGCAAGGAGGTCCTACTTCTCTGACATCATCACTAAAAACAGCCATAATGCTCGGGTCTTATTTTCTACAGTTGACAGGCTAACAAACCCTCCTGTGTCAGTGGCAGCTGAACTTCATTCGACCATGGCCTGCAATGACTTTGCCAAATTCTTCACTGAAAAAATCCAAAAAATTAGACAAGCAATTGGTACATCAACAGCAGATCCAGGATATGTACTGTGTCCACCAAAAAACTGTTTAAACACCATGAAACAGTTTCAACCTATTAACAGCAAAGACCTGGAGGACATCTTAGGTCAACTGAACTCCTCCTCCTGCTGTTTAGATGTCCTGCCAACAAGTTTTTTCAAAAAGGTCTCAAAGACTTTAGAGTCAGACCTGTTACAGATCGTCAACTTTTCTTTATTATCAGGTGTGTTTCCAGAATCACTAAAAACTGCTGTAATCAAACCTATACTGAAAAAGGACAATCTTGACAAGACACAAATGAACAACTACAGGCCGATCTCAAATCTCCCGTTTTTAAGTAAGATCATTGAAAAAGCAGTTTCTCAACAGCTCAGTTACTTCTTAAAACAGAATAATTGCTACGATGCCTTCCAGTCAGGTTTTAGACAGAACCACAGCACTGAAACCGCTCTGACCAAAGTGTTTAATGACATATGTCTGAATACAGACAGTGGAAAAATGTCAGTCCTAGTTTTACTGGATCTCAGTGCAGCATTTGATACAGTTGACCACAACATATTACTCAAACGACTGGAGAACTGGACAGGTCTTTCAGGAACTGTACTAAACTGGTTCAAAACATACGTAGAAAACAGGAAATACTTTGTATCAATAGGTAACTTCACATCTGAGCAGACAAGTATCACATGTGGAGTTCCCCAAGGTTCCATCTTGGGACCCCTTCTGTTTAACATCTACATGCTCCCACTGGCACAGATTATAAACAACAACAAAATAAACTATCACAGCTATGCAGATGACACACAAATATATATCACAATGTCACCAGGAGACCGAGGCCCTGTACAGGCTCTTGGTAAATGCATTGAGGAAATCAATGACTGGTTGTGCCACAATTTTCTCCAGCTAAACAAAAACAAAACTGAGGTAATAGTCTTTGGCGCCAAAGAAAAACGATTACAGGTCACCAGAGAACTTCAATCTATACATCTAAAAACCACAAACCAGGCAAGAAATTTGGGTGTAGTGATGGATGCAGACCTAAACTTAGAAAAACACATTAAGACAATAACAAAGTCAGCTTACTATCACCTCAAGAATATATCAAGGATAAAAGATCTGATGTCTCAACAGGACCTGGAAAAACTAGTCCATGCATTCATCTTTAGTAGGCTTGATTACTGTAACAGCATCTTTACAGGTCTACCTAAAAAATCAGTCAGACAACTACAGCTCATTCAGAACTCTGCTGCTCGAGTCCTCACTAAGACCAAAAAAGTGGACCACATCAGTCCAGCTCTGAGGTCCTTACACTGGCTGCCTGTCCGTCAGAGGATAGACTTTAAAGTTCTGATGCTGGCCTATAAAGCTCTGAATGGTTTAGGACCAAAATACATCAATGACCTCCTGACCCAGTATGAACCATCCAGATCCCTCAGGTCATCTGGATCCGGTCTTTTATCAGTTCCCAGAGTCAGAACCAGACACGGAGAAGCTGCATTCAGCTTTTATGCTCCTTATATCTGGAACAAACTCCCAGAAAGCCTCAGATCAGCTGAAACACTCAGTTTATTTAAATCCAGGTTGAAGACTCACCTGTTCTCAGCTGCATTTGAATAAAGCACCAAATCCACACTTTAAGCTTAAATTTCAAAACTTACATTTAACTACTGATTTTATCTACTGTTCTGATTTTATCTGTTTTGATTTTATATACTGTTGTTTGTTTGTTTGTCTGTTTGTTAATTAGTTAGTTAGTTTATTTGCTTGTTTTAATCAATTTTAAATCATGCTTTTTATTTGTTCTTGTTTCTAATGTCTCTGTAAAGCACTTTGAATCACCTTGTTGTTGAATTGTGCTATACAAATAAACTTGCCTTGCCTTGCCTTGCCTTGCCTATGTGCTCTATGGTACTACCCCAGGGTATGGTAACCTGCAGGCCATCACCCAATACTTTCTTTAAAGCACAAGGTCATACCATCCGCAGGTATCTGCTAATGCTGTACATATGTGTGATGGTAGTTAACACATAAAATGACAGTATAATATAGGTGTTTCCAGTATTTTACCAGACTTGGGATACCAAAGAACAAAAACTCATGCTGTGGGCTGAATCCAATGAACAGGAATCTTATTAGCATTGCACCGATTGCTCTGCTGAACTAGTGTCATACCATTTAGGTTTGTTATATGCTGTTGCATAGCCATTGGGCATGTGGATACAGAAAGATAAGTGGTTAGGCTGACAGGTAATAGAGAAGTAATGATATGCTTACTCTCTCATGCTACATCCATACTCTCATAGGAGCTATTAGAGTAACTCACATTCCGATTTTTAAAACACATAGGCCCTCCCACATGTGACAATTAAGCCCCACCCCCAGTACTTATACAGTAAGTGCCTACATGGACATTTAAAAAATTACCAAGTGCTTGTATGAGACTGAATCTGAAATCATGTCTCTGCATTCATCTGCTTTAACCTACATAAGAAGAATTCCACACTACATGAATGTAAATACACACCACAAAGTGAAAGGATCTTATACTGTAGATGGTAGGTGCAGGTGAAAGGGTGTCAGGGGAACTGTCAGGATGCACAAAGCCTTTTACCCCCAAGGCATGCGGTAGAGATCCCTCCCATGGGCTGTCAGAGCCAGGGCCTCTGCACTTATCAACCCATCCATTGTGAAATCAGCCGCCCTGGCCAACCGTAGCCATGCAAAATACACCCCCTGCATTAAACACAATTTCAATCATCCTCAACCATCTCCCTCAGCCTTCCCCTCTCTCGCTCTTCCTTCACCCCTCTTCCTCGGCCTCTCCTCTCTCTTATAGTGAATAAACAGTTGTCACCGTCAGGTAGCTCAAAATGCAAATTGGAGACAAATGGATCCACTTGAACAGTCTTAATTACATGATATGTATTCCATGAATCACAAATGGTATAGTCCTGAAGATTCAGAAGCACAATGCGGTGTCCCTTTAATAATTGATTTGAGAATAATGCCACATAAAAAAAGAATCACACCACACCTACTACACTAGCTGCATATCAACCTTAGTCATGGGCTATGCACTCCAGTAAGCATGCACAGGTGGGAATAAAGACAAGGACCTTTTCTCTAGATTTGAAGACAAGACTCAGGTTCTTCAGGACCAAAGGCTCACTGGCACTGTAAGAGAAGTTGACTCTGTCAAAAGTGATGCAGCCTGCTTTGGGCCAATCGCTCGGTGGCTGTTTGTCTGTCTCCCATGATGCCTCACTCTCCAGCTCTGCATACTCAACCACTCTCTCCACTGATGTCATCTGCAAAAATAAAGCATATAGTAGGCACCTTAAAATAATTTTTCCTCTTTTAACTATTTTATGAATAAATAAATAAGCTGCTCCTATATAACTTCATGTAACAGAAAATCCCTATAATACAATTTAATAGATTCTTTAAATTGACCCAGACTGGATATAACAAACCTAAAGTGACAATCGTTCTACCTGCATTTTTTTTCTTATGGCCAGCAGTGGCTATTTATCTGGTTTAATAAATCAGTTAAAATCTGTATCTGTGACCACAGTGAACACTATGCTGATGAGTTTATGGCCTCAGTCTCTAGTTTCAAGCCTAATTTAATACATCGTGTTAATTTAGCAAATTATGGTCACATTTGGACTCAAATGGAAGTTAACCAACCATCGAACCCTTGTTCATCACGTGTTCTCACCATGTTCTCAATTTCTGCACTCTGTCTGACGCCCCACTGGAACATGCCTGTGAGCGTAACTGCATAAGACAGAGCCAGACCCACTGCACCTGGTTCCAGTCCTGTATTATCAAAGAAGTAAACATGCAGTCACACATCCACGAGTCCTTCCTCTTGCTTCTGCTAATAATGTCTCTTAGCATGCACAGAGTCAAAACCCATACAGTACCATCCCTGAGGTAAAGACAGCCAAAAGCAGTAATGGTGACAAAAACTGAGCAAATTCCATCGAGTCGCACGGCAAACCAGCGGGAGGTAGTCAGGAATAAGAACCAGGCCTCTGTTAACAAAGACAGATTCCACATGTTGCATATGAGGAAATACTTCTTAATACAGTCTGAATATCATGAATGGCTTTAGATGAGACTGATAATGGAGCTCATTAGATGTTGATGTCTTGCATATTTGACCTTATAACACAAATATGTCTTTTTTGTCTCACCTGAGTGAAGATCTTGATACTCATCAAACATTTGCTGGAACCTCTGCTGAACCTTGAAGGCGCGGATGGTGCTCAAGCCTTGAAGAGAGGAGGAAAGGTGGGAGAAAACAGGACTCCGAGCTATGGGAAATATACAAGGCAAAAAACCAGCTTAGCGAGGCATTTAACATTTTTAAGAGTTTTGACCAGATTTCTAAATACAATTATAGTGTCAGGGTACATTTAATACTAATAGTCTGAACTGTTCGGTTTTATTTTGCAGCGTATCAGTATGAGAAGTGAAAAATATGAATGTGTACTCTGTTATACTAACAATAATACAGGTGATGCCCCTGATTTTTAGCGTGATTTAAGGAAAGGTCGCCATTTAGCCGTCTTTTGTTTCAACTCATTAGACTTACAAACTCCTTAACAAAACCTAAATGCCTCCTTGAAGGATTCAAACAAAGCATTTGTTCTAAAAGATGATGCCACTTGTTAGTCAATGTGCATTTTGGCTCTCAGCTTTGAATGAAATAAAGGAACTAAAGCTTGATGTGGCCTAGTCATGACCACTTGACATTTTTTCCTATTATATGTGAAGTCATGAACTCTCATCTTTTGAGGAAACTGCGTGTGACCAAGGCATAGGCCACTGCCATCTTTAGCCTTTATGCTAATGATCTCTGCCTTTTTCAATAGCCTATTAGCATTCCTGTAGTCTGTGCTTTTATTTCTTCCCAATCCCACACCACAAAAAATAAATAAAAAATTACTGGTAGATTCTAGACGCTTGATGTCCCTGGAGGTCTGCAAGAAGTAGCATCGCAGAAACAGGAAGACAACAAGAAGAGGAACAACAGGAATAAGAATCCAGGGGATGATGACAGCAGCTACTGCAATCACTCCGATGACTTGCAGAAATACCTGGGAGAAAAGGAGAGGAGTAAGCACAGTAATAACTCAACAGCATCAGCGTCAAAAGCTCTGCTTCTGTTGTGTGGGCTACCGATGGGGCAGTGAGGCTTATTTGTTAGGGCTGAACAAGAAAAACCTTTCAGCTATATTTGTGTGAGACCATCTCAGGCACATAGTAAGGTAACAGCAGGTTGTGGGACTGAGCTTAAGTGACTCACAGTGTGAAAAGAAAACGATCGCAGCGCTAATTCTCACTTAGTAGCAGGTGAGAATTTACCACTTGGCCACTGCAGCTCATATCCCTGGCTCTCTAGGGTTTTCCCTTCAACACTTCTGGCCTGTAAGCCTCCCTGGCAGAGCAGCCAGCCAACGGGCATGGCCACAGTGACTGGCAGAGAGCTCTGGGAACCACACTGTGGGTGTCTGATACATCACACTCAAACCACACAGCCCTCAACAACACAGTGACTCATCACCCGTGTTAATGGCTCTGTGACACATCTAGACCAGGATACCAGAGCTGCCTAAACAGGATTGCAGGCAATGAGTCTGACGGTTATCAGAGCACCTACACCTGCATAACGTTTAGAAATAACCACCTCATAAAGACTCATTATGACTATTAATCTTAAAGATAAAATAATCTTACCTCAGCCTATATTGATGGTAATTATCAGGCACTCAAGTATCATGTGAGGTGGCATATAAAGTTTTATTATAGAGATATTAAAATTGACATCACACAATGACTCAACAATCTGAATAAGAAAACATAAATGTAAATAATATTACCTTTGATACTAATACATAATAATTGCTGATTGATATATTTAAGTTAAAGTGAGCTAGCAAGGGTCGTTGCCATCAGTTACTTTAATACTGATACTTTTATTAAAGATCGTATTAAACACCAGTTGAGAAAAAAAAGAAACTACTTTTGAGGAAAGGGTGCTGCCATAAAAAAAGAACAGCTCACATTTTTAAGATTTTTGTTATGTTCACTTTATTTAGAAAATTATATTACATTTCAAAAGGGAAATGTAATCTACTTCAATTACATTTTTTTTACATTAAAAGTGTTGGGATATATTTACCTTGATACAACACTCAAAATAAATTTGTCTGTCTCATTGTTTCTTCAATCACCATCAAGTAAACTTGAAGTGAGCCACCAAACTTGGCACTGTGCCGGTACATCTTAAGGTTCTCATCTATGTTGCATATGATGTATTCAGGTTACCTAGCAACCAGCTAGCAAAGGGTTAAAGTTTTGGTGTAATTTTTCTTTTGCAATGACAAGTTCTAATTTGTATCAGTAAATCTTAATTTATACATTATATATAAATATGCCATCAGGTTGCCTGGCAACCACCTAGCAATCGGCTACCATGACACCAGAAAAGCATAGTATTGATTTAATTTTGTGGCCAACAGCATAAACACAGCAAAACAATACTGTAGCACAGACATGTAGTAGTAAAACATAATACATTACTAAAGATTTAAGAAAACACAGTTTTTGGTTTGTTTCCTTACTTTTTATGTGTTAAGCATTTTCACCAAGGAGAAGTAATGTCTCCTCTTTTAATTCCGAGTACTTTTTTTCTATAATACTTTTTTTCTTTTAAATAATCCTGCACTTTTTATTTAACAAGGGCACATGACTTCTGTTAATAATGTCTCTTGTTTACCATTGTGGTCTTAATAATTTCCTTTACTTGAAGTACAGTGGGGCAAAAAAGTATTTAGTCAGCCACCGATTGTGCAAGTTCCCCCACCTAAAATGATGACAGAGGTCAGTAATTTGCACCAGAGGTACACTTCAACTGTGAGAGACAGAATGTGAAAAATAAATCCATGAATCCACATGGTAGGATTTGTAAAGAATTTATTCGTAAATCAGGGTGGAAAATAAGTATTTGGTCAATAACAAAAATACAACTCAATACTTTGTAACATAACCTTTGTTGGCAATAACAGAGCTCAAACGTTTACTATAGGTCTTTACCAGGTTTGCACACACAGTAGCTGGTATTTTGGCCCATTCCTCCATGCAGATCTTCTCGAGAGCAGTGATGTTCTGGGGTTGTCGCCGAGCAACACGGACTTTCAACTCCCGCCACAGATTTTCTATGGGGTTGAGGTCTGGAGACTGGCTAGGCCACTCCAGGACTTTCAAATGCTTCTTACGGAGCCACTCCTTTGTTGCCCGGGCGGTGTGTTTTGGATCATTGTCATGTTGGAAGACCCAGCCTCGTTTCATCTTCAAAGTTCTCACTGATGGAAGGAGGTTTTGGCTCAAAATCTCACGATACATGGCCCCATTCATTCTGTCCTTAACACGGATCAGTCGTCCTGTCCCCTTGGCAGAAAAACAGCCCCATAGCATGATGTTTCCACCCCCATGCTTCACAGTAGGTATGGTGTTCTTGGGATGCAACTCAGTATTCTTCTTCCTCCAAACACGATGAGTTGAGTTTATACCAAAAAGTTCTACTTTGGTTTCATCTGACCACATGACATTCTCCCAATCCTCTGCTGTATCATCCATGTGCTCTCTGGCAAACTTCAGACGGGCCTGGACATGCACTGGCTTCAGCAGCGGAACACGTCTGGCACTGCGGGATTTGATTCCCTGCCGTTGTAGTGTGTTACTGATGGTGACCTTTGTTACTTTGGTCCCAGCTCTCTGCAGGTCATTCACCAGGTCCCCCCGTGTGGTTCTGGGATCTTTGCTCACCGTTCTCATGATCATTTTGACCCCACGGGATGAGATCTTGCGTGGAGCCCCAGATCGAGGGAGATTATCAGTGGTCTTGTATGTCTTCCATTTTCTGATGATTGCTCCCACAGTTGATTTTTTCACACCAAGCTGCTTGCCTATTGTAGATTCACTCTTCCCAGTCTGGTGCAGGTCTACAATACTTTTCCTGGTGTCCTTCGAAAGCTCTTTGGTCTTGGCCATGGCGGAGTTTGGAGTCTGACTGTTTGAGGCTGTGGACAGGTGTCTTTTATACAGATGATGAGTTCAAACAGGTGCCATTCATACAGGTAACGGGTGGGGGACAGAAAAGCTTCTTACAGAAGACGTTACAGGTCTGTGAGAGCCAGAGATTTTCCTTGTTTGAGGTGACCAAATACTTATTTTCCACCCTGATTTACGAATAAATTCTTTACAAATCCTACCATGTGGATTCATGGATTTTTTTTTCACATTCTGTCTCTCACAGTTGAAGTGTACCTCTGGTGCAAATTACTGACCTCTGTCATCATTTAAGTGGGGGAACTTGCACAATCGGTGGCTGACTAAATACTTTTTTGCCCCACTGTATATCAACATTTCTTCCAGCCATTAATGTGGGTTGGAAGAACACTTCCTAACCGAAAGGCATACGTTGTGTTCGACTGAAACCTCACACCCTGAAATTAGATACATCCAAAAAGATGAATCCTAAAACGTGGAGATTAGGATCATACTGTTACCTTCAGTGGACTCAGACTAGCCCAGAGAGATGAAAATTTAATTTAGCACCTTAATTACGGATGTTATCTGCTACTTAAGCACACATTTAAGCATGATCACTTTCAGTGTAGTTTTATGATGAAAAGCCAGTCAATTCCATTTGCAGTTCAGATAAGAGGGAATTACTAGTCTAACCATTGCAGTAGTGGAGCCCACACAATCAAACAGTGAGTCGAAGCTACTGAGCACAACTGATCCCAAGAATTTCACAGTACATAAGTTTCAATCTTAGCCTTGATGGAAGGCTACCAGACTGCAAAGTGAGATGGTGGCACACAGGCCATTACCGCGTGTTATCCAGCCTTCCCTTGCGGGGATCAAATATTAACTGAACAAATGTCTTATCACCTACACTGTTTTTCTTTCACTACCCAGTTGATGACTGGTGAAACAGTGACACTGCTCATTCACATTTTGCTGGTTGGTTAATCTGAATTCTAATTGGGCCCATTTCAGCAGTGGCCACAAACGTCTGAGCCAGGCTGGCTTTATCTAACAGTGGGGTCATCTAAGGGGACCGTAGGAGGAACAGGAACCATTAGATACAAGCCTTGCCTCCTCCTGCTCCCCAGGGCCCGCTGTCGCCAAGGCCCTGTTTGATGTGATCCATTTGCGTGGTTTGGCGCTTATCGTGTCAGGATCGGGGACACCGTGGCCCCCACCCACACTACACACAGATGACTCTGATAAGTGAGCCTACAAGTATACACCTCACCCCCTCAGACCACATCCATATCTCCTATGAAACCACACAGGAACAGAAAACTCCCAAAGCCACATCCCGCTGCACATAAAAGTGGATAAAAGGATGAAAGGTTTTGTATACAAACTGTTTAAATAAAGAATTAGCTCTAATAGCTCTTTAGCGAGAAAAGAAAGCTACCGCACGCATGCGATTCAGTCATTCAGGCAAACTGGGCGCACTGCTGTGTCCAAAGACCATTCAGATCTCTGCTGACCCTAATTGCTTTATTTTCTCAATTATTCTATCAGCTCTTTGATGTCCAAATAAATGTAGAAAATTGGAGTTAATTGCTATATTTGTGTTCGGCAATGATAGCGACTGTTGTTCACCAGCTGAAAATAAACACTTCGCTTTAATTAAACATCCCTCCGGACAGACGGAATCATTATGCTTTTTACAACTCCCTTTTTCATCCTCCCTTTATTTACTGACAGTGTGCAATATTTGCCACTGGGAAAGAAGTGCAAACAAAACAGGAAATGAGGGGTGAGCGTGGTAAAGAAAAATTCTCAAAAGAAGTCCTCTGTCATCGTTGGAATTTTTTCTTCTTTTTTTTTTTTAAACTCCACACTTTTTCTGTGACTGAGCAGCACAATAAGTTGCAAGGGTCAGTGGTACTGAAACAAAACAGGGCCGTTCCACTTGGGCTCTGGAACAATACAAGTGACCCAATCCATTCTACTCTGTGTTTGGGCTTTATTTTAGCATTAAATGCCCAGATGCTGTGGCTTTTCTTTGGGTGAAATGACTGTGGACACCTCCTTCACATTTTCCCTTTCTGGGCCATTTTCACTTCATAAAGCTGCAGTCAATGTGTTTTGTGTGTGGTGAGGAAGGTCTGACACATACTGTGGTGGTCTCAGACGCTGTCTACATTGGTGGCTCAAGTAGTCCTAGGATTAGGCCTTTGTGTGCTGTGAAAAGGTAAAAGAAGTCACTTATTTGGGCTCAGTCAAGCTGCTGATTTCCAACCCCATTTTGGAAATAAGAGAAAGGCTTTGAAATGTGGTCTCCCCTCACTCTCTACTATAAATCACTAGTGTCCAGCAAATTCATTCAGCCTTTTTTTTCCCTCCTGAAAACAACACACACACACAAAAAACAACAATTCAGAAATACAAAAGTCAGCCTAGAATTCATTGTCCTCGTCATTCTGACGTGAGGTGAGATTCAAGATTAGATTGGGACTTTGTTGTGTCAGTTCCCAGGCTCAAAGGGCCCTGGGTCTGGCCTGCATTCTGAGTCAGACCAGCTGAGGTGCTGGACCACAGCATCATGGGAGACCACACATACTCACACGGGAAGCTTTTGCTGGCCGGTGCTCGCCATCAAATGACCATGTGTGGTATTGCTGAGTGGCCAGTTAAGCGCACACAAATACACACGCAGGGTCACATGATGATGTTTTCCTCTGTTTCGCTTTATTTTTCAGGGAGACAAGCATAGGTCAGTGATCCTAAGGCCGCCGCTCACCTTTCTGTGTCACAAAGGCACTGTCATAAAAACAATGCTCAAAGAGGGTTAATGGCACAGCCTATATATGTTTCCACTGGACCATCTTCTGTGTTTCTCAGGCTAACCTGTGTAATGCCTGGAGCCAGTGCAGTCTTTAGTCGCCAGCGTGGTAAAGAAGCAGAGAAAGCCAGGTGAAATCCCATCCTACAGCGTCCACGATTACGTCAGCAGTTCTCATATCCCACAAAGCCACTAAAGAGGCCTGATACACAATGTGCCACAATATAGAGACTCACACAACGATCCACCCGCCAGTGTTTCTTTAGACAATAGCTGTCTTTTCTCTGCACTTGTGTGCGTGTTCAGCCCTTCAGTGCTTGGTTTGTCTCTGTTTCTTTTTTTGCTCTTTCTCACACGCACACAAAAGGGTTTATTGCCGTAATTTGTTTATTCCCGTCTTTATAAGGAATTAGCGTTGGCAAGAGCAGGCTGGGTCACACTTAAGTCAGCTGGTGTCTTAGTGAAAACATCCGGACAAACTGAATTTTGACTGGATAAGCAGGGCTATAAATGCAGTGCAGGTCCCAACAGTTGGTGGTGCGACTTGGTCAAGAGCCTTCACACAAAAATCCGCTGAAAGACCCCTGTACTCACCCCCTATTGTCTTGGCCTCCTCCTCTGCCCTCTCTGTGAAAATAGAGGCAACCCAGGATTTAAAGGTCAAGTCCACACAAAAGCTGACAGTTCCCAAAGCCTGAGGTGTTTTTAATTGACATTTCTGTCTTTGTCCCCTGACCATAAAGATGGAAGAGAAAGAGGCTTTTTCCCCAATATACTAAATTACTACTAAATGAGACCTGTGAAAAATAGGGCTCTGGGGTGTAACCAGGTTCCCCCAGCTTGAGGGAATCCCCTTGTTAGGCAGGTTTGGGGGGCAGTGCTGAAGGGCTGTGAAGTGCTTACTCCACCATAGAAAGGAGGGGGGAGAGGCTAAGGCACAAATCCCCACACAGAAGCGGCCTCTCTCCATAGAAAGAGATAAACCAGTTAGGGCATTGTTTATGAAGTTTCACTTTATTCCCTTCTGACAACCATTTAGACAATAACTATGGGGAAACGTCCCTCCACGAATGAGCAACAATAGTGGAGATCAGCAGCTTTTCTCAACAGCTAATACTTTGATAAAAAAAAGAGTGAAAATCTTCCTTCCTGAAAGCATTAAAGGCTGCTCCGTGAAAGACACCTGCAAACAAGAGCAGAAAGCAGCACAAACAAAAGTGCTTTGTCCAAAGGATGCTACCTTTGTCCACTCTAACAATCACATCCCACTTTCAGCTACAGCAAAAGACTAATGCGCACATATCCAGTCTGATTTTGACATGGCCTGGTCTAGATTTTATTTCTTTTACATCAAGACACAGTTAGAAAAAAGAGGAAAGCAGGAGAAATTCAAGTAAAAGTGCACAGCTGAAACCCATCTGTGTTTTATGTCAGGACGTGGTCTACTCTCACTGTTGTTGGTTGGACCTATTGGCCCTCTACAAAAGTTATTATTTTACTTTAACCATTATTCACCTTATTATCAAAATGAGGGGAACTATAGCAGACAAAAAGCTTTTGTGCGTTTATTCTTTTGTGCTTTCAGCATTTAAGATGGCTTTTGTCTACTGTGAGATGGGTATCTGCCACAAACATCATTCAGGCATTGTGGAGGGGGGATTCATTTTCAGCGCGCCTTTGTTCTATTCTTTGGCCCGAACCAAGGAGCCACGCCTGCTCCTCTACCTCGAATTGTGCAGCGAACATTCCCTTCTTTGTGGCGCTAGGTGCATGAGCTGGCTCATCTCCGCAGGGTTTCGTGGGAGATGGCTGTCATGGTGGCAGGGTGGCATTTGGTAACCTAACCTGGGCTTGCATCAGGGTGGCCCTTGGCTAGCAGGTCAATAAGACCTGTTAAGCATTAAGCGAATTGGGCTAAGAGGCGAAAGTCCAGGTGTACTCCTGTAAACACTTCATGTCAGACTTTTTCTCTTTGCCACTCGACACAATATCCTCACTTCACCCTCTCCTGACATTTCCACTATTTTCCCTTCCACATCTGACCCATCATGTGGCTTTATTTCCTCTTTGGTCCCTTTCTCTCTTCCAATCACTTCCTTATTCTCCTTACACATTCTCTGAAGATGCCACTTCTGTTGTGCCACGCTGAGGGAGCCACACCCTCAGCCTATGTGCACACTTTTATTAAATCTGTGCAGGCGCTGGGCTGCGCTGGCGGGTAATCCTACAGTAATTGTTTCCAGATTAGGGGACCCGGACCACAAAGCAGGTTTAGCCAGGCATGAAATGGCCTCCCCATGCTGCTGCGCCAGCAACCAAACCTGCCGAGGTGAGACTCACCTGGATAAAGTCCACAAACGTCCATGGAAGCAGAGAGTCCAGGTAACCGATGTCCTTCGAAAACCTGTTGAGGATTCTTCCTGAGAAAAAGCACAACACAAAAGAACAGATTAAAAAAATATCTCTATAATAGAAACAGCATTTTTCTTATATTGCCAATATTGTTATGCCATTTGTACAACAATAATAGTGTACTTAAGCGAGCTGAAAAAATAAGCAATTCCTTGAATATTTATCATATTAAGTTTTTTACTGTTACAGGTTCAGATATGACATTCGGAGCAACAAATCTAAACCAAATGCAGATCTGCTTTATCCATTAACTACTCTGCATTCATAAAAACAATATTTTGTTAGTTTCAATTCCGTTCGTGTCTTTAGACTATTAAGCAACTGTTATCAGAGTCCCCTTAATAGAACAGAGGTTACATACAGTGTGATATCAAATGGAAAACACAGGCCTATCTAGATTAAACAATGAATCATTATTTATCTAGTGATTCATAAAGACTGTCCTACTCTTGGCTGAATACACGAGGGAACCTTTTGTTAGGGAACAAAAGGCCAACAGAAGCTGCGTACCTGCCTTTATGTTCTGACTGGCAGTGTCAGTGACGTTAATTGAGTTGCCTCCAATCTGCTCGGTCATTCATTATTTTGGCTAGTGCTCTGCAGGTGCTGTGGCAGCCCCTTATTGTTACTCCTTTAGTAACTTTGCTCCACTATTCTGATCCCACAGCACATAAGATTACACTCCAGCTGCTTTCACACACTGTGTACTGCAGGGTCACTGATAGCCAATCCCCAAAGCACACTTCCTTAAAGGCAGGCAAGACAGAAAGGCTTTTACTATCTCTGTCCCTGAAGGAAGACCCCTGGCTCTCAGAGGCAGACAACAGGTACCAGAGCAGCGGCAGCACTGCCACAGCTTGAACTCTTCTAAGGTCAAAAGACACAAACAATCTGCAGTGTGCCTAAAATACGGCCATGATGTTTGTTAATGTATTTAGGAGAGCAGCTGTATTCCACTATGACAAATGGCTATGCACACAGTAATATCTGTCTGACGACAATGTAAATAAAGCAGTACTCACAAAATGCAGGGTGCAACCCCTGATAGAGTTAAACAAACCAATACAGGCATGCAGATGAGTTTATCTAGGCTCACAGAATACACCATGGAATAGGGTGTGACTTGGTAAAAGAAAAGACAAAGGAAACACTGAGCAACATGGTGGCAGAATGTGGTGGCATGGCACTCTGGAGGCGTGGTGGAGCCATGGCACGGCTGACCTAAAACTTGCCTCCGAGCCTCTTAGTCAGTCCTACGGAGGTGGGCCCTGTAATCACCTCTCTCCACGGCCGTAAGCAGCTTACAGCTTTATCCAAAATGCCGCTCCTGCCTAAAAACATGCATGCAGACGAGGCCGGGCTCCCCATAACAGCCATTGCAAAAACCCAGCCAGAGCATTATTCCCCGCAACAACCCAGCAATGCTCCAAATCAGCACTGATTCAAAGTCAAGTGGCGTAAGCATGTTGTACACTTGGAGGCAGACTAATCTTATTCACAGTGTGAGTGCCCCTTTAGCATACAGACATCCCGAGGGGAGGGTTCAAGCAAGGGGGTAGAGCGCTTACTATACCAATGCAGAATTTCGCTGCTTTAGTCTGGAAATAAGGGGGGAGTACTTGTCAAACTGTGTTTGTGAAAGCTCCAATAATATTTTACGTAATTTTACTGTCTAAGCCATAGATGACCCAAATTCATGCATATCTGACAAACAATGCCAATAAGAAAAGGATAGGTTTCTCTGGGTTACATCATACAATGGTTAGAGGGTGCTAGAGCAGAGAACATCAGTCAGCTATCAGCTGTTTGACAAGCGGCTCAGTTAACACAGAGTTTCAGAGGGGATGAAGTAAAGAGCCTTCTCCATCCTGCACAGACTATAGAGGGGATACATTACAGTGATGCAGTTACACAAAGACATTCACTGCATGGAAATGCCTATGAGGTAAGATCGGTGTGGGACAATGGCTTCAATCACTCTGGGTGGTTGTCAACAATATCACCTATTGTGTGCAGAGGGGTATAGACGTTTCAGGATATCAGCAGCATTAGTATCAAACAATTTCTCATGCTTTAAGACTCCAGGGGTGATTTGCACCACTTTTCAGGCTCAGGAAATATCAAACCCTCCCAACTAAGGTGGCCTCTTAGGTGGAGATATTAGGTGAGAAGGGCCCCCAATCACACTTAAAGAAGTGGAACAGTGGGGTCCGGCTAGAGCGGGGCGTGTGGCAAATCGCTGTTCCCTGTAAACATCAAGATAAGGAGACGACTCAGAGCCGCTCCATGTGTGGGCCCCAGTGCAGTTGGAGGGGCCCTTCAGTGAGACAAGTGTGATAATGAAGAAATACTAGGGAGGGGGCTGCCAAGGCTGGAGGTGGCACGGCTCACCTGCACTTCCATGAAGGGCCCGGAGGCCTGGGGCAGCCTCCCACCGCCGGCGCCTTGCTGCCAATACTAATACATTCTAAATCCATTCTCTTCGCTCACACCGCCAGGCTCCTGCAATCTCCTCTCCTTCCCTTTCATGCAATTAAATAGTGGAAGTGCAGAGCGAGGGGGAGCCCTATCAGCCATACTGCACACACACACACGGCTCCATCTCCACATTCAATTTACACACTTCGATATCATCATCCTCTCTGCAGTACTTCCTTCACTTCACTCCTAACACTCTTGCATCCCAGACCTGAAATACAGACATTAAAAACATTGCCTCTGTGGACACAATTAGAATCTCACATCAGTGACTACAGAAGATCTAATGTTCACTGCGTCAACAGCAACACCCAGCTCTGAGATGGCCCACTATGCTGATGGGAGACAGGGCTGTGGATGTGTGTCTGTGCATGTGTTGACTGAAACTCCACTCCTCGACTGTGCTGATGAGCTGAAGCCCTGGCCTGCAGTCTCTGAGGGGATTAGCCCACTCAATGACACTAAATTACAGGGATCAACATCAGCTCAACACATCCACCGCTGTCTGTGCTGCTCTAAATGGATCACATTTGGATGAACAGCTGCAATAAGACTGTACACATTACTCAAACGGGGCAACATGAATATTTAAAGCCATTTAAAATAATAAAACGGAGGAAAAAGCTGCTTGTGGTTTCTGTCATCTCTAAAATTATCAAAGAGTACTGTCACAACGCGAAAAAGAGTTTTAATCACTGAAAGCACCAACTTGGAAATCAACTATGTCTGTGCAGCACAAAAGATAACACAGTCACAGATTTAAATGGCGCAGTGGTATTCAGTGGCAGATACAGAAGAGCCACAATACCTCTCCGTCAATCATAATTCACCACAGCTGTACTCCATTGTTATAAACCACATTCACAGAATAACAAATAAGACCTTTGTGCAGCGACGCTTGAAATGGTAACCTTTAACTCTGAGGACAGCTATCAAACACCGGGCCTGTTCAGCAGCAGCAGCAGCAGCAGCAGCAGCAGCAGCGCACCTATCACTTACACATGTAAACAGCTGTCAAATCCTTAACAACACATGTGCACACAGTTACAAATCACTCACACTTACGACAAGACAGTAGTGAATGTAAACGCTGTGATGGAAGTGGCAGGGTGTTTTTTTTTTAAAGAACAAAAGTGTTTAGACAGAAAGAAAACATTAGGAAGGGAAGAAGAGGAGCTGACAACAGCTGCTTTTGTCATGCTGCTTTTTTACTTGAGGTAATAAATTAATTAAAAATACATAACAAAAGAAGGGGGGGGGGGTAAAATATAAGTACGTTGAATTTATTTACACAGTGCAAATAAAAATACTGATATATATTTTCTTAATTTATTGCTGACTGAATGGAGGAAAAAGGAAACGCAGACTCCGGGATAGTTGTGTGTGTGTGTGTGTGTGTGTGTGTGTGTGTGTGTGTGTGTGTGTGTGTGTGTGTGTGTGTGTGTGTGTAAATCCAGTCAAACATAGTGTTGTTTGCCAGACTAGCAACCGAGCTGTAATGACTGGACTGGTCACACAATGGTTACTGATAGCAGCACAACAGCGATCAGATAGCAGTGTCTGTTAAGCCTCTCCTTTGCTGCGCTATTAAACAGATTATTACATTATTCAAAGTGTTTGTTCTCCTCCTGTGCATAGATTACCGAGCAAGGCACACCCAGATAAGCTGCCAGGTAGTCCAATGCATAACACAACGGCGGCAGTAAAAACAAAAGTCAAAGATTAAGACACGCGGTGTTTGCTCCAAACACAGCTTTGCAAAGAAAAGCTTTGTCGCTACACCCACTTCTAATGCTAGCAGAAACCACAAGCTCCTGAACACCCTCAAATCATATTTAGACTTGTGTTACCAGCTTATTATGACTCATTATACAGATACAAGTTCCCCTTCTTGTTGAGAATTCCCACCCAAGCTGATTGTGTTGTACACGCATGTCACTATGAGGAGATTAGGCAGAGTAATTATCTACTGACGGGTGAACAATGCTCCAGAAAAATTAAAGTTATCAAAGTGGGCCACTTGACAGTTGACTTTGGATATGAATGACAGATTGTAGTGACATTACTTCACCTAATTAAAACAGGTCTTTAATTAATGCACTAATATTATGGAGATAAATTATGGAGAAGAGGGGAAAAAAAGCTAATTTAAGCAAATCTTGAATTATCCACTCACATTCATTGACGCCTATTTAAAAAAAATAAAGAAAAAAGAACTGCTTCCCTCCCTGAGTAAAGTCAGACACGTTTGGAGTGTTTGCTCACTTTTAAAATGACGTCCATCTGCCAGCTTTAGTGACCCAGCAGCTCCAGCCTACAAAGCTAATGAAATAATCAACATTTCTGATACAGCGCACAAAGCAAATATGTCTCTATTTACACTTCTTTATAATCCACACGCAACACCGTCCAAGATCTACTGCAAACACCATATATTCAATCTGATTGTTTGCTGTTTTTGTTCAGGCTCACAATGAAATAGATAGCAGTTTCTTTGCTGGTTCTAAGTACATTATGGCTAAAAAATGAAGTCATATCACCACCGTTTTGACACAATTAACATCTTGCTTGCACAGTCTTTACCTGCCAGCAGTGACTTTTACAATCATTTCATTTTAAACTTCTTTATTATTATTATACATCTTAGATAAATATTTATGAGTTGTTTATATTGTTTATTCACATTAAATAAAACATGACTGTTTAAAAACCTAACATGGGAAAAACATCTTAATTAAGCAGATTAAAATATTAATTAAAAATAAAAAAACAAAACATGAATGTATAAATGATTACATCATAAGAAACCTGATAGCCATGACAAATTATAGAGGATAAAGAAAAGTATTTGAATGTTTTTAAGTGGATGAAAACATGACAAAGTAAGGAGCAGTCTGCTCTCTAGTGGCCAGATGTTCCAGCAACGACTGGATGCAGGTCCTTCTGGATATAAACATCTCATATCACTGACCATGCTATAAAA
The DNA here is from genome assembly GCF_057382185.1 of Mchenga conophoros. Lineage (NCBI taxonomy): Eukaryota > Metazoa > Chordata > Actinopteri > Cichliformes > Cichlidae > Mchenga > Mchenga conophoros. The sequence goes on from NC_140541.1 coordinate 21,956,161, forward strand.
AAGGCTATGTCATTAAAATGTGAACGCGAAAGGCTGGTGAGCCACTTACCAATTGGGTTGATGTCAAAAAAACGTATTGGCGTCCGGAGGATGGCGTTAAACATGTTGTTGTGAAGGGTCTGGGCCGAGCTCACCAGGACATTGAAGAAGATCAGACTGCGTACGAAGCCAAACACAACTGAAGTGGCTGTTAAACCTGACAAAAATACAAAAACTAACATCAGCACAGCATAGTCTTATCCTTGTGCTTGTTCTGTGATTAGCTATGCATTTCAAGTGACATTGTTGAGCATACTGTACGCACAAAAACACATTTTTTTCCTCTTCATTTGTGTTTTTTTTTTTTTTCATTTGCTTGAATGCTGATTTACCACTGTGAGCACAAAGCCTGAGCGAGTGAAGAGGCTGAGAGTCACAAGGAGGCAATCGGAGCAATCCAACGGCAGAGAACAAGAAAGGCACTGCTATCTCGCTGTACAGCTGAGGCCCATGTACACATACACTGGGCCTTGAAGGCCTTGGGCTACAGCCAAAGAACTGTGGATCTGTTCATTGAATGGCTGCGGTATTCAGAGATTCAGGAGTACACAAAAAGCAATATGCGCTCAGTGAGCTTCACCTGCGTAAACACCTAGGTACAGGTCAAGGTCCAGCTGCCGAGGGAAGCTGCCATTGAGGTGCTCGGTCACACTGATGTGCTTCTGTTCAGAGGCCCTGTCGAGTCAAGTCACAAAAGAAACAAAAATCCACAAGGACAAATAAACACAACAAAGGAATAAAGCTGCAACGTGAAGGCACTACACAACACACATTCCTCCCATCTCGAAGCACAAGGTCAGTTTCAACAAGTGACAGATAAAGTCAAGAAAGACAGTTTTGTTCACTTATGTTCTATTAAACCATTTTCAGTCCAGGTAAATGCGCCCAGTTCACTTATGAATCCCATTATTTGATTTTTTTTAAATTACTTAATGTATTTATTTTTGCAAAAAAACAAATCCTCACCAGCACGCAAGCCACCAGTCCTGCAGAACAAATGTAAGCTAAAAAAACAAAACAAAACATAGATGTTTTTAGGTCAAACATTAAGAAAACAACAAAACTGCTAATGTCACTACAAATAATCTTATGTTAAAAATTAATAATCCTTTGTATTTTTGCAATAATGATAGAAAGTAAAAAGTAAACTCACATGTGCAAGGGCATTCAATAAAATGAGGACCAAGAGGACCAGGAAGTTAGCACCTGCCATGAAATATTTCACATACATATGCAGGCCGACGTTGCCTTCAAAGCGGCTTTCCTCCTTTGTTGGTTGCACTACCTAGAAATAGACACTAGTGTCAATTCCAGTCATCTAGCAACACTTCAAAGCAGGCTGTAGTGAACGGTAAGCAGGAAAAGTTAGCTTCTCCTGCACTCTAGTGGCTTAAAGGATGCACAGCAGGCAGGCACATGAGGAGTTTTATACATGCCTGGTTAAAAACCTTTTTCCAATTAAAATCTAGTGCTTTACATACACCTACCATTGCAAGTGGCTCTGTTCCCTCAATCAAAGAGTAACGAGAGGAAGAAAGGGAAGACATAGATGAGTTGTCAGAGAGTGCGTGGGGGAGGCCGGAGACGGGGCCTGAGAGAGGAGTGGTGTTCTGCCTCTGCTCGTCCTGGTCCTTATCCTCCTTGAGCAGAGAGGTGAAATCTAGTCCAGAGCCCTGCAACTCACTGTAGGTCCCTCGGGCCACCATCTGGCCCTGACAGAGAGAAAAGAAATGCAGTTAATAACGGCATAGCTGATTTATATTGTCATAAAGATTCTATAGGCAACATAAAATGTAGGCTCAAGAAAATGTACTACTGCTAATATTACCAATAACAAACTCGTAGACAAAGAAATTAACAGTTTTGGCTTCTTTTTTTTCTTTTTTTTTGGCATTTTAACTTATTTTTAACTTATTTTCCTCAAAGTCAAAAAATGTATTGCAAAAGGGCAACAGTGTTGCAAAAAACCAAACTATTACGAAACACTCCTGTTAAAGTAGAAAAGTACATTGTGCCTTTTGCCTAGCTTTAATGCTAGTTTAATGCTAATCAATATAATATTACATTGAACATGGCCATGTATACTAATTAGATGGCAGGAATTCATAAATTTCATCTTTAAATGGAGATATTAAGTACAAAAAAAGGAGCAGAAGTTCATTTTTTTAGGTTGATTTTATTTTTTCTTTGTTTTAAAACATAATAATTTGGGGTATAGAACTGTTGAAGTGTTAGCGAGCTTTTAAATACAATACATCATACAAAATAACAAACTTTTAGCAGTGACCAAAATCTATGTCTAATAATACAAACTGTGATTAAAACTCCTTGAACGGCGGATGTACTGGTTATCATATTATTAGTTCAGTTCATCCCTTTTCAGATTATGAAACGTTTTTCCAATCGAACTCAGAGATTTTTGCCACTGACTCTGTTGCACATGTTCTCCTGGAAGTTCCTTTGCTAAATATATAGAGGAGAGTTATTAAATCAAGTGTGTAAACTGATTGGCTAAAATTTGCAACACACAATTTACACCTAATCGCGCTGATATTTAACACCAAAAAAGCCTGTCATACTTTTTGTGCTTGATACTGACATGAACTTATTCCCCCTGTGGTTAGAAAACAGCCCAACTTTTATAAATCACCCAAAAAACTAAACACAAATGCAATTTTTCCCTGTTTACTGGCCCTGGCCCTAAATGCACTGACACCCTGCCATGTGACTGGATGATTAGACGTTTGCATTCATGAGAAGTTACATAAGTGTACCTAATAAAGTTGCTGATATTTTGTATTTTAAATCAAAACTCAAGCTCACACCTCCTTTAAGACGACGATCTGATCGGCAGCCTTCAGATACTGTAGCTGATGAGTAACCAGGATACGAGGCTTCTTCCTCAGAAGTCCACAAATACACCTGCAGAGAAGAAATAACATGAAAAACTGCCAACTTCTTTTCACAAACAACAGTAAGATGCTGGCAACAGGACTTACTCCTCAAAGAGGTGCCGGCCCACCTCAGCATCCACAGCACTGAGAGGGTCATCAAGCAAATAGATATCTGCATCCTGGTACACTGCTCTAAAAAGACGCACACACAGACTTTATCTCTGTCACTGTTACCAAATAAGCCGGCATTTTTCTGTATTGTTGTCCAGCACACCTTGCTAAGCTGACCCTTGCCTTCTGTCCTCCGCTGAGATTGGCCCCTCTGTCCCCGACAATCGCCAGGTCACCACCTGGCAGCAGGTCCATGTCCTGATCAGGGTACAAAAGCAACTTTTCCCAACATTCCCATTTGCACCAGAGTACTGAAAGCCAAAATAGCTCTAACTTTGCTACAAGACTGTATTATTGACAAGCATGCTTCAAGGTGATTCTCACTCTCTTTAGGGCACAGGCTCTCAGTACTCTATCATACTTCTTGAGGTTGAGCTCCTTGCCAAAAAGGATGTTGCTTCGAATTGTACCAGGTAAAATCCAGGGTTGCTGAGAAGTGTATGTAAGCTCTCCTTTGACTTTGATGACACCACTTTCCTGGCTCAGTTCTCCCAGTATGGCACTGAGGAGCGAGGACTGAAATGCACAAACAAAAAATTAGGTTTAAACTGCAATATTTACATTTTGGGAAATACCTTTAAAATCGCTTTCTTGCTCAGAGAACTCAGCATGGAACTGGAGTCGAGAGGCCTAGCAAACCTACAAAAACTTAGGGAGGACATTTTAGTATGTATGTATTAAACAAGCATCATATACTAATAAGGAAACTTAAGAGGCAGGGTTTCTGCTGTGAAATTGGTGGTAAACACAACAGATTTTCAGTAAGAAGTATTTAGAGTTACCTAACCCATGTCAGGCTCATGGTCATGTGTGTGCTTCACTAAATCTGAGACTTGACAACAGACCTGACCTTTCCAGCTCCAACAGGTCCAATTACTGCCAGGAGCTGCTCTGATCTCACTGCGAAAGACACGTTCTGCAAGGTTGGAGTTTCAAGAGTCTGTAAGAAAAAGTAAGCCAGTTTGAACATCGGTGTGTGTAGTAAATACACAACAATTAATTTAATTCTTGGTTCACCTACTATGCATAGCTCAAAACCACAAATTTGTCTCACAAGCATCGCAGCTGGTGTAGCATAGTGTATAATACTAGCTATGCTTCGAGGGCTCAAAAGATTGCATGCGATACATATTTAGGATGAGAGGGAAAGACGCATTTCCCAAAATGTTTCCTACCTTATTCCAGTAGCATATTAAGTCCTGAATTTTCACCATGCAGTCCTTCTTCTCTGCCACAGGAAGGCCAAGATGCTGAGGAGCAACTTCATCCAGCAGAAGAAATTGCTTACAAGAATAGTAGATTATTTGTTTTGGTTTTTATACAAAGTAATCAGAACACACTACTGGAAAATATATAGCCTCTAACTGTAATATATTTACTTTAATCCTTTCTATGCTGATGAGAGACTCAGAGACCTTCTCTATGGCACAGGGGAAAAAAAGCGTGATGGTGAGTCGCACTGCCCCGTAGAGGGAAACTGCCATGAACACTCTGCTGGCAGACAACTTGTTCCCTGTTAGTACATAAACGCAGATGGTGACAAAGATGATGACCTTGCTGGCTGCAAAGAAAGACGCCATGTTCAGGCCACGCAGGTAAGAGCTTTTCATGATCTTAGAGATTTCCATTCTGTGGAAAACAAAATAGGATGGCAGTTTTTATTTTATTGCACTTTACAGTAATCTTCCTTCTAACTCACTCTAATATTCATATTAAAAAATAACTTTACAATATCACACTTGAACCTCTACAGGTAGACATTTGGAGGCTGAATATGTATATTGTTAGATCAACTGTACCTTCTGACCTCATCCACCAGCGCACCAAAAGGCTTCTCCCACCCGTACATCTTTATAACTCGGATCCCAGAAATGACTTCACTCATTGTGCGAATTCTCTCATCTGTTAAGACTGCTGTTTCAGCCCTAAGAGAAAAACTGAAACTATGGAATCAATGCAACACAACACGTGGAGGAAAAACAGCACATGTATGGCATGTTTAATGAATCTGGCAAAAGACTTCAAACCTCAGTCTTGAGAACAAACGTCCAAACATGGTCTGTACTGGCATCATAAAGAAGAAGACAGCCATTCCCGCGAGACACGACGGGCCGATCGCATACAACAACAATATTATCACAGACACTGCTTGCAGGGGACCAATCCACAGAAAGTGCAAGTATAATGTGACCTGTAAGAAAAGCATAAGCAGAAATATTGCAAAGGCAAAGAGAGTAAGGTCATCTATAATGCAAGTCAAAAGAAAAACATTAACTCAAAGATACAAGATAATAAATCCCTGCAGAAAAACCTACGTAAGGCTATAACTTCGTGTTTCTCTTTTAACACCAACACTCAAATAAATACAATGGACAAAATAATAGAAACACCTGTCAGTATATTACAGTATAGTTCAGCAGCACCACACAGCAGAGACTTCAAAATAATCAAAATAAATCAATCAATCAATATATGTATAAAACAGTTCCAAGCAAAATTTAGCAATATAGCTTTCAGGAAGGTAGCATTTAAACTGGAAGCTGAGTGCAGATATTTTCATTCACCTCGTCAAACTTGTTGACATCATTGGATAAGAGGTTCACAATCTGTCCTGTAGTTGTTTTGGCCAGTGCTGAGCTGTTAAGACACAGAGCCTTTGCGGAACAAAGGTGTAAGTTCAATTTACCACGGCAGAATTCAGAGGATGGCATTTATTTGCAGGCATATCATAATGACTCGCCTTTCGATAGATCATATGGCACACGGCCACGCGAATCTTCATCCCAGCTCGTTGAACGTGGTAGAAATAGAGATGGTGAAGGACAGTCAGACTGATGGTTGAGAGTGAGATGCCTGCAGCGTAGATGTACGCCTCAGAGACCGCAGGTGAGTTAGCTGGGTCGTAGCTCTCAAAGTACTCGATCAGCTTTCCAAGTAGCACTGGCTGAATGACTTTGATGACTTCCTGATAGCAAAGGGAATGTAAAACAGAAATGTCAGTGTATTTTACATTTTAAAGCTTCTCACTTCTTGCTGTGCACTTTCATTGTTACTTTGATATACCTCTATAAAGATGTACGATCCAATGAGCAAGTATGATTTCCAATAGCACTCAATGAGGGCCTTGGTAAGTTTAGGCGACCGTAAATCGTTTGCGGCCTGTTGAATTTCTTGATTCCAGTACCTTTGAAATGTGTCGGAAAATAGAAAGAAAACCAATTAATACTCCTGACAGGAAGATTTTCAAAGCCAGTAATAAAGCAATACACTGCTGGTGATTCCCCAGGAAAGAAGCAAAATCAATTTCTACTTAGTGTATTTTAAGAGAAGAGTGAAGGATTATAATTGTTAATTTATATTGCTCATACTAACTAACCAGGTATGGATCACTATTATCGCTATTATCACTACTGCTGATACATAATATTAACAATAAATACAATGCTACACAATGTGAACAGTATGTGGCATACACACTGCATAGCTGTCTGGATTTTACACGCTCACATCCTGTCATATCAACCTGAGACATAAACAAAGGTAAAAAGCAGGAGCAGGTTCGTGAATCCAGCTGCGGCTTTATCCACCATCAACCTCGGCCCTCTCAAAATGTATTTAACATTGCACAAAAAACTGTTCAGTTATTCTTATCCTCTCCAAACAATTCCAACAGAGTTCAACAATTCACTATTTCACAACCAATGTGAATGTAGCCTTGGTGACCTGCCAATAAGGTTCTTATGACCTCCTTACCTTGTCTGGCCCACTTCCCTGCTCATGTTTACTTTAATTTCAAATTTTGTCAAGAAGCTAGACAAAAACCATCTGGTCATTCTTACTCTGTTCTTCTATTAGAGTGGTTACTGTAACACCCCTTATTGTTACATACTAAGACTTTGCTCTCAATGCTTAATTCCAGGCCAGTCATCAGGCCCTCCTTGACATCAATGCCACATCGGCGTTTGTAGTAAAGAGAAGAATTCACCACTCAACTTTCTGCTAGTACTCTAAAATGCCATATGCACCAGACAAAGGTGCACTCTTTTCCAATAGCAGAATACCCAGCTGCGTAAAAGCCAACCAGAGATTCATGAAGGTCCCTGCCACTTCCTGGCACCTCTTTAATTGGACATCACCGATTTATGGGAGGGACTGCCCCCTGTGAGAGTGTTTGGCATTAAGGTTGACATTGTGCTTGGAGGTGAGCCCACCTATATATAGATAGCACTACTTCTCCATCTCCCACATGAGACCAAGCTCCTTACCCATGCTGCTCTTTAGCCAAATACTTGATTGTAAAAATCACTGTCTTCAGAAAAGCCTTGACATTATTAGATGTTTGTAAGATGCTAATGAAGGGATGAAACATCATTCTTCTAAAATACATGCTAAAGAGAAAGTTTCACATTTTAAAATAAGTTTAATTGAGTTGAGATCTGTTGACTCTGAATGGTTTTTATACTCATCAAATTATTCACTGATCCTTTGAGCACTATGGATACTCATTGTGGAAAAGACCATTCCCATCAGGATTGCCTAAGACGGTCACTTAGATTAACTTTGCACTAATTTACCCTTCCCTCTGCAGGTAAGTAAACCAAGCCAGGAAAATCCCAGATCCCCTGAATGCAAGGTAAAACGTTTAGGTCAGTGCATTTGTTTTGGGCAACAGCAGACATACCCTCTGTCAAGAATATTTAACCATATCCCTTTATTCCTCATCTCTGCAGACCAGTGCTTATGGATTCTGCACCGCTTAACTCTCAGATTTACAGATTGATTTCTGCACTGCAACTTTATAAAACACTGTTTGCAGACTGTTTTTCAAACACAGTCTGATCCTGTATTGACATTCTCGGTCTTCTGAGGAACACCTGCTCATGTATCACACTAACGCTTAAACATCTGCGGCGTACAAAAGAGTGCTGTCAACCATAACTTTTATGCCCTCAGAACTACCATCTAAATATAGATGGGCCCATCTCCAGGGCACACTTTTGATGCCAAACTTCGTCAAAGGGGGCAGCCTCTCCACACACACAGGGGTTTTAGCAGTGGAGAAGGGAGTCATTTCAATCCAACTGGTACTTCCCAGGAGTGTGCAGCTCTAGCTTCAATATATAGTAGTTCAGAGTACTGGAAGTGAACAAGGTCCTGAATGCCAAATGCTGACATTTGCGCAGAAAAAAAATTGTAGTGAGTGTTACCATAAGCTGGATGTTTCTACAGTTTTAAGCTGACATTTTCACTGCCATTTCCACAATCACTGATGCTGGCAGCAAGAAAGGCCCAAAGGTGGTTTGTGTCTGTCCTCTTCAAAAGCTCTGAAATGGAAGTGAACACCAGCAGGGAAGTGGGTCAGTCAAGGTAAAGAGGTCACAAGGGCCTAGTTGACACTGGCAGGCCACAAAAGCTGGAACGGCAGTGTTTGTAAAACCCACTCCATGAAGAGTTGCTCAGAGAGGACAAGCATGATAGAACGGCCTTTTGTGCTATCTAATAAAATGTCACAGGATACAGTACCGGAGAATAAAGCAAAAATGATGGCAAATGTGAATGTGAGTTCTGTTCATGACCCTGGTTCTGTGCTGTAATACTCGACCTGATATGAAGGCGGGAGTTGCTGAAAAGTCGGAACCGTTGTCTGAATCAGTGTTTGAATTTATTAGCACGTGAGACTGTTCAGTTAGTACTTTGTATAGCTTGACTTTCAGTGGAATCACTGTTAAAAAAGGGTGCCTTTATTACAATGAGGGCAAACTGGTAGACTGATTCTATAAGAAGCACCAAACAAAAACCTTGAGTACAATCAGACATAATAAATTTAAACCACCTCTGTAGTTCCTCTCCAAGTCGATCAGATGCATCCTCCGGGAGAACTTTGTACATGTCATCCTCTTGCAGCTTCCTTCTGTATCCAATTCTGAACAAGGGATTTAGCCAACTAAAGGAAAAGTAAACAGAAGCAACTTTTTTAGGCATAATTTTGTTTTATTTTGTTTACATTTTAAAGTCATAAGTAAATACAGTACTTTTTTTTTAATCACACCACATTTATGCTTTTTAATACACACATATTGTCCTAGTTTAAATAGCTGCATGTATATAGTACATATAATGTAAATAAAATGGGTTAATTAAAAAACTGATGCTAATTCTCCATTATTACACATTACTTGTCATTGCATCACTGATATTTCAACTTTACGGCACTTTACTCTAGAACAACTCTTATTTTCAACACCACGTAACAAACTTCACTCGGTAACCGTGTGGTTTATTCAAGGGATGGACCTTGAATAACCATGGACAGGCCTCATTGGGTGGTCACAAACTGTCAGACAGGAGAGCTCTTCACTCGGTTAATGTCACAGAAAGCTGTCAGCGTGAGGCCGGTTTTCTTACCAGAAGAAAATCTTGGAGAGAAGATTAGCTGAAGCCGAAGGATTATCTTTCGCCTCCTTCCGCGGAGGTTCCATGACCCAAACAGAAAAAGCAACCTGGAGACAGTCTCTGCCTGCTGTGTGGCAGAGGGGTTGTCGATAAACAATGAGAAGTGGAAACACTGACTGAGCAGCTGAGCAGCTGGGGTAGACTCCGACTACTGTCAATACTACACCTACCGACGTCCAGCACGGGATTATCCCAGGTGGCTGTCAGCCGGTTTGGCTGTGATGAGCGCGGACGATGCGTGGCCCGCCCACTGTATGCAGATTGGCTGATACAAGAGTCCATTACAAGGCTCCCTCTGCTTCATATGAGAAACATTTTTCTTTGCTGTCTGTTACAGATCCCAAGAGGGGATGGTGTCATGTTGTACCTTGTAGTAAATAGCAGTGGCGTCGTTAGGCCTATTTTAGGGGTGCTGAAGCCTCCCTAAAATATTCTTAAGCCCCCCTAAATAATTTGGTGGGGTTTTTTTTTTTTTTTTAACTTATTCGATTTTTTTTTTTTACAGAACTTGCAGACAAATTCAATATAAAGATGCAGGAATATGAGTTTAAAGAAATAATAATATAAACCTGTCGCTATTCACACAAATATGATCATAACTCGGTTGGTCCCTTTCGCTTTACATTGTTAAGGTAGCGTCAGTGCTTCGTTATCCAATCCCTTCCAGTTGTTCACAGGGGACATCCACATGACTGAAAATCCAGTCCTCGTTTTCACTGCTACTTTACACTCCGCTCGTATACACCTGCAGAAACACTAGCGTGCATGTGGCAAACGGCAAGAAATCATGGATATACGCAAGTTTTTCAAGAAAGTAAGTCTTCATCACTGGCTGGTAGTAACAATTAGTTAGCTCCAGCTAACAGCAGAGAGTCCCATGTAAATAATGAACCAGGTGCTCCCCATTTTGTAAATAAAAACCTGGCTAGCGCACTAAGTTAAATTGTTAGCATAATGTTAATTTCTGTCACTCGTTTTAGCTCTGAAAAATCCAGCTGAGCTCATTCAGGTATGGTTATCATCAGTGGAAATAATAATAATCACTCCATCCCCATTAACCTGTAGGAGTCAGGGCAGAGGAGCACAGAGAGGCAGAGGGGAGAGACGTCTGCTGGAGAGGTGAGTCAAAGGATGGAGTCATTTGTGATGGAGACAGTCTGATTAGAATTTTATGGGACTCAATATGGATATGAAATATGAAACATTTCAGTCACGGTACAACATATAAGACCTGTTTAACTTGAGCTTTTATTTAGGAGAGTCAAGGTTAGAAAGTGGAGAGAGCAAAGAGAGAGATATGTATATAAGTCAAATTAGCCTGACTCACATATTTTTGAGGGTTCTATTTTAATATTACTTCAATTCAAGTAATTTAGTAATATTTTTCAGGGCTTTAAATTGCAACCATTTTAGTCACATGCGTGCTCAAAATATAATGTTTGTAACTTCAAAATATTTGGGAGCAACAAATTACTGTGGAGCGGGAGCAGAAGTCATGATATTAGCAATTTACATTACAATTCAGTATGTTTTAATGTATCTTGAAGGGTGAGGCAGAAGGAGTGGCTGAGGGAGAAAAAGGTCAACAGGCAAGTTCAAGTCAGAGAGAGCAAGGAGAGACAGAGGAGCTGCAGCAAATAGATCGAGAGGCAGAGGAAGATCAAGTTATTACAGAGAGAGGAGAGCAAACAGGCCAAGAGAGGGAAAATGATGAAGCAGCTGCAGCAACTCATTCTACTACAGGGTTTGATTTAGGTGACAAAGACACAGGGCCCAGACAGGTGAAGCTGAAGAGCTATCCACATGATACTTTTGGTACACAGAAGCGAGCATTTAACCACAGCTGGTTTGAAAAGCACAACTGGTTAGAATATTCAGTCAACCAGAATGCAGCTTTCTGCTTCCCATGTAGAGTGTTTGGCAAAAACATCAAACATGATAGTTTGGTCAGTAACGGTTGCAAGAACTGGAAGAAAGCTTTAGTCATCTTTGGCAAGCATGAGATGGCACAAACACATAAGGACAGTGTTGTTACATGGAAAAGCTACCAGGGAACTAGCAAACAGGGAAACGTTGCACAGATGATAGCAACTGCAAATGTGAGTGAGATAGTCGAAAGAAGAGAGTATCTCAGACGAATTGTTGCAGTCACCTCTATGTTAGGGAGACAGGGACTCCCTTTTCGTGGTCATGATGAAGGTGAAGACAGCCCAAACAGAGGGAATTTTCTTGCGTGCATGGAGCTTTTGAAGGAGTTTGATGCTTTTCTTCAAAAACATAATCCCCCATCAAATGCACAGTATATCTCACCAACATCCCAGAATGACATGATTGACTGTTGTGCCCAGGAAGTTACTAGTGTCATTGTATCTGAAATGACAAAGTCTAAAGTCTATTCCATCATGGTGGATGAGGCAAGGGATAAAAAGGCAGAGCAGTTAGCTGTTTGTGTCAGGTACGTGTCAGAGGGGGCAGTGAAGGAGCGTTTCCTTGCACTTGCAGAGATAAAATCATTTGATGCCCAGTCCATTGCAAATGAGATTCAGCAGCAGATCCAAAACTATGGTCTTGCAGAGCTTAAGTGTGTAGCACAAACATATGATGGTGCAGCCGTTATGAGTGGCTCCACTGGAGGTGTACAAGCACATTTTAGAAGGCTCCATCCTGAGGCTATCTATGTGCATTGTTATGCTCATCAACTCAACCTGGTTTTGTGCAATACTTGCAAGGCTGTCCCAGAGGCTGTGGAGCTTTTCAGCTTGTTGGAGTGTGTGTATTCTTTCTTCAGCACCTCCCTAGTCAATCATCATAAGTTCATGGAGACTCAGGCAAAGCTTGGATTGACAAAAACTGAGCTTGTGCAACTTTCAAACACTCGCTGGGCATGTCAGTTGTGATCAATCAGTGCAGTTCTTGAGACATTGCCTGCCATTTTGGAGTGCCTATCTGCAATTGGATCCCCCATAGCTGTTGGTCTCAGAGCAAAGCTCTACAAGTTCTCAGCAGTCTATGCACTACTGATGTTTCAGTCGATTCTGTCTGTAACCGAAGGACTCCACAAATTCCTGCAGAAAGAGACTTTAGACCTGGCAGAAGCTTTTATCTGCAAACAAGCTGTGTGTGACACACTTAAGGGCAAACACTCAGATGCATTTGCTACAGAGCTGTATGAGAAAACCAAGGCCCTGTGTAACACCCACAGTATCCCTGAACCAGGTGCCAAGACAAGGCACAAACAGAGGAAAATGGAGGATTTTGTCCTGGAGGCAACTGTGGGTTCACGCACTGAATTGAACAACTCAGACACATTGAAAAGAGAGTTACTTTTCCCTTGTGTGGATCGGATGGTTGGCGAGCTTGATCAAAGATTTTGCAGTGTAGATGCAGGGCTGCTAAAAGGCGTCCAGGCATGCAGTCCTAAATCTGAGAACTTCTTGAGTGAACCACACTTGAATGAACTTGCAAAGCACTACAGACTTGACCTGAAAAAAGAGGAGGTTCTGGTGGCCAGAAACTTTCTTACCCGGAAAACAGAGGCTGGATGTCCACCCAAAAATATGTTGTCTGTGTACAACCTCCTTGATTCAGACATGTTTCCCTCTCTGAAGGCAACCATCCAAGTTGCCCTAACAGTGCCTGTCAGCAGCTGCTCGTGCGAACGGTCCTTTAGTGCACTGCGTCGGCTGCACTCCTGGCTGCGTCAAACAATGGGTCAGAAAAGACTTCACAGTCTTGCAGTCATGTCTATTGAAAAAGACACGCTTCAGCATCTGAGTCACAACAGAGTGATTGACCGATTTGCCACTCTTAAAAACAGACGTCATTCTTTGATGCTTCCACCCACCAAGTAACTGGTGATTGCAGCCAGAAAAATGTACTTTTTTATTTTCAGTTTTTTTCTTGTTATTGATGCAGCAAACACATTTCCTCTGTTTTTTTGTTGTACTGTATTATAAAGCAGACTGAAATAAAACAATAGATCTATTGGTGGCCTAGGATGTTTAATCTGTCCAAAAAAGTAGGAAAACAATTTCTCAGTCTTTGTTTTCTGTTTGTGAAATTTTGTGCTCATTCACTACGTTCGTTCATGTCGTGTGCATCTCTTGGGGGCTAAGCCCCCCCCTGTCCTTAAAACCTAGTGACACCCCTGGTAAATAGTATAATGTATCGCTCAGTAGTTCAGAGATCATGCACCCATTGTACATGATGACTCTTCTTTATGAATCTACAGTGCATTCAATTAAATGGTCAATAACGGAAAACACTGGGAGGAATAACTAAGTAGTACACGTTTATTTGAGTATTGTACGTCAACTTTAATACATTTTTTTAAGTAATCGAGTACACAAAACATACTTACAGTTATTCAACAGCTGAAGCAACTTTTTAGATTCACAATTCTGTTGTGAACCTCTGTTCTGTTTTCACATAATAGGTTGGAATAATATATCTTTCAATCGTTTCTAAGATAAGTTTTCTAAAATGCACATTACACATTTTTGACATGTGACAAGCTACAAAATACAGAATCTAAGAAGTGACCAGTGTCCAATTCAGAAGTCTCATGGTCACTGTGGCTTAAGATGTTAACTTATCAGAAGGTCGGTGGCTTGAATGCTCCTTGAGTGTTCTTTGGCATCTAAATAATGTCCTCTGGCAGGGTAGTGAACCATGAGTTGTTTCTGATGCATCCATCAGAGTGTGGGAATGTTAGGTTCAAAGCACTTAGGCACAGAAAAAGGTGCCTATGCAGATGAAGCTACAAAGCACTTGTAGCTACAAAGCACTTTGAGTATTCAAATTAACTAGAAAAGTGCTCTAATAGGTGCCAGTCCATTCGAGTTTTTATCTAAACTATTTATCAAATTATCTCAATTCAGTACAAGAGCAAAAATTAAGCAGTGAAAGTGCCAGGCCTTTGTGTTTTTTTCCAGCCCCTCTCATTTATCTGGTAATCATTTGGAAACGACCGGCCTCAACTAGACTAAAATTTCTAACTGCATATAAAGTAAGCAAAACCTGCTCCAACTTTAGCAGCTGAAACATGCAGTAAACATAGATTATTTTTTTAATTTTATATTTTTTAAGAGCATTTGTTGATAATATGCATTTTAATTATAGTAGGTATCATACTTCTATCAGATAGTTTCAGTAGTCATTTACACTGCTCATGCAACGAAGGTGGGACTTGTAACAGCTGATAAAAGGGCAACACTGGGCACAGTTTAGGGCTGACTGTTGTTATTATTGGCTCATCTCATTTCCAGAGGGAAGCTTTAATCTGACTCTTATGTCAACATGACTTGGCAGGAGTGGCTTTATGCCTGAACTTTTAGTCAATAGGTTGATTTAGTATTGGAATGAACACATATCAGTTTTTTTCTTCTTTTTTCTGTTTTAGATAAGTCTGACAGATTTCTCTTGAGTGAAACCAGGAGACATGACAAACAACATATATGTTAAAATGAGCTTGCAAATCATTAGACATTCAGTTGCTAAACAGAAGCAGATGAACAAGAACTGGACTTTGTCACTTTGACTTTCATTTTGTTAGGATTACTGATTACTCTTTTATTATTTTTTATGTTAATGTGTCACTTGACAGTATTTTTAGATGAAAACCTGGACAAACTAAGTGAGATTTTCTCAGAGTCCCTTTCAAAATGTAATGCTTAACTGCCCACTTCCTTTACTCTTTGCGTCCACCCCTCAGCTCTGGATGTGCAGGCAAGATGTTTTGTCTGTTAATCATCTCAGTGAAACACATGTCCACGGTGTAATTTGCTAGCCTGAAAGGATTTTTATTTCTTCTTTCTTGAGGCTACTAAAAGACTGCTAACATACCTTAACCCAACAAATGTCAGGCTTGCAGATTTTGGCATTCCTCTGTGGTGTGGCTGGGTTAGGAGCCACTATCGGTGCCACAGTGTCCAATGAATGGAGGGCCACCAGCCGGGCTTCCTCAGTCATCACAGCAACGTGGGTGCTCCAGGGTCTGTGGAACAACTGTGCTGGAAATGCCATTGGATCTCTGCACTGCAGACCACATCATACTATCTTACAGCTAGAAGGTTAGATCAGAAATCTTATATTTCCCAAACAGCCAGAACATCTATGTTTATGGTTAAATAACACATGCATTATGTTGATAATCTTTTTGAGCTATAAATTTATGGTAAGGTACAGTGTGGATACTGCGGAATTGCTTCTTTAAATAGTCTTGATGTGTGGTGACTAAGTGAAACAAATGTGTCACTTTTTGTCTATTGGCAAATCTATCAGCAAAGTCCTCAAAATTCTTTAAAAGGTGAAATTCAAAAATGTATTTGAATTTTTTTTTTTAATGGAATTTTGTAAGATATGCACTTTTTATTATTTTCTTTTTCATGGAAGCATGCATTCAGTATCTGTCACAGTAGATTATGTAACACAGTCTCTGAACTCTATCTTTTGTTATTTCTGTTGCTAACATTTTTTTAGCCACAAGTACAGTTGATTGATTTCCATTAAAATGGGCCCTTAATACAAAGCAATCAAACAGTTAATTCAATTGACAATTTGCATTTCAGAGACCGATTGTGGCAAATGTGTAAATGTGTAACCTCTTTGTAGGAAATGTCAAACTGGGTGTCTCTGGGGTCCAGGTACAGGGGAAATAACCCAAGACATGTAAGCACTAACAGGCGAGAAAGACAGAAAACGACAGCATAGGTCTAAAATAAGCATAAAATACTAAAATAACTAAAATGCTTTACTTTCTCACAATGGAAAGAAACAAAAAAAAATTCAAAGAAAATGCATTTAAGTTATGTCTATAACATACCAAAATTAATTATGTTTAATCCTTTTTTTTTGTTTGTTTGTTTGCCACATATTATCAGTATTACCAGTTTCATATTTATTTTTCCACATTCTACAAAATATCGACAAAAATAATCCCAGAAAGGATGGGTGGGAAAAAAACTCAAGGTCCCTCCATATGAAGGTGGGAGATACTAGTGTACAGCCACCAGGTGGAGCTGTAATTCACATACTGAATTCAGTTGGCCTTTGTCAAAGACGCCCTGATCGCCCTTTTGTTCATCTCCTATAAACACATTTCTGTTGACTCAAGGGACATTCGTCTGAGGTAAGACATCAGAGAGAATGCCATGTTGTTAATAAGTTATCTAAATGCGGCTATTTTAAGTGCATGAGGAAGTGGTGGTAACTGTTGCCTATACTGTTCGTGACTTCCCAGTGCAAGGTGAAAAATATAAGGTATCTTTTAAAATGTTTGTTTGTATTTGTTCAATGAATTAAATTTTATTTATACAGCTCCAAATCACAACAACAGTCACCTCCCCACATAGCAGACAGGTCTGGCCTGGATCTGGTGTCAAGTCGGCACTGCGGGCTGACTTCTGGCATGGTAAGTGGTATGTCATCCAGATATGGGCCAGGCCTGGCGCAGATGGCACTGTTTATGTGATGGCATGCCACATCTGGCCCGCTTATGGTTTGGTTTATGTGGCCTAGGCTCATAGAAAACAGGTCTTCCCCAGATCTGGCATCAAGCTGGCACTTCTGACTGGCTGGTATCATGGAAGGGTGTATGTCCACCAGATGTGGGCCAGTTCTGGCAATGATGGCACTATTTATATTCCTATTTTCCTATTTTAGTTCGAAGACCCAAATGCCATGTTGCAATACTATACTGCTGTGGTAACCAACATTTCAAATGCAGGTTTGACAGGTTTGTGAGTGTACACTTTATCCAAAACCTAGTGAGAGTTTGCTCGCGTTTACCACTGGGTGGCTGTAGCTCAGGCGGTACAGCAGGTCACATACTAATCAGAAGGTTAGTGGTTTGATCCCTGGATCCTCCAGTCTCCATGTCAAGAGTGGGAATGTGCATGGAAGTAGTTAAGAAGTGCTCAGTTTAGAGAAAGTGTGTGATTGGGTGAATGAGCATGTTGTATAGAGCACTTTGAGTAATCTGAGAGAGTAGGAAAGTGCTATATAAGAATCAGTCCATTCATTGAGTTTTGTCATGTTACTTTTGCACTGTTGTGTTCTGGCACATGTTGTTATTACTTGGCTTGATTAAGGTACACATTAGGCTGACATCTGGGGCCAGAGCTGAAACTGTTCTGGGCCAGCACAGGGCCAGCACAGGGCCAGCAGTGTGTCTGCAACTGGCCTTGTGCTGGCCCATGTTTGGGCCACCTCTGGTAAACCAGATCTGGGCCACCAAAGGGACGTCATTCTTTGCGGTATGTGGGCCACGTGTAAGCACATTGTGTGGGCCAGATCCGGGCCATACCAATTTTGCTATGTGGGTCAAGGTTCTTTATATTGTAAGGTAGACCCTGAAATAATACATACAGAGAAAAACCCAACAATCATATCATCCGCTATGAGCAAGCACTTGGGCAACAGTGGGAAGGAAAAACTCCCTTTTAACAAGAAGAAACCTCCAGCAGAACCAGGCTCAGGGAGGGGTGGCCATCTGCCGTGACTAGCTGGGGTGAAGAGAGGAAGACAGGACAAAAGACATGCTGTGGAAGAGAGCCAGAGATCAATAATAACTAATACACCTGCCCTGCCCGACTCTGCGCAAACAATCCTGCTCTAAATATGTAAAAAAAAATTTACTATGTCGTCAATATTTTTACTTATTAATAAAACTATTTAAATAGTGCCCCTCGTGTCTACTGCAGTCCGCATAAAACACACACATACCTGCAGCTACCTAGAAACTGTGCTTGAGGATGTGTGCTAAGCTTAATTTTAAACCCTTTTGTGAGATCATCGCAGTTCAACTTTTCAGGACTCTCAGTCACCAACAGCAGGACTGCGAGTCACAGTGACGTGTACCGTGGGTGGAAAACACTATAAAGGACCACTGGCCACCTGTTGAAGTTTAAGGCCAAACTCCTCCCTTCCCAATATAACAGTTCACAACACATTAACTGTAATCACAGCCTATTCATTGAACCTACTTGTGCCAAGAGCCTAGCTACATTTTCAACAAGTCTCAGGGAAGCATTCGTCCATTTCAGGTCCCATCAATTTAACTGCCAGCCACAGTAAAGTGGAGGATTCTTCTCAGCATTATGAGCAGCATGTTTCAGGAGATTGTTGCCTTTTTTTTCTCTACCGCTGGGTGGATACTGGAGTCTTCTACCTTGCCGACTGACTACTGGAAGGTGTCTTCAGATGATGGATCAGTCATTACCACAGCTTCCTACTGGTCAAATCTTTGGAAGACCTGTGTGACTGATTCAACAGGAGTATCCAACTGCAAAGAATTTATCTCGATGCTGGCACTGGATGGTCAGCTGTTCTTATTATACACCTATCATTTATCTTGGATTTTACTAGTATGCTGGATTCATTTAAACCATAGGTCTCAACTTCTGTTTATTTATTGTTAGTGTGTGTATATATATGTTCGTATGCTTACTAATACCATAGTATATGATAGCATCTTAAGACTTTTCAAATGCTCTTTTAACCTAATTTTCTGTGTTTTTATTGATCCTTTCTCATTTTCCTTAATGTGCTTAAACCTCTGCTCTTTTTATCTTTAAATCATTTTTTGAAAATTCACGTTGAAGCTTATTGCTACATCGGAATAATTCAAACCCTAAAGCCAGTCTCCAACTCATTTACCGTCTAATATGTCAATGTTTAGCCTTAGTTCTCAGAACCTGAAAACAATAAAGAAGATTTACTGGGAACCTCAGGGAGTTTTGTTCACGGCTGACTAGTTTCAGTGGTTAGCTTCCAGGCTAATGTTTGCCTCGAAATTACATTTCAATGGCATTTTTTTCACCCAAAGAAGCAGACACACTAACACAAAGTAGCAGAAACCACTTAAGGTTACTCATGACAAATTGTTTTTCTTACTTTATGTGTTAAGTTGGCCACGAGGTCAGTAGCTCATTGACCTTGTGGTCCAGACCACAAAAAAGAAGCATAGTGCAAAAAGACTCCTGTGGTTGCATTTAAGTAGTAAGATTTTTGTTTTATGCCTGTAGGTTACCTCATAGCTTGCAGGGCACTCATGATTTCCGCCGTTATTCTGGGCTTTTTCGGCTCTATATTTGCCCTTGTGGGAATGAAGTGCACAAAAATTGGAGGATCTGACAAAAACAAAGCGAGGATTGCCTGTTTTGCCGGTGTGCATTTCATTCTTAGTGGTAAGTATAGATGAACCATTTGAGCAAGAGCACATTCAGCAGTTTAAGATAATTAACATTTCCCTTTTTACTCAGGCCTGTGCTCACTCTCATCCTGCTCCATCTATGCGCACCGGATAACATCAGAATTTTTTGATCCAATGTTTATCGCGCAAAAGTAAGGAGCATGTTTGCCCTACAGAGTCTTTTAATGTGGCTTGACTTAAACATTAAAGACATAAACATTATCATTAAATTTTACTGTTTGTCTCTAGGTATGAACTTGGAGCTGCTCTCTTTATTGGCTGGGGTGGATCTGTCCTCTGTATTCTCGGGGGCACCATGTTATGCTTCTCCATTGCAGGTTCTTTTACCAGTAGGTTAGTAAGTAAGACTTACGCATGAGCACATTTTACAGGCCACTGTTTGTTGAATTATAATGGTTTTTGGCATGTAAAAATTAAGCTATGTCTTTTTCTTCACAGCAAAAGAGAGGTAAACTATATCTACAGAGGCGCTGCCTCACATTCTCGTATCTCCTCCTACCCAAAAGGGCAGGCGAAGTCTGTAAATCAGAGGCTAACTCCAGACAACAGCACCTCCTCCAGGATCCAGCACTTTGATAAGAATGTTTATGTGTGACAAATGTGAATATACTTTTGGTTAAAGCCACGTTTGGGTACTAGAAGATATATTAATTGTTAATTATAGCACAGTCTGTGTGACTTTGTGGTGTTGGTCAAACAACAGTTGAATGTACTGATATTGATTCATATCTCACCAGGAAATCAGTGTCAAATCCTTACATGTTTTTTGAAGCTGGATCTTTTTTTCTTGTTTTTATGATACAGTTTACTCTCTGGACTTGGGGGGATCAATAAATCAAAAACATTTGGCCCACAACAGAGATTTCTAATCAAATGCTTGCATCATTTTCTATTTTTGGAGCTTTTTTATGGCGATGAGCACGTTCTATTTATGTACAAAATTGGATTTGTTGGTTATGTCTTTAGCTGTATGTAGCTTCTGCGTGTCTGTCATTAATCTGTAATGACCGCAATTAAAATGATGACAGACACCCATTTATCTTGTTGAATATGACGTAACCATAAACAACCTTTGTAGTGTACAAACTTGTAGAGGGTAAAAAAACATGCTGAAATGTTTGGTGAATTATGAGCATTCTTGGTTCCTTAGCACATTGCTCTGTTTAGTTAAAACATGTTAAAGTAAATACAACTAAGTTGCAGCAAATTCTGTGTCTGTGGTTTTTTTTTATTTTTTGTTTTTTTTAAGTGATTACCTCAGGTCAACAGAGTATTATTATGAGCTATTCTGTTCTGTCATCTTCCCTTTCCTATTCAAATTATGTGCTAATATGCTTGAGAAACGAGCAAGGTGTAAACATGATGAAGCCTTTTAAGTACATCTAAATATTGCTACAGCAATAATCAATACAGTCGTTTGAAATATCTACAGGAGAAGGTATGATCCAAAAAGTTTACAGTAAACACAGCATGAAGTGGTACAGAGCCCTCATCAACACATGACACTTATGACGTAGTTAAATGGACACCCGGGCCACATTTTACTTGAATCTAGAGCAGTAGAACAGTTAGTGAGCCAGAGTAGACGTCAATAGATTTTCTTCTTCTAAGGTCAGCACAATCCATTAAACCTGCATTAGCAGGCTTCTTGATTTCCACAATGAGAAAACGTGTGATCCAAATATCTGGCTTCTTGATTTCATCGTTGGGATGGCTGTTTGTGCTCTGCACCATGGCAATGGACTATTGGAGGATTACCAAACTCGGAGGGCAAGGAGGCTCGTACATCATCAAAGTGGCCTGGTACTGGTCCAACCTGTGGAGCGACTGTTACACAGATTCTGCGGCTGTGACCAACTGTAGAGAATACCCAGTGCTCTGGAATGTTGCTTGTATGTTGCATTTGCCTCACCAATAATTTTTATATAGATTATGTACATGCAGTCAGGTGATCAGTCATTAGTAATTTTTTTAAGTCTCATTCTTCAAATAATTGTACTCCTGACTATAATTCTGTCTGTTAATCTGTCACTTTGAATAGTATCGCCTAGTTTTGCAATGCTATTGATTAACAAGTAGAGCATGCTGTTGTTCTGGATCCATATTAAAAGTTGCGTTGACTTTGCACCAGTTCCTAAAAGTGATACTATAACTCATTTGAGAAAAAAAGGTCAGATATTTGGGAATTTATAGAAACGTCTATAAAATACCCTGCAGACTTGCTTTAATATACTTAACCTTTATTTGCTAATGCTAACTTTGAATATATAAAAAATAAGAGCTTTCTCAGTGAGCTCACTTTATGACTTGGCTCTGATTTTGCTAAACTTCCAATTCTGGCGACAGTGGCAGCTGATCATAAAAGTTTACCTACACCCAATTTTTTTTGTAAACATATATTTATTGGATTTTGTATTCATAAATATCCAACACTTTAAATTTCTTGAACATATGGCAGTAAGAAAGCAATAAAAACACAAGACACTAAAAAAAAGAAATAGCCCCCCCCCAAAAAGCAACTAAACTGAAACAAACAAAAGACCAACAAACAAATAAAACAACAACCAAGAACAAAATACAAAATAAAAACAGATCAGGTTACGGTATACATTCCCAAATTTAGTTACATATTTTCCATTACCTTACTCTCTCGCCACCTTCTCAACTTCCCCATTTTTTAATAGATCCAGAAACATCTTCCAAATGTCAAAAAATTCTGAAGATCTTTTCCTAAATACACAGGTCAGTTTCTCAAGAACTAAACTTGATGTTACATTGTTTATCCATTAACCAATGGTTAAACAATGGCCCCCCATTAACCAAAGAGGGGCCACCAACAATTCTTCCAGCATACTGCACTACACCATTTGGCCTGGAGTAAGTAAAGGTCAACCATCTTCCTCTCTGTATGAGCGAAATTACAGTCATCTGGATAAATGCCTAAAATACAGACCTTAAGACTTAACACTATATTTTAACACTGAGCACCAAAACTTTTGAATCTTTTACGTACACCCAAATTAAGGTGTTTCCATATTCCTTAAGTCAGTTGATTGAAGGTCATGGTCTCCCCATGACCATGTATCAGATAGGCAGAAGAAAATGGATGGTTGGATGGATTCAACAAAATATATAATGTACCCTGATGGGTTTAAAAATATTCTTATTGCGTCTATAAATTCAATCTTCAAATATTCTGGACTTTATGAAGACTGCTAAAGAATACTTAAAAGAGATCATCTTTTGTACAATATTCTTCAACCATATCCAAAAGAGGGATTTATTCATATTTTTATTGACTCTCAGATTCAATGAAACAAAAAGACTTGGTGCAGCATTATGTCATCCAAGCATCGCCAAGCATCTGCTGATTGAATCTTTACAAATCTGAGAAAACATTGCAGAAACCATTGTAGATCACAATCTCTGCACTGCATAGCTGTTTTTATAGCTGTTTTATTTATACTGGTCTGATTTGATTCTCATATCAACCCCTTGTTGTTTATTATTTTTTCTCATTTTCTCCTTTCTGAACTCTTTTTGATTTGAACAGATTACGTGCAGGCAGTGAGAGGATTGCTAATGTGCGGGTTAACTATTGGATTCTTTGCTGTAGTGTGCTGCTTTGTCGGGATGGAGTGCACTTACATCGGCGGATCTGACAAAACCAAGGACAAAGTGCTCTTCGCGGGAGCAGTGCTTCATTTTGTTGGTGGTAAGCTTTGAACATACGCCGTGCTTCTCTCTGTAAATGTTTTGCCATCATTTTTTTTCCTCTGTTCACCGAAACCTCTTCACGCAGGTATGTCAGACATTGCTGCCTACTGCTTATACATCAACAGAATTGCCAGGACAGCTTTTGCTCGAAAGGTCGCATCAGGAGTTTTGCGGT
Source organism: Mchenga conophoros (assembly GCF_057382185.1). NCBI lineage: Eukaryota > Metazoa > Chordata > Actinopteri > Cichliformes > Cichlidae > Mchenga > Mchenga conophoros. The sequence goes on from NC_140541.1 coordinate 21,979,823, forward strand.
ACTGCTTTTTCCACTCCATACACCATTTTACATCAAATCTTTTCAAATTATAGACATATCTGCTATAATTTTTGCAGTAACTTATATTATTTAAATGATAGCATGATTTTCTCCTCGTCCTTTCACTTCTTCCAGATATGAATTAGGATCTCCAGTTTTTCTAGGATTGGCAGGAGGCTTTTTCATCCTAGTCGGGGCTGTTCTTTATGCTGTGACAGTGTATAAAGTAATCCGCAGAAAAAGGTGCCTAAATTATTCCACTTTAATCCCTTTTCTTGTCTCTACTACCACTACATCATATAATTAACATCATCAATGTTTTGAATTTTACAGCAGAGTAGTACAAGCCTGTGATGCTCACACGTACATGGCGCCTCCATCCAGAGGAAGAACCATTTATTCCGGATACTACAAACCCTCCAAGCTGTATGGGTCTAACTATATGGGCTCAGGACGATCAAGCGCCCAACTTTCAAAGCTTCAGGCAACACCAACGAAACCCTCAGACAGAGATGCATTTGTCTAGTTGGTCTGTTTTAACTCAAACAGACACTGCAATAGTTCAACTTGTAGATAGGAGGAAAGTAATTTTTTGTCATGTTTTGTTTCCTTTAGATCACTTCATACTCAGTCATATTCACCTCGTGAATAAAACAGATGTGCAGTCTTAGTCTTGTGTTTGTACCAGTGGTTGTCATAGTCTTGTGTTTACACTTATGTTATAATTGCTGTGATTTAACCAAAAGCATTTTCTGTCATCTCACTGAAACACCTATGACGATGAACAGATGTATATATCAATTAATATATCAATATCACTTTGATCACCACCACACTGCTCAGTTTAAACCTTCGATAAAGATGTCCAATATTTTATTGGCAAAATCACACCTTTATAAAGATATTAGTGCAATTATTATGCATTTCATCCAAAGAAATGAGTCTTCTCCTTGTTTTATGTGTAAAGTAACAACTCAATGGTGCACAAAACTAAAACTATTCTCGTCGGGAGACTGAGTATCAACAACAGCCACGCTGATGGAAATGATCTTTCCAAAACAAACAGGTGCAGTCTGAGGCATAACATGTTATGGTGTTCTCTTGTAGTTGTGTGTCTGTGTTTAAGTGTGTATAAAGGGGACTTGGAGAATTAAAAAAAAACAAAACAGATGAACGATAGATAAACCTGTGTATTTATACAGAGGTCAACACATGAAAAGTGGCACTGTACAAGATTTTAAACTTTATTTTGAATGGCTTAAATAAATGTTCTCTGAATGAGAAAACTTGTATTTTGACTCCTTCTTCTTTGACTATATATACAACAGCATCATCCTATGAAGCGCCTTGAGGCGACTTATGTTGTGATTTGGCGCTATATAAATAAAATTGAATTGAATTGAATTGAATCCTGCAAGCTATTTGACTTCAAAATATAATTAAAAAAATGAATGTATAAATTACATTATTAATCATAGCTGTTAATTACTTAATGTGTATATTACTTGCAGCTTGCAGCTGGAGATGATTTTAGTGAACTTTATACTGCTGGTAAGTTTTGTTAATAATATATGCTTATATATGAGTAGATGTGTATTAACATTAAAAGATTAAGTATGCAAATAGTATGGATTCATTGGTGCATCACTAATAATTCAGGTAATGAAATCCTACCTAGAAGGCTTATTATTTATTTATTATTTATACTGTTCCTTCTCAAGTAGCGTTTCAAATAGAGAAATGTTTTGTCACGTATCTAAGTGACTTCTTCAGGGGGGCGGTGCCACTGCATGCCCTCCTCTATTCAGCACGTGAGAAGGGAGTTCAAAGAAGACAGTTCTGGAAAAAATGCACTGTGGTTTGTGTTAAGGAGCTTAGATTTGTTAGTAGTCTGTCTTGGTGCTGAAATCTGAAGCAATAATGGGTTATAGGACTATGGTGATGTACATGGAGATAGGCTGCTTTGTAGTATGTGTGTGTGGATGGATTCTGGTCTGCTCCACAATGCCAACAGATATCTGGACCTGGTCTGAAGTCAGCAACGTGGTCCTGGCGACATCAAACTACTACTCGAACTTGTGGAAGGACTGCATATCTGATTCAACTGGAGTATCTGACTGCAAGGGAATTCCATCCATGCTGGCACTGAACTGTAAGCAAACCGTCCCTCAGAATACCGTAAATTAAAGATAAAAACCCAGTGAACTTAGTGCCTTTAACCGCTTTTTTTCTGCTTGTGGACAGGGGACATTCACATGTGCCGGGCTCTTATCATCATCTGTATTATCCTGTGTTTCTTCGGATCAATTTTGGTCTTAGTTGGAATGAAGTGCACTAAGATCGGAGGGTCCGAGCTTGCTAATGCAAGAGTAACCTTTGCCGGAGGGATGAACTACCTTATAGGAGGCAAGACAGAAATTTGTTTGAACTGAGTCACATTGTTAGATATTGCACTGTTTAATATTTAAGTAATTGTGTGAGTATTGTTTCAGGGATGTGTTCTATGATTGCTTACTCCTACTATGGAAATAAAATAAGAGCTGAGTTTGAAGATCCAAACTACATGGAACAGAAGTATGTAGCAGATATATATGATAAGTCTGCGTACTTGATGACTCACATTTAGATCATTGTTTTTCCTATGAGGGAGAATTGCACTTGAAATATTCTTGTATTTATTGGCAGGTTTGAAATAGGAGTAGGTGTCTTCATTGGCTGGGGAGGCTCTACCTTACTTATTGTTGGAGGACTTATTTACAGTATCTTTGCAGGAAGAGAAGGGTGTCACTCAAGGTAAAATACCGCTTCTGTGTCATTTGTTTGTTTGTTGTTGTTTTTATAATTAGCCAACCTCAGTCTGCAATACACAATTAGAGTCATGAATTCATTTTCGGAATTGTACCTTGACAGCTCAAAGAGGTATGCTACGCATCAGTTCCAAGATGCCTACACTTTTGTTCCAACACAAAAAAGCGTTGTGTCTTTGGCTTCCACAGAGATTAGTAGGAGTAAAAAACCAAGGACGATCAGCAGCAGCAGAGCCAGTAGCATCTCAGAGATCAACAGTGTCACCAAGACATCGGTCACTTATTCATATGTGTGACGAACCTACACAGAATTATTTTTGTTTTTCTTTCACAAAGAATGTGTGTGTTTTACTTTGAGAGTCATTAAATGTCAAATCAAGTATTTGTCTTTACAACACTTTTGTGATTATGAAACCAAAAGTGTTACTAATAATAATACGGGCATCCTGAAACAATGGAATTTTTTTTTTATTGATGGCAACACAGCTTCAAGCTACTTCTAAGAGCTGTTTAAGCTTTCAACTGTGACATGACAGGACATATTTACTACATTAATTTTTCCACTATCATGAAACAAAATTGTGTTTTCCCTGCATCTGCATCAAGGTGCATCATTTAAAATTAATAAAGCATAACAGAAATGTAAAGTGCACATTTGCGTATGAATGGTGGTGCTTTGTTTGCATATTGAGGAGAACACATTGAACTTGGGTTTTGAGGGGTACCTCCCCAGGGAATTTTGAGTATCGAACGCACCATTTTTTCCTTCTGGTTACTTTTATTAATCACACAGTTTGTACTTTTTTTTTTTTTTTGAAGCAGTTTATATAGAAATTATCTTTATTCTTAAAGACAATAAAACAATAGAGAGTAATGAGTTGGCAATTTTGTTTAACGAGAGGCTACTTTTTGTCTGTCTTTGGTACGAGCAAATAATGTATTGAACTTCACATACTGTTCATATTCTATACCTGGACAGTATAGTCTGGGTCAAAAGTTCCTTCATAATAAGGGTTTACAACAGCTGAACTACACACCTATTTTTTTTAGGTTTTACATTACTCAGTTCTTATGTCCTGTTTTATCTAAGACATGAAAACACAACAGTTATAACAATTTAAATATGTCAAGAGACGCTGTGTGGCAGGCGGGAGTTGGACCCAAGATGCAGGCACTCAGGCACGAGGTTTAAACACAAAAAACTCAGCTTTATTTACTGGCAGGGAAAAAGCATACAAAAGCAAGCTAAACTCACAGGGAGACACAGGGAGATCCACACAGCATGAGGGACGACGTGACACTGACTCAGAGAAACACAGGGTTTAAATACAATGGGAAGTAATGAGGGCAGTGGGACACAGAAGGAGGGCACGGCTGGGAGAAATCAGAACTGACGAGACAAGGAAGCAAAGTAGAACACATTCACATAAGACACAGACCTTCAAAGTAAAACAGGAAGTATAACACAGAGACGCAAACTTGACACGGTGGAGACAGCAGCTAAGAAACACAGAGACATAAACCATAAAGCAGAGGACTCTAAGAACCAAAATACACAGAGGGAAATACTAAGCTTGGAACACAAGAAACTAGACTCGAGGGAGTAACAAAAGACCAACCATGAGAGCATAATTCACAATACAGAGTGACAGAAAACACAAGAAACTCGAAACATGCAAAGACACAGACCAAGAAACACAGACTTACACAGAACAGAGGGGGCACAGAGAAACATGAAGGGCAAGGGATCCAAACTAGAAACCATAGAATAAATCACACGAGCACAAAATACAAGAATCACAAATAACTAAAAACGCTGGGTCAGGAGACCCAGGATCCCGACAAAATATATGAATCTGAAGGTGACATGCAAGTGTTTCCCACACTTATTGAAATGGCAGCTCAGGTGACTTTACAATCTTATGACCCCTAGGCCTAAACCCTAAATCTCTGTTTTAATCTCAGTTCAGGTAATCTCAGTTAGCTAAGAATAAATGGATTTGAATTTTTTTATTGTTATATTAACATTAGCATTAGCATTTGTGCTTGCGCATGCAAAGCAGAAGCACCAACAGCGTCATGTAATATACTTGCATTTATGTGGCACTTTCTAATGTTACTGACAAACTCAAAGTAACTTTAATTAAAGGTCACACTTTAACCATACATTCATACAGCACTTTCAATTCAGTTTTATTTATGTAGCCCCAAATCATAACAACAGTTGCCTTAAGGTGCTTTATATTTTCAGGTAAAGATCCTACAATAATACAGATATATTCCCAACAATCAGATAACCCCCAATGAGCAAGTTCTTGGCAACAGTGGAAAGGAAAAATTCCCTTTTAACAGGAAGAAACCTCCAGCAGAACCAGGCTCAGGTAGGGGCAGCCATCTGTCTCCATTTAGTAGGGGTGAGGGGCAGGAGACAGAACAAAAAACACACCATGGAAGAGAGCCAGAGTAGCACATAAACGCATAGTGAGTGAAAAGCTTTATTCTCTACACTCCAAGCACTTTATCTACCTCACATTCACAGCCAGCTTTGCATCACCAATTAGCCTGACATTCATGTCTTTAGATTTTGGGAGGAAGCTGGAGTATCTGGAGAAAACGCACATCAGGTACTGGAGCTGGTCAAATATGCAAACACCACACACAACCAGAAGCTTTTTCTGCTATGAGGGGAGAGTGCTAAACACCGGACCACTCTATTTCTGATCTTGCGTCTGTGTCGAGGAATCCTCTGACATCTGTTCTTTATGTGCCTGTATATGATCTTATCTTCTGTGCTGTCTGGCTGTTTCACTTTTGCCCGTCACTCTCTTGCCAAACAGACCAGAAAGTTATGCAACATTAGTTCAAGAATTATCAACCAAGCAACAACACATATATAAAGTAGCTCACAACATCCTAATAGAAGATATTGTGTGTTCCGCGGGGATACTGATGTCCAGTGTGATTTTATAAACTCATAACTGATATTCAAAAATATCTTTATAATTTTGAGAAAAACTTACAAATTACAATCTTTGCAACAATGACTGCCACTCTCTACTTATCCCTCCTGACTGATTTTCTCAACTTTTGTTGTTGTCCTCATGACTGCTGGTGGCATGAGACTGTAGCTTGCACAAATGTCTAGCTTCTTGATGACTGCACATCAATAATTGGTACTACAATATTTGTTGTGTTTGCCAGTAAAGTCTCGAGCATGTGGAGGATATACCCAGAGATTGGTCATTACATGTAGAAGGCTCGACAGGGAAACGGGTGTCAACCCAGCTGCAGGACCGACATTTGCTCTTTCGTTTGAGGAGAAACAGGAGGAAAATTGCCAGAGCTCTACAATGTGACCTCCAGTGAGCTACTTATCCATGTTCCTGACCAAACTGTCAGACTCTGTGAAGTTGGCATGAAGGTCTGGCATCCTGGAACCTATTCTCACAGCATAGTACTGTGTAGGGTATTTACACTGATGACTCTTTGGATATCGTGCAAAGAGGTCTGATTTCTTATTCACATTAATCTCAGACAACCAAATACTGTTACTGAAAGATATATACATACATACATTTTCTTCCGCTTATCTAATTCAGTGTCGCGAGGCAGCTGAGATAGGCTCCAGCCCCCCTGCGACCCTGAAATATATATCATAATAAAAGGTTAACTTATACATATACATAATAAAATAAAGTATTTTTCATTTCCCAGTTACTTAGTGAATATCACCAATCAATTAAAATCACAGTTTTGTATCATAATAATCATTTACCATCTAAGTACGTAATGAGCCTTCTCCTGCCATTCCATCAGAAGCCTGGGCACCAACAACAAACACAATGACCAAGGTGATCTTTACAAAACACATGGAAGACAGTAAAAGGTTAAACATGTTTTGATATAACCAAGTGTGTCCTCTCATGTTTGCCTGTGTTTGGATGTGTTTTTCTGCCTGAATTCAGTAGCTAATGAGGGGGTTAAGCGCAGACAGTTCTGGGACACTGTTTAGGAGCTTAGATTTATTAGTACTCTGTCACATGTGCCGGGCTCTTATCATCATCTATATTATCCTGTCTTTCTTCAAATCAATTTTGGTCTTAGTTGGAATGAAGTGCACTAAGATCGGAGGGTCCGAGCTTGCTAATGCAAGAGTAACCTTTGCCGGAGGGATGAACTACCTTATAGGAGGCAAGACAAAAATTTGGGTGAACTGAGTCGCATTGTGATAATAATAATGGATTGCATTTATATAGCGCTTTTCAAGGCACCCAAAGTGCTTTACAGTGCCACTATTCATTCACTCTCGCATTCACACACTGGTGGAGGCAAGCTACAGCTGTAGCCACAGCTGCCCTGGGGCAGACTGACAGAAGCGAGGCTGGCATATCGCGCCATCGGCCCCTCTGGCCAACACCAGTAGGCGGTAGGGTAAAGTGTCTTGCCCAAGGACACAACGACCAGGACAGAGAGCCCGGGGATCGAACCGGCGACCTTCCGGTTACAGATACGCTTCCCAACCACCTGAGCCACGCTCTCTCTCTCTCTCTCTCTCTCTCCCTCTCTCTCTCTCTCGCCGTCACGCCTAAAGCTTCCCCTCTTCCTAAACAACCAAATGTCATGTTGCCATATCATTTTTTTTAATTGGTCGGCATGGTGCATTTTTCCACCAACACAAACGGGCTGTTTTTGTTTTGTTTTTAAATTTTTTTGGTCATAAGCAGAGAGTGCTCGCTGCGCTGTCCTTAGTAAATGTGACGAAACTATTGAGGAAAAAACGCCGCGTATATATTGTTTATCATGACTCTGGTTTTACGAGGCCTATCAACACAATTTAAAAACTGGTATATATCACTTTGTTGCTTTGTAATCTTGAAGTGGTCATGTAATTGGCTTACCACGACTACTTTATTCTTCCTCAGTCAAACAGCAGCACACATGCGATTGTTTTACCCCCCTAGCTCCAGGTGTTGTGCCAAAAAGTGATCGTCTGCCAGAAAACGATTGCCCTCCGTGGGAGCGCTTAGCTGCTTAAAGCTGTAGCGCCCAGATTACTTACGTAGACAGCTACTTCCGTGCAACTGATATAAGAAGCAGTAAGCTGAAGACAGCTTCAACCGTCTGTTTGCTGAAAAATAGTAATGCGACAGCACTGCATTTTCTTGCTAGTAAGTAAGTAAAATAGGTAAGTAAAATTTTATTTATATAGCACATTTCTAGATAAAAGATCACAAATTGCTTCACAAGGTATAAAACAAAAACAGACAAAAGTTAACAAAATGCACTTCTAAAAAGATGTGTAATGGTAACAGCGTTGCAACGATAGCAATAGTAAGTAGTTAGATTACTCGTTACTGAAAAAAGTAATCCCGTTAGTAATGCCGTTACTTGTAACACCGTTATTCCCATCACTGCTAATAAGTAACATGCCATCCATCCATCCATCCACCCATCCATTTTCTTCCGCTTATCCGGGGCCGGGTCGCAGGGGCAGTAGCCCAAGCAGAGAAGCCCAGACCTCCCTCTCCCCAGCCACCTCTTCCAGCTTATCCGGGGGAACACCAAGGCGTTCCCAGGCCGGCCGAGAGATATAATCTCTCCAGTGTGTCCTGGGTCTGCCCCGGGGCCTCCTCCCAGTGGGACATGCCTGGAAAACCTCACCCAGGAGGCGCCCAGGGGGCATCCTTGTCAGATGTCCAACCTCAGCTGGCTCTTTTCAATGTTGAGCAGCAGCGGCTCTACTCTGAGCCCCTCCCGAATGGCCAAACTTCTCACCCTATCTCTAAGGGAGAGGCCGGCCACCCATCAGGGGAAACCCATTTCCGCCGCTTGCATTCGCAATCTCGTTCTTTCGGTCACTACCCACAGATCGTGACCATAGATGAGGGTAGGGACGTAGATCGACCGGTAAATTGAGAGCTTCACTTATACGCTAGCTCTCTCTTGACCACGACGGACCTGTGCAGCGTCCGCTTCACTGCAGCCGCTGCACCAATCCATCTGTCGATCTCCCGCTCCCTTCTCCCATCACTCGTGAACAACATGTAACATGGATGTTAGGAAATCTAGTGACACATATTCCAGTACCGTCCGGTGCCATTGAGTCTTACATGGGGCCATGTCTGTGATCCAGTTCAAAAGGACACATTTCCTTGCGCAGATTGTTAACAGCACATAGAGCTGCTTTCCAAACTCCCCCCTCATTTTGTCCTTCGCCACTCCGAGCAGCATACACAATGGATTGCATTCAGTGTCAGTGGTGAAAATCTTATCCAGTTCACACTTTATGACAAACCAAAATTGTTGTATTATCTGCCAGGACCATAGTGCATAAGGTTGCCCACCTCTATTTTACATTTAGGGCACATAGAGAAAGGCCTGAATTGTATTTATGGCATTGAGAAAGTGACATGTGAGCTCTGTGTAGAATTTTAATTTGGATTGTCTTTACTTTATTACAGATGCTCAGAGATTTAGCATTCTCACAGGCTTCTTCCCAGACCTCGTCAATAATCTCAATATGTAATTCCTTTTCCCAAGTCCTCTTCAAATAAGTTGTGTCCGTGACCCCAAATTCTGTTAACAGGCCATAACAAATTTTCTTCTAAGGTTTGGCTGAAATATCTGCTTTTCACAGTTAGAGACAGTTTGATTATTAAGTATTGTTGTTGCCCTTTGGATATGGTCCCTCACTTGTAAATATCTAAAGAAGTCGTGCCTATGAATGTTGTATTTATCAGGTAGCTGGTCAAAGGACACAAGGTTAGACCCGTATATTAGGCCATAAAAGGTAGAAATACCTGGGCAGAAAGAGAGGATAGTCAGATAAGGGAGTGAAAAGAGAAGTTAAGTGAGACCTTCCTTCTAGTTTTTGAACCATTTGCCAAGATCTAACAGTAGACAATGTTTGTAGGTTGCTACAGAACATCCTTAAGGTCTTAAGTTTTCCCACAAAAAGCTTTTTTTTTTTCAAATGGAAGTTGGACAGAGTTCTCAATATCCAACCAGACAGGAGCAGGCTGTTGTACTCAATCGGCAGCATATAGGTGCTCAGCTGATACTTCCACATAGCTGGGAAATTAAGGCCCCCCTTTGAGGATGGAAGACATAACGAGGATATTGTAAGACAAGGTTTCCTCCCTTCCCAAACAAAGGAGCTACACCAGCCATTTAGAGTTTGAATAGTTTTTTTATGTGGGAAGAGGGTTGGAACCATCTCTATTGGGTAAAGTAGCCTGGGTAGAATGCTCATTTTCAGAAGTGCAATACGGCTGAGCAAGGATAGAGGTAAGGACTGCCATCTCTCCAAATCTAATTTGACTTGCTCAGATAAGGGGGTAAAATTACTTATACATCTGGTCGAAATGCGGGCATGACCCTAATTCCCAGATACGTAAAGCCCTGTGGGGACCAAGTGAAGGGAAACGGAGAAGGGGCACGTGGATTTTGTTTTAGACTGCCCAATGGCATCACTTCTGATTTACTGAAATTAATTTTATAGCCTGAGATCTCGTTAAACCTATTAATAGTTTCAACCAGAGAGGGGATTGATGTTTCCGGCCGAACACAACAAGTACATCATCAGCATACAAAGTAATCTTATGCTGTCTTTGTCCTATGGATAAACCATGTATGTCTGCCTGAGCTTGTACCACCTCTGCCAGTGGCTCAATGGCTAAGGCAAAGAGCAGAGGGGAGAGGGGACAGCCTGGTTCCCTTCAGTATCTGGAAGTTGGAGGACCGCACCCCGTTTGTGAGAACTGCAGAGCAGTGATTGTTATAAAGTAACTTAATCCAGTTTATAAAATTTCCACTGAAACCGAATTGGTGTTGCGTAAAAAACAGGTAAGACCATTCAACACAGTCAAAAGGCTTCTCGGCCTCAAGGGAAATCACCGTACCAGGCAGAGACTTTTGTTGGAAGAACTGGATCATATTCAACAACCTACGCATGTTATTATAAGAGTTGTGCCCTTTAATTAAACCCATTTGGTCCTCATTAATTAGAAAGGGGAGTAAAAGTTCTGGACGTTTCGCTAATATCTTGGAGAGGATTTTCAGATCCACATTCAACAAAGAGATTGGCCTGTAGGAGGCACAATCTTCAGGTAGCTTACCCTTTTTAAGTATAAGGGATATATCGGCTTCCCTAAAAGAGAATTGGGCAAGAGACCCTTTTTAAAGGAGTCATTGTACATGTTCAACAGCGGGCCAGCTGAAATTTCTCTGAATTCTTTATAAAACCCAGCACATCTTTGCTTGAAGTGATATTCTGAGAGTCTGATTTCTTCTTAGTCAGGTATACTAAGTATTTCCCAAGTTTGCCACCGTGTTCATATAACCTTTGCCTAGCAAATCAAATTTTAGTCTCTGCGTCTTTTGTCAATAGACAGTCTAATGCCGAACAAACAGCATAAATTTCTTTGAGTTTACCCTTAGAAGGTTTTTTAAGATAATCTCCTTCTGTGTGTTTTAGCTTGGATTCCAAAACCTTCCTCTGCTCTGCTTATCTACGCTTCTTACCTTTAGTATATGAAATAATGAGACCTCTTGAGTAGGCCTTTAGTGTCTTCCAGAGTAAAGACGGGTTTTCCGTGGAGGGTGTCTTAATTGACAAAAACTGTCCAAGTTCCTCTGTGAGGTAACCTGTGAATCCAAGATTATACAGGATAGAAGGGTAAAGTGCCAATGTCTATCCCAGGGAGCCACATCCCTGAGGTTACAATGAATGAAAACCGCCGCATGGTCTAATATAACTATGTTACCAATAGTGCTAGTTGGGTTTAAATGACAGTTAAAGTCCCCTCCAGTGAATTGAGTTTCTAACATTTAAGTTCACCAATTTTGTGAAGCTAACTGGCAAACTGAAGAAACAATGCTCAACGTTACCAAAACAAAAATAAGAAGAACCCCCTGTCCCGCTCCTAAAGCGGAGGATCGTGAGTGTAGTGGTTTCCTAACAGCAGACGATACTTCCCTACCCCAAAAGAAAAACACCCCGGGTGTTATAGCAATGCTCATAACATACCATATTTAGCAAGATGATTCTACAGGGTGGGCCATTTATATGGATACATCGTGATAAAATTGGAATGGTTGGTGATATTAAAGTCCTGTTTGTGGCACGTTAACACGTGAGGAGGATCGAAATTGTGTTGATATCTGGTGAATGCAGTAACCGGGTCATTGCACCAGATTTCAATGCAAGACACCCTACGAGACCACCCATCTCCCATGCTACAGTTAGCAAACTGTAGTCGACCTCATAGCGAAAGATAGTGATAGTGGCACTGAATGTTAACTACTTAGCGTCTGAAGGAAGAAAAAACTGAGAAATATATAGGAACAGTCAACCATAGGCAGCTACTTGAGGTGTGGAGTAAAAGAAATCCACGATCGAGTTGGACGACGAATGGAGGCCAACTCTCACTTGCCGTCAGCCACAGGGGCTAAGTCCAACGACTCGATGAAGCCTTCCACCTCAGCCACATCTCTGAAGATCTTAGTGGATCCACGGTGGGTCACCTTCAGCAGAGCAGGGTAAATCTGCCTATAGTCAGCTCCAATGGATCTAAGGCGCTTCTTTATCTCATCAAAACTTTTTCTGTTTATGTACAATCGTGACCAAATAATCCTGGAAAATCATCACTGTGGCGTTCCCGTGCTTCAAGGGCTTGTTGTCCCTGCTCATTGCCCATGCTGCATTCATAATCCGCTGTTTGTCTTGATAGTTGTGCAGTCTCATCAGCACAGGACGTGCTCTCTGTCCAGAGGACGGACTTGGGCTGCTGTGCGGTGCGCTCTTTCCACTTTAAGTCGGCCAGCTTTTGTTTTGATATTAAGCTCAGGCATCCAGCACTCGAAAAAACTAATAGGGTCGCTACCTTCTGCGCCCCCCAGGACACCAATAATACAAATATTTTTCCTTTCCCCTCTATTTTCCAAATCATTAGCGCGATCTGCTAGCTCCTTTACCCGCTTCTCTAGTGACTGGAGCTTATCCAGCGCCGGGTTTGTGATCTCCTCCAAAACCGACATCCGGGCCTCCGCTTCCTTTATCCGTGTCTCATGGTCCTCCAGCTGTTTGCCTTGCGCTTTTAAAAGCAGAGAGACTGGTCCAAGTTTATCTTCAATGACTTTAGTGAGGTTCACAGATACTTCCCGGATTACCTCGCGGACCGCTGGTTCCAATCTAATGGTAAAATGGCCTGTAAATGGCCTGTATTTATATAGCGCTTTACTAGTCCCTAAGGACCCCAAAGCGCTTTACATATCCAGTCATCCACCCATTCACACACACATTCACACACTGGTGATGGCAAGCTACATTGTAGCCACAGCCACCCTGGGGCGCACTGACCAACTCCATGTCGGTTCCCATGCTAGTTCCCTCATTAGCTTCTCCGCAGTGTCAGACACTACAACTTTCCTTTGCGGCATGTTGTCGGACTGTTTAAAAAAATGGTTGCTGATGCTCATCCCAGACTTACAGATAGTTAATATCCGTGTTATAGCTAGTGTAAAATCAGTGAACTGGCGTGCTAGCACTCCCTGGTAAAACCTCACTTCAAGCTGCCATCTTGAAAACCCCAGTTTGAAATGTTGACTGAAATTCAGAAAAACTCTTCATTTGGATTGGGGAGTTCTGCTACACTTCAATCAAAGTACCTTTTATTCATTTATTTTTAAATGGGGGCCTGCATTGGAGATTGGTGGTAGAACTATCTCTGACTTGTTTAAGAGTGTGTAAAGCTGCTCCACGCCTGTTGGTGTCATGGCTAACGGATACATCCAAGCGCAGACAGAATTCTGGCAATCAAAAGGGTGACAATTTATTGACACAAAGTGAAACCACAGTGATACGTATATACAGTGAAAGGGGTAGTGGTCCAGGGCTCCAGGGGATGGAAGGGAGGAAATCCACGCTCACTTTTCACACAGTCCAATTTACGCCACTCCTCTTCTCTCGCACAGTCACTTGTCCTCACCCACTCTTGCTCCGATTCCCACTTATGCTGACACGCTCAGGGATCAGACAAGATGGCGCCGAGTATGGCAGCCTCGTCGCGAGCTCCCCCAAGCAACGGCTTTCTTCTGTGTTTAATTTTACTTTTCCTTTATTTTTTCACGAGCAGCACTTGTCTCCTTGTGTACGACCGACAAACCTTACTGGACATAAAAGACGGTCTTTCTTATAACTTTCCGGAGTTCAGGTTTTGCAACACGGACGCTCCGTTTGCAGACCCCCCATTCATTTCACCTGAGACGCCTTTGTTCTCTGGCCCTGGAGGCCGCAAACGCCGACGCAGAGGGAGAAGATCTGGCGTTCTGGTTCGACTGAGACGGCGCACTTACAGACCACCGTTACCCAGTTTATTACTGGCTAATGTGCAGTCTCTGGAGAACAAGCTGTGCGAGCTTCGGGCACGGATCTCATTCCAGCGAGAGATGCGGGACTGCTGCGTGATCTGCCTCACAGAAACCTGGCTATCGGACAAAGTACCGGACTCCGCAATACAACTACCGGGGTTCTCCGTGCACCGCGCGGACAGGTCACAGGATCTTATTGGGAAAAGCAGAGGCGGTGGTGTGTGTTTCATGATCAACAACAGCTGGTGTGATTATGCGAACGTGCACCCGGTCAAATCCTTCTGCTCACCGGACCTTGAGTACCTGATGATTAAGTGCCGGCCATTCTGGCTACCGAGGGAATTTACAGCAGTGATTATTACGGCTGTTTACATACCCCCACAAGCCGACACTGACCGTGCACTCAGGGAACTGTACAGCGCGATCAGCAGCGAGGAAACCGCACACCCAGAGGCAGCGTTTATCACAGCCGGAGACTTTAATAAGGGAAACCTGAAGAAAGTCTCACCAAAACTCCATCAACACATCCTTTTTAACACACGTGGAAACCGGCTACTCGACCATTGTTACACCTCTTTCCGGGATGCGTACAAAGCCCTCCCCCGCGCCCCATTCGGCCAATCAGATCAGTGCTCCATCCTGCTCCTGCCCGCCTACAGGCAGAAGCTGAAACAGGAAGCTCCAACCCGGAGGGCGGTGCACTGTTGGACGGACCAATCGGAGTCTGCGCTGCGGGACTGTTTTGATCACGCGGACTGGGAAATGTTTCACGTGGCCGCCAGAGACATTGATGAGTACACAGACTCAGTCTGTGGATTTATCAGGAAATGCGTGGAAGATGTCGTCCCATCCAGAACAGTTAAATCCTTCCCAAATCAAAAACCCTGGATTAACGGAGATGTTCGCGCGGCACTGGCGGCACGGAACACCGCCTTTGCCTCCGCGAACACATCGGACTACAAACACGCACATTACCAACTCCGGAAGACGATCAAAGCAGCCAAACGTGAGTACAGGGACAGGGTGGAGCAACAGTTTGACAACCCTCGGAGTATGTGGCAGGGACTAAACACGATCACAGACTTTAGAGGGAAAACCAGCACACCGCAGACCACGGCCCCTCTGTGTGAGGATCTAAACGTATTCTACGCTAGATTCGACACAGCGAACACCATGAGACCGGACAGTGTGCGCACCGCGGATGACGTCAGTGCGCACACTGTGTCTGAGGAGGATGTGCGGAAGTGCTTCAGGAAGGTGAACGCACGCAAAGCTACTGGTCCGGACGGGATTCCCGGCCGCGTCCTCAAGTCATGCGCGGCTCAGCTGGCTGGAGTGTTCACACACATCTTCAACCTTTCCCTCTCTCTGTCTGTAGTCCCAGCCTGCTTCAAAATGGCCACCATCGTCCCTGTACCCAAATCCTCCACCATCTCCTCATTGAACGACTGGCGACCTGTAGCCCTGACCCCCATCGTAAGCAAATGCTTCGAGAAGCTGGTCAGGGACTTCATCTGCTCTGCACTACCCGACTCACTGGACCCTCTACAGTTTGCATACCGCCACAACAGGTCCACTGATGATGCCATAGCCCTGACACTACACACTGCCCTGTCACACCTGGAGAAGAGAGACACGTATGTGAGAATGCTGTTTGTAGATTACAGCTCAGCATTCAATACCATCGTTCCCTCGAAGCTGGACAGGAAACTGCAGGATCTAGGACTGAGCAGCTCCCTCTGCAGCTGGATCCTTAGCTTCCTGTCTGACAGACGCCAGGTGGTCAGACTGGGCAGCATCACCTCATCCCCCATCACACTGAACACTGGTGCTCCACAGGGGTGTGTACTGAGCCCTCTCCTGTACTCACTCTACACCTACGACTGCACAGCCACTAACAGCTCCAACATCATTGTGAAGTTTGCGGACGACACTACAGTGGTGGGTCTTATCACCAACGGTGATGAGACGGCTTACAGGGAGGAGGTCAGCGCCCTGACCCACTGGTGTCAAGACAACCATCTCACCCTCAACGTCGCAAAGACAAAGGAGTTGATAGTGGACTTCCGGAGGTGCAGAGAAGTACACACCCCCATCACCATCAACGGCGCTGCTGTGGAGAGAGTGAGCAGCTTCCGGTTCCTTGGAGTACATCTGACTGAGGATCTTACGTGGTCAGTACACACAAACAAAACAGTGAAGAAGGCGCAGCAGCGCCTCTTCTTTCTCAGGAGACTGAAAAGATTCGGCATGAGCCCCCGCATCCTCAGGACCTTCTATCACTGTGCCATTGAGAGCATCCTCACTGGATGCATCACCACCTGGTATGGCAACAGCACCGCCTACAACTGCAAAGCTCTCCAGAGAGTAGTGCGGTGCTCTGAACGGATAATTGGAGGTGAGCTTCCCTCCCTCCAAGACATCTACAGGAAGCGCTGCCTGAGGAAAGCGGGGAGGATCATCAAGGACTCCAGTCACCCCAGCCATAAACTGTTCAGACTGCTTCCATCAGGAAGGAGGTTCTGCAGCATCCGG
The DNA here is from genome assembly GCF_057382185.1 of Mchenga conophoros. Taxonomy (NCBI): domain Eukaryota; kingdom Metazoa; phylum Chordata; class Actinopteri; order Cichliformes; family Cichlidae; genus Mchenga; species Mchenga conophoros. The sequence goes on from NC_140541.1 coordinate 21,996,535, forward strand.
TCCCGTACCAGCAGACTGAGAGACAGCTTCTTCCACCAGGCCATCAGACTGCTGAACACGTCATAGACACCTCAGCTTCACTACTGGAACTTTAACATTATGCACTCCATACTGTATATAAATGCCACTTGTTTTGCACATATTCAACTCTGTATATTTTATATATTTTATTATTATTATTATTATTATTTTTTTATTTTTTTTACTATTTAATTTGTAAAAATGTGTATACACACACACACACACACACACACACACACACACACACACACACACACACACACACACACGTAGGAAAATATTTAGTATACACATCCAGAAATGCATACACTATTATATATTGTACATATATTTATTAGTTTCAGGTTGGCCATTCTTGTATTTTGCTCGTTTGTGTTGTTGTGTTTGCACATCTCTGTTGCTTGTGGGGCTCGCACACAAGAATTTCACTCGCATGTGCTGTGCCAGTGTGCCTGCACATGTGATGTGACAATAAAAGTGATTTGATTTGATTTGATCACAGGTAAGGGTCCACCACCAGTTCCAGGGAGATCTAAACAGAGACAGCTCGATTAGATTCAATACACCATTAAACACTGAGAGAGTCTTTTTAAAATAAGAGCTAAGAGCATGAACACGGGAGGTTCAACGTTCCAGCGCTGACTGCTCCGTGCCACAGCGTTAAATAGGGTAAAGCAGATCAGCGACAGGGCGAGACCCAGAGCAAGAGCCCACAATGGGCTCCGCCCAGGCAAGCAGGAGAGAGAGAGATAAAACAAAACAAACCTGTGGCAAACATGAGCCAGTCAGAGAGGCATGGGGACCATGACAGTTGGGTTTAATGAAGAGTAGAATTTTCGGATTATCACCAATTTTATAAACAGTACATTTGCATAATGACTAAAACTAGCACCACTGGCGAACAATAGGCTGTGAGTTCAGTTTCTTGATCATTAATATCCAAATTGTCATGATCATTGATCAACAACCACTGATCAAAGACCATTGATCAATGACAATTCATCAGTGGCGATGGGTACCATTCACAGAGAGTTGGGCTGCGCTTACAACATTGGTGAAAGATGAACCCTCAAGCCCCCTCCTCGATTCAGAGCTGGTCTTTCCCTTTTCATGTAAATGACCGCCTTGATTCCACATGTAAACCATGATTTTGCCCTGTCCAGGATGCGTATTGAAATAAATCAAAAGTGCTCCAAAATATAACTCTAGGATTTTATTAATGTTTTCCATTCATCCATGATAGTCATTATTCCTGCTTGATGGTAATGTTTAGGTTCACTGTCTATGTATGTAACTGTTTGTGAGGTCATGACAATTTACTTTGGTTGGCTTCGTTGCTGTGTTTAGCATTCTGCTGGTCATCTCATTATTTTATGTTCTTTTAATGTAACAAATTTCTGCATAATGTTCATATGCAGGGCCGTCCATATGTTTGTGGAGATCCACTCTTTAAGAGCATTTAGTTTAACACATGGTTGCTATTAATAATAAATGCTGCTTCATTTGGTGATTGAAATAACTTGGCCTTGATTTGTGGATGCTGCATGCCACACTTTCTTTGTTTCCTGTTTCTTCTTTGTCTTAAGTTTGGGGGGTCAAGGATTAGAGAAGACCCAAGCTGGTTTTTGCCCTAATCTATTAAAAACTATTTGAGAAAGCTTTTTGGTAGGGATGTGTTATGGTCTTTGTCTCCTTTTTTTTAACTGCACTTTATACAGTAGACACAGTAATACTTAATGATCATATAGTTTCAAACTATTTATGAGAGTCCTTTGAAACTATGACATTAATAAAAACTAGAAACTGAGAGAATACAAGATGAAAATGTGTAACTGTTGTATATTTTTAGTGAATTCATTATATGATAGTTTATTAGTAAAAGTTACTTTTCATTTTTAAGTTTATAAAGCATGTATTGCTATAGTCAGCTCAAAAAAGGGTTAAGTACCTTAACCCTTAAAGTCCTGGAGGTCTTTGTAGCACTGCCAGGGCACAGTCATAAAAAGTTGTTAAATATAGTAGACTATAAGTTCTAATTTCCTTTTTTTCTTGTTCCATAAATCGTTGGGTTGCAGGCTAATATTTTTAAGAAACAGTTTAAAAAGTGTCAGTGTTTACTAACTCGTTTATTGTCTTTTTTCGTTCTGTCTCTGGCCCAGCCATAAACCAAGGAGAACTTCTGTATTTGTAAATTGTCTTTAGAAGCCAGGGTCTTTCGCTTTTACCGTAAAGATTTGACACTTATGTTTGGGAAACGTTAAAAAAAAAGGAGGAAAATCCACATAATTAACTGCTACAAATAAGAGATACAAGTAAATACAGATTTTTTAAAAAGATAAAATCTTAATGTCAAAATTACGGTTTACATTCTAGTTGATATACTTTTTACCTCAAAAATAAGGTGACTAGTGTACGTCCATAAGAACCACCGACCAACGCAAGCGCGCACGCACACACGCGCGCACACTGACTGTGCTTGTGCTGCCGTGGCTGCTCTCTGTTGAACCAACAGATGTGGGCGGGGTTTTCCATATAATTCAGCCAATCACGATCACCCACGACCGGTCGGTTGCGTATGCTGGTCTACAGTGGCTGGGAAAAAGAGAAGAAATGTAGCCATCCGCCAACACATGGGATTGTAGCGAAATAAGGGGAGAACTGGTTGAAACAGTGACAGCTGAAGTCTGCGGGACGTGTCCAGAGAGAGAGAGAACTTTAACCATGGTTTCCATCGACCATGTGGCTCACAAAATACTGACGTACTTCCCATATGTTCTTGTTTTGATTGATATTAGGTTTCAAGGTAAGACGTTTGCTAGGTGTACTTTACATTTATAGCTGGTGAATGCTACCACTAACTTGAACTCGGGTTAAAGTTCAGACAACTTTATTACATGGGTAATGTCACTGACAGCATTAGCTTGTGAAATCGCTAATATTATTAGCTGACGTTAAGCTAGCTAGTCACTGGGTCAATTTTATTACTTAAAGCTAGCTGGTTTGAGCCTAAAGAATAAAAGATGATAGATAAAACTGCTTCTTTGATTATGCTTGCTCGTGAACGTCTTCAAGCTTGTAAGAAACCCAGGTACTTGTGAAAGTCTTTACCAATTACTGTGGGGAAAGCTGTTGCCGTTGCTCTTGTTATTGATGTGATTTACATTTTTGGGCAGGTCATATACAGGAATATTTAAATAAAATCTGATTATTGCATTACTTGAATGAGTAAAAATATGCTCAGTGTTGTTTTGTTGCACTATGATTTGTTCTATTTGTTTTTTAAGGAGGGAAATGTGGCAAGGATGGGAGTGTGGACAATCACATGGAGATGGGGAAGAAACTTCTTGCTGCTGGCCAGCTAGCTGATGCCCTCTCTCATTTCCATGCAGCTGTGGGTGAGTGTCAGAGACATGCTAACGACACCAAAAAATGCCTTGGATTTTCCCAAAAGGTTTCTTCTAAAGTGACAGTTTCATTGGCATTTTACAGATATAGATCCCCAAAACTACATGGCATACTACAGAAGAGCTACAGTGTTTTTAGCAATGGGGAAGTCAAAATCAGCATTGCCTGATTTAAGCAGAGTCATTGAACTCAAACCGGACTTCACATCTGTAAGTTGTTGTCTTTACTGTTTGTCTAATGTGTATTTCTTCAGAAATGTTTTTTTAACAGATGTAAATTTAAAATGTACATTTGACAGAAAATAGAATTTCAAAGCAATACTTCGTGTCATACTGCAGACTAACCTTTAAGGCAGAACTCTGTGATAAATCTATGCAAATAATTAGATAAAGCATGCAAACATCTGGCAACATTATCTTTTTATTTCGGCTGCGGGCCCAGGCGTGCTGGGAAATCAGTCGGTTCTGGAAGCTGTGTTGATAACTCTTTATTTTACATGCGAAACAAATTCTTGATGTGTCTCACTCAACAGGCACGGCTTCAGAGAGGAAATCTTCTTCTGAAGCAGGGAAAGCTGGATGAAGCGGAGAGTGACTTCAAGAAGGTGGTAAGTAAAGCAATACCCCCTTTTAAAGCAAAACTATGCTGGGGCAGACACTTGTGAGAGAAACAACAGTTCACCAGGAGGTGTCAGTGTTGATCTATGGCCGTAGTAACGTTGCAGTAGTCTTTTTTTTTTTTTTTTTTTTTTTTTTTTTTTTTTTCTTCAGAATGATAAATATAAGTACAAAGACGTGTATTCATGGTTGTCTATACAGTGTCCTCCTTGTGGTGGATTTCAAGATAACAGATTAAAAAGCACTGTGAAGGGTGTGTTTGAAGAGATAAATGCCACTGAATGAAACTTAATTTTCCTTTACAGAACATAGAACGTGAGCTAGTATTGTAGTAGTAGTATTATAGTATTGTATAACACTTATAACACTACAGTGAGGAACAACAGTGTGAGATTTTTGGATAATGACAGGGTAAATGCACTTTACAAAACACATGGTTCTTCGCAGTGAAACACCAGGGAAGTTGAAAGCCTTAAAAGAACAGGAAAGGGGGGTCATGTATATTTGAGTTTACTTACTAGATGTAAATAATGGGGAACGCTCATTTGAGCATTCTCGCACCATTTTAGAGGCTTGAATTTGTAAATGCATGTCCAATTAGAATCACATACTGCCACCTAAAATCATACAGTAAATGGCCTTGCCATGTCTGTGAATAAGTCTTAGGTTCCAATCGGGCTGTACAATATGAAGAATAATAGGATCAGATGGATGATATTAAAACATCCATCTTTTTCACATTACACTCGTTTTATACATGGATATGGTTTGGTTATGAAAAGTCTGACACGGAGCACAGAACTGGTCCCCAACACAGACACAACAAACCTTTTCTACCGGAGTATAGAAAGAGTTTACGAGAAGCAAAAAAGAGCCCCCAGGTGCTCAAAACAAACCTTACACTTAAAGGTTAGAACAGGCTTTTCCCTGCAGTGTGCCATGTAATAAAGACAAGTCAAAGTCACAACACTCGACTGCAGGTACACGACACCCAGCTATAAACACTTCACACAAGTCGAGTTGCCTGAGATTCACAGAATTTACAGAAAATGCACTATTTTGCGATTATATATCATTATCGGGATGAGAAATGTCTTTGGATAAGAGATTTTGGTCATATCGCACAGCCCTAAGTTCCAGGGACTTGGATGAACAGTTCACATGGTGTCACTTTGACCTTAAAGTATGCAGGTCATAGGCTCGTTTTTGGTCACCTGTCCACACTTCCCTGAAACCACCACCAGCAAGCTCTGAACTTCAAGTTGAAGCTTAATGATTAGTCCCATAATCATTCTTATGTTCTTATGTATGCTACACTGAATGATCACAGCCTTGGAATACTTTTAATAGTCTATTTCTGGAATTGCCTAAAGTATGGAAAAGTATTTAATTTTAAGCTGAGATTCATCCTCCATCAAGAGTGCAAAGAGTTCTTTTGCCTCCAGGGGGAAAGATTACATCTGAGCTTCTGCAGTCTATTTTTTTATTTTTTGTGGACTTCGTTTTGCTGGTATACTGTTGAGGGAACGGGTCAGAGGTGCAGGCTGTTCTGCTGCTTCAGCAGTCCACAACATTGGCCTGGTGTAATGCGTCACATTTATGCTCTTCCCTTAGCTGAGCTAGCAGGAACCATTTAAAGAGTAGATAGGTCTATTTGTAAGAGTTGTGCCATTAGCTGAGATGGCTCTTGTGAGTATGATGACCTCTGCAACGAGATTCATTATAACGTTATCTGTGCAGGGACTGGCAAGCACTGCAGTGATAAGTAATATTTTCGGGAGGCAGAAGATGGCACAGAAATCTCAAATTGGAATACATCTATGAGAGATGGAATCACATTTTCTTTAGCTACATTAGTACTTAGCGTAATGCCTTGAAATCTTCTAGCTGAAGTCCAACCCCAGCGACAAAGAAGAGAAGGAGGCCCAGAGCCAGCTGACAAAATCAGATGAAATTCAGCGCCTGGTTGCTCAGTCACGCCGGAGCTTCGACGACAAGGATTATGTGACAGCTGCTGCACAGCTTGACACCGTCATCGAGGTGAGAGACATTCCTTGCCAGTATTGACTGATTTTCCCACAAGCATAGGATTTTCTGCATTATCATCGATACAGAGAGTACAGAGCATTTGCGTATCACCTGAAGTCTGTAAGCGTTATTGTCCGACTGTTGCAGACGTGCATTTGGGATGTGACCTCTCGTGAGATGCGAGCAGAGTGTTTCATTCAGATGGGAGAGATGGGGAAAGCTATCAGCGACCTTAAAGCTGCATCCAAGTTAAAGAATGACAATACCCAGGCTTTCTACAAGCTGAGCACCATCTACTATAATCTTGGAGACCATGAGATGTCCCTCAGGTAAGGACTCGCAGACTGTTTGCTTTCAAGAAGCTCCCTGCTGCTGTTTACACTGTGGCAATGCCACAATAAGGCAGCATGTCACTATGGTTGATACTCTACTAATCACAAAGCTTTTATTCTAAATTAAAAAAAAATAGCAGGAACATTTCTGATAATGATTTAATCTTAGTTATTTTTTCTTAAAAAATATATTGGATTTACACTTCATCAGAGTGCAGTATAGTGGGTAGCTCATTCATAGACTGTGCCTCATAAGAATAAAAAAAAAAAAAAACAAAAAAAAAAAAACAAAAAGGTAAACAGGAGTTTAAATTTTGCTATTATCTTAAAAGGGTTGTCTTTTTGTACAGCCATGCTCTTTTGCCCACTCTCTGGAAGTCTAATTTTCACCACTTTCAGTAATATGCATGAGTGAAGTGTGCTAGATTTCCTCCTCTGTGTCAGAAAAGGCAACACTTTAGCTTGAATGTAAGTTTTGAGGAGGAAATGGAGTCAAGAGGCCAAAATAGCTGAGTAGTACTGCAACGGTTCATGTGGCCCAAAAAAAACCCCCCAGAACTTGTGCTTATTTAAGGTGCTGTGAGTGGGCGCACAGTGAAGGCTCTAATGTTTAAGTCGACTGTCTGCAGAAGTTTGCATTCAGTGGTAAAATTGCAAAACAAGAAATGAACCAAACATAGTGGTACAGAGAGCAGCGTATGGCTTCACAAAGGCATAGCCTTCATGGATTTCAAAACACAACTGAAATTAATATTGGAAATTTTTGTGTAGATACTTTTATATTTTATAAAATGGCATCTTTCTATTCTGATGAATGTCATGACGAATGCATTTCCACCCTCAACATTACAAATGCGTGTATGATGATGATGTGGACTGCTGTTTCAGTGACTGGCCTTCTCATTGCTATTATTATTATCATCATTAGAAAGACTGTAGCCATAAATGACATAAGTAAGTTACTAACAGTGTAGGGACTAATGCGCTATTAAGTAACGCGTTACAGTTACTACGTTATTTTTGTGTGGTAACGAGCACAGTAACTAGTTATTATGCGAAAGCCAGGAACACGTTAGTCGTTACTGGGATTTAGATAGGGTCGTCATTGGTTACGCAGATTCAGTAACATTAGCAAGTGGTGGAGGACAGCAGGTGGATGAGGGAAAGGGGAGGCAAAAGGAGAGACCCGAAGTGGCCGCCAGTCCGAGTGTCAGGTGAACTGAACTTCAGGTAAGAAGTTATGACCTGCAGTCTATCTGGGTCAGATATAAACCAAGTTTAGGTGGAGTTTATTTTCGTTATGCTGACTTTTCCGTACTGCGTACTAGCTAGCATGACGGAGTTTCTATACAGCTGGGTGGGTGCTATGATGTTACTGAAGTTGAACTTTATTTTGTTCATAAGGTTAATTATTAGAGTTGCCAACCGTCCCCTAAAAAAAACGGAATCGTCTCGTATTCAGAGAAAATATTACGCGTTTCGTATTGAGGTGAAAAGGAACACAGTTTGTCCCGGACTTATGCTACAATGAAAAAGACACAAAGCTGGATTTATTCTGTGTCTTTGCTGCACAGCTGCCTCTTCTCTCATTCTCCCCCCTCCCTCAGCTGATCGGCTTTTCTCTCTTGTTTGTTTATCGCCCACTTCACGCCAGAAAGAGGAAACCGCCGGATGTCGCGCTAAACAACAGCAGCACGTTTAAGCTTGATCCGCTGTTGTTAGAATTTATTTAAAATTAATTTCTAGTATCAGCTGATGTTTGCTGGAGCCACAGCTGTAAAGCAACACATTAAAAAGAGAATTCTGAGTAAAACCAAAGTTACTTTCCCTAGTAACTAGTTACTTTGAAAGTAACGAGTAACTTGAAGTAACTGAGTTACTTTTGATAGAAGTAACTAAGTTACTAATTTAAAGTAACTTGCCCAACACTGGTTACTAATGATCATGCATTTGTACATTAGGGTTTATTTACTGTAAATCTGGTGTGTTATTGTCATTCTGTTCATGTCGTCACCATTGAAAGTTAGCCTTTTCAGCCTCACCTTTCCTCTGTCCTATGATCTCCAGTGAGGTGCGTGAGTGCTTGAAGTTGGATCCTGATCACAAGCAGTGTTACAGCCATTACAAGCAAGTGAAGAAGCTCAACAAACAGATCCAAGCTGCTGAGGAATACATCCAAGAACAAAGGTGTGTTTGTATGTTCATGAAAACATTTTTATGAGCACGAGTTTAAATTGAATCCTCAGGAATAATGTCGTTTTGGTCCACCTTTAGAGTGCTGGTTTAAGTGGTAAGAGTAAAGTGGTACGGCTAACAGCATATCAGTGAGTGTCCTCACAAAGATAGAAATGTGTCAGGAAAGTCTTCATCTCTGTAAATATAAAATAATATCCCATCTGAATACCGGGGATTGCATCAGCTGTACAATGACGGCTCTCTTATCCTCAGGCTCCCCCACTTCTCTGGTTTTACAAAGAGGCGTGCAAATCCCATCTTAACGTGAATGGATGTCACATCATGTTTGACATATATAAGGTTTCATATTTACAAGACTTAAAAGAGAAATTAACGATGGTGTGGTGTTTGTGGGTGCAGTGATCCATGTTGCAATCCCCTGTTTTGCCAGCGTCACATAATCGCCTCCCGCTTCCTTTAGGTATGAAGACGCAGTGAGCAAGTACGAGGCGGTGATAACCACCGAGCCCAATGTGCAACATTTCTTGCTTCTTGCCAAGGAGCGAATCTGCCATGCGCTAACACAGGTAAGCCCCTTTACTGCTGCAAAAGGATGTGTTAGGCCGCTGTGCTTCTATTAAAGGATCTATCCAAGCTTCGTTTTTTCTTTGTTATGACCAGGCCCAGCAGGCTAGCAGAGCAATCTCAGTCTGTAGTGAAGTCCTAAAGTCCAATCCTGCAAATGTTAATGTGCTGAAGGACAGAGCTGAGGCCTATCTCCAAGATGAACAGTATGAGGAAGGTAAGCCCGACATATGTAGCTGCATCAAGGTCCTTCAAGATCGAGGGTGGGTAACATTTTGTCTGCTGGCTGGACTGACTTGGGAACAATAAGCAAACAGGAACACATCAGCTGAATAGAATCCCTGCATCAGTGAATAAAAACAAAATGGTACAAATATATATGCACTTTATAAAGTCATAGATTATAATTGTTACTCACTTGCACTTCACCAAATGAAGAAATTCTAGATTAATATTTACCATTTATATTCATATGTAACGTTTCCCATGCATTGACGTCACAATAGTTGGCTATAGTTTTAGACTTTCATTTTCCAAAGTCTGATACAAAAAGAAATTGATTTATTAGTGGCCAGTTCCCTTGCTCTTGTTTTGAAAGTTCAGTTCCTGCTAACCGGATAGCATAAGGAGGTCTCACCACTCAGCAAGCACCTTGGTAATGCTTGTGCACGGTTACTCGCACACTTGAGCCACATTCTCTTTATCTCAGAAATCGGAGGTCATCGGAAAAAGAAGTGTTTTGTCGGATACCTGAAAAGTTGAACACAATGCTTGTTTATTGGTGCTTAAAAACGCTGCAGTGTTATTAGCTCTCTCTATGGATTGTTTAGAGAGTCATAAATGCACAACAGCAGCAGCGTAGATTACAAGTAGCCGTTTAGTGCTGCTGATGTCTTTGTAGCACTAGTTGCCTTGTGGGTTCTCCTCAGTAAGCAGAGAGAGGAGAAACTTGAATTGCTCACATACACACAGTTCGTTATTGTAATTAGTACAGGGGGGGAAAATGCTTGCTTTGCTGAGTTGCCCTACTTCAGAGCGCCGTCTGCCTCTCGTACTCGGCCACTGTGCAGCCGCTTGCTGTGCTCCACGGCGCACACTCTCCTCTGACCCCACTCCTCCTATACAGGGAGAGAGGTTAATTAGCAGATGCATGCAGGTGTACCACTCTCTCCCAGCTGGCACTGCTCCCTAAACACTTCTTCCTACAGCTGATCCAGCAAAACAAACCCCACCGCCACAGTCTTGCATTGCAAAGTCAGGGTCTGTGTTGCTGATCCAACTTTCCTAATGGGAAATCCAACTTTAGGGGGCATTCCAGCTAAAGGTTTCCCACTCAAAATGGAGCGTGGCATTATTTTGAAGCTTGTGTGCAGATGGCCTGTTTGTCTTCAGTTCAGTTTGGGTGTTTGTTTTATGTCTGTCCTGCTTTTGAGCGCACTCAGCAATGTTTGGATGGAATTTCTTTACATTTGGCAAAAACAATCACTCAAAGATTAAGTCATCAGAATCTAGAGGTTAAAGGTCAGGGATACTATGACTTCACAAAATGCCTTTTTTGGCAATGCCTCACACAGACTATCATAAGACTGTCACGTTAATCTACAAGAATAACATGGTGAACTGTAAACTGGACAGAAGTCAGCTTCACTGAGTCTCGACAGACATGTGTGCAAACTGCAACTTTACATCTGCAAAGTGGTAATTACAGATCAGCTTCACAAAAGCTGTTACACTTCCAATCTTGGAGCCTGCAGCGCTGTAGATGCTGAAATTCAATTGAAGACCTGGGTGATCGTGGCTCAAAGAGTTGGCAGTTTGTCTTGTAATCGGAAGGTTGCCGGTTCGAGCCCCAGCTCGGACAGTCTCGGTCGTTGTGTCCTTGGGCAAGACACTTCACCCACCGCCTACTGGTGATGGCCAGAGGGGCCGATGGCGCGATATGGCAGCCTCGCTTCTGTCAGTCTGCCCCAGGGCAGCTGTGGCTACAACTGTAGCTGCCTCCACCAGTGTGTGAGAGTGAATGAATAGTGGAATTGTACAGCGCTTTGAGGGCCCCGAAAAGCACTATATAAATGCAATCCATTATTATTATTACTGCCAACACTCCTTTTATGGAGGCGTTCACATTCGTTGCGGATCAGTTAATCGCGTGCATTTGATTATCAGCTCCTGACTGCTGTTTAACCTGTGAGTTTGTCTGAAAGCAGCACAGGTGTGCTTTTTGCACTTGACTGTAATTACCCAAACTCTTGTGCACTACCTGTAACTGTTTGTTACAGGTAGTGCTAACCCCGTGTTTGCCTACTGGTGGTGGTCAGAGGGCCCGGTGGCGCCAGTGTCCGGCAGCCTCGCCTCTGTCAGTGCGCCCCAGGGCAGCTGTGGCTACAATGTAGCTTGCCATCACCAGTGTGTGAATGTGTGTGTGAATGGGTGAATGACTGAATGTAGTGTGAAGCGCTTTGGGGTCCTTAGGGACTAGAAAAGCGCTATACAAATGCAGGCCATTTACCATTTACCATAACTGTTGTCATGCTAGGAGCCCAACACAAGGGGTCCTTGTAACACAACACAGTATGCAGAGTGAAACAAAGTTAGGCGTCAGTGAAACCTCTTTTAAGCAGCTTCCTTCAGATCTCATAACTGTACATAGAAACGTATGTAGAGTACATCCTGCAAATTAATTTTTGCATGTAAACCAAAAATATTGTTTTTCAGACAGAAGAGAGATTCTAACATCTAATTACCTTCTGCCTCATTCAATACAATCTGTCTGTTAATTACCAAATGCCTTCTATTTTTGAATTTAGATAAGCACAGTGCAGGTTACATGTGTGGCTAAATATAAGAATCTTCATTTTGAATTTGGTTGAAGCATACAGCTAACAGATCTCAAGCCAGAGAAGACAAACGTCACCAACCCTGAGAGCACTTTATTACATACAGCATGATTAGAATTAAATGTGGAGCCGAGTGTTGGAGGTAAATATAACCTGCGAGATGTAGACCTGCCCAGCACTGCTGGCAGAGCAAGTGTGCAAAATTACTTGTTTTTCAAACATGAAGCTTCAATGGTAGTGGCAGAAAGTGCACGCACACACACACACACACTCAGCTCTTACTATCCTTAACGCTTTACTGACAGAAGGTGGGATTAGGCTGAAACAACGGTCTCCCCATCTCTTGTCAAATTGCAGAAATGATGGCAGATGGTGAAATCTGCAGGAATAGTCTCCCACTAATCATTTTACCTGTCACCTGATGTTCAGCTACTGCTGTGCAACAGACCAGTGCATATTTTTATCAAAATTCCTGCCTACACTATGTGTATCTGTCAATTAAATTTAAAATGTAATGAAAACCATCACACCCATCTCAACATGTTTTTATACAGACGGATATTGTAATAGCCAAACCTTTGGTGCTGTAGGACTCGAGCTGGGTAGTGTTAGCTTGAAGGTATATTAAATAATGACAAACAGTGTAACCAGTGACTATATTCAGCAGCACAAATGTACAGACACATTTTGAATGTTTGGACAATCATTAGGGGACTTAAAGCAATACTTGAAGCAGATGATATAATTTTGAAACATATTGGCTTTATGAGTACACGATTAGTTGAGACGATGCAAATTTCTTGGTCTCTGCAGCATTTGAAGATCAAATGATTCATGTACTGGGCTGTGGTGCAGCCCCTCTGTTTAAATTCTATGAGATTGGCTATTTTAGCTCCTCTCCATCTAAGGTAAATTTTTTTTTTCTAAATCTGATTGGCTTACCTTTACAAACAGAAGGTTTGAACAGCAGGTGGGTGAAACTGCTCACAGCTAGAGCCCTGTGTCTGAGCTCCTGTGTGCTTCTGTGTTCATTGTGGCAAGTGATAAAAATACCAAATTGGCACAGACAGTTGAAGAAACATCAGGAGCACTTTGCTGTTGGAGAGCAAAATGTTGCAACTCTCGCTTTAGTAGATTTCTAGTGATGGAGAACGATGCATTTGCAAAATCGCTGGGTAAATTGTGTTTCTACTCTGCAGTATTAAATATTAGTTGTATCTCAGCTTTAAACTCAGATGTCAGAAACAAAGGTCAACATATGCATAAAGAAAATGTTAGCTACAAAAAAAATAAAGATAAATTAAACCTCTGTGCTTAAATTAGACTGTATAACCGGCAACACCCATATTGATATTATTATTGAAGGCTTGCATCTACTAAGCCTTTATTTCAACTCTTACAATAAAACACACCCATGTATCCATCCAATTAAACCCACAGTAACTGCTGCCATCAGTCCAGGCAGGTCAGCCTGACAGTAATAATATTCTTCTCAAAGATCCCAGCATCACCCCAGCAGGTGATGCTGGCTGGACTAAGTCTGTGTGTGTTGTAATCACCATGGCATAAACACATCAGCAGGTAGTGAAGCCAGACCTTGTGTGGGATTTTTACCTGTTAAAAAACACGGGTGTTAATTCACCACAGAGGGTAAACAAGCCTCAAAGCAACCAAACGTGTGCACACAAACAGCCTTAATATGAAAGTTTATTCAAGGACACTAGTGACGTAATATCACAAAGTGGATATTTGTGGATCCCGTGCTTCACTACTGATAACAATCATTTGTTACGTTTCTTTAAGCGTCTGCTGTGAATTTAAGCTATTTTAATTTAATTGCCACTACCATGGTTCTTCGGTTTCAGATACACGGCAACCATTGCTCTGACAGCTGGATAGTTTCTGAAATTTTAATTGCCATACCTTGTGTAGGTATTTTTATTTATTTAAAAATGTGTCTGTACTAAAGGAATCAATTCTCCAGCAAGTAAGGTGTGTTTAAATCGGCGCAGGTGATGCCGCTCTTCACCGTTCAGAGAGTAATGCTTTTTCTCTGAGAAGTCTATTCTCATTTGTAGAGGTCGATACTGATTTTTACAGAAATTTGTGACAATATAGCATCGACAGCTTGAGCAGGAGACATCATAGATTCGAAGCAGTTTCAGTTTTAGCTATATAGTGGTAAAGTACAACAACAGTCAGCTCAATGCACTTTACATTGTAAGGTAAAACCCGACAATAATAAAGAGAAAACCCCAGCAATCAAACAACACCCTATGAGCACCCACTTGGCGACAGCAGGAAGAAGAAAAAAAAAAAGTAATGTAAAGTAATGTACAAAATTTTCTTATATTAAGAAACCCCCAAAATCGGGCTCAGGGAGGGAACGCTGTCTGCCACGACTGGCTGGGGGTGATGAGAAGAAGACAGGATAAAAGACATGGACGATTAAATGGAGAGTGGTGTATAAACACCATATAGTGAGTGAAGAAGAAAAACTCACTGCATCATGGGAAGCCCCCAGAATCCAAATGATCCAAAATCATCTGCATATTAACCCATAGCCACAAAGTTTCTTGTATTTGAATGAATGAACTCTTACATAAGGGCAGGGGAGGAGCAGGAAGCTGGATATACTGTAGATTGGTGTTAGAGCAGTTACATCAAAGATGTGTTTTTTCAGTTAAGGTATTGTTTACATCACATTATTAGTTTTCAGTGAATAAATAATACTAATTTCATTGTACTCCTTTTTTTTGTCCTCTTCAGCTGTTAAAGATTACGAGACTGCTGCAAAACACAGCGAGGGGGACCGTCACATCAAAGAAGGTCTGGAAAGAGCACAGCGGCTACTCAAACAGTCTCAGAAGAGGGATTATTATAAGATCCTTGGAGTGAAGAGGTGGGAATCGGTCAATGGATTTGGGAATTTTTGCAGATCAAGTTCAGCAAGAAAATGTAACACATTATTGCCAATCAGTTGGTGGAGAATTTAAACTTAAAAAGTAGTTTTCTTATGAAAGACTGCTGGTTTGCTTTTAGGTTGCTTTTTTTATCAGGCCAAAACATCACTGCTCTTGAATATTTCATCATTGATGCCTTTTGAACATTTTTGAGTTTAAAAGGTCTACTGATAATCTGAGATGGAATACAAATTTACAGCCACGGAGGCATTTGTATTACACTGGGGCTAGAAAACTAACTCTGACACTTGGATGAGTATTTTTAGGTCTGGCTTAGGTCAAAATGAGAAAAGAAAAGCTGTTCTTATCTTTGACAAATGTGCTGATAATGCTGTCGCCGTGGTCACAGAACTGCCCAGAAAAAGGAGATTATCAGAGCCTACAGGAAACTGGCACAACAGTGGCACCCGGACAACTTCCAGGATCCGGAGGAAAAGAAGAAGGCAGAGAAGAAGTTCATAGACATCGCTCAGGCTAAGGAGGTTCTCACTGATCCAGGTAGAGAGAGTGTGTGTGTGTGTGTGTGTGTGGGTGGAAAGTTGTTAATGCAAGCCTAAATCACTTCAAGAGTTGCTGTACCATTACCCTTTAGATTGTTCTCTACAGCTCTAACACTAATGGTTTTAGAAAAAGAGACACTGATTTCTAATTCAAGTGTGTGACAAGAATCTTCACGTTTTCCTAGAGATGAGAACCAAGTTTGACCACGGAGAAGACCCCATGGATCCAGAGAGCCAGCAGGGGCACCATCATCATCACTTCCACGGCTTTCAGGGTTTCAATCCGTTTGGCTCCGGGCCCTTTAACTTCAAATTCAACTTCAACTGAGGCGGCTTACTCTTCAGCACAGCTGGAGTGAATATTTGTACTTTCCTCCCTATTTAAAAGGGAGATCACTGGCATAAAAAGACTGTTCACAAGTATCATAAAAATGTGGAGCATAAGGTGACTTGATTCAGTGAGTCTAATTAATTAAAAATGCATCTTTGCTGTGGGAATCAAAACTTTGGGGGAAAAGGTCTCCTACTCTGCTAACAAATATCAGACTTGAAGCGGCTTTTATCTATCAGATCTTACTCTTGTATCCTCTCCACAAATTGTACAATCACTTCACATCCATTCGTAGGAATGTATTTGTACAGAGGTACAGTATTATTTTTGTATGAATGGAGGGTTTTTTGAACTGTAAATAAAGAGCTATTTATGTACATTAAATTGAATCGAGAGCATTTTTTAACCGACATCGACAGAGACTAAAGGGTAATAATTGTGACTCCTTAAATTCACGCTGAAAGTGTATATATTGAAGAACAGACCAAGAAAATCTCCTCAAATACATCTTTTGGACCATGAATCATTAACTGACCTCAGTGGTGAGCACAACTCGCAAACAATTTTTGCAATGACATTTTGTAGCAAAGGTTTATTCTTGATCCACCAAACAGTAATATAAACAGTTCAGTTTGACACAGCACAGTGAAAGATGGGTGCCCTGAGAGCAGCCTTCCTGCGCCCGTTTTCTTTAATGTTCACTTTTAAGACATAAATCTGCCGTTTGCTTCAGTCCAGCAGCAACACTGATCTTGGGACAGTTGATTCCTGAGACAAAACTGGTTCATTGTGGAATTGAAACAAAAAACCAAGAAAAACTGTAGAAGTACAGTGAAGTTGAAGACTCATAACATGTAAACATCTTGTAATAACTTAAAATCCCCTACCATCCATTAACCGTGACCTTAAGTGTGCAAATGAGGAGTTTTTCATCCGTAATATTAAAGTCTCGCCTGAGGGATGTACCACAAAGCAAGATGAATGGGCTAAAAGAATGATGGCACTAAAGACGGGAGATTTCAATGTCACCAAGGTGGCTCTCTAGTTACAATGAACTCCTTACCTGCTCACAGTTTTGACAGTTCTGAATGACGGGCTGCTGTAAAGAATGACATAGACGCTCCGCTGTGGGATTACTGTGTTATATATAAACCCACAGAGATGCACATTAATACAGTAGCAGTAAACCGGCAGAATCCACATACAGTCAACTGATGATGCGCAAAATGCATAAATATCCTTACAATTGGTTCTGATTTGCTGCAAAGTCAGTTTTATACTGTTGGTATTGCAGTTATTTGATTATTGGTTGACTATTTATCACAGCGAAAGCTCAGTCAATAACAGTAATGTAGGTTTTAACAAAAAGTCAAAATGATAATCACCTCCATTCCACAGTGGTGGTAGCCATGTAGTTACTTCAGTGGGTACTTAAGTAGTACTTGAATATGTGTATATGATATATAAATCAGAAAAATCAAACAGAAATAAAGACATCTTTTAAAACTGGTGTATAAAAAAAAAGTTTCCAGGCTTTTGAGTCAATATTACAAATGTAACCTATTTTCAATTTAATAACTATTTTACTGGCTGAGGAAGTATTTATTTACCTTTACTGAAGAGTAGCAGTGCTCTGCTTTCAAAATCATGAAAGAACACGACTACCAGAAATTTACCAGAAATAAACTGCATACTGATTATGCAGGATGGCCCTTTTCAGAATTCTATACATCCTATTAACTGATTAATGTTTACATCAGTTTAATGGTGCAGCTGGAGATAAAGATTACTGTAATGACTTTATTTAATTGCAGGCTACCTTAATTCATTCAATAAAAGATAATTTATTGATTTATTTGCAAATTAATGTGTACTCAAGCTTGAAAATGCAGAGAAGAGTATTTGCAGTAGAAGTAAAAAGCAGCCTTTGGAGAACACCCCGATCTTGGCTGAAGTGAGTTGGTCCATTTTCTTAAGTGTGGGCCCAGGCCTGAAGCCTAAGTTAAAGGGCCTGGGCTAACAAATAACATTTACAACCACTGTTATCACACTCTGATTATATCTGATTCAGGCTTTAGCTTTTATGGTGAGCTAATGCAAAGAAAAAGCCTTGCGATGTTAAACTTGCTTCACAGTACACCCCTCCTGGCTGCTGAACTAAAGTCATATGTTACACCACACCTTTTTTTTTTTCCTGCCTGGCTCTCAGTTGTCTCACAGCGTGTGCACGGGACACGAAGACGGCAGCAGTTGTACTGCTCTGCTTTTACATTTATTTTTAAGCTAAATGTTTTTCTTCACCTCTCCAGGTCGAATGCGGGCTTTTACTCAAACACTGAGATATAACTTAAGAAACAAGTTAATACTTTACCATCTAACAAGGCAATACTTTTTCATCACATGGTTAAAAAAGAATTTTTGGAGTCGAGAGAAAACATCAAAAGAACAATTAGTGATTTTAAACAACTTTTTAGAGTTTCTTTTTTTGACGTTACACGTTTCCTTAAATCATAGAAAAGAAAAAAAAACAATGGTTTGCACCATAGAGGTGAATGCATGGCTACACCTGAGGGGACAGAACTGATGACAGAGTTACATGTGCTTGGGACAAAGACTACACCTTCACCCACCTACGATCGATGGCGCAGTCTTTGAAATACAAGAGCAGCATAGTTTGTATACTGATATTCGATGTTTGCTACGGTTCAAAAATGTATTTTATCCCCCAAAATAATGTAAAAATAACGCCAATAGCTGAAGATACACCCCCTGTCTTTGGACAAGCAGCTGACCAAGATAAAATTTGTAATTTAAAGCCTGGGCAGATAACCTTTCTGGTATCCAGAAAATCCTTTCAGTGTGTTGTCATTTCTGTGGTCTGAGAGGGAACTGGACTGGAAAATCTAGGCAGGGACAAAAGCCTATGGCCAATTACAGGTCTTTTTGGGCCAGGTAATAAAAGTAATATAATATAATGAAGGATAATTCTTCCTTCAGAACATGCTGTACATCATTGGGTGGCAAAAATAGGAGAGGGGACTGCTGCAGGAGAAACGTTGTTTCCTAAATGTCTGCCGAGGGGAGCTTTACATTTCAGGTGTGTAGATTCAAAGACGTTTAACACTTTTTTATGTAACAACTTGAAAAGCAATTTTTAAAAACTTTCATTTGACAATTCAGTCCTAATGTTTTCATAATTATAAATTAAGAAGATGTAAAAGTAGCTTTTAAAATTTTCAAAGAAAGGTTAAATTACATTTGTAGAAATGTGCCTTTGCTAATTGAATTCTTTGCTCACATTATCAGTGCAATAAATGCCCACTGTTTGTCCTTCAACACATACCTAATAAAGCCCCTTACTGGCCTCACGCTTTTACTCTCTGTTTTAGCTTCATTTTTCAGGAACCACTTACTTAACAAGATATGTCTGTAGTGCTCAGCACACCACGAGTTCACAGCTGGCAGTTAACAATTACACCACGTGTTGATTCTCTAAGATGTACCGAGTGCAGAAGCAGGTATGGCGTCTGAAAATATCACATCCTCCTCCAGCTGGAGATGTAACACTCCATGGCTATGTTTAGATGGAACTGTCTGTCTTCAAGCTTCACAGGTGGCCTGTGTGCAAAAGGTGCCTGCCTCCTTCCTCTTCAGCGTGGTGCTGGCAGATACTAAAGTTCATCACGGTGGTTGTCTGCTGTGCAGAGTGTGGAGGGGAGAAAGTTGGAAAGAAATGCAGAGAATGATCACAGTGGTAAGAGAAGGGGTAAGAATAACCATGCAGAAGAACAGAAAGACTTTGTAGCCCTATAAATATATCATTAGTAACCTTTTTTATGTTGTGAGGCAGCAGGAATCTGTTTTTGTGTTGTTGTGTCTTCCTGTTCCTGGACCCGTCTCAGCAGCTCTTTGATCTCCCTGTCATATTCAACCCACTCGGGCACAATCCTCGCTGCAGCCACCAGCTTGGGTTCCTTAGTCATTGGGTTATTGCACTAAACGAGAAAAGCAGATAAAAACACATCAGTCATGCCGCCAGTGATGCTCTCTCCCAACGAGTCAGATCGTCATTCTCAGCGCTGTCTGTGACAGGCATTTAAACCTAATTTGATTTCCAATTCGGTTAAAAGGACATTAGGCTATGTCTTGTGTCTGAATTACCAAGTGGTGACCTATACTACAATGAAACAATACTTCCTATTCCAGTCTACTGGACCCTGTCCAGTAATTCTCTAAATTAGTTTAGGACGCTGCAGGATTGCTCCTCGGCTGCTTCCTAAATACCAATGCCTCATGGACAATTGTGGCAGCGAGGATGCTCTTGCATTTTAGAGCTGTAGCAGCTGCAGCACGCTATCACAACAAATAAAGCAGATAATAAGGCGTATAATGTAGCACAGAGATATTTTTCAGTTAACCCAAAAAGAACTTAAAGAAGACACTTGTGGATTTTACAATCTCAATAAAAGGAACAATTTCATTTGGAGCTGAATTATTCAGCAAAGACCGTGTGTCCCGCTTAGCCTCCCACATTATTATTTAGTATTACGCAGTCAAATCTAATTGCTGTGCGACTCACCAGGTCTATAGTCTTAGCAGTGGTTTTAGAGGTATCATCACACCATGTCTCACACCACAGCCACTCCTGAGGAAGAGACTTGATGGCTACCTGGTGAATCATGTTGTTAGGAAGGTCCTACAAATATCACAAAACGAATTAAGTCTTGAAAGAGCAAACTCTGCAACACGTAATCCAACAGCACTATGCCTGAGTTATATACCTGGTCCAGGTTAGACAGACTGTTTGGGTCTTGGCTCAAGGCTTGGTACTGGCCTCGTAATCTGTCCCCGGCTGCAATTTTACGGAACTTCTTCAAATCGACTACATATAAGGCGCTGGAAGAAATATGAGCGGAGAGAGAGAGAGGAGACATGGAAAGCAGGTGTTAGAAATCCATTTCCTGAAAGGGGAAATCCCACCGGAATGAAAAAAAAAAAAAGTAAATGAAGATAAATACCCCAGCCGCATTCACATTATTGTACCTGACACACTATATTAATAAACCCAGAGGTGCAGAATATGTAGTTTCACTTAACACTTATTAGATTTAAGTCTCCCAGAGGATATTCAATGCCTCGTGTTTTTCCTGGTCTCACTGATCATCTCTCATCTTTGATGCTTTTGTCCTGCTCTTTGGAGCGTAGCACCATGCTGGTATCCAATCAAGTCGCTGTGGTTTTCTGACTTTTCTTGTTCCGACACTATCAGTCGGTGGTGAAGTGAAACGTTCTGCTCTCTGTTCATCCACTGGCTGCCTCGCTGTCTGATTAGCCATCACACTGACAGAAGGAGAATTCAATACCACAAGCCTAGCAAGGAGCAGAACATTGTATTCATGACAGTGATTTATGATTTTATATGTGCCATGACTGTATACAAAAATAAAGCACTTAACTCTAAGCCCACCTATGTAAACGGCTTCTCACTAGAAGTTAAATGTTCAGTTCTGAGGTGTATGACACCATATTAATCCATTGCATTATTTATTTAGCAAAAACACTAAGCCAATTGTGGAAACAGTGTGCATAGGAATTAACAAAATGCAGTGGAGGAAAAGACATCATCAGTGATCTTAGAGAAGCAATTGTTGCTGTCCATCAATCTGGGAAGGGTTATAAGGCCATTATCAAACAATTTTAAAGTCCATCATTTTACAGTGAGAGACATTCGCAAGTGGCAAACATTCAGGGCAGTTGCTGATTTTCTCAGCAAAATGTAAAACATCAGAGATCAAATGATTAGTAGAAGTTTACCTGATGTGGTACTTCCTGTGTCCCAGATGTGACGCCCAATATCCAGTTTTCCAGAAACGATACCCTTCCATCTCTCTGCGGCTATCACAAAATGGTGTGTAGCCATAAGGAGCACCCTCCAAGTCTAAATCCCTCAACTCTTTCAAATCAGCTCGAACTATCTGCAACACGCAGCAAAGACAGACTTTGGTAAGCAGCCAAAGAACAGATGACACTTCAAAAAGTCTTGCTTTCAGTTGCACACTTCCAATATAGCGGTTTCCTACGTCATTTCTGTTTGATCTTTACCTGGTCGGCATCCACAAAGATGATCTTGTCCACAGCTAAAGGGAATAGAACATCCAGGAAGAGGATCTTATATCCCCAGATAATCCTCTGCTTCTCAGTCTGCTGGTGGAGCCAACGGGGCCACTTGTACTGCACTAACTCATACTGAAAGCCGTATGACTCTGCCATGTGAGAGATGGTGTCCTGACCACAGCAAAAATGAAGTCCAGAGGTCAAATTAATGAAATACAAAAGCTGGGTTTGCCTAGCGAAATATTTATGTGATGTAGTAAAGATTTACTTTGAAAGAAGGAGATAGGTAATTCTTGAGAAACCAGAATTTGACAGGTGTTTGTGTATGCCGAAGCACAGACAGCATCATTATTCTGAATTGGAGACAGAATGGGAAAAGGTTAAGTTTGAGGATCAGGGATAAGAGGAACACAATGTGTAGCGCTTGAAAAGGAAGTGCGTGTTTGGAAAGTAAAACTGACCCACCTCAGAAAACGCTCATACAGATGGCCCGAGGCCACAGAAAAAATGTTCAGAACGTCGTCTTTTTTCTTCTCTCCGTCATCCTTCTTTGAGCCACCACCTGTGATGCTGTAAATGAGACCATGATACACGAGTCAGTTGTGTTTGGATTGGATGCGTGTTTTTCATAGAGTGACAATAAATCAAAACTAAGCCAACAGCCACCATGCTTTTGTACTGCCAGAGGTAACAGCAGCTGTAACAGCCATCAGAAAACACTTTCAAACAAACCATGCAACGCGATGCAACACGCCGAGATGATTTATTCAAATAAAATGATAATAATGGGGATGGAAATGCTGTGGAAATCAACACATTTGATATGATTTTCAGCTCCTGCTGGCTCCCAACGAGAGGGCTGAAATAAAGTTTTAGAACAGACCCAGCAAACATTATTCAGCTCTTCATGTTTCCATCCCCACAACATTAACAGAGTCCATGATACAAAGTGAACGATTCATTTGAAAAGCAAATCACTTAAGATTTATGCATAGATGACCTGCTTTAAATGAGAGCATCGTGTCATAGGATTGATGACTTTGGCAGGGATGACACAAATACTTCTGGCACCATTTTTATGATTCAAGCTGTAAAGTGTAAGTGCACTATTACAATTCACTGGTGCAATTTTGACACAGTGTGGCGTTTGAGACACTTCAAAAGAAAATGGGTTG
The DNA here is from genome assembly GCF_057382185.1 of Mchenga conophoros. Classification (NCBI taxonomy): domain Eukaryota; kingdom Metazoa; phylum Chordata; class Actinopteri; order Cichliformes; family Cichlidae; genus Mchenga; species Mchenga conophoros. Next base: position 22,019,618 of record NC_140541.1, read on the forward strand.
TAATGCAAAAATGAATTATCATACATTATAGTTAATTGTGTTAGGGCTTGGATAAAAATCAAGCCAATCACATCAGTGTCCATTATCTCCTTTAAAAGCAACAGTCTTCTTCATGTGGAAAGTCTGTGGCAGCTTTTCCTGAGGAGAGACTTCCAAAGAAACATGCAGACTTATCTATAGTAGCTCTTTTAATTATTTTTTTGTAAACATGTTTCCATTGCTTCCAGATTTGATTGAAATTATGATCCTCACAGTTTATTTAAACCTTTATGCTGTTGCTTTCTACAGATTCATTTCATAATTAAAACTGGGATGGTTCAGGTGCAATTATATCAGACCCCTTTTTAAAGAATTATCCACATGGCCGTTGCCCTACTACCCTGTGTGGCTGGATGAGGGTACACAGGAAGAATGGCCCTGAAGGAATACCATGATTACAACTGAATGATTTAAATGACTTAAATATTTTTATTTTTTTAAGAAATGGAAATTGAACTGAATCAGCCTAGTATGGGAATGAGTACTCTATTAGTTGCATAGCAGATGAAAAAAAACTGTATTGTTTGTTGGACACAGGTCTCTCTTGTAAATGAGAAACTGAGACTACCTGTATAAATAAAGGTTATATAATTTAATTAATTAAAAAAATAAATCAACAGTGTTTTAGAAAAAAAGACTAGTAGCTTTTCAAACGTGAAGACAGAAGATTGGAGTGATTTTGTAGAGTAATGTGGAACACACGTATGAAGATAATGCCAAGCAAGTCAGCACATTACCTTTCAGACAAATGTTAGCTTTTTAATTAACTTAAATGTAAAAGAACAGATAAAAATCGACGAGCTAAAATATTTATATGCTGAGATAAGGGCACAAATGCAGGAAAAATCCAAAGTAAGGACACTCTCCACACTTGGGAATGCATCAACATACCCTAACCGCTACTAAAGAGCAGTGGTTCATGATGCAAGGCACATTTAGCGGACAGAAATCAGGACTTGTGCTGGAGGGTAGATGAGTCTGCAGTCAAACTGTGTCCTTGTCTGTAATAGACTGCTGATGAGGGAAGGAGTGTCTCTCCCACACTCAATCACAACCACAACCTCAGCCCCCAGGCTTCAGGAAGACACCAGTGAGTGAGAGGGAGGTGTGAAGGGAGGGGAGGGAGAATACAGTTTGTCCCTGCATGTCCTCTAAAACCAACTCTTTCAGGCACATCTTACCGATAAGAAAGATATACCCACAAAACACAAACTCAGCGATGGCCCTTTATTTACTTATTTTAAATCTGTAGTTCTGAAAATAATGTGCCTGCAGTCCTCTTCAAGATAAAGTATGACTCTTGATAGTTGAACAGTTGGCTTCTGGGTAGTCACCACACATCGGTGGGATCTGGGGAAGCCGACTGCCTGCCATGACTAAGCCAGGCATTATGAAGGGCCTCCAGCACAACAACAGGGTTCCCAAGATAAGCAGCTTTGGAGGGTCAGGTGAGAACCTGTTTGGCTGACTCACCCAAGATAATCTGGATCTCTGGAAGGGTCCACAGAGCTCTGTATAAATCCTGAGCTGTGGACAACACCAACTGGACAAAGCTCTACTTCTGTTTGCCCTCTGCCTATTTAGATTGAACAGGGTGTTTTGACATTTACCGAGTCATTCATTGCCCCCATTGTAACTACTAATACACCTATATACACGCGCAACACACCATGACAGGTTAAAAATAACATTCAGTTTCTCCATTATGGAGAATCAATACATTTGCCTTACTCAATCTCAGTATATACAGAGCAATATAAGATAACCTAATAACAAGGATATCAGCAAATAAATACACGGAAAACACTTTCTATTCCGGCTATCTAGAATCAGTTTAGAAAAACAATGACACAAATGTGCTTTTTACAGCACCCTTCACCTAAAACCTGAACATCTCCCTCAGGTAACATCAGCGCTGCTCTCTCTCACACCCCATGTGGTCCACATGCTTGGTATTTCTAAGTGCAGCATAACAAACACTGCTAAGTTCCTCAGGCTGGGTAGAAACAATTACTTAATTTTTTCCATGCTAGAGACAAAGGGCAGAGGCAGCTAAATGACAAACTCAAAACGAAACAAAGAAAATACGCAAAAATGTGTGTGTGTGTGTGGGGGGGGGGCATTTGGAATCAGTCCTGTTGTTGCTCTAAAGCAATGTTAGACTTAGTGATGCTTGCTGACATGAGTGCATCTCACTGTTTCTTTGGGAGATTGGGAAAATACATCGTCTTCAGCTTTTTACAATGAATCTCTTGAACTATTTTAAGGATATAAATGAGGTCATGCTTTAAGGTCACCGTTACCATTAAATCAACTATCTTTTGGTAAAATCACAAACTACAACGTCTTTGATGAAATCTTGGGATTTTAACTTTGTAATATCTGAGCTATCAAATAGCTGTCCTCAGCTGCTTCTTGTTTGTGGGTCTGACTTCAGTAACTGAAAAGCTGTTCCACTGGGCTGAGACAGGTGACTGACCTGGCCATTAAAGAATATCCAATTTCTTTGCCTTAAGAAATTCTTGGGTTGCTTTTGTGGTGATAACAGTCATTACCAATTTATACTACAAAGTAGGGCTGCATGATTAATCGTTAGAAAATCGCGATCTCGATTCATACTTATGTGCGATCTCATTTCCAAATGACAACGATTTAAAAAAGAAAAAAAGAAAAAAAAAGACGACGACGACGATTGTACCGCATTTTGATCCGGGACGTAATCTGCATGAAAACAAGCGCTCACTCTTCCTGCTCAACAAATGAAAAGGGCGGAGCCTTATACCACGTGATACAGAAGCTGTGCCATGTGATGCTAAAATTAGCAGGGAAAAAACAACGGAGAGCACGTCAGGGATGACGAGAAAGTGACAGGAGAAAATCCGTCCCGGTCAACCACCCAAACATCAATAACGGGAACCTTATACAGCGCTTCCCTATAGACGTCGAACTCCCGCAGGCACAAAGAAATTACGGAGGCTATCACTTATCACCTGACCAAAGATATGGCTCCCATCAACACTGTGCAAAACGAGGGATTTAGAAAAATGATCAACACCCTAGACAAACACTACACAGTGCCGTCCCGCAACTATTTTTCTATTGTTGCACTACCTGCTCGATACACGCAGTGTCGAGCAACGGTGGAGACGGAATTTCAAGCAGTACAACATTTTGCAGCAACAACAAAACGTGAGACATTTGTTGTTTTTATGTTCAGTTTCAACTGTTACGAAGTTGATGTGCAGTTAATAAGTGCAATAAATATTTATATTGGAAAAGAAAATCGTGAGAGAATCGTGATCTCAATTCTAAGCCAAAAAATCGTGATTCTCATTTTATGCAAAATCGTGCAGCCCTACTACAAAGCAATGAGTGATAAGTTTTGCAGCAATTTGCTGAATCCAAGCAGAGAGTAGAGTCTGTACACTTTAGAATTCTATCATCATGCATAAACACTAGTGACTCTATTCCACTGGCAGCCACACATACTTATGCCAAAGCATTGCCTCCACCATGTTTGACAGATAATGTGGTATCTGGTGTTTGGCATGCTGCTTTCCTCCTTCTCCGTACTGTTCTGTTTCCTTCATCTGGCCTTCCTGCTCTTTAGCACAGCCAGTGGTTTACAACCTTCTTGTCAGGCCTCTGTATTTGCATTCATGAAGGTGTCTCTTGATTCTACTACTTGATTTGGTTAGATGTTGTGAAGATACTTTTCTCTCTGGACTTTCTATCAAGAGTTCTACTGAATAGCTAATAAATACAAGCTCAACACTTTGAATCAACTCCAGATTTTAAATTAAGTTTTGAATATTGTGATAAATGGCCTCACTTGACAGTTTAACTGCTCCTAAGTCGATTGCCCTCCAAAATGAAGTACTATGCATAAAAAAGCTTTAATTTTTAAACAGTTAATGCAAGATTTTTCCCATACCTCTTGAATGAATATAGAAGAACTGCACTTCAGTCACATCTTTATTTTATAATGGTGACGTATGAGGCAAGATTACAAAAGAAAAAAATAGTGTTACTATCCAAATAGTAAAGGACTCGACTGTTTATTGTTATAATGGTGGAAATTCACATTAAACATGTTTAAAAGTGTCAAATGACCACTTCAGTATGTGTACAATTAATTCATGTGAGCCAAAACTTGAGGCTTCACGCTGGCTCTTAATCCTCAGTTTCAGACAGTTGTTTTTTCTACTCTTTGCTCTGCAGGATGTTAATGAGAAGAGATATCCTCTCTTATGGACAACAGGCTTCTAACAGACTCGAGACTTGCCTGTCCTAGTTTTGAAAGGAGGAAAGAAAACACTCTCGTCTACAAATGCAACTGAATTTTAATTTTAGATATATACATTACAGCCACTTAAGGGAGATTTCCCCCCCTAGCAACCATCTTATTAAGCATTTTATGTAACATTTTAATGGCATGGGTATTGTCATTATTTAAATATAAGCCTATCATGAGATAATAAATGCAACTAAGTTAGAAATGGTCTTAAGAATCCATCCAGTTCAATTTGCTTCATTATTTAGCAGCAGTGATCCTTCTACAAGCACCTCTGCCAGCACATCAAGGACATGCTAGATCATTTATTGGTACTTCAGTTATAACTCTGACTGCAAGTACTTTTTTATGGTAACATTTAGCTACACTTCATAATACAAAAACACCCCAGGATATAGGGCCCACAAATAATATCTAGACCTGATAAGCACTATACAATCCAATAGCAAATACAGCACACTACTGAATGTGAGGTTCCAGGCATAACAGATCCAGCACTGTGGCGAAGAAGTCCACTTAAGCAACAAAGCTGAAAAAACTTCCCCTCACTCCTATTGTCTTTCAGTAGGAGAGCTTCTCCACTCATTAATTCACTCTATTTTTTAAGTATAGCAGCAGGTATAAGGTCATCACAAGATAAATCATTAATGAGTCTCATTTAGTCTGATGCTAGAGCACAAAAACTCAATAACAAAAGATCACAAACGATGACATCAGACAAGCTGTTTCTTTCTACCAAACTCTGTCAGGGTTTAACCACCTGCTTAAAGTGCACCAGCTGAATTTCAGTCCCCATATAACATCTTCTCCAGTGCTTCAATCAGAGGCTGAAGTAGGCTAAACATAGTGAAATACCATCCAACGTGAAATATGAAAGCACTGGGTACTGCTCTTCTGCTCTGTTCCAGCAGACAGGTGACATACATATTCCCAGAACAAGGGAAAAAAAATCAAGCTAAACACTCCTACTTTATGTTACTTATGTCAGCAAAACAGGATTTGTGATGAATCCCGTAGCACTGTTTATGACTATTATTTCTGATTCTGAACAATACAGCTTAATGCTGTGTGTGTGCAGATATATGCAAGTGAACACAATAAAAAAAAAGTTGACCTTACGCATGAATACAGGCTGCAAATTACCTCACGACTTGCTGAAATCGTAGAAAAAAAAATCATCACATGAATAAACAAATGCAAAAAAAAAGAAGAAAAAAATCCTTTCTACACTATTACCATTAGAATAGAATATCACGACTGATTCCCATTCATTACAATACTTATGAGAGCACTAAAAGCGACCAATAAACACTGCATGCTAATGAGTATGACGAGAGGTATTAGGTGTTAAATGGTTTGCAGCAAAACTGCCTACCTTTTCTCAAATGTGCTCCAAACACTTCACACAGCAAGCATTAAGTGAGGAGACAGGATCACACAGTTAGGAAGGATTTGGGAGGAAAACACACAAATGCACACACATACCTACAGAAGCACATATTTTTTGCAAGACTAGATCTTACAGCATAATATTGCAGTCTGGATCCAGGGGAGGAGTAAGATCTCCTGAAACCGCAATGTATAATTGACAAATGGAAGGCGCATCAGCACATCTATCAATCCATCAATGAGCTCACAGCTGTTACTGCCTGTCAGCTGGAGAAGGGCTTTAAACCTAAAGCCAACCAAATATAAGCTGTATTTGAAGAGATTACGCACCTTGCTATGGATTCCCATATGCCTTTGCTTTCACTAGCTTCACTTAAAAGATCTTCGCCAAGCTTGTCTGCCTTTTTCTGCACCTATAAATATAAAATACACAGAAAATAAAACAATACTGGAAAATATTTTAGCATGGGTTATGTAAAATTGTTTTGACACCATTAATTTGTAATCAGTCAATCCTAGGCACATCTTAGAAAACTTCCAGCTCTAATTTCTTTATATTTGGTGAGAAAAATGAGAAATAGCTGCAGGGACTTAAAAAATGTGCATACATACATTGGAAATATTTGTACAATTTTAACAGGCTTGAAAGTCAATATTTGGCATGACCACCTTTATTCTTCAACACAGCGGGAACTCTCTCAGGCAAGCTTTCTTGTAATTTCTTTAAGTAGTCTTCAGGAATAGTTCTCCAAGCTCTTTGAAGGAAATTAAAAGCTCTTCTTTGTATGTTGGCTGTCTTTTTATTTTCCATTCTCTCTGAAGATGATCCCACACTGCTTCAATAAGACTCAGGGCTGTCAGGAGGCCAATCCATGACTGATAGTGTTCCACTGTGTTTTGCCCAGGTATGTTTTTACTTCATTGGCAGTGTGTTTGTTGCTCATTGTCATGCTGAGAAATGAAGCTGTTGCCAATCATATTCTTTCCAGATGGTACTGCGTGGTGGACCAAAACCAGACGGTACAACAACAGTGCCTTGAGGCAAACTGTTATTATGATTATGGGACCAGATGCATCTCTGTGATCCTGTCACTTTTTCTTTTTAATTCAATTGTCAAGTTTCCTCAACTTTTTTTAAGAGCACCCTGCTTAGACCATTTAAAAGTCTGACTCATTGGAAGCAAAATATAAAGAAGTAAGAGGTGGCTCAAGACTTTTGTCCAGTGTATTTTAGCTTGGATTGTGTTAAGTTGTCTTCACACCATTCATTTGTGATCCGTATATCATAGAAAACTGAAGAAAAGCATTTTCAGTGTGACATTTACAGTAGCACATCCAACAGGAAACACACTCACCCTGACTTTGATGATCTTACTATGGAAACTGTTCAGCACAACTATAACATCACCGGCATCTGCAGGTGAATCAGTTCCATCGTGCCTGAAAAAGTGGATAGAGAGTGAGAAAATGCTAATTGTTACTGAGAGTTTTAATACTTTTTTTATTTGTCAAACAATCTGCAGCTCACAGATATACATGTAAAGAATTTAGACTTTAACGTAGAAACAGACATACATTCATCAGCAGTCATAAGTCAAGTCTCTGTTAGGCAAATTAATAAACGTGTTTAAATAAGAACAATAAAATTAATGTTCCTAGGATTTAAATCCCTGTTTTTAACACTGCTACTGCAAATTGATCATTCAAGCTTATAATCTAGAAGTTTTGCTAAGCTGAAAAATGTGAAACTCAAATAGACAGAAATACATTTAAAGCATTTGTTTTTCGCTGATTTTGTGTTCAAAGAACATTAGAACACCAGAGCTAATATTTCAAGTAACGCAATCAGTCTACGACCTGCAGTGTCTCTGTTGCAAACATTAAAGGGAAATACATGTGATCAGTGGCAGAGACTGCTTTACATGCTTCATCCATGGAAATAACACATGAAGGAGACAACAGCTGCTAATGGACCGACAGTGTGAGCACACACTTAAAAGCAAATAGTGGGACAGCTGCCAGGGTCACACTCTGACCATATTCATTACCCTCCATCATCATTAAGAATCACCTTACCATTATTTTACCCATCACTACTTCCCAGCCTTGCTCTATATACTCGTAGATTTAATGAGAAAGTCTGTGCAGTATTGATTCCGTAAAACAGCCTTTCAGTGTAATTGTTTTAGGACTGATTTTCCCAGCACAGAATGTGTTTTGGCAGGCAGAATCTGCTGGGCCTAATGGTGAAACACCAGAGAGCAAACTTCAGGCGGAGATGAGCAATAGGCCATGATGCACTACAAGCCATTACAACCTCAATGCTTACTAAAGGCAAAAATCTAACCTTATCACTATGATAAATGCCCCTCTCTCATTGGAGCCAATGCACCCCTCCACCGCTCGTGCTCAAGTGCTGCTTGTATTTTGCCCCTTCTGCTGTCAACGGTGCAAGTCAGTCTTTAGGGCTTGTTTTAGAAAGCACGAGAGATCAATCTGTATCCCTGCTCTGAGAAGAGGAGAGCTGGCCATCTCATTCATCGCTGTCAGAGCGAGGTGTCTTGGCAGCACGGGTGGAAGAGGAAAATTCACACTCTGGGACTGGAGAGCGCAGACACTCCCACTAGGCTCTGATCGGCCACCTAACCAGAGCAGAGTGCCGCTAACCACAAGAATAATGACACTGCCAAGGTGAAAAATGACATCACCTCTTAGCTTCACCTGGAGGATTGGGGGATAAATCTTGGTTGTCTGAAATGATTCGAGAAGAACCGAGGGCTGTATGTGTCCTAAATCTTATGTGAGGATAGCCAGAGAGAAAAGTATCTGTGATTGTAGGGACATCTGGACCAGCGCACTAGAAATGCCCATACAGACTCGCATACACAGTTGGGATTACCACCACTTTGCTGTAAGGCAGTGCCGCTTTGTTATGTTACGAAGTAAAAAGAGGTTCCCTTGAAAAAAGAAGAATTTGATTTATTTTAGATCAAACTGAAAAGTGCAAAAAACACATTTCAAGTGCAGAATTCAAAGAGTGCAAGGACTGAAAAAGCTGCATTTGCTAGATATTTATCCAACAAACCAAAGCAAAGTAATGTTTTTATTTATCCAGGAAAATTAGACAACCACAGCTCGCTCACTTTAGTATGTGGAGCCTTTGACTCCTACGCCAACCCAACTAAAACACATTCTGCTGCTGATATTCTGTTGTCTGAGGTAGATGCCATGGCAGGTGACCAGCTGAATCATCTCTCTACTCTGTCTTCTCTTTAATAGCAACCCTTTCCTCCTACCTGTCTCTCTCAGCTCAATGCTGAGCAGAACTCTGAGCACTCATCAAAACCTTGCATTGCTACAATGTCAGCAGTGGTCCACGTTGCCATAGTGATGGGTTTCATAGCTACCAGAATGAAATGGAGAGTTAGCTGAAAGCAACTTTGATGTTGAGCTATGGATAAAGGTGCCCAATAAACACGACTTATTTACTTAGATAACTTAGGTCTATCTAGAAATATCAGGACTTCCAAACAGCTTTCATGCTTGTGGCTCTGTACCCACCAGACAAGATAGGCATAGGATGTTTAGAAATTGTACAAATGAACATAAACACGAATAAATCTGGTCCTTTTTTCTTAGTTTTGTGAGTGAGATGTAGTTTGGGCTGAGCTGAGAACAGGTGACTGACTCTGCTATTGTCAAACAAATACTGCTCCACTGAACTTGCAGTAAGTTTTAAACCTGGTTTTAACCTTTACTCTCCAGTACTCTCCTTATTGTGGTAGACTACAATGACCTGCATTGTGGAGTGCAGCACGCAGTAGGATATTGTGAAGATTTATCATTCGTCACAAATAGGACCCTGGAATCATCTGGGCTTTTTTGAGAGCTCCTTTGATGGCATGTTGACTGTTACCTGCTTAACTGATGATGAAGAAATAAAAACAGAGAAGAACTCACGTTAGGATTTGATAGATTTCTTCTGATCTCCCTTTACGTAATCTTAGGATCCAGGCTCCAGGATTTGCTTTCAGCTGGAAGTATCCCTGTTTTGGTGGAAATGGCCTTAGTAATGGCAATTAAAATATGATTCATTCTCAATCCTAGTGCAAAGAAGCTATGCTTCTGGACTTAACACAGTGCAAGAAAATTTGGGTTGTAGTATAAAAGGTTGCTGACCAGGTTAGCCATGACAATGGTGTCATACATGAGTGGGTCTCGGCTCATGCCCAGCGTAAATTGAAGTCCACGAGGAGGCTGGCCAGTTGACAGGTCAAAGCAGTGGCCCTCTAGCAAGAGGTGCTCCAGTTCAAATTCTGCTGCCACAACCCTGTTCACCTGGAAAGAAAAAAACAAAAACAAATTACAGAGCACTAAAATAGATGGGGGGGAAGCACTTTGGCGCTACCTAAATGTGAGAATGATGAGATCACTGGGTAGTAATGAGTCAGCATTACAATACCTCCTGCAAATGGATGTTATCCAAGTCATACGGGCTCCGGACTGCCTGCACCATCCAGCTCTCAGGTGTGATCATATTAAGAGTGAGGAGCGGAGTTTCTGGGAGCTCCATGAAGCGGGCAACTGGCCCTGGAGACACGGTGTCATTGGCCAAGAAAATAACATCCGGCTCCAAAACAAAGCGGTAAAAACTGTGAAGACAAGCAAAATCAAGTTAAGGGCCATTCCATAAATTTCAGTTCAACAAAAAAATAAATAAACTGACCTCAAGATCAGCTTATTTTTTTCTGTAAAAATATTTCAGCCTATTATGAGCATCTTGTAATTTCACAAGTCCTTTTTCCAAAACCTTTTAGTCCTCATAACTTAGTATATGAGACAGCTACATGGCATTTCCAAGCCTAAAAGTACAGCTCTGTTAAAACACACAACAAGATCTTTTTTTTTTACACACACTCCAAGTGTCACAACCTAAAGCCAGAACAATTATCTATAAGTAAGTTTGAGCATAAATATCCTGAGATGTGCCATAGTTTCAAGATCAAAAATGAAACCAATTTAACGTCTACGACATCGAGTAACAGAATCAAGCACTGGTACCCTGGATGCTTTATCTGTTATTGAATAATTCACTAGATATGTTGAATAAGTGGCTGGTTAAAACAAGTTGCAGCATAGTAAAGGTTTACTTTTTTTAATCTACTTTTAGGTATCAAGGTAATTAAATATACTAGAGGTATTTAAGAGAAATGATTCAGAGTGGGTCAGGTGGGAAGGATTCACTGATTATCATTGGATGACCTATAATATGCAACAAATAAAAGACCGAACCTTTTTCCACTGGACCGAGATAAAAATTCCATCCAAAAACTCATTGTCCTCTTCAGCAAGCACTGAAATGATGACATGTTGTGCAATAGTCTTCTTTCTGTGACACGAGAGATGGGCCCTGTTGTGACAGCTGGGTATATACAATTTCTTCAAAGTGAGGAATCTAATTCTATTACTGCCAGTGTTCCTGCTCAACCAATAACAGAACTACGTGCTGCACTCTGTGTACCTGGAAACTTCTCTTTCTCCATCATTACAATTGGTGCAGAGGCTAGCTCCAGGCTAATCTTTATGCTAATTGTTTTTCTTCAGTGTGCCCTCTGACACAGAAGACTTGTAATGAGTGTAAATAACGTGGCAGATAAACATTACCAATGCTAATTCTTTTAATTCGCAATGCCTATAACACATTTCTTATTTAGAATGAGAATTCTCAGAAGTTATTACCAACTACAGCAGCAATGTGGTGACTCCAGGGTGAGATGGGAGCAGTAGAGAAAGTTAAAGTTAAGGAGGTAAAACCAAGCACACTACAAGAAACACAGAGTGCTCATTTGATTGGTTCCAATTTGTGAGATGGCCAATTCCCCACAAGACGAAAAGTGAGAGAAAGAAGATGAGCAGCCCTGCGGCAGTCTCACTGCTATGAGAAGTACACTACTGACTAAAATGAATCCAGTGACATAGAGCAGGATTCATGTGTTCCCACCATCAGCAGTATCTCCAGGGGCGAGCTGTAAGATTACCAAGCCTGTGGCTCTAAAAAGTAAAACGAAGTAGATACTTTGCGTTAAAAAAAAGATTAAAAAATAAATAAATAATAGTATAAAATTAGTCCACTTTCAGATTTTTCTAGCGAGAGTATTTAATGATATATAATATTTTAGGACATTTCTTTCTTAAAAGGGTACTGTTTCCACAAACCACAGATCTCCAGCAACGCCAACAACGTGTGGCTGGGTGATCCTGTTTGTTGTTTTTTAGAGTCTGTCCTTCACCCATGAGCTCACATTTAGTCAGGCAGAAAGTGAAAATTGCATATAAAGAAAGCAAAACACAAAACACCTTTCCCACAAAGGTAAATACTATGATACATGTCTTTGTTGTTATATGCTGAACTATTAGAGGATTAATACTGCAGGTTGATTGTAGACATTTAGTTTACTTAGATCATATAATGTACTTTTATTGGCTACTTGATATAAATGTAGCAAGTCGTCAGTTACATCAAATACAGGCAAGTTGTCAGTTGGGAGGATATGGAGTGGATGGGTTGAAGAGAGTAGATGTGCCAGTGACTTGTGGAGGGACATATCCTTAATTATACTGGTACTATGTCTGGTCAATTCAAGTCATTATGAAAATCTTCCCTGGAAAGTGAAGATTTAATTCTTGAAGGATTTTTGGCTTTGGTCATCTTTCTTTTTCACAAAAATAAATAAATAAAAGCCCACACCACATCTGAGCTGAATGCTGATGAACAGTTTCAACCTTTAATTTGCTTTTTTTTTTTATTACTACTATTGTTTTCACTGCATGGTTTGAACTGCAACAATGAAGGTTGTAAGCAATTTGCCCAGAGATGCAAGTGGAGGCCCAAAGCAATAAGGTACTATTATTAAGCAGATTGCATCTGTGCAGTATAAAGGACGGTTCAAGTTAGAGATGCTAAGTCTGCAGCAGTAAGAGGATACACAAACAAGCCAAACAGGAAAATTTAATTACTGTTGGAGCTAGATCTTACCTCTTGAGAGGCATCTCAGATAACTTGGCCCTGCAGTTCATAAACACCTGCAGTCTCACATTGACCACTTGACTGAGCACCTGCAGGATTCACAGAAAATATGACCCAGTTAAAAATCAAGAAACAAGTACAACTTAAAGTGGCTGAAATGTGTTAAAACACACGTGAGCCGTTTTCTTACTAGTTACTTATTATATTGAACTTTTAAAAGTTCTTCAATGGGAAAGCATAGATATCCTTACATACGTTTCAAAAATTATTTTTTCAGTTAAAGAAAAATATCTTATATAATTATATCTATAAAAAATATTATATTAAATATAGTACAATTGCATTTGCAAGATATGAAAGTTTGAGTAAATCTCAGTTCAATTACAATGCAATGATTTTCAAGTCAACTGAAAATAATACAAAGATGAATACAAACTTTTCTCAAGTTCAGTATCTGACATGTTGTATTTGTACTACAGTGCTGTGAAAAAGTATCTGTCCCCTTACTCATTTCTTTCTTTTTTTTTAAATATTAGACAAAGACACCCAGGGTTAGTTTAAAATGCAATTTTACATTTATTTAGGGAAAAGGGTGGAGGTCATTTCTTTTTTCCACACAGAGCCAGGTAGGTTTGGATAGCTTTTTCCCTTTAATAAATTATATTACTTAGATATTTTAAGCAAATATAAAATGCAGTTTTTTAAATGACGATCATTTCATTCATTAACATTACAATTTGTGAATATCAAATACATAAATGTGACAAATAGACAATAAAATAAGAAAGGGGGCAAATACATTTTCATCCATCCAACCATCCTTCCGTCCGTCCATCCATTTTCTATTGCTTATCCAGGGCCAGGTCCCAGGCACAGCAGTTAGAGAATTACAGAAGTCCAGACATCCCTATTCCCACCTGTCCCCTACTCATCCAGGTGCATTCCCAAGAAGAGACATAATCTCTCCAGCGAGTCCTGGGTCTACTTAGGGCCTTCTCCTGGTAGGACATTTCTTAAACACTTCATCGGGTACCAAACATCCTCAACTGGCTCCTTTTGACATGGAGAAAGAGCAGCTCTACTCTCAGTCCCTCACGAAAGAATTAATCTTTCCCCTGTCTACAAGAGCACAACCACCCTTCAGAGAAAATTCATTCCTACTGCTTGTGTCCATGATTTAATTCTTTCAGTCATTACCCAGAGCCTATGAGCATAGGTAAGGGTAAGAATGTAAGAATGTAGATCAACCCATAAATTGACTACTTCGCTTTTACACTCAGCTCTCCCTTCACTACAAGTGATCACAAAGGATTGATACAGCATTCGCATCACTGTAGATACTGCACCAATCCATCTGTCAGTCTCCCACTCCCACTCCCCTCTTTCCTCACTCATGAACAAGACCCCGAAATACTTCATCTCCTCCACTTGGAGCAGCAACTCGTCTCTGATGTGGAGTAGGCACTTCACCCTTTTCCTTCTGAGAACCATTGTCTCAGACTTGGAAGAGCTAATTCTCATTCCCAATGCGTCACACTGTGCTGTGCACTGCTACAGTGCGAGCTGTAGGCCACCACCAGCCAACAGCACCACGTAATTTTCCCCTCCATTAATCGGCACCTACGAGGTTCCTGTATGTTATGTTGTGTGTGTGTGTGTGTGTGTGTGTGTGTGTGTGTGTGTGTGTGTGTGTGTGTGTGTGTGTGTGGAGGGAGGGGGCTTAGGCTTGGTGCAGCCCGAAGAGATGACCTGGGTCCGCCCTTCTGTGGGCTCACCACCTGCAGGACCCATAATAGGGATCAGGTGTATTGTGCATTGTGTGTTAATAAGTAAATGGACTGATTCTTATATAGCGCTTTTCTACTCTCCCGGCAGTGTTGGGGAGTAACGGAATACATGTACCGCCGTTACGTATTTAAAATACAAAATATGAGTAACTGTATTCCGTTACAGTTACCGTTTAAAAAGGTGGTATTCAGAATACAGTTACTTTGTTGAAATAAATGGATTACACGGCGGTACTTTCCTGTTTCATATTGTCGCGGGTCAGGACTGTTTGGGTTTTGTTTGACAGCTACGTTCTGATGTTCCAGGCGGCAGCGTTACGGTTGCCATGGTTACAGGGCGACGCTCTCTCTCTCTCTGCGACTGTGTGTTTCCTGGGTGAGAGAGCGCCTTTTCGTTGTTGTTGTTGTTGTTGTGCTAAGCTAACAGGCAGAATGCTACAAGCATAGCTCTAAAGAATGTAGCATCATGGGCAGTGTAGTCCGTGTTGCAGGGAGAATGGACTGCCATACCCGTTATGGGTCTGTGAGCGCGAGGAGGGAGAAAAAGGGGAGTGGAAAGGTACGAGTTGTCATCGAGGAAAAACGGGAGCTGGAAGCATGTAAATATAATAATAACCACTGCAGCCAAGAAGAGTGCCTGACGAGCCCAGTTGTAAGTAAGCTATTAAGACTCAACTGTACACCGTGTTCGTGTTTTCCTCCGAAAACAATAAGTTCCGTTGGAGCAGCCTTTCAACGCCTCTCTCTGTCTCTCGCCAGAAAAGTTGACCCACACAACAAAGTAAAGCTATTTTTCGGCTACGAGCCGACAGGGACCCCGCCGTATTAGTCAGAGGTCCCTTTACTACAGTTCGGAGTCGCGGACCTTCAGTAATAGTAATAAATCACACAGCAATAGTACATTCACGTTGTTGTAAAAAGCATGATAATATATTAAGTAATCCAAAGTATTCAGAATACGTTACTGTCATTGAGTAACGTAACGGAATACGTTACAGAATACATTTTGGGGCATGTATTCTGTATTCTGTAATAGAATACATTTTAAAAGTAACCTTCCCAACACTGTCTCCCGGAGTACTCAAAGCGCAGTATACAACATGCCTCATTCACCCATTCACACCTACTCATACAAGCACTTCTAGACTCAAGTGCAAACTAACCAACATTCACACACATTCACACTCCGAAGAACGCATCGGAGGGCAACTTGGGGTTAGTATCTTGGATATTTGGTATGCAGACTGGGGAAGCCAAGGATCAAACCACCAACCTTCCAATCAGTAGCTGATCTGCTCTACCACCAAAGCCACAGCCACCCAAGTGGCAGTAAGGGGCGGAGGCCCTGATGGTATAATCCCCTGATGGTCCTGAGTTCGATTCCACCACCTGTCCGGGGTCTTTCTGTCTATAGTTTGCATGTTCTCCCCATGTTTGCGTGGGTTCTCTCCGGGCACTCGTGCTTCCTCCCACAGTCCATAGACATGCAGTTAGTGGGGTTAGCTTAACTGGTAATTCTAAATTGCCCATGTGAATGTGAGTACAAATAGCTGTATGTGTTTATGTTTTAGCCCCGCGACAGACTGGCAGACTATACCCTCCCTCTCACCCTATGGTAGCTGAGTAGCTGCCATAGGGTTCCAGCTCCAGCAACCCTGACAAGGATAAGCGGAACAGAATGGATGGCTGGATGGATGTTGTGAAAACTTTCTGGCCAAATTAATTAATGTATACACATACACATACACATTTTCTTTGTCATTTTTTTCCAATAATTCCAATAAACAAATAATTATTGTATTTAAAGTAAAGTCTATAAAAGAATATAAAGACTAAAATGGATCCCAGTATGATCCTGAAAATGACACAGTCTATCATATTTTTTTTACCTCAGCAATCTGCATGTCTTTCTACCCTTCCTACATTGAAAGTGATTTTAGGTGTGATTTTATAAGTTCTTCCTATATCAGAAAATGATAAAGAATAATGGGGAAAAATATAAAAATGCACTACAGCTTACAGTCAGAAGGGAGGAAATCTTCTGTGCTTCTCTTGTGAGGGGGTCAACGATTGCCACAACATCATAGAACACCTCGTTCTCACGTGGAGAGAGATGAAGCACGCTGAGGAACAAAAAAAGCACACCAGAGCGAATTCAACAAACAACGTCATACAATCCTTAATCAGCAGAACTGCAAATCAAAAGACTTGCAGCTTGGCACTCCTTGAAATGATGGCATTGCAATTTTCAGGCCCATTACAAAAAAAGGAGCATGAATACTTTCCAATGAGACTACAGATCCCAAAGGGGAAAAAGAAATCCCACCTGTGGGTGTCTTTGATAAAGTGGACATCTCTTCTGACTTCTCCTTTGGGGGCTGCAGTTAGCAAGGCATCAACTTTCATAACTAAGTCACTGGCACTGAGGGGGAAAAAAATCAGTTTGTCATTTTCTTTAAAGCATTTGTGTTAGTGAAGATGTTAACCAGCCCTTGCGCAATATAATATCAAGCTTTAAATAGGCAGAGTCACGCCTTAATCAGGCTACTGTACCTTAAAACTGAGAAAGTGACATTTCTTCATGACAGAATACTTTCAAACATTTGATACATGAGGAAAAAAGAAAATCCTACACTAACAGATAATTCTAGACAAACTTAATGCAAAGGTGACACAGAGGGAACGCTTAAACAGATGCACACATTTCTATCACAGACACTTAAAAGAGACAAGTAGGCCAAAAAGAAATACAAACATACTGCTTTGGCTTCATTCCCATCTGTTTAACTCTGGCTTTGACTTTCTCTGCAGAACCGCTCAGAGTAATCTTTTCCAGCAAGTGGAAATCCTCCACAGTGAATTCTTCCTGCTCTTCAAACGGACCAAGGATCTAACATGAGGAAAATAACACAGTCAGAACACGACTTTTCCCATTCTTATCTCACCATGTATTATGTACAACTTTCCCAGGGGATGTTAAATGTAATGTGATTGTGACACAGTGTTTTATCCACTTAAAGTCACGGTATTCAGTGAGGCTGCCTGGTTTTTCTATTCTGGGAGAAGAGCCCTACCACTGCAGCAGAGCAAAGTAAGATAATATTAATTGTTACTGCCATCACAGAGACTGGCCTCTTTATCCGTGGTTGTCAGCATTGCTGTTGCTGAGACATCAGTCACCAGCTCTGTACACGTACAGTGAGCACGTGTGCGCGCACACACACACACACACACACACACACACACACACACACACACACACACACACACACACACAGCCGTGCCTGCCACTTGTGACCTTTGAGAAATAGACATGCTGATATGACAGTGCTAAGAAAGCACTCTGAAAACACTAGAGGGAAAAATCCTCCAAAAGTGCAGCTGCATGGAGAATCTTTCTCTGCTGTAGCAAATAACACCACCAGTGCTTCTTGTCACTGGCAATAAAATGTTTTCTATTCAAGAGAAGCCATCTAAAGAATCAGCTGCCTGTCAAAGTAACTATTTTTCAAGTCACAAGGAAATTGGTAGTTGGTGAGTCTCAAGTCAAAAACCTTATCCCAGTGAAACTTCTTACAAGAAGAAGTCATCTTCTAGATCATTAGTTGCCAAGTTACTGTCACACTTAATTTTGAACAGGGCAATAGTTTCATTAAGTTAGTCGTATACTGAAATTAAACATCTAAAACAGTTTAATACATTTTCAAAGCTGGATGTGTTACTTTTAAAGAACAGAGGTAGATATTAATCATGTGATTAATTTTGTGTGATTTTCTAACAATACTTTTGTACTGCTTATTAATTTCCCGTGGTTTTCGGAATCTGTACAAGCTGCATTACTACATTAAGGGAGAGAAGCTTTGAGTTAAAATGAGTTGAACTGTGGCTGGCTACTTGTTCAGACTGTGATCACACACAGTTTATTTATTTATTGTGTTTCCGATTAGAATATTGGGAAGTTGCTTATGCACAGAAAATATGACACTATTGCAAACATTTGCTTCCTCCGTGTGTAGCATGACTGCAGGGCTTTTCCTGCTTATGAAATTTTCGAGCACCAAAGAGCTTTGGTTTTTGCCCAGAGAAAAATCACCAGGACTGAGTTTTTATGTAGGTGGGGTTACTTTTACTCATGAGCCTTTACCCATATGCCAAAAAATAACAGCAGAAGTTACACAGCCATAAGTATATGTGTTCACTCATTAGTGGCGTGGTTCTTTTAGACCGAGGAAAAACCCTGGATTTTCTGCCATTGATCTGATTGACTGCATCCATTGTCAGTTTTTAACTATGCATAAGCTGGAGCCCACTCACCCTCCCATTGCTGATCACTGCACGCTGTCCAGGATTGAGTTTCAGTACGTCTTGACAGAATAACTGCTGAGTGCGGATAAAATCAACTTCAAGGGTGTTGAATTTTTTCTCAAAGGCATCCATATCCATGCCCTACAGCAGAAAAACAAAAGTTTGTTTACAATGTCAGATAAATTGATTGCATCGCTGGCTGGCTAAGAATATGTGATGTAATCCATAGTTTGTGGTCAACTGAAATATCCAATAACGCAGCTGAAAGACATTTCTCTCATTTCAGCCTGTCCAAAAATATAAAGAGTGATGCATTGACATAAAAATGATGTATGTGAGACAAAAAAAATAAAAATTATTCACAGAATCATTGATGCCTCGCATCAGCACAATCACTGCAGTTTTCAAACATAAAATATTTCAGCCAGACCTGTCAGAAATGCACATGTGTGAAAATGAGATTAATCAATTTGTAATTAATATAACAAACTCCTAATTAAACCCCTGCCAGTTTTGTCTATAACAAATTAGGTTTGGGAGTGTGGAGGGTTTGTGGAGTCAGGTTATTAGTTTCTCCAACATTTCTCTCCTCAGGAGAACAGGTGAAATACCAATAATGTCAGCACAATCCAGTCAGCAAGTCTGTCTGGCAGCCAATAATAAACTCATATCCCTTGGCTTTGGGTCTCAAGTCACACTGCTACATCCTACCTATCACCCCATCTCTATTTCCAGCCTATTCTCTCCCAATTGTGAAAGGCTAGTATAACTGAGGGGAACTTCATTATAGTAGGTCCTAAATAAAAAACAAACAAACTACACAATCTACTGCATAACTGATGGTGAATATACTCCATCAGCTGATTTGTTGATTAGTGGCTGAGAATTTGCTTGCGTATGCACAGTCCTTTGTGGGTGGTTACTGCGCATTACAGCATGAAGACGGGAGAATGATTTAGTTCTGCCTTAAAGCAGCAGTGATGGTCAGGCTTGGCTGAAAACATGTGGATCACATAACCAGAAGCTGTGAGCAGTTGGCTATTTATCAGCTTCGGGAGACCATGTTTACACCAGCACATTTTAGTTAAAGATTCATAGCGTGTTGCAGTCTTTCAATGGCCTCAGTGACATTTCAAGTGGAACTGACAGTGAGCAGGCTGTTTGCCTGGGTGTCCAAGGAGTGTGGAGTATCATGCGTGCTGTAAATGCATTCCGTGAGTTGATGTTGAGGAGAGAGATAAGAGAATGGGCTCATCAATCACTATTTTCCTGACTGCGCACTTTTTCTCCTTTTACCTCCATTAAACCATTTACCTAATCAAATATATTATTAAATACTTATCAGTTATATCAGAGCAAAGCAACTTTCTTACCAAGTGATGCACTTGGTATGAAACTGAAGTTTTTTCTTTGGACAAGTAAACTTTGATAAGGTAGCCATGCACAAGATTCAAGTTAATCTAACTTTTGTGTGTCTAAAATAGATAGCGTTCCAACAGTTTTAACTGCTGTCTACTTTATAAATGCACACGGATTGCCAGCATCTTGCCATCAATCTGAATAAGTCTTTGTCAATGACTCAACTCAATTCAGGTCATATTCTTGTTATATTCCTATAGAACAGGAAGGGTGCTGAACACAAATGTAATAGTTATATGTAATAGTTAACAGGCAGCAAAAGATATATAGATATACAATTTTCAACAATTTATCACAATTATTCCCAGGTTTATTATCAGAGATAGATTGTATGAAACTGCCAATTTGATCCCAGTCGATCACAGACTGATATCCGACTGACTCCATCTTATGCCAAGATTTATGGCCGGTTTTAATGACAGCGTTCCTATGCTTGACAATCTTATTGTGCAACAAAAAAATAACTGCAATAACTTTATCTTACAGAATAAAATAAATATTTGACAAAGATTAACTTTGAGGACATAGTTTCCAGTTAAAAAAGGTGACAAATTAAAATGTGCGTTATTGGAGCACTGATAATATTGGAAAATGTTATAAATCACAATATCATATTGTGGGTGAAATATTGCGATAATATAATATCACATGGTGTCTGGTGATTCCCATCTCTACTAAACATCAGCATGAATATAACGCATCCAAAATATATAGATGGGTGGACTGTTGGCAGCTATACATCTAATCTATGTCTAAATTTGGAAATAGTTGGATTAAAACAAACACCTATTTGATCAAATAAAAACTCAAAGTAAAAAAAAAAGGAGCAGTGAAAAAAACAAGCTCTTATATTAGATTTTCCTCTTTCAAGGTTTGCCACCTTCAAGGTAAAAGTCAAATCATGTGGTTACAATATGATTTAAAGTAGTGATTCTAATATAAAAGAATATATATATATAAAGTCCAAACAAAATATGTGTAGTCTGAAAAGAAAAGAAAAGAAAAGAAAAGAGCATTCTTTAATCCCCTCTTTACCTGCATCAGTAAGTCTTTCATCTTGGTCCCCTGCTGGAGGAGCTGGCTGCTCTCCTCTTTTAGGAGTTTATGCACAAACTCTGCCGCAGCCTTATTCTTCTGGGTGAGGAGAGAGGCCCAGATAGCCCTGTACAGCACAGTGTTATCGTCGTAGGGTTTTTCACTGGGGTTATCTATCACCCCCACACGCACTCCAGGACTGGCCTTCTGCTTGCACACACACGCGCACACACATATAAACATAACGG
This sequence comes from Mchenga conophoros, assembly GCF_057382185.1. Classification (NCBI taxonomy): domain Eukaryota; kingdom Metazoa; phylum Chordata; class Actinopteri; order Cichliformes; family Cichlidae; genus Mchenga; species Mchenga conophoros. Next base: position 22,041,161 of record NC_140541.1, read on the forward strand.
CACTATAATTCACAGTAATAGCAGACATGCTCATATATCCAGCTACCACATATGTCACTGATGAAGAGCTCTCAAAAAATAGTGCTTTAAAGTAAAGATCTCACCTTTTCAACCTAATCTACTACTAATGATCTCTAAATGACAAAAAGAACATTTGCTTTATTACGTTATTCATCTGTAGAATATCACCACAACATATTTCAGTTAAGACGAATCTACACTGATGATTTTTTGTGAGAGCACACAGCAGAAAATGACATTTTAATTATAGTTTTTGTTATGAACCTGCCATGATAATCACCACCAAAACCATTTCAGAGTTCTGCATCCCTTCCACTTCTATTTGATTTTTTTTAGTGCACAAGTTTTGTTGCTTTAAGGATAAGTTAGAGTATTAGATTTATCTGTTACGCCTTCTAAGACGTCCTGTGTACATCCTAAATGATAACATAAATTAAAGAAGTGAAAAGAACAGTATTGATTTTACTTACCAGGTGTTTCAGAGCACTGAGCAAGAGTTTTCGTCCTGACACCTTCTGAAAATCCCCAACTACCCACAGAGTTACAGGAGTCATCCCATCCTCATCTGAGGTAAAAGAGTAAAATCTTTATAGAATAATGTGTACAATACAAATAAGAGCCATTACTGCCATTACTGTAAACCATTCTAAACTCAGACTCTACTTTATATTCTTTAGCTTTCTAATCGTAAGTCTCCTGTTATCCCCAAGAGCAGTCTATTTTGGTTGTTTCTAGTGTCCTGTTCTTCCCTGTTCTTCAGCTGCAGCAGTCTGTTCTCTCTTCGAGTGTAAGGTGTAGCAGCTTCAACCATGTCTGACTCTTCTTCTTCACAAGTTGTTTTGCTCACAGAAGTGTCGCAGATTTTTTGTTTGTTTTGTTTTTGTACCACTAGGGACTGTTTTTCATTAAATCCCAGGAGAACAGCGGGTTTTTTGTTTTTTTCATTTTTAGATATTCCGATTTGGCACCAACTAAAGGCACTTAGATCCCATGTGTTTCTCATTCTAATGTTTGGTTAACATAACATTTTGGCCACGTTTGTGCGCTTTTATGTACTGAGGTGCAGCATTAATGGGATAGTATGCAGGTGCAGCTGATTAGTTAGCCACAGCAAGTATAATCACTTCACCAGTAGAGGACAAATTTATTTATGAAGAATTCAATCTCTCAATGTTGACCTAAATGTTTACACAGCTTTCAAAGACAGTGTCTTGTAAAAGGTCCTACTCTGTCTATACACTGATAATCACATGACATTGAGAGGGGAATGAAATGTAGTTATTATAGTGAATGTTTAGTTTGTGTCAGAGGTGAGAGAGACTAAGACATCTGTCACATATTATAGAAGAACCTTGCCACCTGTCATGGTTATATTCCCGCCCCGGCCAGTCAGCCAGTCCTTCAGAAAAGCAGGCAGTTGGCCCGACAGCTACTCCACAGAGAGAGAATGGCAATCAGCCTCCTCTGAAACACTGCAGCTAGACTCTGGGCCCGAGCAGCGAAATGCAGCTCTGATGACCATTTAGACTGCTGGCCAAAAGCCAGTCAGAAGACCCAGCAATGATTTTGCTGGAGGCACAGCCTGCCAGCCCTAATAAAACCCAGTTTCATATTTCCATACATCAGCAAAGCAGTGTGGGATTCAATTTGTTTATAACAAAAATGCTAATTTTACAGATACACCTTATATTAATGTAGAGTAGTTATTCCAGTTTATACAGCATTATGTTTCTAAATATGAGATTTCATCTGAAATAGTGTTTACTGGGAAAGCAAACCAAAAAGAAGTGACTTCTTACCACTATTTGTGAAGTACTTCATTCTCTTAGCAATCACTGCCGTTTTGTCTCTGGTGTCCACATAAGAAAACATATATGTGTCTTCCCAATCATCTGCAACTGCATATAAAGGAAAGTATAACATAAGAGGAATGTAAACAGTGGCATCCATATTTTATGGCATAGAACAAGGAGCACCTGGAGTGGCTGTGAGGTCAAGGTACTTTCGGTCACTGCTTAAAATAAGAGGGTTCATCCTGGGAACCACATTGGCCTGTTCCATTAGATAGTCTACCACATCTGAGCCTTCAGATAACTGGCCCTATAAGGTGAAGGACATAAAGTGTGTTAGTTACATAACTGACAGCATGAACAAATTGCCACCGGTGCAGTTCCCCAGTGCTTGAGTACTTCAGTTCACTCATGTCTGGGTTTTTCCTGACTCAAAGTGGGCCTTTGGGAAATGAATCATTATTGGTCCACATATAATTAAGGTAATGAGTACGCATTGCTTTACTTAACAGAAGTCTTATGAATTTCCCTCTCATTTCTTCCCATTTGAAAATTAAAACTGTATTTTGTCACTCAGTAAATTAATCTCCATTCAAAGAAAACTCTTTAAAAAGATGTTTTAATGACATTGCTGCTAATTTTGGTCAGATTTTCTTTCATATGCAGGACAAACCTGCCTATATATGAATGTAAAAATTTCACCTCTCATTACAACAACAAGACAAAAAAAAAAACACATTGGTTTCATAGGCTGAATATGAAGAGTGAGTCTCGTTTCATGCATATGCATCATACCATAAAGACGGCTCTTTGAAAGGCAGTAGTGGTGTCCATTATGCGCTGAAGGATGACTGTTTCCAGCTCCTCTGGGTCCATCTCATCAGGGCTCAAAGGGACTCCATTAAATAAAGCCAAAGGCAGGGCACCCAAGCCACTCTTTTTGTAGAAGAGCGCACCATCCTACAGCCAACAAAAGTTAAAATCAGACCTGCTGCTCTTCATCAATCATACGTTATTACTTTTACTTTCAATTAACAAAAAAACATCTTACCTTCCTTTTATCATCATACTCTGAATCAACTCCTAGAATCCTTTCAGAATTGGCTTTTGGGAATTTTCTCTTTAGGTAAGCAGTGATTGTATCAGCAGAGAGCGTCTCCCCTACATCGACTTTGCTATACAGCTGCAAGAGAGTAGCAAGGAAGTTCAGACTTGACCATCACTCTCTTCGGATCCCTCTCAGTGTCAGTACTTTCCACCGCAATTTTAAAAAGCAGATAGCTGAGGAAAAATACCACTGACTCATCTATTTCAACAATGTCTCAAACTGTAGGATAACACAAGTAAAATATTATGCAACTGATTTCCTAGGCACGCAGAGATATGAGCTGGCAAGAAACACTTGCTAAAACAACAGAGATTTATATATGCGATATACTTACTGAGACCACAGACATCAGAGCCTGGGGTAAATCATACTCGTCTGCAATGTAATTCAGCAGTCGGTAAAATCCAACCCCTGCATCTGAGAAGCCATCAATCTCATCTTTGGTGTTGACAACAAACACAAATCCAATTCTGTACAAACGGGACAAAACAAGTATTCAATTTGCAGGTGAAATGAGAATCACTACCAGGTAAAGATTATGAATGCCAAGAGCGGACCATATAAACAGCTGTGGAGGTGTGAAAAATTGCAGCATCTACCTCAGGGGGATCTTATGCTTGTAGAAAAGCTCTGCTAGCTTCACGAGCTCACCACTTTCTTCCTGCAGTGGATCTAAGAACAGCACCTAACAGCAGAGGTATCGTTATCAACCCCTGGTCGTAAAGCTTTGCAAACAACTGTGTGCCAACCTGACTTACACATGAAGCAAACTTTAGAAAAAAACAAATCAAAAACCAACACATCAGCAAGTTGAACCCAGACAAACTAGAAAAACAGAGGCAGTGATTTCAATTTTTTATTTTGTCTGACAAATCCTAGGACATGTACAATTTAAATGTATAATAAAGACCTGTCTCAGCTCCATTTCCTTTATTACCCACACCACTGTTTTTTCTTTATTGCATTAATGCAGTGTAAACAAATAGGAAATGCAAAGTCCAGCTGACTAGTACTCAAACCATTTGTGAATTTACTGGCTTGTCTCTCACTTGGTACTTCACTTGTTCTGATAAACTCACCAGGTTAAAGAAATTGCGTCTGATCTGCCGGATGACTCCGGGAAAGGTGGCTCTGAGGAGCTCCTGTACACCAGTTGGCCAGCTTCGGTACATTAGGTCATTCTCAATGTCATTTATCCACTAAAATGTACAGGTACAGGGCGCAGAAGAGTTAGTGGGAAAATATTCACTAGTTAATAATAACAGTAATCCCAAAGGTGCAGCCAAAATATGAAAAATAACAGAGGGATTAAATATTTAATGCATGAACAGTTCAGACTTCCTCTCTGGTTGTCATATGTAAGAATTTAGAGACATTTCATTTAGGAATGTGGAATTTTATAGATATATACACTTGAAATTTGCCCAAGGACACAACGACCGAGACTGTCCAAGCCGGGGCTCGAACCGGCAACCTTCCGATTACAAGGCGAACTCCCAACTCTTGAGCCACGATTGCCCTATGTTCTATTTCACAATATTAAAGAAAGTGATCTAGAGCTGTGAAATTTATTGGGTTACTCCTTTTCCCACATTTAAATTCAGCTTAGTAGTTTTGTGTAATCTTGTTGAAAAACAAACAAATGGCACCAATCATGCAACACGTCCTCCTCAGCAGAGGAATTATATACATGCAAATAAAGCAAGTAGAATGCCAGTGAAGCTGGCTAGTTTTGATGTATATAAAATTACATGTATTACTGTTCTTAAGTTCTTCGATCAGAGAAAACTATTGGACCCTGTAGATGTTTTTTTTTAAATAATCAACCAGAATCAGATGCATAACGATCCATCTGGCAATAATACTGGTCTTTCTCTGTGTAACTATGAAGCCTCACCAGCAGACTATCAGCAGGGGAAATGCAAGTTGACAAATATTTTGGTTGAGGGTGGACAGGCTTAATATCGTCATATATTTCTGACATTTTTATAGTACTTAATGTAATAAAATTGCCAGAGGCATCAAATGAAAACTTGCAAGTTTTTAATTTAATAACATTTCTTGGCTAACTTCCAACTTAATAACTTCCAAATAAATGAGGTTCCTGGATAGCTTCAGATTGTTGCAATAGGCCGATGACTGCTCTACTAATTTCTTACTTTAGGATCCCTAAACAAGAACACGTGTGTTGATCTGGGAATATAGTCCTTTTAGACATCACTTACCATTATGGCTGGGTGTCTGATATCTAAGGCATAACTGTCATCCACAGCATTCACAGGTAATCTCAGCAGCTTATCTTGATGTTCTCCTTTTATGCCTAGATTATGTAGACCCTCTAAGACCTTGGCCTCTGACTTAAGTATGTCCAAGATGCTGAAAGTGCAAAATTATGTGTTAGTCTTTGATTCCATCTGTGTGTCAGTATATATGCATTGCACCAAATGCTTTACTTCTATCAGAGAGTGTCTTTTATTAATGCAATTTATTGTGTCCTTACTTTAAAACATATTATTTTGTTTATAACAAGTGACATTCACTACAAGTGGTAGTTATTATGCAATATTTCTATCAGGAAAAACATGAAAAATATAGCCCCAGCCAGATAAATTAAACCAGATATTCATTCATTGATGAATATCTGGTTGATATAATCATATATTATATCTGTGGTATTGAAAGCAATATTCAATATACCATGATGGAAAATGTTTTCTTTGTCCACAAAATATAAGTCAGAGAAGCCCTGGACTTTTATCTTGCTAACACCATTAAAAAAGTAATTCAGCCAGAGCCAAGGAGACGACCAGCTAAAAGAAGAAGACATCACCCTAGGTCTGGCGCTTCCAGGGGGGAGCACAGGCATATGACTGTACCTTCCTGCTGTGTTCCTACCTGAAGGGATTGTGAATGTCCAGATCAATGTGCAGCCCGTTGATGAAGAGCTCACCGTCTCCTGGGTGAACACCAATGGTCTCACTGAGGTGCTGAAAGAACAAGCTCAAAGTGTTAGTTGAATCCCAAAAGCCCTAAATGATTGATTCTAACATTAATGTCTGATCTTTTCACATGAAACGATGTGCACTGAGACTACAGAAACAAGTAAGGGTAGTAAGAGAGTAGGAGAAAAGCAAAAATAAAATGTCAAATTTATTGTGAAATTTATATGACACAGAGATTAGAAACTGATTCTCTAAAATAGAATGTGTGCAATGGCAACAGATATTATCAAAGACAGCAACTACGCTATGATATCGCACCTTTTGGTTCTCCTCAATTTCTTTTCTCATTTCCTGCTTTACAGCCACTCTTGTCAGTGATCTGTGGGAACAGTAAAACATGTACAGTCACCATCAGCTTTTACCGCATCCCCAGCCGGCAGTAAAATGCCAGTTTTAATTTCCAAAAACCTGTGGGTCCTCAAGATGGTGCGTTTGCAGTCAATTCCCTGTAAACACCCGACTCTTACTCAGCACTTTTTGAAGTTATTACAAGCTGCCGGTACCAAAATAAGCAAACATCTTTTAAAAAAGCTGATTAGATCCCTGTACAACAAATTATCTACATTCATTGCAGGGTTACAAATTGTCACAGAAAGGAGTAATAATGCTCAAATAAATGGGGCTATAAAAGGTATACTTTATGTGCACTTTAAGAACAGCATTTGTTTGGCCAAGATTCATACAGGGCAGGGCTTTGACAGGAATTGTGAAACCACATAAAACGTGTTAACCATTGAGCAAGAAAAAAAATAAAATAGGATGAATTTTCTTACCTGGCTTTGCTTGGAAAGTTCTGACTGAGATCTCGCAAGAGCTTTAAAGCATCAAACTTTGGTGCAGACATGATTCTAGAAGCTGCCTGGAAACTCAAATCTACATAGATCGAACAAAAGAAATGATCAACATTTATACATCTATGAATGCAAAGGTAAAGTCAAAGGTGGCTATTAGCTTTTCAAGCTCTATTTTCTTTTAAATACATAACACTAGAAGGGGCACCTGCACAACTTAAGTGTATTTCCTATGCAGATGACGCAATAATCTACACAGCTGCATTCTCTTCTCTGCCACAGGCTCCAGACGACCCTTCAAGAACTGCAAGCCTCATTGTAACATTTGGCTAAAATTGTTACGAAAACTCACTGAATACTCAGTGTATCCAGACCGTTAAGGGGCATTTAAAAAGAAAGAGGCAGCAATGTAGCAGCAAACGAATGCCTATTAAATTTAGCGATGGCAGCTGTGTAGCACAATGTATATTTTCGGTGGTTACACCTTTAGCACTCATTCTCTGCAGAGCTGCATTAAATACAGGAAGGTAGTGAGCTTTTATTTTAAGAGTGTGTCTTCAGCTTATAGATCAGCACAGTGTTGTGAAAACTCACATTGTTCAGTGAGATTGTGCACCATGGGCTGTTGCACATTTACAGAATACAGTTAACTGTCAGGACCATCAAAATAAAAATGGTAGGCACTCGGACATCCACTCAGAGCCTCATGCTCACCGTCTGATGACAAAACTCACATCACTCAGACCCATACAATATCAACCCTGTAAGTTTCCAAAGCAGAGCTCCACTCACAAATGCACCATTTTCACACTGCTTTCATTGTAGCTGCTGTTTATAGTGCAATGTGACAACATCCACGCCATGAGCAGTTCCACATATGTTGTGGACTTATTGCAGCCAAGCAATTGCCACCTACCAATGAGTACTTTATAATCAGATTTCTTGGCCCTTATTAAGTTTAATGTGACATTAGCAGCGGTACATATTTTTACGCAGAAATAATGTTAAACTCCCTCTCTCCCCTTATGATATTGCTTCTGTAGATCACTGCTCTACAGGGTACCCAAGATATATTCAGAACTTGGTAGAACAGCCTTCTTTGATTTTATGACCGGGTCACGAAGTAACCTTCAAAACACACTAAGGCTCAATAATTTTCTCTCCCTGGGGGAACTTGAAACGCTGATTTAAAAAAAAAAACTGCAAGTAAAAAGCTGGATTTTACTCCATGTATCTGCAGTCCTTTCCTTGTTTTAATGTGTCCCAGGTTGGCTTTTTTGTGATTTTACAATTTTTGTAACCTTGCAATGCTGTGCTTTCTTGGCCAAGACTCCCTTGAAAAACTGTTTTTTAATCACAATGTATGATTACTTCCTGGGTAAATAAATATTACATTAAAAAATAAAAAGTAAAATAAACCTCACCTGCACTTCATCAGTAATAAAACATACACAGTGAAGGCCTCACCTTTGATCCTCTTTTCAGTTTCAATAAATCTAAGCTTTTTCTTAGTGCATGATAATAGCAAATGCAGACAGACATTGAAAAATATCCTCAAACTGTTGTCAACAGCACTGAAAGGAAAAAAAACTGATACCTTGCATTTCCCACACTTTGAGAGGGGCCATGTCATTGGTACTCTCAAGAAGATGTTTGCGAAGCTCAACAAGATGCTCCTGGAGTTCAGGATGAGATTTCCTTAAGAGAGATAAAAGAAAAACAGAAAGACACGATACAAGGTGAAGATTTCTTTTTGACTCCTAATCAAGTGGTGTCAAATACACAGTGACAAAAACAACAGAAAAATAAACGATTAAAACATCTTTAGGACTGATAATATATTACTTACTTTAATGTCCCAAAAAAGAATCCTTGGACTTCATCATTATCATCATCCTCCACATTTATAACCGTCTTTGAATCTATAAAGCAAGAGATTCGTGTTTACTTGCCTGAGAAACAGAGTTCAACACACAATGCTGGATAAATCACTAACTGACCTTTTACTTCAGTGTCATCCACAGCTTTGTATTCTGTGCTTTTGATAGCCAACTCAACACCATACCCAGATAAAAGCATCTTTTGAGGCTTTGGATTCTGTATCAAATAAAAGCAAAGCAATGTAAAACAGTGCAGAGTTGAATCTGAATTAGAGCTCTATACAGAAGATACTTTCTGCCTATATGTACCCACTATACTCTATGTGAACAAAACTACATTCAAACACATTTGAAGTAGAATGCATCACACTGGGTGAGTTTTGGCTTGAGACTGTCGCTGGATGCCATCTTTGTAATAATTTTTTTCCCCTGGTCAACTATAACTGGAGTTATGAAGTGGAAAATGTCTCGAAGCAACAACGGTTTAGCCACAACAGAACACGCTGACACTAGTGACATGCTGACTAGTGCTGACACCTTATAAACTTCCTATAGAAGTGAGAGATAATGACAGCACAAAGATCACCCTGGCTTTACAGCCAGAATCGATGTAAAGTACGTCTCCTAATTACATTTGTTTTTGTTCAGTTTGTTTCAGCATGGCACATCTTTAAGCCCATATCTAGGTGCCCACATACCTGTGGCAAAACATGTTGCCTTTTTATAGATTTTTCAAGACTACAGTCAGTGAAAGTTATAGACTATGAAACAGTTTACCTGTGGGAACAAAAAGCACACAAACTGACACGTACAGCAGCAGATACACTGACATTCAACCTTGACACCTGTGTCACCCAGACACTGCTTCAATCTTTCACAAGCGTAACGAGGAAGCTTCCACACCTACACACCGCTTTTCTTCAAGAAAAGCACATTTCCTACTTTCAAAGGCATCTGTTTGTCAGTTAGTTTTTAGAAATCTGTTAATTCTACCTCTGAACATTGGTCAGTCATACGTGTTGTTCAGCAGTGTCCATTTGATCAGGAAAAACTATGAGGAACAACATTTTTTTTCATGACAGAAAATATAAGTAATGGATAAAAAGACTGTTTACAGTAAAGTGTTAACTTTTTCTGGCCATCTTTCATCATGAAATTTGGCTTGTTTTTTTAGGGTTCTTTTTGCAAAATCCTGCTAGGAGTCAAACTTCAGTGAAAACATAACCTCTGTGACAGAGTTAATTTAAAAAGAAGGATAGACAAAACAGCAGCGACAAACAACAAACATGCAGTCGGCACTCTAGCTTAAATTTTTTTAAAAAGCTAATCGAATGCTACTAATGGAACAACTGCTAACACATCACAGAAGATTTGAAGCCAGTGTTCCATTTTCTTTTGAATCAGATATCTTTCCTGTATGACTTATCACCTAATGAAGTAGCCCTCCAACATGTTCACCAAATAAATACGCTTTGACAAATGACACTGATGTTGAACAATTTAGCGTCTTTTTTCTAAGCTCAGATGGAAAACAGGATTTATGTGAACAACAACAAGTGAATCTGGGTTTTTTTTTTTTTTTTTATGGCATTGCTCCTCTTTAGTGGACAAAACACATTGCTGTGATATTGCTCATGTTAATCAAGGAGAAACCTCTGAGGCAAAGACAAAATTTCTAAGATCTCCAGTTCCTCGAGTGACTAATTCAGGCTGTCTACAAAAGCAAGCATCCCCATAAATTCCAATGTTATAATTTCCAACTTTATAGCATTAAAAAGCTTATTCAGGTGTTGCAGTAGTTATCACTTTTGCTTCACAGCAACAACGTCCTGGCTTTGAATCCAGTAACTGACTAGGGGCCTTTCTGAGTGGAGTTTCCCCCCATACTTGTGTGGGTTCTTTTCAGGTACTCCAACTTCCACCTGCAGTCCAATGACATGCATGTGTTAGGTTAATAATGGCAGTTCTAAATTGGCTGTAGTTGTGAATGTGAGTGAATAGTTGTCTGTTTCTCTGTCTTAGCCAGGGCGTTCACTGCCTTTCACTCCATGATAGCTTGAATAGGCTCCAGCCTTCCAAGACCCTGAACTGGATAAGCTCAGCAGCATGGATAGATGGATTAATTTACAGTCTGATAAAAACAAAATGGTTTATGACTCTATGGATACCTTCCCACTTTATAAAAACTCTGATGAAGGAGATTTTTTATAACTCATCCACCTAGATGCTAGAGTTAGGAGTGTGTCTAGACATAAGCAGCTGGAGCTGATGGGTGTCTTTAGGCCTCACCTCCAGTACTTCCAGTTATTAGACTTTTTTACTGTGTGTGGAGATGGTGTATAATGAATTCTCAGGCTTATGTTAATTGCTTGCTGTGTGGTACAGACCATCCAAGAGGTTTGTGCTTCAGTTTTGGAAAGTGAAATTCTATTATTGTACTAATCTGTTACCTGCCACAATAATGTGTGTATCTGTGTATTGCACCCACACAGTTTGCCAGCACGGAATCCAGCTTGCCTACCAAACTATCAAGCATTGGCTGACAACTTAGCACCTTACCCTTTCACCTGAATAAGTTAGCTTCTGGATCCAAAAAACCCACATTGCAGCAGCTAAAACAAACTTCAAAACACAGAATTCAAAACTATTCAGTGGCTGCTGTGGGTACTTCTATTTCTTTATGCTGTCTTTGATGCTAAAAGTGTAAAGTGTAAAGTGTGCATGTTAGTCCCCATAGGGAAATAGTTCCTCTGCATTTAACCCATTCACCCAGTGAAGCAGCTAATTCTAAGTAAGCAGGATGAACTATGTTTGAGCGATAGCAGTGCTGTTCAAACACAGTTTCCTTAAAGAGATTTACTAAAGAGAAGTTTCCTGTTGTATCACTGATTAGCAGTAATCAGTAATCATGAGAAAAAAAATATACACAAAGATGGCATCAATGTTTTATTTTAATTTCACTGCTGGAAATGAATCTAATTTACTTCTTTTTAAAGACAATAATTAAACAAAAAGAAGTCTGTTAAAATTAATTCTACCAAAACAGCAGAGAGCAAAAGTCAAACTTTATTCGTCACTGTTGCTCTGATAACACTAGTTCATCAGTAATTTCAAAGTTCATTTAGAATTTTGTTTTTATTCTCTACAATTAACCACGTCTACAAAAATATTTATATATATTAATAATAATTAATAAGTGGAATGTAAGTGAGAGTTAAGGCAAAGCAGTGGGGGGAGGAGGGTATATTTCTACTCACCGCTACAAAATGACGCAGCACATATGTAAGTGTGCCCTTTTCAGCTTTCTCTGACAGTGCCTTGTGAAAAGAGGTGAACTTCTTTGTTCCAATCTCTGCATACAAGATCACAACTGGCACATCTGTTATATTGACCCCTGGATATGTGTGATCGTTCTTGTATAAATATGGTTTTGGCCTGTGAACATTTGGAAAATGTGGTTAAAGATATCCCAGAGCTAAACATTGATAGGTGAAAGCATCAAATATTAAAAACACAATTTTAAAAAGTTTCAAATAACTACATACATAAATTCAAACTTCCATGTTACCTGCCTGCAGCTGCCTTAAGGAGCTTCTTGATGTCCTTGGTGCTGCAGCTGTGTTGCCCATGGATGGAGACAAAGGCTGGGCAAGCCTCAGGCGGAGGCTCATCTTTGGCTATCTGTTATGAACAGAAGGAAGAAAAAGAATGTTTGGTAAAGTAATGGCTACAACATAACCTTACTAAAGCCAGGGTTTGCTGGTTTGGTCCCCACCTGAATTACTCGTTTTAAAATACATGTGATTATAACACGACCACTTCTCTACTTTTGAGGTTAGGCATAAAAGTTTTATTTTGATAAAAGTGTTTAGTTAGGGTTGGATCAGTTGAGCCCTTAGTTACGCTGCTACAGTTTCAGGTTGCTGGGAGATATCTTATGATGCGTTGAGCTTGTCTTTTCCAGTCTCCTCTGTTTTTAAACCCCCTCATTTCCCACTTCTGAAATTCATACAGAGAATGTTCTTCTACTTTTTCTTTTCATTTTTGTGTTGTTTTGTTTGTTTTTCATCATACTTTCTGTGACCCCCCAGTGGAGGGCTGCCACGCCGTGAGCTTGGCTCTCCCAGGGTGGGAACAGTTCTTCCTCCGCAACACTGCTAGGTGCTTGCCTGTAGAGGATTGCCTTGAAATGACTGAGTTTTAAACTGGATCTGTACAAATTAAACTGAACTGAGCTGAAAATATTACTTTATAACACTTTGATCAGAACATACCTGCTGGGATGCATGAACAGCTGGTGAATAGGAGCGCAGGGCAAGAGCAAATTTGAGAAGATTAACTTGAAGATCTGTGAGGAACTGTCCGGCTTTCTTAATGATCAAGTTGTAGTACGAGCGCACTGACTCTGTAGAATAAACAGTGGTGGGACAAAAACTCAAAACTCAGTTCAATGAGTTACACCTCTTCATATAAAAGTAATAGTTTAATGTAAAAATAGACATACCTCCGTGCTTGTATACAGTAAGTTCTTTTACAGTGTCGACAAACTGCCAGAATTTCTCATTCCCATCTTCTCCAATAAATTCGCTGCACATGAAAATACGTAAGTATAATAAGCAAACATTATTTTGCTCCTCAGCAGTTAAAACTACAGACCACCAAAATCATTAATTTCTGGAAGTAACTGTGCACATATCCACTGTAACTCATCATTAAACAAGATAAAGGATCAAGTTTTTTACTACGGCTATTTAAACACACAATCCAATTATATACGAAGATTTCTACAAGGTTACCAAAGAGATTGGTAAAACTAACACTGATGATAAAATCATCACAGACTATTTTGAAACAGGAGAGGCCACAAAGAAGGATGCAACAGAGAAGACAGACATTCCAGCTTTAAGCGTATCAACTTTACCAGAAGTACACCAACAGGGATACAGCGAAGTTATATTTTAAGGTGATTTAAAAAAGTTAAAGGCAGTAAAATTACATTAAATCAATAAATAACCAGTATAAAAATCTGAATAACCTTCCAAGAGTAATAAAGCAGAACGTTTTTGTGGTGATTTTTTACATAAGTGTCCTTCAGAAATCATAATAAGGCAACTCATAACATAAACAAAGTGATGTTTATATTTGGTCCCCATGAAAACAGCCTTGCTTGGTGACACTTGTGATTTAATTTGAAAGATAAATGGTTCTGTGCTGAATAATAAATAATAATATAAATGTGAGAATTAAGGTTTTCTAAATGTTCCAGCACTGTTTTCTACTGTGATAAACACAGTGAAATAACTTCTGTCTATTACTTAAAGTCTATTGTAAATGGACAGAATGCACTTTTTAAATTGTTAGGTCTGTGATGGGATTAATCATTCTGGATGATGGCTGTCAATATAACGAGACTGATTTTTCCACAAATGATATTCTGTTTTAGTTTAGCTACAATGTAACACAAGAAAGTCTTTCAAAAAAGCTAAATGATGGTAAACTACAATGTATTTATGACCATGAGCACAGTTACCGTGGAGAACATTGAGGCTGTGACCTTTATCTGGTAATACAATATACTATTATAAATCCTTAATTGCAGTGATATTAAACAAAGCAAAAACAAACCAAAAAAAAAGAAGTAGGAAAGGGAGAATAGAGTTTCCTAGTAATATTCGTGGAACTTTCAGCCCAAGGTTGGCTGAATCACCAAAGTTAGAGCTATTATCCATCAGTCTGCAAGGAAAGATTTGGTGAAGGTTTTGGTTACGAAAACATCAGTGTTGATGTAAGAAGTGAAAGAATTAGTATTGGATAAATAAATAAATGCATTAATGAATAGCAATCAGTAACTACTTTAATACTAAATAAATAATTTCAGTTTGCTTTCAGGTGAATGCAGTGCAAAAATAGAAATCATTCAATATTTCTAGTCTCTGGTCCTGACCTGTCTCTGGGAAGTGTAATGAGATTTTATTTTCTGTTTAGGACATTTAAAGATTAAAATACAAACCGCGGATTAATAAAAGATCAAAGCAGTGCATTTAGGAGGAGGGGCACCTGGCTGTGCCCCGTTTTATTGCACATATGCATTTCCAAGAAAAGTACTGTACCTCGTCTCCAGGAGGAAAGGCGTCATGCTCCACTTGGCTTTAAGACTGGCAGTGACGCCTTTGGGGGCTGATATTACGTGATTTATGTTCAGCACCAGTAGCGACAGCACAATAACGCTCCTCATTGTCGCGATGGAACATGAACCTATAGCAGTGGTAGAGAGCAAAAAGGTACGCCGTCAGTTCAGCTTTTGAGAGGTGCCATTGAGTGCCACGTAGTTACTCTGAGTTATTATCTCAACCTCAAAGCCAACACACACGCACACATACTCGTCTGAAGAAGAAAAAAACAGCTCGCAAGATTATGGGAGATGCTAGAAACATGAGAGGTCCTCGTTAACCAAGGAGAGTAATAATAAAATAACGTCTCCTCATAAGGGTCAGGCAAAGGAGTGAAGTTAACTTAGCTGCAGACTACAAGTCAGCTGCCGTGACATGAACTAAAACATCCCAGCAGCGTGTTTTGACTAACGGAGACCACGAGCATGGGTTGCCACAAACACGTAACAGTGGACAGACTATTATTTAGCTACAGTGTTGCCAATAACATCGAGCTCACCCAGTCAGTGATGCTAGTGGTTTCCATACAAAGCAAAGGGCTTCATTCAGCTGGATATTTTGGGCAGCTAACAGCCTGTACGGCTAGCCTGTTAC
Source organism: Mchenga conophoros (assembly GCF_057382185.1). Lineage (NCBI taxonomy): Eukaryota > Metazoa > Chordata > Actinopteri > Cichliformes > Cichlidae > Mchenga > Mchenga conophoros. The sequence goes on from NC_140541.1 coordinate 22,056,517, forward strand.
CGGGGTTGCGGGGTGTCGAGGTGTCTCGCGCGGACCGTTATTCCTACCCGAAAGAACCGGAAACCGGAAAACAAAACGTGGCCTTTAATTATTTTAAAACACCGTTTTTTATATTGTTTATACAGACCAGGCGAGAAAGATCGTTGTATAATTAAATTAAATTAGATGATAATGTGGCAAATTATTCTGGCACATTGGCAGACAGCTAAAGAGACAGACGCTGAAGCTCAAGCACTAGAGCATGTTGTAGCAACACTAGTAGTGAGTGATGCGTGCGCGCGCGCGCGCGTGTGTGAGTGTGTATTTGTTGAATCTCCAGTGTGAATCTCCAGACACTTCCTGTAGGCTGTGGAAAGGAAAAATCCAAAACAGTGAATCCAAAAATTAACCGAAGTTGTTACATTACGTTTAGAATAACTTAGTTTTTGTAGCCTTCATAATGATAGTGATGATAATAATAATAATCATTATAATAATAATGTTATAGATTATTTGAACTACTTTAAAGCTATATCAGTTATCCATTCATTCCTTTTTTAGTTTTTATTAGATTTCCCTAAAGATCAGTAAAGATTGTTATGTATGATTTGTTTTTGTTTTTGTTTTTTTGTTTGGGGGGGGGGGGGGGGGGGTTGTTTGTTTTTTTGTTTTGTTTTGTTTTTTTGTTTTTGTGTGACCCTACTTTGCAAATGTACCCGCAGAGAGACATTGTTGCCCGCGGAGAGACATTGTTGTTTTCACATGCTTGTCTTGTCTTCACATGACCGGTAAAGTATTATGTCCAAAATGTGCAGACTATTGTGTGGGGAAGCAGACTATTACTTTAAACTCAATTTCGACATCACTTTAAAGGTGCATTTAAGCCTTTCTAAATGTAATAGCCATCCAAACGACACTATAAGGGCAGTTAGCCAATATAGTGACACAAAAATAATAGGGTTACATGACTGAGCTGCAGATAATGGGACAATAACAGGGTGCGCAAAGGAAATGATAGATAGATAGATAGATAGATAGATAGATAGATAGATAGATAGATAGATAGATAGATAGATAGATAGATAGATAGATAGATAGATAGATAGATAGATAGATAGATAGATAGATAGATAGATAGATAGATAGGTTGGAAGGTCTTTGTATTTAAATGTGAATAAATCTCAGTATTGTCTCCGTTCAATATCCGTGTGGGCTTCTGGCTTCGCACTGTGTTAAACAAGATTATGGGATGGACGGGATGGACGGGATGGGATGAGGAGCTTTCCCAGCCCAACCGCGACGAGAGCATAACGCCTATTTGTCGGCTCGGATGCAGCAGCATCCTCTCAAACGCACTGCTTCACTACAGTCAGTTCTGTCTCAACCCGTAAAGGATGCCGTACCCTGCCGGAGCATTCATGCAGCCCAACAAGAAGCCGTGCGACATTTCTGCAGAAATAAGTATGAAGATGCACTGAACCACACTGTGATTTACACTGCATGGGACCAGCACTAGAAAGAAAGAGGGAGTCAAACTAAAAACTCTCTCATCCGACTGCTTCGTTTTCAACTTGATACCGAGGCATGGGAGTCGTCGGCTTGGATGCAGCTCCACACCGGCTTCAGAAGTTGGACAGGCAGAGATTTAATTGCCATGACTCTTGAATACGGACAGGACTTCCAACGCAGTGCAGACGGCGTGCAGTATTTTAGAGTCCTTAAGGTGGACTTCTCATTTTGTCTGAGTGTCTTTGGAGAGTGTTATCTGATCAACGTGTTGCATTTAAAATATAGGCATCTTTAATCTGTCTGAGGCATGGAGGAACATTGATCTCCGAAGTGTCCACAGGTGCTCCTTATTATTCACAGTAACGGAATGAAGACACTATCTTGATATGATGGATGATAGATCCAGTAAGCTCATTTTAGTTCCTATTTTAGCTGTCCTTTTTGTTATGATAGGTTATCAGTACATATGTCCCGCTGGCAGTAATTCATGCCACTTTAAGACTGAGGAGAAATTTAGAGGGGTGAGTCTACTTTCAACCCCTTATCAGGACAGCGATGATTTCTACAGAGATCAAGACCTGGAGGATGACAGCCCTCCGAAACTATCGTCGAAATTCAACTTCACTGAAAGAGACCTTGACAGACACGTGGAGTTCAACATCAAAGGGGACGACGTGATAGTGTTTTTGCACATCCAGAAGACCGGGGGGACGACTTTCGGGAGGCACTTGGTGAGGAATATTCGCTTGGAGCAGCCGTGCGACTGCAAGCCAGGGCAGAAGAAATGCACGTGCCACCGACCGGGGAAAGAAGAGTCCTGGCTCTTCTCCCGGTTCTCTACGGGCTGGAGCTGCGGACTGCATGCAGACTGGACCGAGCTTACGAACTGTGTCCCTGTCATTATGGATAAGAAGGAGGCCCGGAGGAATAAAAGGTAACGCGTGAGAGTCTCTTACAGAAATGCACCCAGTCCCCACAACCCTGGGGGATGCAAAACAATAATGCCCAATTAAACCATGTGACCATAAAACCCTTAATGAATTCAAAATGTAAGTTTAGCCTTTAAGGAAAATGCACTGCCTCTCTTGAGTGGAGAAGTAAGCGGGGATGGAATGGGCACAGGATGGGATGGGTAGGTCTACTCATTGCTATTTCCCTGGAGGGCTTATACAGTTGTCACATTAGGTACAGTATAGTGTACATGAACTTTTTAGGCATCCCCTGTAAGAGGTGAGACTGGAGATAGCTTCTGTAGCTCACTGTAACAACATTCATATACTGTTTTTAAACCTCTAAAATATAAATCTACTGCAAACAGTTAACAGTTAATTGTGCTTAATTGTGCTTAACACCTATCCAAATAACTACTAATATAACTGCTAATATAATTCAAATAAATCTCCAGTGATACAACCTCCTGAAAATGAACACAGAATTCTATAAAAGCCACTCTGAATCATTCTTTGCCCAACTTTTGTCCTTGAGGTGTTGATGAAGTTGTAAAAAGCTCATGCTCGAGTGCAACTCCTACATCAGGAGCTACTCACAATTCTCTGTGCACCCTTGGCCTTTATGTCTTGCGTTGATGAGTCCCTCTGAGGTGTTTTTTTTTTCTTTGTTGTTGTTGTTGGCACGCAAAAGCAGTGCGCCACTCCCGTACCACATGAAGTCTCCTCATTTGAAGCCATCTTTACTTCATGACTGAGTTCAAATTTTTCCAGGATGTTTGTTTATTTGTTTGTTTGTTTGTTTGGTTCTGTGATGTCACCTCACAGGAAATGCGGAGAAGACCTGCTTCATTCAAAACCCATTATCCGTCAGCGTGTTGTGTGGTAATTACAGTTAAAAAGACATTTGCAAATGCTTCTACTAATGTACAGTCTTGTACAATTACTAAAAGTGGGTGTACTGCAATGAAGCATCCAGTGGATGAGCAATGCGTGTTTGAGTGTTTTCGCTTAGCAAAGTGGATATGTGTATATTTCCGTGCAGCTTCCAGAGTCACTGATTCTTTTAAAAAACTGCAGTAGAAGATACTCGTGCAAGTACTACAAACCGAAGGTGTACTGGCCAAATGTCTTGTTACATTTTTTATTTTTTTAAACTGCAGATAATTTCCTTTTCTGGTTCATATATATATATATATATATATATATATATATATATATATATATATATATATATATATATATATATATATTACACTGAAGTACTTGAGCGCATGATTTATTTCTGCTGTGCCAAGTGTTTTCTTTACTCAGGGAAGTGCTCACTAGATGCGACAGCTCTTCATTTCACAGCTGCAGCATCCATTCTGCTCTTACAGTCCTCTCATGCCTTGTTCCTCAGTGCGCTCCCGCAGCATCTATTCTGAGATTATTCTGCCACGACGACCGAGACTGTTGGCAGACACATTATGTTAGACCACCTCACTAACCAGCCACTGCATAAGGCACATTTATGTGCCATTTGAAAGAGATGACTAACAGCGTTATGCAAATTTTATCCTCATAATTAATTTGTGTATGAGAAATGCCTTAAATTATAATATCATAAATGGTATAAGGTCAAAGTAAAAAAAAAAATCACCCTTGCCCAGCAAAACATGCCATTTGTAATAAAGAAAATACTATAATCCACTTAGAAAAATGTTTAGTCCACCTAAGGGCACGCCGGAGGAATGCCAATACTATATCACTGCCAAATTCTGATGGTACGGCCTTGTTTTGTGATGGGAGCCTCTGAGATTGAGTGGCTGTCTGAGATTGAGTCCTGAGTATACGACTTGCCGGCTCCTGAGGTGGCAGTAAGGGGAGGCCGGGGAAGGAGGGCTGTGATGGCACTGCCTGCGTGGCATGGTGTGGCCTTTTCAGCCAGGCGGTGCGTGCTGCATGGCGAGCCAGCCGTACGGCCCAGGAAAGGTCAGGCGTGTCAGACTGGATCAGCGTGTCCTGCGGTGTAGCTCCTCTGGAGAGTGCTGTCAGTCAGGGGAGAAGCGGAGCAGGCAGGCGGCCTCTCTTCAGGGACTTTTTGGAGAAACATACTTCTAAGTGCTGTCCTCTTAAGTTGCTTTGTGGAGAGCATCACAGTATTACCTTGTCTGCTGCATGAATTTGGCTGGCTGAGCAGGTTGTTTTTCCTCTCAGGCGATTTCAGAGTTCTCTGCTGAGGACTGCTGTTGGAATTATTTCTGATTGGTACATGTTCATTATCTAACTCTCCAGTCAGGAGTAACTCATGCAGATGTATTCAGTGTGACACTGGGCCGCAAAACAAGGTGCTGATTTTGAAAATGTATTTAACGCTAATGCGCCAAGAACTGACTGAGTAAATGATGTCTTCAGAAGCCTGTGTAATAAAAGGTTAGTATTAGAGAAATATCTGATGTTCTTCTCTACTGAAATTGAAGCGAGCTCAGTGTGATATTCTACCACCAGGTGCAGCTGAACATCTGTCACAGAGATAAATAAACAACAGCAGAACTTTATTGTTGGTCTGAGGCAAATAAACTTGATTATAAAACTCTCAAATGAATCAGCGTGTCAGTCAGTAAATGTATGTAACAATAATCTGATTTGTTCTGTGTATGAGAAGATAACCGTAAAATGAAAAAAAAAATCCTATAATAAAATGACTTAATTTGATGTTTACGATGTTAATGCTAAGCACTTGCCATAGTTTGCAGAGTGTATCCACTCTGAGTGAATCCACATAATCTCTAAGATCTCTCAACCAAAACCCGGATCATGCATTATCTTTCAAACCAACACTAAAAGACTTGCACTGAAAAGTTTATCAGCTATTTAAAATGTGGGGGTGGGATCTTGTCATTTTCCCCTCACATTCTTCTTTATATCATTAATTTTTCACAGCACCACCACAACAGCAAATATAAAAGCCTATACTTCATTAGTGTTTGACACGCACTCGAGCGCTGACGTGATAAAACAGATGTTCTGGTGATGCTTTTGCACTAGAATTCATCAGGGTCACCCTCCTGTTGCATAACGTTCACAATGTCAGCATCTCTCACAGTCTACAGGGCAGATCGGATGCTTCGGCAGAATTAAGGCTTTGCTTGGCTCTCGCTATTTCGGCATTTGGTATTTTAGTGACATTTAATGGTCAAGTCTTTGAATTAGGGCTAAGCTAATTTGAACTTTATGATACCTTGTCCTTTTATTGTATCGAAGCAATATTTCGCTTTAGTTGAACTTTTGTGATGCTGGTCTCATATGAGTTCAAGCACAGCCAACCCATTATGTGCGAGTTTCACAGATATTAATAATCATTTTTACTGTCTGGAAGTTTGGTTTCGTTTTGAATTCATATTAAGTCGTTGCTGAATTTTGGTTCAGACTGTCACAAACAGCTGGGAGTAAATTTCCTTTTCAATCAGTGATTGATTCTTGTATTAATTAAGTACCATTTTACATCATTATTGTCAGATAGATGTACACAGCAGCTGCCAAAGCACAAGGTCAAGAATATCACAATAAATATGTGAAAATTTTAATTAATTGCACAGCAAGAACAAGACACCACATTTCCCAGCTGTCATTAGCAGTGTTATATATGTGGATTAAAAACTACCTTTCATCCAGGGAAGTGTGCTCTAGAAGTAAGTGACAAGCTGATACTAAGTAAAGCAATTTGATAAATACATAAAAAGCCACAAAATAGGCAAATCTTTATAAAGGTTATTAATAAGATTTTGGTTAAACCATTCGGTTCTCTTTTCAGTTTCTTTGCTATTCATAATATAACCCTTCTTTAGAGCTGCTGGTGTGCAGATCAATCTGCTGTCACTTCCCTGAGGCCTGCTTCTGCAGCACAAATCCATTAAAACTGGGATGCGTGTCTCATTTGAACCATTATTATTTGATATTCTTTGTTATAACTTATTAAGACACTGCACAGATGCACTCACTGTTAATGTAAATGACTCATCCTTTTGCATAAGCAACATTTCCACCTTCTAGTTTTTCTCCAGCTTCTGTCTGTTTGTGTTTGCAGTATAGCCACATTTCCTTAAAACCTTCATTTTGTGCATATTTGTGCAGCCCATAAGCATCCACGTGGAGATGGAAGGATATTGAGAGCACTTTTTGGACAGCCCCCCCGGTTTCACTTTATCTTATTTCCTCCCTCCTTTTTTGCTGTTGCCTCGTGATAATATCACGCATATGCTGATGTTGCACTTTTTATCAATTATACAATCTTCATTAGCAGCTTTCTTGTTGCGTATGCATAATGAACGCTCAGTTCAGCAGTACAAAGAGACCAGCGTCAAAACACAGCACGGCACAGACCCTCGTCGATGCTCTGATTGAATGAAACGTTGAAAGAGAGCGAGAGAGAGACATGTGCCTATTTAGCAATGTCCTCTACTGTGATTCTGAAAATCGATTTCTAGATCACGGCATCCTCAAGTTTTTCATGTTATGTGGACTGTGTTCAAAGTTGAGCGTATTGTGTGTTGGCCTAAAAAGGCAGAGATAACAAAGGATTTGAAACTTGAGCAAAATGATAGCACTGTTTGGTTTTGGGTCTTTTTAATCATCTTTTATTGTAGATTATCACCTTGAAAATGTGGATATATCCTAGTTGTGGAGTTACACATTATGTATCTTTGTGTTACTGTAAATGCACTATGCAATATAAATTGTTCTATTGGAAGCTGAAGGAAAATATCCTTTATATTATGAGGTCATTGGTATTAATTTAATGATTACTTTAGCTTAAAGTTTGACAAGCAATAAGGTGAAGCAGCTACCAGAATAATTCTTTATTCATCAGTAACATGGTGCCACTTTATTAGCAGATGAAGCTACTTTATCCCTGTTTCCCAGAACTGTGAAAGTTCCTGCCAAAAGCATATTTTTTGCCCACCAGTCTTCAAAATAACATATTCACATTCCCTTCATTTCTACAGCAGTCCAGCAGGAGCAGTAACCAGTGTTATTCCTTACTCACCCGAATGACATGCCCGAATCCTTGGCTGAATAACACCCCACATCATATTTTATTCATAATAAGTGATGCAGAGAGGGCTGCAATTACTGTGTGGTCGTTACCACTTACAGCTCTGATCAGTGAACCGTGCATGTCTCACTCTGTCTGCTACCTGCGTATGACATCTACCAATGTTAGGCATATTCCTGAATCAGCATGTGGGAGGGTAGTCATTAACAGCCTGACCTAAATGAACTTGAATGCAGTGAGCAGCTGTATTTTACATGTTGTCATCTGCGTTCCCGCTTTTGTGTTTACAAAAATAGCTTGTCAGTTTGACTTCATCCAAGTCATGTTGTAGTTTGTTTTTTTCATTTCAAGAGGATCGAGGTCGTATTGACCTTGAAAACAGCAGCACGTAAAACAAATGGCTCCTCTTTCCTTTTTTTTTTGATATTCATTAGAAGGAGCTGCCATTTTTCTTCTTTGTCTGACCAATGCGCTGTTAGGCTATGTGAGAATAAAAAGAATAGCATTCATTTGAAACTTTTGTTAAATACATAACATATCGTAACAACAAATAGAGCATTTCTCTTGTTGCTCTCTATGAACTCAGACTTTCTGAGCTTAGTGGAGAAGGGAAAGTGCAGACTCGCAGGGTAATGGATGCCCTCTGGGCACAGATGAACCTGAATGAGGAAAGTTGAGCAGATTTACAGTTCCGGTCGTATCTTTGGATGTAGGAGGGAAAGTGCTCATCAAAATGATGGGATGTTTAGTATGTGTGAAGCTGAGAGTGCCCTTGCAGGCTTTGGACTTCCAGGGTGCGCAGATTGCTTTTCCTGTGTCATTAATTTGAGTCGTCATTGCTGGCAGGCCTGATCCAGTTGGTTTGATAATTAAGCATCACCTCTACAGAGGGTACAACAGCATATGTCAAGCAATTGTTCACCAGTGTGACAAATAAAATTCAAATTGGACTATGTAGGGGAAAAATATGAGTGGGGAAACAAAGAATCGTTTGTGCAGCAGCTTTTTTAGTCGCTTTCGAGGGTAGATGACATTTTTGAGAGGCGGAACCATTCAAAAGCTTGACCAGAAACACATTTTTATTCAAATTTCAGAATGTGCCATTGCTTTCATATCAACTATTTTATCAGATTAATCAGACTGGCGTGCTTGTGTTATATCATTTTATTTTTGAATTGCTTTGTCACTACTCATTGCCATCACGGACGAATTAATTGGACAGAGCACACAACCAATCTGGACGGAAACCTGACTCGCCACACAGCTAACACCTGGACAAGGTGTGGTATCTCCTGGTTGTTGGACCTCGTCTGGATTGGGGGTTTCCTGTTTGGTCAAGCCTTTGAAGTGTAAGTGGAACTGCCATAGCAACTACCCATCTGGGGAGGCAAAAAGTCAGAGTAATAAGAACTTTTAGCAAAACAAAAACAAACAAACACAAAGGGCGTGTAGAGGGTTGGATGCAAGGGACAGGGTGAGATGGAGACAGATATTCTACAGCAGCGGTCCCCAACCCCTAGGTGACGGGCCGATACCGGTCCGTGAGTCGTTTGTTACCGGACCGCAAGAGTTGAGGCTCGGCTGTGAAATTTATGGCTTTCAGGCTTTTTATTGGTTTTAGGGTTTTTTTTTTTTTGTTTTTTTTATCGTTTTTATCATTAACTCGGTTTCCCTGGGTCTTTTCCCGTCTGATATGAATAAATCTTCTTTTTTTTTGGTACTGGTACTGATTTTATTTTGTTGTATTTATCCGCGACACCTTAAAAGCTGGTCCGTGAACATATTGTGGCGCAAAAAAGGTTGGGGGCCGCTGTTCTGCTGTCATGATCCCTAAAGGGAGCAGCCAAAAGAAGAAGCAAGACAAAAAATAAATACAACAAAAAACAACTGACATTCACTTAAGGCTTCAATCTTGAAAGGGGTCACAGTCAAATAGCATGACTGTGAAACAGAACCTGCCTCCCTATTAGTGTGACTGACGCATAACATATGGTGTATTTCAAGAGATTGTGCATCAACCATTGTGGCCTGATACGTAACAAACTGTTGCACCATTGCTTAGTGCATGTCAATTAAGTGATTACATTCAAAACAATGGCCCTTATAAACCCTTGCAATATTAGCATTTGGGGATGGGGGGTGTGCTGTTATGGATATTTGTCATTGTCCCTTAGCCTGATCTGTTCGAGATGTGGCTTAGTGGGTTTTTCTGCTCTAAGAGCCACTCTAAGTAATGAAAACTGCTCAGTTTGCCAGGATAGGTTTTCGGATTCTCTGGTGCCGCTGTCAAATACTTGCTGGTCTGGCAAATATGAATCTGCAGTCCTCTGATTCAGCTCCTATAGTGTGATTAATAGTTAGCTTGGTGTCAAGTGAATGGCTAAGAGCCTCCAGTCTTCTGGAAGCTGGTTTGCAAAATTTGGTTAGATTCAAATCCCCTAAACTTTCTTGTTTTATCATGTCCCGCAGTGCAGCACAGTCACTTTCACAGTGTCTCCATTTATAACATTCGCTCTTTTCATAATTTAATCCAAGCCATCACATACATGAATACCCTGCTTTATCTCTAAACTTTGTTCAACCGTGATCTCTCAGTGCTGTCACGGAGCCAGACTTTTACTTACCGGTCAGCTTTTGATCAGAGTGAGAACACCTGCTCGACTGAGGTAAAAAGAAAAGGAGCAAAGCGCCTCACGCTGATCTGTATAAATGTAGTCATCAGTGTGATGAAAATGAGTCAGCTGGTGCAGTGATTCAAAGATTCTGTGTTTAACGTCCCCATGAGGCCTATTTCGTGGCTGAGCCGCTGAAAATGCTTCTATTATCAAAGGGGCAATTAACTTTGGCTCTGTTTCCCTCTAATTGAGAAAAGAACATTCTAGTTCTGTACTACAAACAGTCCATAAAAAGTAATTGTGCAAAACTAAAAGAATTTCCCCATAAATTCTTTATTATTTGCTGATCGGGAGCAGCCGGGAGCAACCCGATCAGCACGCTCATGAATATTGCTTTAATGACGCTCGTTGTTCCTTTGTAACAGCGTCTCAGCTTTTTGTGCTGTAGTTAAAAAAAATAAATCTGGCTTTAGCCTCTTTTAACCAGTTTAGCAATTTTGAAATGCAAGACCCAACATGACTGAATGCACGAAGCTGTTTAAGCTTAATTTGTAGCTTTGGTTCATATAAACAGATCAAGTAGATCGGATATGCTTTGACACAAAGCATATCCGATCTCTTCTTTGTTTGTGTGTGTGTGTGTGTTGTTCATACTTATGCCTGGACTTGACGTAAATGACATCAAACATTGACTTGTAAAATGCCACAAAAGGTGCCCGGCTGTGTTATTTCTCAACCAATGAAAAGCCCGTGCCAGGAATAACAGCCTCTGGAGTTGATTTATTATAACAACCAGGAGAAAGGTTATCTGTCCTTATCTGGGGCACGATGGTGACAGGCAAGTTATACAGTGGGGAGGCTAGCTAAAACTGGCTGCCTCGCACAGCTCCCCAATTTGGATTCAGAGATTGACGGAGCACCTGGCACACTTAAGAGTGTAAGTGCAGGTGGAGTCACCTTCACAGACTAATCTCCTGTCACAGAGGAGGACGACATTCTCGCTGTTTTGATGCTGTAATAGTTAGTGCCGCCTGGCAATGTGGTGAAATGAATAAAACTTTAGCTCTGCACTTCAGGACTGCCTCACGGGACGTATGTATGCAATGAAACGGTAATCCATAAAATATGTAGAGCTGATAAAATCTTTACTGCTGGTCTCCTCTGCATCTTCCCCATCCTGTGGCATCAGCCAGACTTGTGAGAGAGATCTGAATAATCTCACTGAACAGATTGCAGTCCAGATTGCCTCTTAAATTTCTGCATTTATAAATAGGCGCGTTCCTTTTTTTATTTTTGCTAAATCGTTATAGATACTTGATTAGCAGCATCTCAGTTTTATTGATGTGGCATACAGAAAATCTAGTCTAAACAATTTTCCCCTGTGCAACTCCCCATGCATAGCTTTTCCCCATCTATTTAACATTCTCTATATTTTTTTTAATGAGTGTGAAGGCAGAAAGCATCTAAAGCTGTTGTATATCGTTGTCTGTTATGGTGAATGAAAAATAGTTTATTTCCCACTGGAAAAGGATTTCCTCCTTTAGATCAATCTCTATTCACTCCCACCTACAATATTGCAATATAAATTGGGTCCCAGGCCACAGTATAATAAGTATGGATTGAAAATGTGCCCTAACAGTACAGGACTAGAGAGGAGACTAACATCTTGCAGCATCACAGTGCTGGTGTGGAACAAATAGCATTATGTCCCAGCACGTGTTGTGATACAGCACATCAACCTCATCATAGGAATCTGATGTCCCTCAATGTGAGCCAGTTCTCTCGAGGCGCCAGATGAATGGCTACAAAACAGAGCTTTAAATCCCTCCCTCAAATCCAGGGATCAGTTAACTTCCCATCAATCCCTGTTCTGCGACGGAGAGTGGACTTTGCTTCATTCATCATTCCGTGTAAGCCTCCCCTCCTATGTTTGGAATCTGAGGTGTTAATTTCGTTTACTCTCTCGCGCTCCGAGTGCGGCGAGAGGAAATTGTTCTAACGCTGGTGGCATTTGCTTCACTTGTAATACCGGGCGTGCCTGCGAATCACGAGAAATTATGGAGGGAAGAAAAGTATTAAGTGCCTCCGAGTGTCTCCTTTTGAACAGCGCGCATGAATTATCAGGAAATGGCTCTTTTCCTCACAATGTCACCAGTTTCAAGAATGGGTATAAGCTCGCACATATTACAGCCAAACTACAGAAATTAACATTCAGTTTTCACACACCTGCTAAAGACAATATAATGAGGAAGCCAATTTGGATGTTTTGAGAGCTTTCAGCACCAGCATGCTTTGCTGTTGCTGGGCTGTTTCGGGTCTGGCAGTGCAATGCGGGGTGCCAACATGACTAATGGGTCTAATGTGGAACCTCTATCGACTTGCACAAAAATACTCAGGGATTGATTTGACTGCTTATGCCACTGCTATAATCTCCCTTCCAATGATACCGTTTCACAGCTATTTGTACTACTTTGTGCTGCCTTCTTCTTTTTTTTCTTCTTCTTATGACACGAGAATATATGCTGCTTAGTTCAGAAACCATATGTGGCATCGGATTACATTGTTGCCTTTGCATGACAATAATGGATGTGGCTATATGCAGGTAACAAAATGTTTTGACTGTGCATTTACACCCACTCTACAAGCGTCTTGAACTCTGGTAGAGGCATAAAAAAAAGGTTGTGGAAGGACTGGAGGGTGTCCAAACAGTGGGAAAGGGGTGGGATCTACTGTGGACAGCTCAGCAGCCCATTAACACAGGGAGACAGGCAATTATTCATGCTCACATTTACACAATTTTGGAATCACCAATTAACCTGCATGTCTTTGGAATGTGGGAGGAAGCTGGTGCATCTGGTAAAAACATGCACCACCCTGCCATCCATCTGCATCATGATTCTCATCACTTTCATTCTTATCAAAGCATTGAGCGAGCCTCGTTTGATTTTCAGCGTGTTCCAGCATCGGCGGGTCTACAAAGTTAAGAGAGAAGCGGCATTATTTTATGTTACATTTAAAGGCAGCCTTGTAATTTTCTAACCTGTCAAACGCCCACTGTGATGTCTTAGAAGGATTTGTGGGTGTGTGGTCACTTTAGTGTTTCACAGAACTTCTTTACAAACTCAGCACCAAGAGAATGAAATAATGTCTATTGGTACAGACACATTATAACACTGGTTAGCTCAAATTTCTTACCTGGGATTGTTGTAGACAAGCATACCTTTTTAACTCTTTCTACATAAAGACAATGTCTTAAGATATCCCCTGTACCCTTTGTGACCAATTTTGACACCTCAGTATAAATCAGTACAGACGTGGTTTGATGACCATTAGAAAAGTTTCTGTTTTTTTCCAAAGGTAGATGCATACTTGGAGACCACCCTCACTACCTTCTGATGCACATTCAGTCATGTAGTTCTACAAACAACTCAGTTCAGAAAAGCACTTCACGAGCTATCCCCAGTAGGTTTTCAAGGGGTAAAAAGTTAAAACCCAGTTGCGAGAAAATAATCACCACAGCAACCGTAAACACATGTGCTCACCCCGTGTGTATTGACTGCTTTTTGAGGTCTGCTCTCCTGAAGCGAGCAGAGCTATAAGCAGCTATTCCAAGACATGGCCTTTCCATGTAGATGATTGATTCAGGTACAGTGAGGAAGGAGAGGAGGGCTCAGGCTTTGGGCTGTGTCCGTTAATCATACTGTATTACCACACAGGAGGCATTTATCACCAAACACCAAAGGCTTCAGTCCATGGGGAACACTGAAACCAATCTCATCGCTTACATGCAATCCATCTAGGTCCACAAAAAACAGCAATGTTGAGCGCTACCACATTTATTTTCTCTGTAAGAGGAGAAGGATATTCTAAAGAAAAAGCAAGAAACCTAAAAAAAAAAAAAAACCCTGAAGAAAAGTAGGGCTTTTGAGAGACTTTGGAATTTTTTTTAAAAAACCTGTGTGGTGTTGTTGTCACAGCAGGATGTGCAAGCATCAACCTTGGCCCCTGGGCGTTCTGAGTAGAACTACAGCTTTAATGTTTCAGGTACCAGTAAGATGATGAAATAGGAGTTTGGAAAGTCGGAGAGTACATTTTTTAATCCTTTGTCACTATGATCACTAATTATTTTCTCATCATTTGATTACTACTTTGTATTTGTCATTCTTCCCTGTTTATAATAGCATTGAAGGCAGCTGTATTTTTATTTATTTTTTCTCACAGAGCTGTTGTTTGTGTGAACTCAGCCTTGACTGAGTGAAGCTCATGGACCCATGGGTCTCACAGCCAAAGCCATGTGGTGTATTTGGAGTTCATTCTCTTATCCTATTGGCTCCTAGTCAAAATCTACCTTTTCCAGCAAATTTTCAGTTTATAATCAACAAAATGTGTTGCCAATCCAGTTTTCTAGAAACTGCCCCACATGTACAATGCTTCCAGACAAAACTGCACTTATGTTCGACAATTGTTTTCTTGTTGTTGTTTTTGTCTATAGAAAGGAGAACGATCCACAATTTCTCTCAACTCTGTCTGGAATTCATAAATTGCCTTTGTGTTTCATCATCTGCCAGTGATTACCAATGCAGCCAACATTGTTATTGGCTAACAGTTAGAACGATGGAGTAGAATAACAAAAATAGACTGGCTAGGTTAAAGCTTTGCTCTCAGGTATAAACAACTGACTTTGCAATTTATTCCACAATGTTCAGAAATGATAGTTCAAGACTAGAGTGTCCGGCTAAACTCTTATGTATAGTTTTGGTTTGAGCATGCAGCCCTGTACTAAAGCTTCAGGCCACCACAGATTTATTTTTATTTTGCTTCAAAATAGCAAGGCTTGTCATTTTGTAATTTGTCAAGCGGTCTTGGGCAATAGTTCTGAAGGTTTTCAGAAGATCTCTGAAAGTTTTTCTTTGAAAGCTTTTTCTTTCAGTTGATCCATCTAATGCAGGGGTCTCAAACTCCAGGCCTTGAGGGCCGGTGTCCTGCAGGTTTTAGATCTCACCCTGGGTCAACACACCTGAATCAAATGATTTGTTCATTAACAGGCCTCTGGAGAACTTCAAGACATGTTGAGGAGGTAACTTAGCCATTTAAATCAGCTGTGTTGGATCAAGGACACATCTAAAACCTGCAGGACAGCGGCCCTCGAGGCCTGGAGTTCGAGACCCCTGATCTAATGTTTACTGAAGCCTCATCAGAAATCATCTCACTGGAAGTGTGGCCATCAAGAAGCCATTGAGGAGGAAAAAGCTGTGGTATTCCACATTACACAGGAACTGGACTGTAAATTGGTGGTAACGGGTATTATGGAGTGATAAATTTCAAATAGATATTTCAGGTTCAAATGCTAATTAATATGATGTCTGGAGCATCAACAGCCATCTATAAAGCACGGTGGAGGCACTGTCATAGTTTGCGGCTGCATTTCAGCTAGTGGTGTTGGGGATTCTGTCAGGATTGTTGGATTATGAAAGCAGAGAGGTGCTCCACCATGCAATACCAACAAGAAAATGTCTGATTGGCAAGCTTCTCATTGACTTTATTTTTCAGTGTGACATCGATCACACTGCCAATGCAATAAAAGCATACCTGGATAGAAAAACATACAAAGGACCACTATCAGTCTTGGATTGATTTCCCCAGAACCCAGGCCCATTATTGAAGCAGTGTGGGATTATCTTGAGAATAGAATAGAACAAAAGGCAGCCAACAGCCACAGGAGAGCTTTGAATGTCTTTCAAGAATGCCAGAAAACCTCCTAGTTCCGATTTTCCTGGAAAAACATTTAAAAAATGAGGTGGCTTGAGACTGTTTCACATTACTGTATATTAATGGGTTGTTATCAGTAATTATATATAAAAATAAGCTTTGAATCATATTCTGATAGCGAGGGTCTCCAAAGCCGATGTAAAGAATAAAACTCTTATAAGGTGCTCTGGTTTCTCTGGTGTTTTTTTGTAGTGTACTTCAGTTTAGCATTTATTGGCTAGTTTGCATGGCTGAACTTATACATCGCATGCATTAGTGTGTAAATAAGTTTCCCCCAAAAGCATTTTATCTGAAGAAAGCATGTAATTTGTTCACCATCACAGCTTAGTTAAGTACTGTGAAGCAAAAATGAAACTGTGACTCGAACCACCCCCACCACGGTGCCAGATAATATTCTCCCTGATTACTGGCCTCCAGGATCCTCGTGTACAGACTGCACTCACACCCTCTAACATCTAACATTAGCCGCACTAATGGTTTTCACAGTGGGGGGGAGGGGTTGTGTTTAAAGGCTGTGAAATAATGTGTCTCTGTATGGCAGGACTCTCCTTTTGTCCTGAGTGAAAGCTCAAGTAAAAAGCTTATTACACACCAAAGGCTACAATTACTGAGGAGATGTTAAGCCTTCGGTTGAGACACATTTTGTAATATCAAAATTTCTGGAATATAATAGCAATGTAAGAGATTTGAAAAAAAAAAAGAGCCTTTGTTCCACCCTTTTTAGGAGCATTTCAGTCTGCACAGGTTGATGCTGACTTACAATACAGCTTCACTGACAAGACTTTTTAGTGACTCTTGAGTTTTGCAGCTTTTTCCCACTGAATGGACCTAAAAGAAAGTTAATGTATTTTCTCCACAGCCTGCCAGCCTCTCTCCAATCTGTTGATCATGAAAAGCTGCATCGTAGTAAACAAGTTTGCCCACAGGGAATCTTACCATGAAGATGTCAGTCTGACATTTACATATAAATGCAAAGTGCGAGTAGGTGAGGTTACACTTCTGACTCTGGCTGTAATTGTTTAAAAGCAAAGTCTCAGACCCGCGTTCTCTGAGGGCCCTTTGCACCATTGCTTGATAAATATAGCAAGCAGATGCCTGTTTACACACGCACCTCTGATGAGCAGCTGTTTTTTGCCACGTTAACAAGACAACGTCTAAGCCAAAGCAGCCTTGCTGTTTTTAATTAACTGACCACACTTGCAATCACAGTGATGTCTTCTGTCTGGTGCAAGTACATCAAAGTCAAACATGTTCCCAGCAGTCTGCATTTGAGGTGAAGTTTTTGCTTTCTTTCATTTTTTTTGCTCGTCTGAGAGCTAAATGGAAATGTGCTGTGAAGCTTTTTAATGTCAACATGTGGAAGCTTCAGCTCAGTGGAACACTGGCAGACACACACACACATACACACATCCAATCGCACTCCTCCCCCAGTCTTTACAAGAGTGACAGGTCATCCAGAAATTTATATTCATGGCTGGAAATGGAAATGGAACAACCAAGAGGGGGTGTCCTGCTGTGCTACCACCAGTTACTGAGGTGCACTGGAGGGGAGAGAGTGACATTTAACAGCGTGAAGATGAGGGGCCTCCGACCAGCTTGCAGCAGATGCACTGGTACATATAGAAACAGTACAGATGGTCTTTAAAGTGAGGCGGTGCAAGCTGAGAGGAATGGTTCCCAGAGCTGAGGGAGTTATTTCATGTAGCCACCACCTTGCCGCAGTCAAGGGAGACAAACAGGAAAATCAATACTCCCACTCAGGACAGTTCACTACAAGGGCCTCCCTCAGCAGGCCTGTCTGTCAGAATCAGTCCCTCAAGTGGTCTGGGATGTGAACTGCTGACAAGGTAGGTGTCAGAGCACACTGATCACACTCTTACAGCGCGACTGAAGTCTTATTCAGCACCGTGGACAGCTCCAGAAAGACAGCGACAAACCCCAGCAAATTGGTCCCAAGCTTATCAACCCTTTGTCATATTAACATCATTGTCATTGCCTGGCACTAACATCAAATCATCAGATACCTAATATACATATTAAATTCTTATATTGTTTAAATGAAGTTAGCGGCTTAATTCACTTTTTCTGTTTTAATTATAGCTACGTTCTTTAGATGAAGAATTTCAACCAATATTAATGATATCATCAATTAGAAATACTGACTGTATATAACGGCAATAGCCACCACGATGCCCAGAATCCTCATGCTGAATGTTTTTGCCACAGCCCGTCTATGTTTTGTGCATTCTGCATATTGCACGATTGCATTTCTCTTTGTATTTAAAAATGTTTACCTCGAAGTAAACGGAGAAAGTGGTGCTGAAAAGAAACATCAACATCAAAGCTGATATAAGAAATGAAAAGAAGAAACAAGATCAACTGTCTGTGAGAATGAAACAGGTGAAGGACAAGAAGCGGCCGTCTGTCAGCATAAATCGGACAAAGAAACTGCAGTGGAAAAAAAAAATCTATATTCTCCATGATCTGTGTGTTAGTGTCGAGAAATTAGGCCATAAGTACTATCTTTAAAGAAAGTTTAGATAAGACAGAAAAACACAAATAATAATAATAATAATAATGGAAACAAGTATTTTCGTCATCATAAATCAAAGTAAACATTTTGTCCTGCACATCTTTTTAGGTACATCCATCCATTTTAATAATATCCCTTTAAAATAGGGAGTAGAAGACAGAGTAGCAGTCACATTTATCCACAGTATCTGCAGAAAGAGTGTGAGAATAGGAAGGGGGGGGGGGGGGGGGCAGTGAGTCCTGCCAATGGTAATGAAGCTACCACTACAAATGGGCTAGTCATTCATGATTAACCGGCGTGTCATGCCTGAAGTAATTGCCTTAATTAGCTATTGAACAGGTTTCAGGGTTAATGGGACAACAGGTTGGCAGTGAACCTGATTTACTGTTGGAAGTTAATGATTTTACTCTCATCTTCCACTCATTCCTCAAAATGATTTGATTAACAGTAAGGGAGAACCAGATCCCCTTGTTTGTTAATACAAAATCAATTTCATGGCTGGCTGAGCTATCTCTGACAGTGTTTTTGTTAGGCGAGCAAGGTCTTCAGTCAGCCACTGGAGACAGGACAAACATAGGCAGGCCGGTAGAAGAGCGCAGACGGTAAATCTGCCAGTCCTATTGCAGTGCAGTACTGGTGGTTGGGAGCTGGCAGCTTTCCCATTCTGCCCACAAATGCACCTCCACTAAGCTTTTCTGTCATGACTACCAGCCAATCCAGTGTGTTTTCCCTAAGACTGTGTCAGAGGAATAAGCCTATGAGAGTAATTGGGAAGCAGGTACCGTAAAGTCTCCCCTGTGAGGCAGGATCAGTGTGTTTAGAAGTGTGCTTTGTGTGGAATGCCAGAGGGTCGAACGTGTAAAGATATTGTCCTCCAATCCTCATACGCCAAGGCCACTTAATTGGCAAAGCAATGGTTCTTTATTGAATAGAGGTCAAAAAATAACTGCCTTTTTACACTTAACCTCAATTTTTCTCACTGAAAACAGTTTAGACAAACAATTTGGCTCTGCTTCTTTGTGGCATATTATGCCTACAGCATGGCTAGGGCATTTTGGCAGAGCTCACAAGCTGATTTCAGAGGAGTTAGAGCTTGAGCACATTCGCTGCAGGAATATTACAGCAATTGATTTTTTTTCTTTTTCTGTTACAAATTGCTTTTGCTTAGCACTGTCCATGATTAGAATAGGTGGGTGACTGCAGCATGCATCCAACAAAGCTGCAGGTTTTACTTTGTTGCAGCATTTTACAGTTATAATACAGCTATTTGTGCAAGCTATATGAACATGTGCAGACATCGTGCTTTTTCATCTCTGAGCCTTTAAACTACTATCATCAATAGTTTCTCAACTCTTCGTGCATGTACCTGCAACTTAAGCTCATTTAATTTCAGCTACAGCAATTACCTGATTAATCACTTAGAAGATTAGGAATGATCAGAAGATTTATAATCAGTAAACTCTTTGTTAAGCCAAAATACCATAAGATATTGGTTGGTTTCTCTGACTCTGTCTAATAATATCTTTGGGTTTTTGGGTGACAAAAGGAAACAAGAAATTGGATGGATTTTTTTTTCCATGAAAACTTGACCTCTGACCTTAACCTTAAAGTCAAGACACTGACTTTCAAACTCGTTTGAAATTTTTAGTAGATACACCTATGCTATCAATTTCAAACTCCTATATCACCTCGTTCTTTAGTTATCACATTCACAAACTTGCATGTCCACGCTACCCGCCCAGCTGTTTGACAACAACACGGCTAAGAGGTAAAAAACCAAAGCAAAACAAAAAACGGGTGCAATCAAACATTATTATTGAAAAATCTGCCATCATATATGGAAATAAAATATGGAAGGCAAAAAATAGAGCTTTAAACGCAACCTGAACTCTCTTAGCTTTTTTTAAACCACCTGCTGCTAGTAACAGAGCATCTGACCATACAAATTTGAAATGACTTCTTCCCTAAATCTTCGTTATGTATAAACACACTACTGGTTTGTCCTTGCTTCGATGATTATTAGGTCAATGTTAAGGGGCCTTAAGAAAGACTGGAAAAACCCTTGTTTAAGACGTCTGTGAAGGTTCTCAGTCATCCAGGTCATCGTAGTCAAAGGAGCTTGCAAAGAAAAGCGTCTGGACTTCTTTAAGTTGCTTGAAGACGTTTCACCTCTCATCCGAGAAGCTTCTTCAGTTCTAAGGTCAAATGGTGGAGAGTCCCAGATATAAACCTAGTGGGAGTGACCCCCCACAGAGGGACAAAAGGACCCCCTGATGATCCTCTAATCGCCTGAGCCAAGGTGGGAAACTGGGCGTGGGTCCCAATCAGCCAGAGTTTTGGGTGTGTTCATTGTGAAACCTGGCACCACCTTATCATGCGAATTCCTGAGGTCAGATGGCCCAGGATGTGAGTGGGCGTTAAGGCGTCTGGGAAGGGATCTCAAAACTGGATTATAGATGGCAGAGAGTTGGTGTCGTAAACCACCGCCTCTGTTCAAAGATGGTCGCTCACAGTGGACATAGATGGCTTCTTTCACTCCTCTTTCAAACCATCTGTCCTCTCTGTCCAAAATGTGAACATTGGCATCCTCGAAAGAGTGTCCTTTATCCTTAAGATGCAGATGGACTGCTGAGTCTTGTCCTGTGGAGGTGGCTCTTCTGTGTTGTGCCATGCGCTTGTGAAGTGGCTGTTTGGTCTCTCCAATGTAGAGGTCTGAGCATTCCTCGCTGCACTGTACAGCAGACCTTAGAACTGAAGAAGCTTCTTGGATGAGAGGTGAAACGTCTTCAAGCAACTTAAAGAAGTCCAGACGCTTTTCTTTGCAAGCTCCTTTGACCTTGTTTAAGACCACTTTTAAAAATTACATGAAAGTCTAGCTCCATTACGGCACAATACTAATAACCCTACTTTTGCATTTTTAAAAATCTAACTAGATTATTAGAAAACTTCCTGTGGTGAGAAAAAAGTGCAAAAAGTTTTGCTGATACAACCCTAGTATGTATAGACTATAGGTATAAAGCAATAAAATGCTGCTAAGCAGCAAAAAAACCAACTTTGCCCTCTCCTTTGGGAGTCTTCAGTCCACAGTAGAGTAAATGAAGTCTGTATTCCTTTGGTTTACTTGAGATAGAAACTGTATTTGACTTGACCTCAGAAAAAGGGTTGTCTCCATAGGAGAGACAAACACGGGAGAAATACGGAGGATGATGATCCTGACTTTTTGGGTCTCAAAGGAACTCTGCCACCAAGTCAGTTCTATGATTTGCTTTGTCAGGAGAATAGCACAAAGATTATTTCATGCTCTCTTCACACACACACACACACACACACACACACACACACACACACACACACACACACACACACACACACACACATACATATATATGTGTGTGTGTGTGTGTGTGTGTGTGTGTGTTCATCACTCTCAAACTGTTACAACTCTGTGCACATCAGTCTTTGAGCACTTTTTGATTCATGAGTACTTGAGGAGTAGACTGTAGAGGTGAAGTGTGCAGTGCCACTGAGACAGCGGCATGATGGAAAGGGGTTTCCTCTTGAGAATGGCTATAACCAGTGTGTCAGTATTCCCCTTTGGAATGGCTCCAAAGATAGCAAGTCATGCATTACTTGTGATGAGGAGTGCAATGAACTTTCATAATATGCAGAGAAAGCGTGAGAGGATCAGAGGAAAAATTGAGCAACAAATATACAGAAGTGTCAGTCTTTTTCTTTCGATCTCTCAATCTCCTTGTTGCTGTTTCTCTGTGTCTTTTCCTGTCTTTTTCTTCTCCCCTCAGCGCCATGATCAGCTTGTCAGCACTGCCGATGCCTTTGTTCATTGAGCAAGTCGTTCCACTCAGATAGTAAATGAAACTTTGTGTCTGTGAGCCAACTAAAACGCTCAAAGTCCCAGTCATCTGTCAGGCACAGCAGTTCACTCTGCCTTCTGATAATAGCGAGGCTGAGGGGGATCCCCCGCAGCAGCAGCTGTCTTTTCAGGAGTAATTCATTGTGAAATGTTTGATGTGTACTGAGGAGTACAAATACATGTTACCTAGCCTTTAATAGGACCAGCCATCCTGATCATATATACTCAGATCAAAGCATATCTTGTTTAATAGTTTGGCTATTGAACTGATTATAGGCTCATATTGATGTAGCTGGTAGCAAGATATTAAATTGAAAATGTAGGCCCTGGGTGTTACAAAAGTGAAAAACACACAAAAAAAGTTTCCACTGACTTGAGTGCAAGTCATCTCAGAGGTGGCAAAAACAAAGCAGGAAATCAAAGGTTTCAATATGTTTGTATCGTAGCAGATAATCATCGACTTGTTTAGCTCTTCTTGCTAATTAGCTATTTGCACATTTATTGTCTGTGTATATATGATAATGCAATGGTCATTATTGATGTGGTTAGATACTATATATATCATCTTTCCACATTTATAAAACTAATTAAGTAATGAGTATAGTGAACACCTTCTCCTCTAGCGCCTCTAGAGGTGTGTAGTGTGAATTGCACAGTGGACTTCAGGCTGGAATAAAAGATTTAAGTGAGAGAAGAGATGCTTACTTTCACAGGACTCTATCCAGTCCTGTGATAAACTAAGCACACCCTTATTGTTTCCATAGGGATTAAGAGGGTAAGAAGCAGCCAGGTGCTACTAATAAAGTGCCCTTTATGAAGTGATAGTCAGTAGTGTGTTCACCCTTATAAAAACAGAGGTTTCAACAAACTTCCCAAGAGTTTATGTCCCAGCAAATTCACATCAAGTTCAGATATGCAATGTTCTTGTGAAACTGCAAAAAGCCAAAGAGCTACATCTTCGACTCTCCAGGGCTCAGTTAGCATGTTGAATGTTACATTTCGTGAATCTAAAACTAGAAAAAGACTGAACGTGTATGGTTAATTTGGATTGGATTGTCTAAAAAGAACATGTGTGTTAAGTTTGTATCTGAAAGAAAAACTTCTGGAACAATGTTATTTAGACTAAAGTGGTGATGTTTGACCATAATACGTGGCATCTAGTTCGGTGAAAATCAAACACAACACATCAATATAAACATCTCATACCAACTGCCAAGAGTTGGGCTTGTTCTTCAGCCACAAAACATGGAGACCTTGTAGTCACTGAGTCGAACATGAATCCCCCAGTATATATAAAAGTATGCTAGAATCAATTGTGAGTCCATCTTTCTGACAGCTAAAGCTTGGCCCAAACCACTTAGTCCAAATGTCAACCTGATTGAATGTTGTGGCAGGACTTAAGAGAGCTGTGCATAAATTAATGTACACAAACCTGAGACTGATAAAGTCATAAAGAATAATTACTTTTTTTTTGCTGCTAAAGATGGTTGTGCAAGTTATTGAATCATGAGGTGCACCTAGTCTGTCACAGGACTCTTTAGGAATCCTATGAAGAAAATATTCACCTGACTGTGAATTGATATGGAAGACGTTCTCTTTGGTCTCTTTAGCCTTTAGCATTTTGACTTGTTACCTTCTTTGATTTTTGAGGTCAGAAATGGCTACGTTTAGGGAAGATGGTCAAATGTTAATCAGACAGTCACAGACTTATCAGCGAATGCCAATTAGCTTTGGTAAGGTGCACTGATAAATTTTACACATGCATTGCACAAGTAAAGATATTGAAAGACAATGAAATAATACAAAAATGTCACCAAAAAAGACCAAATTCATTGTGAATATGTTTAAACAGTTAACAAAATGATGAGCCATAGAATTTGTCACATTATTGGGAATACAAATGCTGCAAAAACACAACACCACAACTACATAAACAGGTCCAGGCCAGTGATTTAGCTTAGCAGCTAGCTGGTAGCTGTAGACACAAGGTGACTACTCTGAGAAATGAACAAAAAGGAAACAGTGACAAAATAACTGGAACTGTCGGAAAACATACTATAATTTGTGAGAGTACTACTTTAGCAGCAGATATCCATTTAGCCGTTAGAAAGCTAATTTTAGCTTTGCTTTAGCTTTAGCTATCTACTCATAGGTGACTGAATTATCCTTATTTCCATACACATATATAGATATAGATATATATATACATACATACTCAATATTCTGTTTGTATAGTTTCCCTATTGATCCTGCACATGACACCATACATCTTGCTGCCTGCATTCATTTTGCCTTCTGCCTTCTGAAAGGCTCACACTTTTGATTCCACAACTTACAAAGAGATATTTTCAGGGTTATTTACCCTGTTGGCAGTGCTTTACACCATACTGCAGATTTTAGGCGCTTTTTTTTTCACTTTTTTGCTAGTTGTTAGAAGTGGCAAAGAGACCCTTTCATGTAATACAAGCGCACCTAGCTCTCCCAGCAGTGACAACCTTGACAGTGAATAGCTAACTTTAAGCCTGTGTCTCCTGCCCCTTCGTCAGGTTGACATTTTGATTTGTAAGAACAAAAAGACCACATGCACAAAAGACAAAATGATGTGACATCAGGTGACTCTGCTCTTGCAGAGACTACTGGCTGTTGGTTAAGGACAGCTGGGCCTAGATTGGACTTTTTTTAAACAAACAACCAGATGAGGTAGGTGCAGAGGCAAACTGCAGGATGTTAACATTTGATCTGTATATTCATCTAACTCACACTGGCTTCATAGCCCCTTTTTATACACTACAAAGAATATTTTTTCTTCTGTTGAGTAGTGTGAGGTTTAATCAGAGAATGAATAGTTGCCAGCTCATGGCCCTCCATGCTGTCCTCTTTTTGCCAGCAGAGTAGTTTAGGTTACATATCTGGGATGCTCTTTGAGGCTCATCCTGTAATCTGAGCTGATCAGACTGCAACAAAAGCCAAAGGAGCACTGGAGCTGTGGAGCTATCGGGCCTGGGCATGGCTGCCGTTACAGCAGCGTGACATGAAGAGGATAAATCATGGATTTTATCAGGTTAAGATCCAAGACCTCACGGGTGCACCTTTGCTCTGTAGGTGATCAGGGAAGCTGAACAGCTCTGCTCTTAAGAGATGACCCAAGGTGATAGGTGTGCTGCAGTGGACCAGGCAAAAGCAGCTATCAAAATCTTGCAGTGCAAGACTGAGCACTGGCTACATTTGTCTGATAATGATGGTCAGGAACTCCTATCTCTCCAGCCAAACTCAGTGGATGCCAACTGTCCACAGGGGAGCGGGAGGCAGGAGGGGTATCTAACACCAGTATCACTCCAAACAGGGAGAACTGTGAAAGCGAGAGAGAGAGAGAGAGAGAGAGAGGGGGAGATTCGCCTGACCCTGTCAAAGCCCCCGACATACTCCACAGCTTCACTACACTAACAAGCATCTGAAGCATGGCCCTTAACAGAAAATAGGATCCATTTGTAGCTGTTGCAGGCCACACTGGAGTTCTCAGACATCTGCTAAGCATCGCAGCCCACTCGGTGTATTTCAGTTTTATTGTTTGTCACATGTGAAATGGCGACGAATGTGTGATTTATAGGGAAATAAAAAAATCTAACTCGGGGATTTGGACCAAGAGGAATGATAGACTGAGGCATGACACGCTGGCTGCCGTCTGAGCCGACGGACTAATAGAACGTCGCTGTGTCCATCTGTGGGTCCATCTGCTGTGACGAGTAGCGAATGCAGAACTAAGAGCAGCCTTCTAATTGAGGACCCAAAATCAAGATTATGGACACAAAAACTTGAGATAACACACGCACAAAAAAAATGGAATAGCTGGACTGAGAAAAAAAGAGTACTACAGACAGAAATCATTTCAGGGAGGTGGAGCGAGTTCATCTGCCTCATCTTTGTGATTACATGTACTTTAAATTAGTTTGTGGGTGAGAGTCTTTGGACATTTCTGTGCATGTGTGTGCTGTATGTGTATCTGCATGCGTTCACTTAAAGCTTAAATGCCCAGCTAACTAGCAAGACTACAGAAACCTAACTCTATTTCTGTGGATATAATGACACTATTGATTGAACAGTTGAGGAGAAGCCTCACTGTTTGTTAGGTCTAACCTTTCTAGTGTTGCATGATGAGATCGATTTTTGATGTGCACATTATATCCATAAAGCGCACGGTTTATTTTCCCCCTTTGCTATTGATCTTGTATCATTTTGAGGCACAGTATTGAAATGAGTATGAAGATTTTTATCTGTGAGACATAACGTGGATCAATGAGGAGTAGCTTACATGATCATATTTCAGTTTTAACCAGACATCTGGGTTTTTTGTGCATCTTTTTAACACTATGAGCGACATTGCAGTGCACAGGAGAACATTTTTGTTTGCTTCAGTTGATACCAATAAAAAGTGCCAATTAGAGGAGTCCCCATGAGTCCTGGGGAAAAGGTCATTGTGACAGCCTCATATTTTCACTGAATGCCCTTCACACAATGCGGAGCACCAGCTGGAGACCAAATCTTCTCACAGCGAGCACAAAACATAATGAAATTTATGTTCAGGCTAAAGCCGCAAACTGATGGTTGTCAGCATCAGCCAACCTGCGCTGATAACAGCGTGAGCTGTTAAGCAGCAGATTATACTTGTTAGATTTGTGGGAACATGCACAAAATTAACAGTGTAATTGAAAGCTGCTTCACTCCCAAAACAGGCACAATATAGGAAGACAGCAGGTGCACGAGGAGCAGGTGTGTGTGATGAAAGATGCTTTTTTTGTGAGGAGAAATTAACACCCTCTATGTCAGAGTTTCTGCAACCTGCACAGAATAGAAATTACCGAAACTGACGTAAGTTTATACACAGGCCATTTTAGTTCCTATAATATCCTATACTACAAATGCTGTTTATCACAAATAGTGTTATACTGAAACAATGTCTTTATTAATTATTACATTGATTCAAATATTGGATTATTTCATCTTTTTGTTAAATGTTAATGCTCACATAAAAAACACAAACTGCACCACTTTTCAATACACTCAGAAAAGGGTTTAAAATCAGGGATTTAATAATAGGTTTATGTTAAAAATGAATTGTTACATAATGTTTGTAATATATGCAAATTAAAGTTTGCATATTGCAGATGATGAAAATAATGCAGATCAGCTCATTATGACTTATTGAGCTTTACAATTCTAATGTTCTGTGGGAAAATTTGGGTCCTGAAGAAAACACTAGCAAATAGAAAATTGGTCGAATAAACACACCCGAATCAAGTAAAAGAACAAAAAGCACAGAAAGAATACTCAAGTGTGAGCATCAAAAGTCAAAGACTGATCAAAAAATTCACCAAAGAGTCTGAGCATCAGCTTTTACAGTTGAAGAGAAAGAACCAAGACATTGACTAATTTGGGGTAAAATGCTCTCTGGGGCAATCATTAGAGACTATGTCTTGTCTGTCTTAAGCTTAAAGAAAAACTTCCATCCAACCATTTATACCATTAAGACAGTCTTAACGGAAACACAACAGAAATAGAAAAAAACACAACACAATGCTGAGTGAAGCACAATGGACGCAGAGAAAAAAACTCACAAAGACAACAACAACAACAACAACAACAAAACCAATTCACAAAACACAAAGGAAGTGTTTTTGGGGAGACAATACTGTCAGAACAGCTACAGACGTGACAAGCTAACAGCAAGCGGCTAATAACAAAAATGTATCTACAGTATTATTTGAATTGTGCGATTAGTATAAGTGCTACCATGCATCTTTTTCTCCCTCAGGACACGGATGAATCCTCCACTTCTTTTAAGGGTGTCTCAGTGCAATCCTTCATATGTTTTGGTCTCTGTCAGCCACAGCTGGTCCGTCACATTATTGTCTCCCCAAAAACAATGCCTTTGTTTTTTGCGAGTATGTGTTGTGTTTTCTACTTCTATTGTCTTTTCTGCAACTTCAGCTGTGTTCTGTGTGCTTTTGCAGCATTTTCCTGCTGGTGTTTCCTTAAGTTGCAAACTCCAAACTCTCCAGAGCATCCATAGGATTGCACTGGAACAAGCATATAGAGCCTAAGGGTCCATGCTGTGTCAAACATGTCAAACCTGCTTTATACAATTATTATTAGGCAAGCAGGAGTCCTTGGATCAAATTTGCATGCTCTCCGTGCCCTTTTTTTTGTCTCTCTAAATACCCCAGCTTCCTTCCACACTCCAAAGATTTGTTTTAGGCTAATTGGCAATTCTAAATTAGTAGGTGTGAATGTAAGTGTGAATGGCTGTTTTTCTCTCTGTGTTAGCCATACGATAGCCTGGCAACGTGTCCAGGGTATGCTGTTCCTAATGACAGCTGGAATAGGCTCCAGCCCCCCCTTGCCCATGACCCTCAATTGGAGAAGCAGTGCATGTGTGGTAGAGTGTGACTGATGGCTGTGTTTTAATTGCTGCATTGTAGAAGAAGAAAGAACTAAGCAGAAATCAGACAACTGTGTAACAACCTGCTGCTTGCCAGTGTAGCCGGTCTGGCCTTAAACTCTTATTGCCGTTAGTTCTCTGCGTTGTGTTGTGCGAATGACCAGAGGAGTCAGCTCTCACTTTGCCAGCTGGGTGGATTTATTCTCCCAGAACTGTTTAAAATAAAAACAAAACAGTACAGCAACTTCACTTTACTGGACTTCTGCATGAACACCTCTCCTCAGCGGGGCCTCTAGGCGACTGAGGTGCAACATTACAACAAATCCAATTACCAAATAATACTGCTAAAATGTATTTATATTCATATATAACAAACAAAAATGCACTGCATCGTGAACATATAGTGACAATTACCTCATCAACAAAATTATACTTTAGGGAGACTTCATTTACCAGTGGCAATTTTACATATTTACAGTAAGTTGAAACAGTGAACATGAATCACAAACAAACAGAAGATATAACCAGTTCACATGACACAAAAATAAAAGAGGGAGCTCACATACCTGTTTAAAATAAAAACAAAACAGTACAGCAACTTCACTTTACTGGACTTCTGCATGAACACCTTCAAGGGAGAGAGAAGGATAGCGGACCACATGAGAAGCCACGTGCATGCTCCTATGCTCTCATCTGAGACATGCTAACTAGCATGTTACAATAAAGTGCTGTACTCGACAGAGAAACAATAATTCACACTAAAACATCTAACAGAACTATGAGACAAAATGCACAAAGGGAACGAGCAGTGTTTGAATTACTTTTAGTTACTTTAACTGTGTTTATTTGCTCTGTAACTGAGAACACTAGCGTACGCTCACCTCTCCTCAGCGGGGCCTCTAGGCTGACTTCATGGGAAGTCAAAGGTCACACAAACAAAATAAAAGCTCCCAAAATATAAATACAGAAAATAAACATATATAAATAAACACATATACATAACCAATACTGACAAAGCGAGATAACACTGCAGGATGGATCTTTGGTGAAATATAAATTATTTTTTAATACACCCGTTACATCCTCCCCTCCTAGATTTCACCAAAATCCAGAACAGTCAGGTGAACAATCTAATTGGAACACAGGGACAAATCTACAGAATTTATGGCTCCTGGGCACGGGTTTAAACCTCCGAGCTATAAGCTCTAGTATCAGCTGTATAAGCCACCTACCAGATAGGTTCAGAAAGAGCATGAGGGTGATCAGGCCTCAGCCTTTCTTAGATCAGTGTGATGCCATTTACACCACACACATTCCCAGCCATCCACACACATCAATACCTTAAAAACACACTATGTATTTAATTGTGCCATAATGATACTGTCCCCTAGAATCAAAATACAGAAAGATCTCTAGACACCTGGGTTTACTTAAAACAGCGTAAGAAGAGACTGAGACCTTCTGCTAACTGAATTTGCCAAACGCTTAAAGCCAAAAGGCTTTTGAACCATGGACTCAATGAGTCGATTAACTCTTTTACTAACTCGGCCGGCTCGCGTCATGACAACATTGTCCGGGCCTGCCCGTGGCTGTCCTTGTGGACCCACATCATGACATACATCCGTTGGAGGCATCTGCGTGTCGGCGACATGCACAGGGACTACTGATAGGGGCTTGGTGTGTGCATCACGATCTGTGTCTGATGGATGTGAGTGAGTGAGTGCAGTTTCTGAAAGTGTGTCTAACACAGACGGGAGGTCCAAGTCAGGTTCTGCTACCAAACTGTCCAAGTCTGTGTCTCTGTCTGGGTAGTCCTCTCCTACCAGGAACACTGGGTTGAATCCCCTGCAACCACCTCTGGAGCTTGTTGACTTGTCTTGCCCAATCCCGAGAGTCCCTCACTCAGGATCTCCTGACTCTCATCATCATCTGAGTTGATCCAAGCACTGGTCCTGTCCTCTGCAGTCTCCTCATCCAAGGAATCTAACTCCATCTTCGGCCAAAAGAACCGTTGTCTTGCCAGATATAAAGTCTTCGCTTGCCCCTGATGTCCTGCAATATCATGGACACCATTCAGTGCCTTTGCTCTGAGACTGTCAGGCAAAACAAACTGATGTCTCCTTTGTTTACTCAGGGGGTCCTTTGTGATCCGATAGAGGACTCCATTTTGGACCCTAAGCCTTTCCCACTGTTTAAATAACACCATGGCTTTCACATCAAATCCTGCCCTTTCACGCCTGGAAGGTCGCCTTCTCCTTGTGACAAATGGTAAGATCTTTGAAATACTGGGATCAAGTTCCTGGCTATGCTGGAGTTCCTCTAGTGTGGACACAGGAAATGACTCCTGTCCTGGCCACACTAGGTCCTGAACAGACTGGAACAGTTCCACAGCCCTTGTTTCAGCAGCCAGATCCCACTCACTGTGAAAATCCAGGATTGCCTTAACATCCATAGCATCACACCCAGGCTGAGACGAGGGCGTCTGCAGTCCTGTGGTGTGGAAAGGTGGTGTGTCCACGTGTTGACCTTGGACCTTCAGCCGGAATGCATTTTGTATTCCCTCAGAACTGACACTCTCAGATTCAGCAAGGAGGTGACTGTACTGCTCTGTGATCAGCCTATGGCTGACTGTTGTTGCAAAGGGGTCTCTGCTGAGAGCATCAGCTACGACATTCTTGGTACCAGGTATGTGCTTCAGATCAAATGTGTAAGGAGCAAGCTTGGACACCCAACGCTGCTCACAAGCATCAAGCCTTGGTTTTGTCATGATGTAGGTGAGAGGGTTGTTATCTGTCCACACTGTAAACGGATGACCTCTTAGCCAGTGACTGAACTTCTCACACACACTCCATTTCAATGCCAAAAACTCTAGCCTGTGGGCTGGGTACTTTTTCTGTGAATTGCTCAGGGTCTTACTTGCAAAAGCAATTGGACGAGCTTTCTGCTGTCCAGCTGGTATTTGTGACAATACAGCACCGAGCCCATCTAATGAAGCATCAATGGACAATATCAAAGGCAAAGAAAAGTCTGGATGTGTAAGGACTACACAATTCAACAGCTTCTCTTTCAGATTAGACAGAGCTGCGTCACATTCATCTGTCCAGTCAGAGGGCTTCAGTTTTCTGTATACACCAGCATTGGTGCCTGTTTTAACTCTCCCTCTCCTCTTCTGTCCAGCAGTGAGGGCAAACAAAGGCTTGGCCATAGTGGAGCAGCTAGGGATGAAATGCTGATAGTAGAATATCATCCCCAGGAATGACTTAATCCTCTTAACTGACGGGGTGCAGCCATCATCCTCCATCAATTCAGCCTTTGTCATCTTTGCTATGACCTCAACCTTTGCTGGGTCCACAGCCACTCCATTGCCATCTATAATGTGGCCTAAAAACTTGACTGATGACCTCATTAAGTGGCATTTCTTAGGACTTAGTTTGAGGTTATGGATGCGCAAGCGCTGAAACACAGTCTTTAGCCGCTCCAAGAATAGAATAGAATAGAATAGAATAGAATTCAACTTTATTGTCATTGCACATGCACAGGTACAGGGCAACGAAATGCAAGGCCTCTTCTTCTGTCCGAGCAAATACAAGCAGATCGTCGAGATAGCACAGCAGACTACTGAAGTTCAGATCCCCAAAAATACTGAGCATCATTCGCATGAATGAGGCGGGGCTGTTACAGAGTCCTTGGGGCATTCTGTTGTACTCGAACAATCCCATTGGGGTTGTAAATGCTGTGTATTTCTTGTCTTCCTCTGCCATAGGGATGTTATAAAATCCCGAGGTCAGATCCATGGTGCTGAAGTAGGTATTTCCACCCAATGCAGCAAGGCAGTCAGACTGGTGTGGCAGTGGGTGTGCATCTTTGAGGGTCCTTGCATTCAGCCATCTGAAATCAGTGCAGATTCTCAAACTACCATCCTTTTTCCACACTAACACCAGTGGAGAGGCATACTCGCTCACGGACCTTCTGATGATTTCCTGTTCTTCCATTTCAGACAAAACTTGTCGCAGCTTTTGATAATGTGCTGGAGGGACTCGGCGGTAAGGAAGGCGGAATGGCCTCTCATCAGTGAGCCTGATGCGGTGTACAAAGCCTTCGGCCTTGCCACAGTCATGTGCATGCTTGGAGAAAATGTCATTGTACTTCTCAAGCATTTTAACCAGTTTCTCCTTCCCCCCTTGACCAACATGGCACAGGTCAATATCAATTTCGCTGAGCCCAACCTGTTTTAGTCTCTGTTTAAGATCAGTGAGGTGGGCATCATCCTTCTCTTCCTCCTGCACAGATTTCTGGGGTCGACAGGTGCCCTGGAAAACTTCAAAATCCTCAACAGCAACACAAGGGGACACGTCAGCCAACTTACTGTTTCTTTTCAGGGTGACTGGTTTATCCAACAGGTTAGTGACCTTCATGGGAACCCACCTATCACCCCACAATGGCGTTATGATGCGGCCAACCATGATGTTACGTGGCATGGACTTTGATGAAGTGGCTTCAACAATAACTGTGCTCCCTGGTGACATAGAAACATTACTCGGCAGCTTGCCCCAGACTAGATGCTCTTGTCTTGCTAACAAGGTGACTGACTGCTGAAGCTTGACTGTGCCGATCTTGTCTGGGAGTTCTTCACCTCTCCATCGGGATGAATTAGCCATGAGGTCAAGAAACTGCTCACACTCTGGGGGACAACCGCCACCTGACACGAGGCGCCAATAGTCATTGGTTATTTTCAACTGGTGCATGAGAAACCGGATGACATTTGTGCCAATGATTATATCATCACGTTGACCTGACACTACAAGGATGGGAACAATACAGGTCTCTCCATACAGTTTCATTTCAACTTCATACATGCACTTGGGCTTGGTAAGTGTGCCACCACAGCCTACTAGCACTATTTCTTGAGGCAGGGGAGTGGGTTCTGGCAGTGTATTCTCACTCAGCATACTCTGTTCTGCTTGCTCACTGAGTGTGCACGCCATGGAACCAGAGTCAAGCATACCCTGTATGTGGTGTCTGTTATTAATGCTGACGGGAGTGTAAAACAGTTTGTCAAACGGGCCAACTCCCTGTGTGTTTTGTACTACCACCTTAACACCATCTGGTGCGGCTGCACATGCTTTAATGTAATGCTTTTCAACATCATCACTGCCGAGGGTTTCAACATCTGTGCCCACACATCCCCTCACCAAATGCGGGCCAGCTAGTTTAAAGGCTGGGTGTCATTAGGTTGGGAGGCAGGGCACCTTTGAATCGGTGAGCGACGAGGGCAGTTTCTCTTAATATGGTTTGGCTCAAAGCATGCAAGGCATAGGTGTTTCTGCCTACAATGCACAAGGGTAGAATGTTCAGGGGACTGGCATACTCTACAACATCTGGGTCGGGCCTGACCTGGAGGAAGCTGCTTGTCTGCAACCTGGTTATTCTGCGATAAAGCATGGTCAAAAAGGCTGATTAGTAATTTCAGGCAACTGTCATTACAAGGGGACTTTACTGTCTCATTTGATCCCGCCTGCACCTGTGTTTCTCCCGGGTGCATTGATGTCGCTAGACCATCAGCTGCAGGGGTCTGGATGTTAGCTTTAACTGGTGTGAGACACTTAGACCTGGGGAGCATACGCTCTTTCATCTCAAGCTGGTACCGATTCACCTGCTCCTGAATCTCACTGGCTGTCCACTTATCTGGTGCCTTGAACTTGAAAACAGCAGCAAGGGTGGGATCAGGGCAGTACTTCACAAACATCATGGCTGCCTCCTGGCAGGGATCCTCCATGTGCCGTCCGAGTCTCTTCAGGCTTTCCTCTGCTGCATCAACTGCCTTATTCAGTCTGACCCAATATTCTACAGGAGTTTCTCCTGGCACTGGAACTGTGCTGTAGAAATCGGCCATAGGCATACACGAATATGTCATGTCACTGAAATGTTGCCTCAGTATGTCATATATAACATTTGGATTCTCACAAGGTTTTAACGATGGGGTGCTTCTCAGAGTTATTCTTACAATGTCCTTAGCTTTGCCCATCAACTTGAACATTATTTCTTGGTACTGTTCCTGAAGGGGTGTTGCTCGCTTCTTGACATACATTCTCATCAGCTCCTCCCACTCACAGATTGTATGTTTATCCGACCCATCTCCTCTGAAGACTGGAGGCTCTCTCACATCTGACTGCAGGACTAGCTTTGCCCCAGTCAGGTTAAGGTAAGTGGGCTCGCTGGGTGGCTGGCTTACACTGCTCTGAGCTTGTGCGGCCCCGTCATCCCTTTCCCCACATTCCTTTTTCAACTGATCCCTAATGGTCTGCCCCACCTGTTGAGCTATATGTGTTATCAGGTCATTTAATGCTGGGTCTGCTGTAGCTGAAGGGTCTGAGAATGAGTTACCTTTACCACTACTGGAAGATGTGCAACCAAGTATGCGAGTGGAACAGAAAGCTGGGGAGCCTGCACTACAAACAGGTGTACTAGGCAACCCCTCAATTACCCTCCCTCTTCCCATGGCAAAGCTGAACCCGTCACTTGAAACTTTTTCATCATCCATTGTTATAACATATGTACAATGCAAACAGCAGAATTAAATTGACCTTGTAAACAACAGTCCAAAAAAAAAGGTGCAAGTGTTTCCTCGAACGCTTGGGATTTGTGTTCAGAGCTTACATTAAATTGTCCATTACAGCAACCTCTGGTGACCAAACTGATGTTGATCGCGTCTCCACGAACCACGATGAGCAAGTCTGAAGTGGTGTGGATCCGGCTCACGGCACCACTGTAGCCGGTCTGGCCTTAAACTCTTATTGCCGTTAGTTCTCTGCGTTGTGTTGTGCGAATGACCAGAGGAGTCAGCTCTCACTTTGCCAGCTGGGTGGATTTATTCTCCCAGAACTGTTTAAAATAAAAACAAAACAGTACAGCAACTTCACTTTACTGGACTTCTGCATGAACACCTCTCCTCAGCGGGGCCTCTAGGCGACTGAGGTGCAACATTACAACAAATCCAATTACCAAATAATACTGCTAAAATGTATTTATATTCATATATAACAAACAAAAATGCACTGCATCGTGAACATATAGTGACAATTACCTCATCAACAAAATTATACTTTAGGGAGACTTCATTTACCAGTGGCAATTTTACATATTTACAGTAAGTTGAAACAGTGAACATGAATCACAAACAAACAGAAGATATAACCAGTTCACATGACACAAAAATAAAAGAGGGAGCTCACATACCTGTTTAAAATAAAAACAAAACAGTACAGCAACTTCACTTTACTGGACTTCTGCATGAACACCTTCAAGGGAGAGAGAAGGATAGCGGACCACATGAGAAGCCACGTGCATGCTCCTATGCTCTCATCTGAGACATGCTAACTAGCATGTTACAATAAAGTGCTGTACTCGACAGAGAAACAATAATTCACACTAAAACATCTAACAGAACTATGAGACAAAATGCACAAAGGGAACGAGCAGTGTTTGAATTACTTTTAGTTACTTTAACTGTGTTTATTTGCTCTGTAACTGAGAACACTAGCGTACGCTCACCTCTCCTCAGCGGGGCCTCTAGGCGACTGAGGAAAATAGCGCGCAGCTACAGGAAGTGACTTCATGGGAAGTCAAAGGTCACACAAACAAAATAAAAGCTCCCAAAATATAAATACAGAAAATAAACATATATAAATAAACACATATACATAACCAATACTGACAAAGCGAGATAACACAGCAGGATGGATCTTTGGTGAAATATAAATTATTTTTTAATACACCCGTTACACCAGCCCCTCTCCAAAACACTACACCTTGCATAAAGAGGAATCCATATGCATGTAACCATGTAAGTTCACAGTGTGCATGCTCTGAAAATAGCACAGACACACAGTGTGTCCAGAAATGGTTTTGAAACGTAGCAAATACACAGCTACACAAACATAAGCATATTATACTGGACATATAGTTTCATGAGGTGTTTCATGAGGCAACTATTGTTGCAATTTGGCACTATAGGAATTGAATTGAATTGAATTGAGTGATGTAATCAAATGGGATTATATACCCAGGAAAAAGAGATAATGAGAACAATGTGGCATGATGCTATTTACACAGTAAGCTATGTGTGGTTGCAATTGTGACAAATGTCTACAGCAATGCTACTGGATGTGTGAGGCTTTACTAAGGTGTGGCATTGTTTACCATGTTTACTGTCTTAAAATGTTAGCATGTGGTGGTGCTAGTTGAAAATGTAGGGAAACATCAAAGTCAGTAACAACAACTACCAGGCAACCCACCTGGTAGTTGTTGCAGTCTCCAGCAAAGGTGTTGCTTGTCAAACATTTGACCAGGATTAAACTTATATCTGCACTGAAAGCAAAAAAAATAAGATCTTATGGATTTCTTAAATCACTTTGACAGCAGCCCTTTTTAGGGCCATGTGTGCCCACAGTGTTGTAGTAAAGCTGTCACGTTTGACCAGTTTACCTGCTCAGGAAGAAATTAATATGACAGACCCATTATCTACCGCTTTGCTAAAAATGTAAGACTGTTTTATAGGTGATGGCAGGAGCTCTGTTCTCTTGCAAAGAATAAACCACGCACCGCCCCAGGAAATTATTTTTCTATTCATCAGTGTTTTCCACTTTGCTTATTCTATTACATTTCATTTTCTCCCCTTTGTGATTCTTTTTCTTTTTCCTCCTAAGCTTTCATTCATTGAACTCGTGATGAAAAATAACTAATTTGCATAGATGTGAATAGAGAAAAAAGCACTAATTCAGTTCAATGTGATTTCAACCCAAATCAAAACCTGTAGAAAAAGAGCTCTGGAGATTCCAGCTGTGACTCGGCTCTCGTTCTGCATTTGTAATTCATACACCTCAACGGCTGTTACAAATATTAACACACAACATTTCACAATGTATACACTTCGCCTTTACTTCAACACTTGTTCCGGCTGAAATGACAATAATTGCAGACCCAGAATCCACGAGGAAGTGTAGAGGCATCCTGTGAGTCTCGTATAATAAAGCTGAAATTTAAATATTTAAAAAGCTCCAGTGAATGAAATATCCTTGATTAACTCTATATCACTGCTGTAGGTTTCATAATGACTGTTTTATGATTTTTTTTATTGAAAGATTCATTAAACACAGCCATACTTTTCATAGTTAAGTCCCATTAGTCTGCCTGTTTAACATAATAGGTCATAAGGTTTAGGTAGTTGTGCTTTACGCGATTATAATGAAGGGAAAATGTGCTTGCTGTAACACATTTGGTGCAGCTCAGTGATTGCTTCAAGTGAAATAGGAGTCTGTGCTCTAGCTAGAGTTCAGACAATCCCCCATTACGCTGTTTGTTGATCCTGATACCACATCTCACCTGGAAAAAAAATCCTTCGGAGTGTACCATAGATACAGCGCAGAATGAAGAAGAAATACAAGCTTGTTCAAATAACATCTCTAATTAACTGAGTGGGAATAATAGGCTAAGCGGGCACAGACACAACATTTCAGCTGTTATAGTCATGCTCCACAGCATCAAGAATAACCGTGCTTGCATGAGGGCTGCAACAATTATTTCTATTTATAAAAAGGTCAGATAAATGTAGACAAGATACCTGTTGCATTTTCCCGGAGCACACGCTTACAGAATACTGCTTGTTTTGTCTAAACCAACAGTCCAAACCCCCAAAGTCCTTTTTTGCAACATTATGCAAAGATAAACAGCAAATCTACACAACAGAGAAGCTGAAAAGAATATTCCTCTATTTGAAAAATGACTTAAACATTTACCTGAATCAAAATAATACGTTTCCAGCA
The DNA here is from genome assembly GCF_057382185.1 of Mchenga conophoros. Lineage (NCBI taxonomy): Eukaryota > Metazoa > Chordata > Actinopteri > Cichliformes > Cichlidae > Mchenga > Mchenga conophoros. The sequence continues at coordinate 22,095,035 of NC_140541.1, forward strand.
GGTAGTCGTAAATACTGACTGATTATTTCTGTTGTTGTTCGTTTTCTTCTGTCTACATAAAAAAGGTAGAATGATTGCTTTGTTGTGTATATGTTGTTAACCCAGTCACAAACTCTAAGCCTGTTTTTTTAACCAACACTTGAAGGAAAAATAATTTTAGCAAATCAGAAATCTAATGATGCACCTAGTTGAACTTTACAATTTACATGTTTAAAATTCAGCATACTGCATATTAATTAAATTAATTAATTAGTTGGCCAATAAAAAGAAAAGAAAATGTTATTTATTGCTATAAAAAAGTAGAGAGTTGCACTTTAGCTCAGGTCAAACAGCAGTTCGACCTCACGCAGCAGTAACAGTTAACTCTCCAACAGTGTTGTGTCAGGCAACTTCTCAGGTGGAAATCCAGCTTCACATTTCATGTTTGTGGGGAGACAGAAATCTGCTGATGGTGGCGCGTTCATATCCTTTTTGATATTCATTCATAAAATCAAATTTAGTATGTTTGTTGATGACTCTATCGCACACTTTTGTGTCTTTTTCAGCTCAGAGGTAACTTTATGACTGCATATATTGCAGCGGCGTTATTATATAAGAACAGGGAATCTGAATCCCAGCTGCCGCTCACATGCACGTCTGTGGTTGTCAGAAAAGATCTACACTGGGTATAAAATATTGAGCGAGAAAATACGAACACAAATATGAGTACAAATCTCTGAGTTGCGATTAACCCAGCCATTAATCTGCCTTTTGTTTGTATTGTATTTTTGTGTTTTGCACCATGGCTCGCTGCTCCCATGTGGAGTGTATTGAGCTCTGCAGCGGGACCAGTGGACCACATCCAGTCTGTTGAACACAGGCGGGGGTTATTTTCTTGCAGAAGTTCAGCTCCTCGTAGCAAGCTGTGATAGGGTCCCTGCGGGTCAAAAGAAACCCAAGCCTTTTTTAAAATACTTCACAAACAATGAGCCAAAACAATAGGACATTTTAAGTTTGGTTAGTCAGTAAGCAGTAATATAAAGTCAGAACTTACTGAATGCAGAGAGCAGCAGAATGTATACACAATAATCTTTTTGTATTACACTTGGTGAATATGATCCCTGACTCAAAGGTCCATTTTTTTTACTCTACTATGTTGTTGAGTTTGTGTGCCAGGCTGGAAAAATCTTTTACACAGAGCTCTCCCTAGACCCAATCGGCACAGATCTCCTCCGCAGTGGATTCATGGCAGGAGCATATCAGCGATGGGCATTTGATATTGCCTCTGCAGCAGAGTCACATAATCCAGTTTGTGGCCCAAAAAAAGAATAAAAATGTTAATTCAACTGCAGCCGAATAATCCCCTGAAATAACAAGCTTAAAAGCTAAAACCCTCTATAATTTTATCTGGAATCTTCCATACACTGACACCACAATGACATCAAAGCAGGACAGGAAATGCATGGCTAACAAATCAATAGACAGAAGAGTCATATTAAGGCTTAATTCGTGGCAAAGTGGAGCTTTAGGAAAGCTGTCGGGCTCAGATGATACACACAGAGACTGAATCAGAGATATCCAGCCTGCTGTGCCACTCATCCCATTGTGGTCTGGGGCTCGAGGCTGTGTGTTATTGCACGAGTAGTTTTACACTTTATACTTCCCTTTCTCTTCATGGAGCAAATGTTAGAATGTGGTGTTGAACAAAAAACACTGAAATTGGTTTGGCTTGGACTCAAATGTCACTGGCAAGTCAATGCGAAATTAAACCAAGAAAAAGCTTTTGTACGATACTAAACTGACTTCTCAGTTGTAGATTCTGTTGGTTGTTTTTCCCACAAGTAAATCATATTCTACAGTTTTGCACCACATGCGGGTTTTAAGGAGCTGCTTAAGGTAGATTAATGAAAATGCTATTTTAGTCAACAAATCAAGCCTAGTATATGTTTGGAACTATGCACTTGTATAGTATCCAGTCCCACTTATCACAATTACCACTTTTAAAGTTGCATATCTGTGGAAATGTATCGATTAAGGAGTACATTCTCTTAGAGGTAGTAGATAAATTCTACAGGCTGTGTTTGAGACATTGAGGGTGGAATTTATTTACTACAATCCTTAGGTAATTGGCCAAGAACACGGCCAACATCACCACTTCCGGTGAGGGCGATCAAGGCTCAAGAGTTGGCAGTTTGTCTTGTAATTGGAAGGTTGCCGGCTCGAGCTCCGGCTCGGACAGTCTCGGTCGTTGTGTCCTTGGGCAAGACACTTCACCTGCCGCCTACTGGTGATGGCCAGAGGGGCCGATGGCGCGATATGGCAGCCTCGCTTCTGTCAGTCTGCCCCAGGGCAGCTGTGGCTACAACTGTAGATTGCCTCCACCAGTGTGTGAGAGTGAATGAATAGTGGAATTGTAAAGTGCTTTGAGGGTCTCGAAAAGCGCTATATAAATGCAATCCATTATTATTATTATTATTACTTCCAGTAGGATAATGTACCATGTTACAACGCTCAAATAATATCGAACTGGTTTCTTGAACCAATAGGATGTACGGCTGACTAATCTGAAGCAACTACCATGTCAACATGATACCAAAATCTCTCAAGAGTCCTTCCAGCACCTTCATCTACCAACCTGGTAGCATACCAACTAAAGTAGCCAATGAGTGCATGTAAATAGAGTTCAGAGTGGGTTTCCTCTACTTTTGAAATGCTAAAATGTTCGAATAAAGACAGAATTCACCCTCTAAGCTACTGTAGCTAGCCCACTTGATGTTCCTGTACCAGCCCACCTTATGCATGATTTCTACATATTTTGTTTCTAGCCACATAAATAACAGCACAATAAGATAAACAAGCCTACCGGCCATCGCTTTCCTCACAATACAGAATCAAAAGGTTGTTAAAGCCAGCCAGCTGCAGTGCAATTTAATTGAGCCTGGTTACGCTTATTAATTTTCATGCCAAGAGGTAGATGGGAAAATTGATGCTACTCTTTTATCCAGTTGCAAAATATAAACTACAGCCAGCAGCTTCTTAGCTTAGCATACAGGATGAAAGGAGGATGGAACAAACAAGATACAACAAAGGCAACCTCCCACGCTGGAAAAGGAAGTCAAAAAAAGAGGCGGTAAAAACCGCATTTCTTCAACAGGCCACTTGAGGCCTGGTCCTAAAATGAGTCAATCCCCATGGACTCTGGTGTTATAATGACCAGCTTTACAGCATCAAACGGTATGTTTAAAGGGTGCTAAAGTTTTGCACAACAGTGTCATTCTTCAACATGGCCGGTATGATTGTTAAGTGACCTGCTGTCTGTGCAGGTATCTGCGTGCATAAGCTTAGTGTTAACTTGACTAGCAAGCTGCATCTATAGTCTCTACAGGTAACTTAGGGCTGCACTCTCCCATCTGAATATTAGTATCACTCTGGCACCAAAAATAAAACAAAAACACAACACCTGCCACAGGATAACAGTAAGGCTTCACATCGCAGTTGTCAAAGAGACTTTTTCTGTCTTTTATTTACAGTCTGTGGTTAAAAAGTGCAAATTGGTGAGCAGTGCTGGGTGTAACGCATTACCAAGTAAGTAATCACATAGTAACATATCAATATAATGTGTTGCTGTACTAAATTCAGTAATTACGTTACAGTTACAGTTATGTTGTTACTTGCGTTACAAAGGTTCCTCGGTTATCTGAATTCCTGGTGGACAGAACAAAAAAGACATCAAACAGACATGTTTTTCCTTCTTCTTCCACACAGACACTACAATCAGCAACACCAATGCAGCCTTTGAGGAGTGGAGATATGATCATCATAATCATATGATTGTTGGGGTTTTCTCTATTTTCTTTGTATTACATAACATAAAGCGCCTTGAAGCAACTATTGTTGTGATTTAGAGCTATATAAATCAAATCGAATTGAATTGAAGCACTTTTATTTTTATTGCACGAAAGAGCAAGAGCAGGATGGTAAAGTGGAAAGTGCATCCAGGACAGAAACAACTGGATTACACTGCTAACACTAACACAACTCTTTGCAAGCGCCTGCAAAAATATGCTACCTTATTTTTGATGACCCTTTGATATGTGGTAGACATAATAACATTATGTAGCTCATATGCTGTTACTAAGACACTAGATAAACATGAATGGACAAACAAGTGAAAATAAATACATGGTGGCTGAAAAATGCAGACCAGCAGGTTCAAACTTAGGACTTTTCCAGCCAGTCAAAAGACCCAAAATGCCGAAATTCAAATCAGTAAATATGTCAAGCTGCAGTCCCACTGATAGAACCTGTTTCCAGGTTTTTCTGATGATGGGAGTATTTTTACCTTTTCAAAGTGTCAGTGTTCGTGTTGAGACACCTCTCTTCGCAGAGAGAGGTGTCAAACCAAGCAGCATGGTCTCAATGTGGTAATTAGACATGGAGGGCTGTAACCCAGTCTGACTCAAGGACACTTCACTCTCAGTACGGCCTCCTCTCCACCTTTAGCAATGCCTCCACTGCTCTCCCTGAATATTGCCCGGGAGACATTGTTGTGAAATGGAGCTTCATTCTTTGATTTTTATCTGTATGCTACATCAGTCCATATTAGAGCTGTCTCCATGTAGGTCCAGCACCACAGAGGAAATGAGTAATGCATTACAATCGGCGATTTCATCCTCCTTGAGAGTCTTGTGAGTCCCATTCTGCTTTATATACATATTAAATGCATATACCGAAATGGCTTTGAGGGTGGAAATTGAATGAGATAGTTTGAGATTGATGTTCGGAAAGTCATGCACTGTCACAAAAGTGATGGCAACTTCTCTCTCCGGGCAAGATGTGGCGATGTGGTGATACCGTGTGCAGCACATACATCATAAATGGCCTGAATGTGTCTAATGTTGCATCATGTCTGAACCGCTCTAAGCTTTCCTCTCTTTAAGCTCCATGTAGTGCCATGTAGTGTAAGGAGAAGATGAGGAAGGAGGAGATGGATTAACTAGATGCTCAGCTACACAAGAAAGCCTTTTCATCCTGCTACTGAACTGCAATGGGCAGGGACCTCACATCCTCCCAGAGACCGCAGTGGTACGCCATACAAGTAGTAATTGGCTGTGATGGCCAGATTCTAGATGGCAAACCACGCTGAGGTGAAAAGAGAAATGCACGTGGTAATAAGTCAGAGCTATTATTCTGATCTCAGTAATCCTTTCCCTCCAGTGCTGCAAAGTCAACTTGTGCAAGGAGTCAAACTGAAATTGCCAACACCTTAATGTAGAAAAATAGAAACGCATCTCAAATTGACGCGCCATTCGTTTAAAAAATAGCTTTGCTCACAACACATTGAATTCACTTACCATGGGATTTTTTTTTCTATTTAAATTATTCAGATGCATTTTGAAAAGCACCCAGGCATGAGTTTTAAGAATTGGTGACAAACAGTCATCATATTTTGGCTCATACCTGCCATTATTTAAAGATGCAGTGAATAAAGCTTCTGCAATAAGTGGTCTTTTTTGTCAAAAAAGTGAAGCTTCCAGTGCTCCCGCTTTTACGACTGCAATCATTCATGTTTTTCTTTTTCAATAAGTCTGTCGAACATTTAAAGGGAAGCGAAGGCACTTGTTCTTCTTCATTCTGTGAAAGCAAATCTTTCCACTGGCTCGTTCACTGTGGACTCCCAGTGAAAAGCCTTCACAGTCACAGTCATGGAGACGCAGAAGGCTGAACCATCCTAAAATCAGAAATAAAATGATTCTTTTTTCTTAATTGTTAGCCTGCAAATATACACAACTTTGTGCCCAACTATGCTAACGCCAAAGCTATATGAAAGGTTTTACCAGATAAGAGTTTGTGGTTTTCAGACTACAAACCAGACTCCATTAACAAGCTGGAAAAGATGGCTTTTATATAAAATAAGATAAGATAAAACCAACTATTAGTCGCAGTTTAATTGATGGTTCTAACGGCTGTTGTTTTAAATCTATATCTATCCTATCTATCTATTTTGCTATAACTATACAATTCATGGTGGGGGCTGGAGCTTATCCAGGTATCATGGGGCGAGAGGCAGGGTACACCCTAGACAGCTCTCCAGTCTCTGACAGGGCTAACACAGAAATACAGAAGCCTGCAAGCTCACATTCACACCTATGGCCAATTTAGAATCACCAATTAACCCAAAAAGCAAGTCTGCAGGAGGTGGGAAGGAAGCCAGACTACCAGTGAGTGAGCCTACAACAGCAGGTGAATGGCATGGTGAAAACATACAAACTCCACAATGAAATGCCCCAACCCAACCCCAAAGGAATTAAAACACACAACCTTCTCATATGTGTCTTTAAAAAAAAAAGTTAGTTAACATCTGCAAAGCTGTAAGGGGGTTTGAACAACCTTGGCCTTTATAGGTGAGGGACACTTGGGAGAATTTTAAAATACATTGTCATTTTCCTTACTGTCAGCCCAGAGGGCGATTTCAAAAACTCCATCAAATATTGACATTTTAACTTCCACCTAATCAAAATGGTAAAAGGAGCCAGTGACACTAATGTTATTTAACCATTTATCAGCTGCTAAATAAGTGCTTGAAGGCAGGACTTCAGGGGTCTGTGAGGAACTGAAGGTTAAACTACAGCTAAAAGACTGAATAAGATAGATAGATAGATAGATAGATAGATAGATAGATAGATAGATAGATAGATAGATAGATAGATAGATAGATAGATAGATAGATAGATAGATAGATAGATAGATAGATAGATAGATAGATAGATAGATAGATAGATAGATAGATAGATGCCATCTCCATATTTTATACATGTGTGTCAGAATATCAATCATTTATATCCTTTACACGCTTTGTAAGCGTGTATCACATGCTTTAATATCACATTCTAACACTGCTGGGTGGTTGTTGCCTTCATAGATTCCTCGACTTTACTTTCACAGGCTTTTATGTCACACGCTGCAATTTTCTTTCATCTTTGCTTTCATTTTATTTATCAAACTGCAGGTAGCCAACCTTGCATGCCTCTTCACATATGATTTAATGCTGTTTACGGAGTCAAACATTTTGTACCTCTGCATATTTTCACACAGTGGATGAGCTGACGCAGCAGGTAGAGAGCAGGGGACAAAAAATATTGTCTGAAAAAGGCTCCATTTGAAATCTTTATTCATTTCCTGCACTTTCGCTAAACGCTCCGCAGATGTGTGAACTTTCTTTGTGCTATGGCGGTTCTGTGAAATGAAGATGACAAAAATATTCTGTAAATATAAATGAAGTGTCAAAATTTGGATGTTGAGAATGTAAAAGGTTGACCTAAATGCATCCAGGAGACTTTCTTTTCAATTTCACTTCTTATGCTCATTAGCTTTCAAACTGCATTCTTGTAGTGGACAGAGTCAGCCGCAGTGCAATCCCCTTGAAGCCACTTGATACATTGCTCAAGGGTTACATGGTGTACATGATGTCTAAATAATCTACTCCCGAGTAAACAAGTTCCCAGCTGGATTAGTGCCTCCTGCTGAGTCTGGGGATTAAGCCGGCAAAGATGTCACTGGTCAGCCTCACTATTTTCACACCAAACTAGTGCAAGCTAATTTTCAACCACTCGACTCTGGTTTGCAGATTAAAACGGGGGGGAAATTGTACCCTTGAGTAACCTAAAGTGCACATTTCTTGGACGAATGCACCTGTAAAGAAGCTGCTTGGTATTCAATTCAGTTTGAATTATATAGTGCCGAATCACAACAACAGTCCCTCCAAGGCACGAAAATAGATATTTTATTTCATTTTTTTAATATCCCCGAGCAGAAGGTGCACAAACACTGTCTTGTTGTATTTATATATTACTAAATTGTTTTCCCAATTATGCTCTGCTTACAAATGTAACTGCTGTCTGGATTCTGTTCAGAGGCAAAGTTTTTTGGAACGAGTGCTGCAAGGCTGTCAGAGGGGATGGTGGGTGTTCAAGCTGTAAGATTGCCAACAGAGTTCAGTTTTCACATCCCATCTGTGGTTTGGCAACAAAGGAAACAAAAGCACTTTGATTAGGGTTCAGTAAAGACTGAGGTTTTGTTAAAAAATTAATCAACGTGTTGTTTCTGAAGTTGCTGTGGACTTTTCTGTAGAAGAGCAAGCAATGATCGTACAATAGTGATGTAACATATCATTGTTAAAACTACTGTACATGCGCTTATACTTGTGCACTTGTGTTTTGCTTATTTATATCACATGTTATGGGATTTTTTTTATTGCATTTACCTGAAAACTTCAGTTTCTTTGCATATTTTGAGAAACAATACCAAATATGATTAAGACGTTAAATGAAAAGCAAAAGAAACAACCCTTCTGCTTATTTTTTTTAACATTCTTGTGCTACAACTTGCTTTATTCTGTCTTCCTCAAAGCTATACTAATTATTTTGTTTCTATTTTTTGTTCTATGATGTGCCAAATATTTTCAGTTGGCAAAAGGTTTACATTGCAGGTAGGCCTGTTCAGCACCCAGACTCTTACACTGCAAAACCATGCTGCTGTAGTAGATGCAATATGTAGTTTAGCATTTTCTTGCTGAAATATGCAAGGCCTTCCCTGAGAAAAAAAACATAATCTGGATGGGAGCATATATTGCTCTAAAAGCTGTATTAACCTTTTAGTAATGGTGGTATTCTTCCAGATGTGCAAGCTGCCCAAATGGACCCCCACATCATCAGAGATGCTTTTGAACTGAGTGCTGAGCGCAAGGCAGATGGTCCCTCTCTTCTTTAGTCGAATTCAGTTTATTTCTATGACTCTCCAAATATGTCACTTAACATGTATTTTCTTATTTCCTTATTTCCTTATTATGTTAGTAAGAACAGAATTCAGCTGGAGTTACAGTACATATGGATAGGTGGCAAAATGAGGAAAAAATAATACTCAACTCCTGCAGTTAGGTCAAGAAGACGTTATGCTTTGGCTATGGGGCCTTTGGCTACAATGTTTGGGTCCACATGTCCCCTCAGACTGAGGCAGACGCAGCGAATCAGACTTCATATGCAAAAACCTCTAGGTTTTGTTTTGAATAAGCATTTTTTTAAATCAAGCTTAATGTTCAGGTTCAATAAGTTCACTTTCATTTCAATGAAAAGGTTACTAGTCGCTGTATTAAATGTCTTATTATCAAAAAAAAAGAAGTAATTAATTCAAATAATTGATTTTGCAACAAATCTGATTCCCTTTTGCAGTGAAACCCACTTTTTCCTTCCTGTGCTTTTTTGCAGAAACCACTTGTAATTACGGGCCTCTTCATTACTTAGATAAACAGCCTATATTTACACATGGGTAACTTTCATACTGTTTTAATGCTTGACTTTTTCTGTAGGTATTTCCTTGTTAGTAGGCTTCCAGCTGCCACTGGAGAAGTTCTGTCCTAGTGATAGAAATATAGCTTAGCATGGCAAGTTTGGTTAGGCCAACAAAAAAATAACAATTTAACTTTTACCTGAGGTGATAGGAAAGAAAACAATTTCACACCTTAATAAGCAAAACATTTTAAGAGCAAAAAATGTGTTTCTTACCTGCATATTTTCTCCCCATGGGTGTCTGGGCCAAAAGAGTCTCTATCCCAAGTGCCTGGGGACTCTCCGGTGAACTCTTATTTTAGATTAAAGGTTGTTGGACAGGTAAGGACACCAGTTTTGACAAGACATAGAAAACAGTTGAAAAATGTAAGATAAAAGATGAAGCTGGAACATCACAAAGGATAGAAACAGAATCGTACACATGAAATAGTAGAAAATAAAAGCACACTTTATAATGAAACAATAATAAACAAAATAATAAGCACCATTTGATAACAGTCTGAACAAACCTACAAATGAAACTTGACCTGGTAAATGTCACATGACCTGCTTCATGTCTTTTGATTGGTTTTGCTTTGGACATAGATGCATTTGCATATATAGGGATGTGCTGCTCAGAGGTTTTTTGCCAACAGACCATGTTGTGAAAGCGGCTCAGTGTGGGATTTAGCTGGGTTTGAGGCGAGAGCATTTGATTACCTCGTACTACGCACTGAGAGCTTTCACTTGATATCATTCTCTCATATTTCACAGAGCCTTTTGCATCTGAAGTCTTCAGTTGTTCTGTGATGAAACATTTCTATCCTGATGAGGGTGGTCTCTTGCAGAACGACCATCCCTCCCATCCATATGGTTTAATGAGTTTGAAAATGATGAAAAAACACATGCAGTGGTCTTCACAGTCAACTTACCACTTTCCGCTTACAGGACTTTTTTCCCCCCCGTTTAATTTGCCGCTTGTCTATATGTTTAAAATAGCTGTATGTACATACTATTTCTAGGAGACAGGATTCATTTGAACTTAACGTAAGGTAAAGTACTATAAGGGGTTAAAAAAAAGTCATGCTCAAGCATTAAATATGCATCCTGTCTTTCATCCTTGATCCTCAGTCTCAGTGCAGTGTAATAAAGTCAGAACAATCTTCATTTTGCCGTGATGAGCCTGAATAATTGAAACAGTAGTTATTTGTATCAATCTGGCCTCCGCTTTCTGAATTCGACCCAAGGAAATGTGCTGTGACAGATAGCTCACATCTCTTGTTAACCGATAGCGTAGCAGAGCTGCATTTCAGCATCAATAATACAGGTCTCCGAAGGCTCATTGGACTCATTAACTCTGATATTGGTATGTAATGGAAAACTGTGAGCAAAGTTTGCTGTCTCACTCTTATTTTATATACCTGCTATATTACACTGGATGGCATGCACAAAAGTTTTCAAAGTCATTCTGAAATAAACAACAGCGTGCAAGATATTTGAACTTGTTATTATCTGCATGACGAACATGTAAACATAGAAAACAGACTGAACTTTACTCAGGTTGTACATCAAACTGAAGATGGCCACAGAAGTAAAAAACTCAATGGGATCTTCTGTCAGCAGCTCTTAGAGGTATAACCTTTTCCACTAACAGTAATTTCAGAGATGAGCGTCCACCACAATATTATAGTTCTTCTCTATTTTCTTGTTCAAGTCTGTTTCATGTTCACATATAAACATGTTGCATAATTACTGGCTAGCATCTGCCTGCTGCCATATGGTTGCAACCAGTGTGTCTATACAGTAGTATTAATATTAATAATAATAACTTTATTCCAAGAAAGCATTTGGTGTGAACTATAGCCAAAAACAACGGGTGAAAGATTAAGAAAAACGTTGAAATTAATTTTAGCTTAAAAACAACCCAGATACAGCCAAGCTGAGAAATGCTCGTGTTTGGGGGCTACAGCCTCAAAAGTGTGATCACATCTGGCTTTAAATTGAGAATGTGGAACAGTTAAAAGGCCCTGCTTTGATGAACAGAGGAGGCCAACTTGTGGAATAGAGATGCTGTAAGCAGGACCCTGGTCATGTACAATAGGGCCTTGTAAGTAAGTAATACAATAATGAAATGAATTTATTTAACTGTTAATATGGGCATATTGGAGAAGAGATCTGCAAACCTAACCCCTGAGAGCTCAATAAAGATGCGAGACGTTACAGTTTTTTGCATTTCTTTGTGTTTTTCACTTGCTATCTGAGGATGTTTCGATTCCTTGTGGGAGAAAAATTGCAGGCAGTACGTTTAATTGTAATCACTGTTTAAAACCAGCAGCGTTTATGAGTCGACTAAATGAATCAGATGCATTGGGACAAAAAGGCCACGAACACAGCCAATGGTCTTTTGGAACATCTTCCCACTCTTTCTCCTCTTCATATTGACAGGAAAACTGTAAAAACTGATGTTAATCTTCTTTATTTTCCCCTTTTGACTGGAAATGCAGTACTACTCTCTCATTGCATAGATTATAACTATTGTTCAAGGACAGAGTGCACCCAGTGTACGTCACTGAGCCAGAGTGCACTGTGCACAAACTGATGGTGGTCTTTGTAGGCCATAATATGCATTAAACGTTTAGAAAATAAGAAAAAAACAGATCCACGTGTTAGCCCTGTGACAGGCTGGTCCTATTGTAACTGGGATGGGCTCCCCCCACCCATGTGGCCCTGAATTGGATAAGCGGAAGAGTATGGATAAATAAACATGAATGGACAATTCATCATTTTAAACCACATTTTTTAACAGTTGGAACAATGGGCTCCTGTCAAAGATTTGCGTCTTGGGTATGTTTCGTATTATGGTGTTATTGACTTGTGTCTGTTCGCAGGTCCATAGGGTTTTGTCTTTGTACCACCTTTTTTCTTCAAACTCCTACTAAGCCTGTTTACACAGTGTGAGTAGGTTAAAAAGTAACTGAAACACTTGTCTTGGCTCGTTCTGGTGGGTGTTTTAAAGGAAGAAGAGCTAAATCAGAAAGTGGAGCAGCTGAGGGGACCAAAGACCAGTATAAGATACAGTTAATAAGGATTATTTTCACCGTGAATGATCCAAAGCTGCTCTGCTACAGTCAAAGGAGAATATAAATATGGAAGTGTGCTCAAGAGGGCCATGTTAAAATCCATAGGCTCTGTCTTACTTCAGTGTAAATGTTGCAGTTTCAACAAAGGGTTGGCATCAAGCCGCATCAGAACCTACAGGATTGATTTCCCCACTAAAATGGTCATACACTCAAAGACTTTCTGGACCAGTCTAATGATTATTTTATCATTCACAAGCAAGCACAGTGTATTAAGATTTTAGACATGAAAGACTGTAATAAAGGCTGTTTCATCTATTCCAGATGTCTATAGAGATTACTGTAGTTATTCTGTTGGAGACATATGATGAAGGCACACATCTGTTGTTGCACACATATATCTAATGGCTAAGCACATCTATTGTTGTTGTTGTTAGTAGTTCACTGAGCGGTTGCCTGAATTCAAAGACTTTCCTAAATTTTCTAAATATGCAGAATATCCACACGTCCATGACAACCAGTGGTGAACTTAGAGCTTGACAGTAATTATTTTATGAACTCAATCAGAGAAAAATTGAGCTGGAAGTGATGTAGTTCCATTACTTTAACATCAGGGGAAATACTTTATATTTATGAGGCATTTTACTGACTTTGCATTGATTGTGCCTGTTATCAGGGCGGTCGTGGCTCAAGAGTTGGGCGTTTGTCTTGTAATCGGAAGGTTGCCGGTTCGAGCCCCGGCTCCGACAGTCTTGGTCGTTGTGTCCTTGGGCAAGACACTTCACCCATAGCCTACTGGTGGTGGTCAGAGGGCCTACCATTTTTACCATCAGTTATCTGTGTTTCCTATCTGGTCCAAGTACTGATACCTGGATAGCTGTGTTGTTGAGAATGAGATTCTCAAACTGAAAAATAACATTGCAATAAACTCGAGGGCAACACTTGGTATGAAGGTCAATTTCTAAAGTGTGCTGCTAGAATTAAAGTAAACCAACTGCAGAAGATGAAAATTGAGCTTGGCAGCAAAGTTTGTATCAGTCTTTTTTTCTATGACATGAAACTCATCAAGTCAAAGAGCAGACCAGTAATGACAGATGATCAGCTTTTGATCTGCTTGCAAACAGCTTCTGTTTTACAGCTCCACCTTAGAAATGCCTTTTATCATATATCAGCTTTTACATTTCTGTAGATTTTCTCAGTCAGGCTTGACTTGTTTCATAAGAGGTTAGACACCTTTGTGTTAAATCAAAGTTTAGATCCTTGGTGGCATCCAGAGTACATCTGACTCTCTGTGCTGTATAGATGTGTAATCATTAGAGATGGACCGATCCGATATTACGTATCGGTATCGGTCCGATACTGACCTAAATGACTGGATCGGATATCGGAGAAAAATAAAAAATGTAATCCGATCCATTAAATATCACGAAAGCACCTCACAAAACTTGCAACACGCCGTAACTCACCTCAGAACGTTAGCATGTCGGAGCATTATGCATCACGTGATAGAGCGGCTGTGGCATGCGGGACCTGTGGTCTGGATAGCATTTGGAGCTTCGCTAGCAACCTGGCATTTCATCTCCGACAAAGTTATCCCCGAGAGAAGTAAAGCAAGTGTGTAAGTCCATCTCTGAATGTTTGTAAAGCATTCCTGCGTTAAGCTTAACGAGCGACTGCCTCTCGCTCTCCGGCTGCTACTTCAATCGTGAAACTGCTTAAATGATCAGCTGATCGGCTTTTCTGTCGCGAGTCCGTCTTTGTTTTTGGCCCACTTTGCACCAGAAAGAGGAAACCAGCGGCTGAACAACAGCAGCACGTTTAAGCTTGATCAGCTGTTGTTAGAATTTATTTAATATTACTTTCTACACCAGGATCATTTTCTACGTAGCTGACGCTGGTAACTGTGCAGGGGCGGATCTAGCAAAGTTTAGCCAGGGGGGCCGATAGGGCATTAACAGGGAAAAGGGGGCACAAAGACATACTTTTCTTTCTTATTCTCATTTAAAATGTCTAGCTTTTAATAAATAATTATCTGACACACAAAGTTTTAATTTGATGTAAAATGAATAGAAGTCAATTACTGTATATAGTGACTATTAAGTCTAATATATATATACCCTAGTAAGCTATAGTACTTTTTCCTTTGGGAAGGTACCATCTGTGCAGTCTGCAATTTTGTTGAAGAAAGATGTTGAATCTATTTAATATTTCTTGAAAAATAATTGATTTCTGTGCATTTTTTTTCACACTGCATCAAATTAAGGTTGATTACGTCGATTAAGCATCATGAGGTGGCGCGTGAGGGGTGGTTCCTTATTTTTTATTTATTTATTTTTGTTGTTGCTGGGAGTTGGAACCCTATTAGTTAGGTTGCTTAATATTTACGCTAAGTACTCTTTAAAATACCAGAATAGGGAGGATGGTGTAGGTCTAAGTTTATTAGATTGATCAGTATTGCTGAACTATTAAATATTTTTTTTGTACACAGGTATAACAGAATAGCTTTAGTGTAGTTGTTGTTTTAAACTTGAGTATGAACTTGCAGACTTGCAAAATGCAGCAAGATATTTTAAAAAACAGTTTTGTTGATTAAAAAACACTATATCGGATTCATATCGGTATCGGCAGATATCCAAATTTATGATATCGGTATCGGTATCGGACATAAAAAAGTGGTATCGTGCCATCTCTAGTAATCATAAAACACATACGCGTCTACATGGGCTCCAGCCAACACTTAATAGTTACTAAAAGTCCTTCCACTCAGACACATTTGTCCAGGAGCAGGGTGTCAGTGTACTGCTGAAGCGGCTTGATAGAGCTTTCATTCCTGTGACATTTGACCAGGCTCCAACCATGTCTTTCTGCACCCTGACCTGAGCCGACAGCCTTGAAACAAACAAAACAACAACAAAAAGTAAAAAAAGACAGGCCAGTAGGTCACAACTTTGGCTTTACTTTGTTGTTGTGGCACCAGAGTAAGCTCAGTGATGGAGAGACAAACTTGATAGAGGATTTCCTCCAAGTGTTTTGAAGCTGGAAAACAACCACTGCTATAGAAATGCTTAACGGGACATTTATTTCACATAAATAACATAATAAACAACATCAATAAGTGCACTTGCAGCAGAGCAGGAGATTTTTTAAGGGAATATAAAACTTAAATAAAAGAAAAATAAGATGATGTTAAACACATAATATAGAATGAAAGTAACACAGCTGCTGCAAATGAAACAGCGGCGTGAGTGTGTGTGAGAGCGGAAACGCATCGAACGGTAGTTAAGTTAAAAGCACTCGATGAATGTGTGTGTTCAATATTTTGGCCAGTAAGACTGGACAGGATCTGTTACTTTACATTAATAAAGTTTAGCTTATTCAAAGCCAGGAAATAAAGCTGTCATGAATACCGACTGTGTGAGTTATCAGATTCATCAATATCACAACTCTATCATTATGAGAGCCCTGCGGGAGATTCTGATCAAGTATAATCCACTAAATTAATGTTTAAAAGACAGCTTTAGGTTTCCTTATTTCTACTGCAGTCCTGGTGGGTTTAACAGGCTGAGAGCAAGTATAAATTCAAATGTAGGCTTGGTAAAGTTGCAAGCAACTCACAGGAAACAAAGAATTTCTATTTATCGCTGATGCTCATCAGGGAAACACAAAGCCATTAGACTCCCATCTGAGCACAGAGGACCAAGGGATTACGCTTAGGGAGTGAGAATGTGTTGGTTGTAGCTTTGATTTCTCCAACACACAAACTGACCTGACGGCAGTGTTGTCAACATTAAAAGGCCTTTAACAAAATGAAGCATTAATTTCAGTGCAAGAACAAGATCAGAGGTGTTATTTCACACAGCAAATGCCAGACTGCAGTTTTAATGAGTGTGGCATTTGTTTAGCCACCATCTGCTAAATGAACTGATAAATAAACTGAAGCTTTTTTTGTTTTTTCTTTCAGGATTTGCACGGCACACAGTCCAAGTATCCTGTAGCATTCAGTTGTTTCAGGTGCTATTTTTCCTGTGCTTCTCTTCTCTACACCAGCCAGTTTGTGTGTTTTACCTTCTCTTTGACCTCCTTGTGCCTCAGTGGGTTTAGTTTTGTTTATACCAGAGGGTTATACTATGAAGTTCAACATAGCCAGACTTGCTTTGCCTTACCTGGCTTGATAAGACCTGAAATGCCAGTCAGAGATAAAGGGTATCGCGATGATTGCCAGTTTTCTTCGTTAACCCAGGTTCCTTCAGGCTCTGTGTGAGCTCTCATAAAAAAAAAAGAGGTTTTGATGCATCGTTTGACTGCAGAAAATTATGAATTGTGAATTCATAATCAGATTTTTTTCCTTTTTTGACTCAGTGCACACTTTATTTTTCCAACATGACTATAATTTTCAATTCCAGCAACATAAAACAAATTTGGCAAGCAGATTAGTATCAAACATAGAAACATTAATTTCTGCATCACCTACTGTGTGCATGAAAATTCCTGTGATTTTACAGTGCATTTTGCACTTCTGTAATATTTCAGATTGTTTTGCTTCATTAGTGAATGTAATGTGAATTTTTATCATGCTCTGGATATTGTTGGGGAAAGAATCTGTGCAAAATTTGCAGTTTTACGTTCACTGTAAGGTATACAGTGTTGGTTCCTCTAGTGACGTGAAGGTGAAACAATATTTACTTTAATGATACTGAAAGCTCTGATTTTAAGCCTAACATACCTTGCCAAGCCATCAGTTTGGTTTTGCAGTTCATCTCTCAGCTTTCATCTTTTTCTTAGGTTAGACTTGTCTCCAGTGTCTGCATTTGGATCCTCACTTGAATGAATTCATAACACTTGGCTAAACAAATTCCGACCCTTTTCTCACACTGCGATTTTTTTTTCTATCCAAGATTGGCAAAGTGTTTTCTCTGTTTGCACGTGTTTGCCTTTGTCTGTGTTTTCTAAAGCTGCACTGCGCTCAGCTCCGAGGGCATCTGTGTTAACAGATTTGATTTTTCATGTTATTTGATTTACTATTTAATTACATGCCCAATTAAAGAGGATTTGTCTGGTTTGTATTTGAAATGACTTCCTTACATCTTTATTGTTCTCGTACATATATTGGAATAGAAGGTCCATATTTGGACATTTAAAAACGCAATAAATCTGTGTGTTCTGATGAAAGTGCCTGAAAAGCATTCCCAGTTTGGCTATGTTAACGTGACAGACTGATACTAATTCCTCTCATTGACCGTGGGCGCTCATTCTCAGAGACATCTTGTGTGTTAATTATGATGTTTAGTTGAACACAGCTACTTTGTGCGAGCCCAGTATTTGTTGATGAAGGCATTTTCCAGGTATTGACTCCTAATAACACCCAGGATCTGGATGATAATGAGCAAAAATTGACTTTGGCACATATTGATTTCAGAGGCTTCATTTCACAATCGCAGACTCTTGGAAAGGCTGCCCAAGCAAGAAACCGACAGAGAAGCCATTTAAGCCTTGATACGTTTTTTTTTTTTTTGTGTGTGATCAATAGAGTTTCATTTACAAACCAGTTGTTGGAACAGTTAATTTCATCATGAAAATAACATGACAAACTCCATCTCTGCAAATGAAGGTCCTCGGGCATGTTTGTTTGTAAAATAAATCTGCTAGCAGCAAGCAGAAAACAGAAAATACTTAAAAGCATCCAAACGCTAAAGCATAGTGGGTGGTATAAAGTCACAGATTACTGCTAGCAGGGAATTAAGGTTCTTATTTATTCAAGAGCAGTTTTAACTGTCTGAAACTTTTCATTTCTAATGGTAATCTGCACTATGAATTAAACAAGCGGTACTGCAGGGGACAAGACTCATTAAATATGCAGAAATGTCCCCAGGCTACTACTATTTTTTTCTTCGCTTAGGTTTTAAGACAAATACAGACTCGCTTTAAAATTACTGGTGAGACAAGTGCCGTCATACATGTTCCTACAGTGTTCCCAGAAAAAGCATCTTTGTGTGACAAAATGCAGAGGTCAACCTTAAAAGGGACCAGTTATTCTCATTACTATGCATATATTTATTCTTGCACACTACTAGAGATTATTTGCAGTTTTATTTATCTCATACTGAGCCTTGTTGAAGCTTTTCACACCATCCGCAGTCTGAAACAAGCTGTTTTAGCTGCTCTCCTTTTAAACCAGCTTTCTTCTGATTGGATCACCCTTTCAAATAGAAGCTCTGCACAGCAGATACATGTGTTATCTAGGATCCCAGAGCTGTACCGTAAATGGACTGCAGCTTAAATATCTTTAATCTTACTGCAGTACACTAATTTCTATACCTGTTTTTGTCTGTTCGCTTAGCCGACACCTCCTCCAAAAATTCTGGGAATCTTAGGCCCCTGAAGATTCTTATCTATGTCAGATATTTTGATATTTTCATGTAGCCTAGCAGCCACCTATAGCAAGAAGCTAAAATGATTTAAAAAAAAAAAAACATTTATGCATCTATAACAGCAGATAAAAGCACTGTATCATTTTTTGATTTCAACACATCTATTTTATGTCCACAAACCTTTAGTTATGTTTGATACATTAAAACCCTATCAGGTTGCCTGGCAACACCTAGCAGACTTAAATGACCAGTTTGTTTATTTGTTCTTTTGTACCTACTACACCTTCTGAAGCCATCCTACCTTTTTAATTTTAGAGCCAACAGAATGATGAGATGGTCAAACAGTACTGTACCATTAGCATGTACTAGTTGGCTACTCATTAAAGCACTAAGGGCCAGATTTACTAACATGTTGCAGTAGTGTAAACTGGGTACTGTCGTTATTTATATAGAGAGCTCAGTGAAAAGATTGCACATACAAGGTGGGAACTCATAGATTTTTTGTCTGAGCCTTTAGCATATCCATACAAGGCAGCTCCTTCCTCAAGGCACAAAATATAAGAAGGAGAATATTTAAATCAGGCGTGCAAACCAATTTTAATGTTTACGACATGCAGTTTGCCGCTAATTGCACTGATATTAAACCCAGGAAAAAGCCTGTTTTTTGCCCTTGATATTGAAATGTGCGTAGAAAACACTTTTGTAAATCACCCTTAAAGCTAACCAGACCCCTTTTTGGCGATTGCACTCACATGCTATTTTGCCGTGTTTAATAAATCATCATAAATTTATGCCCTCCTTGAATCTCTACGATTTATTAGGCTTAGTAAACTCTGATAACTAGAAGATATCCTGGGTATGTTGAGCTTACTTTGTAGTGCAGACCCTGTGTCTAAGCAATGGTGCAAATGTACAAAGACTGTTACTGTATTACTGCGCACGTCATACAGAGAAAGACACTAAAATATATTTGTTTTTATCGAATACAGCAGGACATTCAGTGGCAGTTAAACATCAGCTCACGAGGACAGTGCTGATATGCTGTTTGCTAAACGTGTACATTTATCGAGTGTGGGTGTAATATGTTTTGCCGGTTTTTGATCAAAGGAGATGAGAAAAACAGAAATGTGGACCTGGTGACAGCACCAACATTCAGAGCATTACTAAAGTTATTACAGGTCATCCTGAGGGTGAAATAAATGTCTGCACCAAATATCACAGAAATCCAATTGTTGTCGAGACACTCAAAACCACAAATGTCAACCTCGGGGTGGTGTTAGAGGAAAAGGATTCAGTTGCCGGGCACCTGTTTCAAGACAATCCTTTCAGAGCTGTTTAGATACAGGGTTTTGGTGTGGGCAGGCCATCAGATGGATAAAAATGTTCTGTTACAAGAAATCTGAAAATATCGATGATATTGAGCTCACAAAATGTTTCCATAGATAAAATTTTTTTGTGCTTTCAATCAGTGTGACTGTTGTTGGTATAGGTTGAGTGAGGATTCAAAAGGATTTGATCTTAAGTAAAAATTCTTACAGATTATATTCAAACATCTACTTCTTAGCAAATATATCTTAGCGTTAACCCTGTAGATGTGGTGTGCAGTTTCTGTGTATGCATGCATGTAGATTCATTACTTGTGGACCTTTCACGCAAGAGTTTCCTAAAAAGAAAAATACACGTCCATACTGACTTCCAGGTGGAAAGCCTTTTGAGGCACTAGAGCTTAATAAGTGAAGCCTTATTCTGTTTTAGCTGTGGACGATTGACAGTAAGGTGCTCTGCGTGGTCTGCTGAACCTCAGTTGTTTTTGGTTGATGGAGTCAGTGGAGCGAAGAGAAGCTTTAAGTCTGCCTGGCCGTCAGTCTGACAATACACATCAAAGTCTGTATGAATAATTGCTTAATGTGGGAGAACCACGCTCTTGGCAAACGCTGTCTTCCAGACAGGATCGAGTGTTTTCTGTCTTCCCCGCCGTCCTTTAATAATGAGAAAATTATCACACAACCGTTTTTTTCCTTCACAACTTAAGAATAATGCTGACATTGTGATTATTTTACTTGTTTTCAGAGGCCAAGTGTATCATTGAATAGATAACTGACAGCCACTGGGATCTTTGTGCTCTTTTAAATTTAGGACTTTTGCATTTAGCGATGACCTGGTGGTCTTAAGAACATCGTGGTTTCTTCTTCTTGCCCTCTGGAAACATGCTGGTATAAAATGCCGTGAAGCTCATAAAGAAAGGCATTTATCGGTTGAGTTTTCTTTTTTTCTTTTCTAATACATTTTGGGGACGATAACAAAAAATTTCTCATTTGTAGGCTTGTAGACAGACACACACTGTCACCAGCTTGATCCTCATCCCTGGCGGATATCTTCAGAAAGTCTGCCTCTGTAATGAATAATCTATTATTTTCTATTGTACATCCAAACAACTGCCGATTGTTTGATTAACCCGCTAATCTGACGAACTGAAAAAGAGTTCGTTCTCTGGAGTCTGCAAATACAACCTCTAGGTCGTTGCGTGTCACAGCATGGAAGTCTCAGCTTGTGAATCCTGTTCACACAGTGCCAGAAACAACTCAAGGGGCAGCCGGGCATTATGCCAGAACAAAGCTTTTGTAGCTTTTCTTTTTTCCCCCCCTTATTTCCTATTCAATTTTTCTATCACTCACGCCATGCTATTTTAATTAATTTCTGGAGTTGCTTTCAAAAAAGGGTCTGGTTAGGTAAAATGTTCTCTCTCAGCAGAGAGATTTTGAACATGAATTTAACACCGCTGTGCTAGTTGCAAAAAATATTATTTTAATCAGAAATACTTCAAATGAGTCTTCAGCACACAAAGGAGCTTGTAGATCTTTCATCGTTGCCTGGGACAGTAGTCTAGTTATTAGTCACACATTATCACTCTGCTTCTTTGGAGTAAAGGATGTGCGATTTCTACATTTTCATCATGGTGAAGGTCCTTCTGGAGGGCTGTGGTGCCATCATTGATGCTTTTCCAACCATACTTTGAACCCAACAAGTAACCACTGGGGCTGAAAAGTAAAGCCACTGGTGCAAAAACTGCACTTCCTCTACTGACCACTTGAGGCACCGATAACAAGACAAAACTCCCGTGTTAAAATGTCTGAGTAAGAAATAGAAAGAATTAGAAAACATCTTTGCATAATTTTGATCTTAATGAATAGTTTTCATACCGCACTGTTGATTATAATCTTTTGAACTGATTCGTACTGTGCATTTACTGATAAGTCTTATTTTTAGGGGTGTAGCTGCTTTGATTGCTAGGTGGCCCCCAGACAGGGATCTGTAGCTCATCGCTGTCTGCTTGGGTTCACTTCCACTAATTCAAGTCCCTGAAGTTTTGTTGCCTTGCGGAGCATTTTTAATGGATTTATCTGAAAAATAAAAAAATGACTCGCCATGTGGGACAGATCATCTGAGACGTTTGGGCTTCAGTTTTGTTATGTAGAAAATTCTAGTTAGTCTTTTATGGTGTCTACATGCTCATAACTTAGCACTCCACCCTCCCTCTTGTCTGAAACATGATGGAAGCCAAAAAGCTAATGTTAACAGTTTAAAAACAGAAATCCAAGAGCAACCATCTATGTCATATCCATCCTTTATATACAGTCTATGGGTTAACCACTGCATCTTAGGTTATTGTTTGTGGTGTGATGTAAAGGATGAGGAGCTCACAATTTACTTTTTTGTGTGTGATTTAATATTTAATGAAGTCCATTCCCTTCCACGAGTCTTTGTTCAGCTTCTTAAGTCTGTAGTTAGAAATATTTCACCATGAACTACACATATTTGACATGGTAACATGCTGATCCATCAAATGCCACCAGAACAGCTTCAGTGCGCCTTGAGGCAGAGGTGATTAATTGAACTATCAGGATAAAAATCTATGATAAAAGTGATCAATCAGAGGAACTTTGCGCAGATTTTGCAGTGACTCTTTCCTCTAAAGACACCAGCGTGATACAGAATTGATTCTGCATTAGTGCTGTGCAGAGTTTTGCAGATGTATGCCTACATGTTGTCACTGTTTACCAGGCCTCAGAGGCAATCTGAAAAATATGTGAAGCAAACTGTAAAATGTTAACTGGTGGTCATTTAACATTTTGAACTCTTAAAAAACATCAAACATGTCCACTGCACCCATCATGTGTGCTTTATCTCCATCCTTTGATATGTGCTCTCTTTTTGTTGTTGTTGTTCCTCCATCCTATCTCCAATCTACCATTTCTCTCAAAAATCCTTGAAAAAATAGTTGCTTCACAAGTCCATCTTCACCTAACTGATAATAACCTTTATGAACAGTTCCAGTCTGGCTTTCGTCCTCTACATAGCACTGAAACTGCTCTTATAAAAATAACAAACGACCTTCTTATAGCAGCTGATTCTGGTCTCCTCTCCATCCTTATCCTTCTTGATCTGAGTGCAGCTTTTGACACCATCTCTCATCCCATTCTCCTTAGCAGATTAGCTTCTATTGGTCTCTCTCACACTCCACTAGCCTGGTTTAAATCATACCTATCTGACCGCACTCAGTTCATTCAATTAAAATCCTTCACTTCTCAGCTTTCTCCTTTATCCACTGGGGTGCCCCAGGGATCTGTCCTCGGGCCCCTTCTTTTCATCATCTACCTTCTTCCACTCGGACATATTTTTCGTAAATATAATATTCAGTTCCACTGCTACGCCGATGACACCCAGCTCTATCTCTCTACCAAACCTGACTCTACTCTTCCTCCACCCTCCCTCATCCTCTGTCTAGCTGAACTTAATTCTTGGTTCTCCTCCAACTTTCTTAAACTCAACAGCAATAAATCGGAACTTCTTCTGGTTGGCACTAAACGACTGCTATCCAGAATTAACAATTTCTCTCTCACCATCAATAACTCGCTGGTCCCTATCTCTCCCTCTGTGAAAAGCTTGGGTGTCATTCTCGATAGCACATTATCCTTTAACTCACATATCAATAATATTACACGTGCAGCATATTTCCAACTCCGTAACATTAATCGCCTCCGCCCCTTCCTCACACCTCACGCCACTGCCATTCTCATCCATAATCTTGTTATCTCTAGAATTGACTACTGCAACTCATTATTATTTGGCCTCACACAAAAATCTATCAACAAGCTCCAACGTGTCCAGAACTCTGCTGCCCGTATTATTACTAGGACTTCTTCTACCCACCACATCTCCCCAATCCTGAAGCAACTTCACTGGCTCCCGGTCAAATTTCGCATCCATTTTAAAATAATTCTGTATACATTCAAGGCTATTCATTCTCTCTCTCCACCGTACCTCTCTGACTTATTACAGATGAAGCTCCCATCCCGCTGCCTCAGATCTTCATCTTCTCTTTCTCTCTCTGTTCCCTCTGCTCGTCTGATCACAATGGGAGGGAGGGCTTTTAGCTGCTCTGCCCCTCGACTTTGGAATTCCCTACCCCCGGACCTCAGAAATATTAGTTCATTCTCTCTTTTTAAGTCCACCCTCAAAACTCATCTGTTTAAAATTGCCTATTCTTAAATTTCTGTATGTTTTAACTTTTATCTTCTATTTTTACCATTGTGTATATTTCCAGTTTTTATCTGTTGTACAGTGTCCTTGGGTGCTTTGAAAGGCGCTATTTAAATAAAATGTATTATTATTATTATTATTATTATCCTTTTTTCCAATTTCACATTTTTAAGCAATGACCGGTCAGGCAACCACTATTGAACACAGGCTTGCAGACGGAGCTTGCTGTCCTGTTGGAGGACTACATCCGAGCACATCTCCATAAACTGTGCACTGGTTGTTTTTTCCATAATCCTCAGGTACAGAGCTGTGAAAGTGGCAAAGCTGTAAGGCTTTGTATCTTAAACTGTCGGGAGGACACTCTTGGTGGGGCAAAAAGCCACTCAAGGGGATGCATGTGGACAGCCAGAGGAAAAATGTTCTGGAAAACCAAAATGAATGCATGTGATTTGTGAGGAAAATGAAAAAAATCAAATAAAACTAATGCTTTGCCCACAGTAAACCAGGTTTTGAGATGACTCCTTACCTACAAATGCATTAACACAAGTGGGCTTTGATCATTCCTCGTAGGCAGCCTTTTAAAAAGGATGGCCAACAGAAATCACCACTCTTTGATCAAAGCTATGCTTCCTTAAACATGAGATCAGTGATCATTTATGAATAATTTACTTAGCAGTTATCATATCATTAATAAAACCAAACCAAGATATGGACCATAAAGCAAAACCTAGAGTGTCTGTTTTTTTCAGCTCTATACTGTTGAGCATGCAGCTGAGAAGTTGTAATAGCCCTAGTATATCATCACACAGAGCGCTCATTAGACTAATAAGTAGCTGGATCGATGTGTGCTGGAAAAAGCAGCCGGCAGAACTGCTGTTTTCCTTCACTTAGCTCACGCAGGCCTCAGCTGCTATCGTTTTATATTTTCCAGCCATCCATCTATCACCGCAGCCTCTGATAAGTTTCTTCATTGACTGATCTGTAACAATGCATTAATGAATGTATTAAAAAATATCTGATTACAGTTAGATTGATAGTGTGTTTGAAAAAAAATCATTTAAAAATGTATATGAGTAATTTACACTTTTTATATATCCCAGAAATCAGAGGTTGTGTTTTCAGATTACTGGTTTTGTCTAAAACACCAAACATATACGATCGCTGTTACTGATAGAAGAAAACTGCCCACTTGAGAGGTCTGAACAAAAGCCTTGTGTTATTAATAGCTGTTCTTAGTGGTTGTATAATTACAATTTATTAAATAACAATTTGAGTCCATAAAATGAGTCGCTGCAACAGCCAAAGCAACTCAACGCATAGCTTTACAGTGATTTAGCTGTGCATTCAGCAAACTCTCTAACCTTTTCATTCATTTCAGTTTGCAGCAAAAATAAACTGTGGCCTACCTGATCAGCACCTTCCAAAAACGTGGCTTTCTCCTAGACTCCTGGCTGTGTATCCAGGCAACAAGTTGGACATGTCAACCTAAAAGCCGTGTTAATGTTAGGTTCACAACTTCTTTCTACTGTTGCAAAAGAACAGACACAGCAGAGAGTTTTATTAAAGCTAGGTTTCTCTGTGCCTGGCCTTAAAAAAAGAACATTTTTATGCCTTTGTGCTCTGGCGGCGAGCACTATGTTCACTTCAGACACCTTTATATTAGGAACATCTCAAGGGAACTTCTTTGTTGGCATCAAAGTTAGACTCAAATATTAATTCATTTGATTTTGTTGGTCAAAGGTCAAGGTTGTGTGGCCTCGCTTCTGCTCCGTCCTTGTGGATTTATCAAGGATGCCTGGAGGGAATTTCAATAAGTCTGGCACAAAAAGGGTCAGTCGGACTCATAGATGAACTGATTAGAATTTCCCGATCGAGCGAGGTCAAGATCACAAAATAATTTTCCCCCTAAGTTTTGAATTCAGATACTAATCATAAAGACATTTTTCACATATTTCTAACAGGAAAATAATGAATTTTGACATTTTATAAATAGTAGGTCACACATCAATTTCACTGTGCCGTCATAACATGCAGCAAACATCTTGGGACTATTCAGTAGCATAACACAGGGGCAGAGCAGAGATGGATATATTGTAAACTGCAACTTGACTGGTTTATACAAGGTTTTTTTTAATCTGTCATATTCCAGTTTGATTTATGAGGGTTTTCTTTTTTTTTTCTGTTTTTCAGTTTTCCCATACTATGATGGATACACATGATGCCATGATGCTACATGATGGGTACACTATCTGTAAAACAGATAGTGTACCCATCATGTAGTACCCAGTACTTTACTGTCATAGTTGTGAAAAGAAATGTGAAAGAGATTGTTATTGGGAGTCAGTTGCAATATAAAACATACACACACTAGTCTTTAGCGATTTTGGTCCATATTGATATGAGAGCATCACACAGTTGTGGCAACTTTCAGATCCTCTGACTCTGTAGGCCATCTGAGTACAGTGAACTCATTGTCATATTTAATAAACCAGTTTGAGTCTCCTCTGATCTTTTCTTTTGATTGCAGGTATTGCATTTTAGTATGGATAAGAATGACCCCAGTATCATCAAACTGAGCTACTTTTCAAATATATACTCATTATTTACAGAAGCAACCCTCCTCTGCTAATTTTACATTTGGCGAAGCGGTTTCTCACATGTGCTTCTGACGCTTGCAGAGGCATCTACGGACAGCATGTTTCCCCCTCAGCAGCGATTGCAGATGACAGGAAGGTCTCTCTCTTGCACTTGCATTGCCTCAGCTCCAAAAACTCCAGCTTCATTACAGGCGCTGCAGCCAGAAGCACTAATTAATATGGCTTGGGACCACCGTGGTCCTCCACCACAGTAATGTCGGCTTCAAGGGCTTCTGCATGGGAACAGTTCTCAACCTCTAAAGAGCCCTTTTGTGGCATAAGTGCCTTACCTTTCTGTATCGCTTTCACCTCAGAGAGTGACTCCCCCAACCTCCAACCTCTAGGATTTTTCACTATTATGCGGAGCACACTTTAATCTGCTAATTAATTCCGAAAATATGTGGTAAATCTTTTTTTTTCCATGAAGAAAAGTCGCTAATAGTTCCAATTCTATATGTTTAATTAACCACAGAACTACTTCTGTTCATCATATATCCTCATTACATTTATTAATTTCTCCTCCTTTTTTCTCTCAAATAGCTTTCACTGTTTAGCCCTACCATTTCCTCAGTCTCACATTAACAAACAAACACACACACACACACACACACACACACTCCCTTCCAATTCTGCTGACTCTCAGCAGGGCAGGGATTAGAGCCATGGTTAAAACCTTTCCAACGCTGCTGGCTTGATCTGCTGTTGCAAGCGGAGACTAAAATGAGCTTCACAAAGTTAGATAATCAGGCTCATCTACAACACACAACTTTCTCTCAGCTTATTTATACGGGAACTGTCGACATTACACTGCAAAGCGTACAGCTCCACCTGATTGGATGAGAGGAGAAATCAAGGAAAATTTGAGCCTCATCATTTTCAGGCTTCTTAATGCTTAATGCTTCTTAATCAATTTTCTATCAATCTGCCCAACGTTGCCCAGCCCATTAAAAATGAGAATTAAAGGAAATTAAAACTTTAATGTATCATTGTTAAAGCCACATAATATTGAAGCGCTACATAAAAGTAATTATTAAAAGAACACGTTTCATTGGCCACAGCATAATGGTATTTGTGAGAATAACATGAAAATGCTTATTAGGCTGATGACAGTCTCCGTTCCACAGAGGCTGAAAGCTCTTGGCCGATACAGTTTAAATAAAGCCAAGTGTTGCAAACCAACCCGTCTCTCGGGGTAAAATTATACGGTCATAAAATCTATTCCAGCACCATTGTTCTTGATTAAATATATTCATGATTATAACGTATAACTGCTTCAACAGGCAGGAACAGAAACGGCACTCCAGATAATTGAAGTGATTGTAATAGACCATACCTGATCGTTTTATGTTTTCTTGAAGTTATTACAGGTGTACAGTTACAGTTGACACACAAACCTATTGTTGAGTTACTTAAAAAATATCTTGGAATTCTGTTTGTATTTATATTTAACAATAACTTGTAATATAATTTACATGTAATGTGGCACCTTTGTTGATGCCAGGTGGGATGGTTTGAGTATTTCATAAACTATATAAAAATCCAGCGAGCAGTGGTTCTCTGGCTGAAAATATCTTGTTGATGCCAGAAGTCAATGGAGAATTTGGCAGCAGTAACTAAAATAACCACTCATAGCAATCAAGGTATCTCTGAATGCACAACAAAGGAGACAGACTACAGCAGCAGAAGACCACACCAGGTGGCACTCCTTTCAGCTAAGCACAGGGAACTGAAGTTAGAGTTTCCATGGGCTCTCCAAAATGGAACAACAGAAGACTGAAAACACAAAGTTTCCCCTGCGACATTCAGGTGGCAGAGTCAGAATCTGGATTTAAACAACATGAAGGTATGGATCCATCCTACCTTGAGTCAATGGCTCAGGCTGTTGGCGGCATAATGATGTGATGAATATTGTCTTGGTACATTTTATGCACCTTAGTATCAAGACCGTGTGTTGCTTAAATGCCACAGCCTACCTGATTGCTGCTGACCGTGTCCACCGCTTAATGAACACAGTGTACTCATTACTGGCTGCTTCCAACAGGATAACTCAACATGTCTCAAATCTGAGTTCACTGTACTAATATGGCCTCCGTAGTAAAATGGCCTGTATTTATATAGCGCTTTACTAGTCCCTAAGGACCCCAAAGCGCTTTACATATCCAGTCATCCACCCATTCGCACACTGGTGATGGCAAGCTACATTGTAACCACAGCCACCCTGGGGCGCACTGACAGAGGCGAGGCTGCCGGACACTGGCGCCACCGGGCCCTCTGACCACCACCAGTAGGCAACAGGTGAAGTGTCTTGCCCAAGGACACAACGACCGAGACTGTCCGAGCCGGGGCTCGAACCAGCAACCTTCCGATTACAAGGCGAACTCCTAACTCTTGAGCCACGATCGTAGTCACCTGATCTCAATCCAACAGAGCTCCTTTGGAATGTGGTGGGATGGGAAATTTCCATCAATGATGTGCAAACCGGCAGTAACTGTGTGACGCTCAGTGATGGGAATAACGGCTGTTACGACCCGGCTCAAAAGCCGCAACATAAAAGAAGGAGATGAATAACAGAGTGTGGGTGAGAAGAGGTTTCATCCTAAAATGGAAAACCAGGTTGGCTAGAATGGCTGGTGCCACCAAGGCAAAGACTAGTGCACTGCCGGAATGCTTGCCTCAGGTATGCTTTTATCCACACCTGACTAGGTGTGGCCAATTAGCACCAGCTGAAAACACTGAGACGATTAGAAGCTGCAGAGGGACGTAACAACGGCGTTACAAGTAACGGCGTTACTAACGACTTTTCAGTAACGAGTAATCTAACTAATTACTCTTTCTATCGTTACAACGCCATTACCGTTTGTTACGTCCCTCTGCAGCTTTTAATCGTCTCAGTGTTTTCAGCTGGTGCTAATTTTGGCCACACCTAGTCAGGTGTGGATAAAAGCATACCTGAGGCAAGCTTTCCGGCAGTGCACTAGTCTTTGCCTTGGTGGCACCAGCCATTTTAGCCAACCTGGTTTTCCATTTTAGGATGAAACCTCTTCTCACCCACACTCTGTTATTCATCTCCTTTTTTTTATGTTGCGGCTTTTGAGCCGGGTCGTAACACCGTTACTAACAAGAAAATGCGGTGCGGTCGCGTTACTTTTTTTCAACAAACAGATAGTTGAAGCTGTGTTCAGCTTACCGCACTTTATATCAGTTGCACGGAAGTAGCTGTAAGTAATCTGGCTTTAAGCAGCTGTGCGCGCTCCCGCGGACGGCAATCACTTTCTGCCCGACGATGAGTTTTTGGCACAAAACCTGGAAATAACTTTGTTGTGTGCAAAACTTGTGCATAGGATTTTAAAATTGACAATTTATATTTGAATTAGATTTATGAAATATGATTCATTAAACATGTTTGTGGTTGTTACAGTAAAAAATATAACTTCCACTCTTCTTGGATTTTATGTTTTTTTCTGATTTTAGATCAATTGTGTTAATACAGCATGTCAAAATGAAAACATAACTGTAAATTCAGAAACGTGAGGATGTGCTGAAAAGAATGATACCAAACAAGGCAAAGTAAATAGTTTTTAAAGGTAAAATGTGGTTAAAAGTAGTTAAAAATGGCCAATTATAATCTGGGCAACGCAATAGTTACTTTTCAAGTAATTAATTACTTTTAGAATCTTGGAACTCAGTTACTAACTCAGTTACTTTTTTGAAGAAGTAACTATAACTAATTACTTTTTCACAGTAACTAGCCCAACACTGGTGACGCTATATGTCAATATAGACCAAAATCTCTAAGCAGTGTTTCCAGCATCTTGTTGAATTGATGCTACAATGAATTAAAGCAGCTCTGATGGTGTATCGGGCCTCCTGTCTGTAGTTCAGTTATTCTTTACTGTGAAGTTTTTGAAGTTTCATTTCTAAGAATGAAAAAAGAAGATGCTGATGCTGAGCCAAAAAAAGATGCTAATAGGGACTCATTCTTTATGAGCCGTAGTCAAGCTGAAAGAAAGATTTCTTTCCTTTACTTATGGCAAGAGGCGGGCTAAATGCTTTCTCTTTGTGCTAAGCTGCTATCCTAAGGCAACCATCGCATCATCTTGACAGATTGTATTACATTAATTCTTACATGACTCCTCCAAAGCTGCTTATATTATAAATATATATTATGAAATATGATGATACGATTATTTTTTCAGTGCCTAAATTCTCCCTATGGCCTCATCTCTCACAAACACACCCTGTTGCTGACTAGATAGAATATCTGTGTGAGTGTTGTGTGGAGCAGTCTGAGCCAGTTGCTGGGGGGGGGGGGACGACTCCCACTTTTATTTATTTATTTCTACTTTTTTTTTTTGTCAGCACAGACATAGCACGGCCAGCAAGTGGACTGTGAGAAGAAATTTGCTGAATTTGACAAAAAGTGTATAGGATTAGCCTGCTGCCACCGAGGCCTGACTTCAAATAAGCGGAAGAAAATGGATTGAGGGGTGGATGAATTGATGGTGTATTGGATTAGAATGGCTTACTCCATCTTTAAATGTGCCCTGATGATGGCACCAGATGGGAAAATCAGGGGTTCATGTTATTAGAGTCAGTGTGGACATGAGCTGCAGGGGAGACGAACGTACGTTTGCGCTGAATTTCACGGCAATTCATGTAATTTAATGATTTTTGAGCGGCTGAAAACTGTCGTAACAGCAATCTACCGAGGGGCAATATCACTCGATTGTATTTGTATCTTAATACCTGTGGACAGCTGCTGCTGCCATTAATAATCCCCCACTCATCACCCTGAGGGAGACGACATTACTTCAACAGTGATGATGATGGTCGCAGTCATGGTCTTGAAGATAATGAAATTCCACAAGGAAAGGATAAAGAATCAAACTATTACTGAAAAGTTAGTATTGTTGGTACATTAAATGCATCCAGTAGGGGACTAAGCAGATAAAATGCTGCGTGTGTGTGTGTGTGTGAAATCGGAGAAGCTCATGTAAGGCTCATGGCAGCATGCAAAGCTCTCAGTGTCTTCAGCACTGTGTTATGTGATGTGACACGGACTGTGGTTTCCTCTGCCAGCCTGTGTAGTTGCATCTCTCCTCCGGCTGTATTATTAATTCAGAAACCATGTGAGTACACGCCTTGTCTCCTCCTCCACTGTCTCTTGGAAAGATCTTTGAAAGAGAAAGATTAAAAGGAGAGCATAATTAGACAGGAGGATTTCCATTATCATGGTAACTGAAGCTGTGCTGTCATATTACGATGTCTAATTGGTCTCACATTATACAAGAGCAGTTAGGGCAGCAGGGAGCTGCTTACAAATGTAAAAGGGCATTCACACTTCCTGTTCAACCTATAGTTTGTCTAATCATATTTTGGGCATTGTTGTCTCGTCTGCATGAATTGTCTCTTATCACAGTTTCCCCCCACTCACTCTAACACTCAACATAACTAAAACCTAACCCAGAAGTTGTCATTTGGGGAAAAAAGCATATGGGATCTATTCTAAGTGTGCCACAGTTGTGTTTCTGTATAAGCACTACTTAACTGCCACTTTAATCTTTCTTCTCTGCTGCCTTACAAACAGAGGAGGTCGAACTGCCACTTTCCCATGAGCTGAAATGAGATGACAGATCTCATTAAAGATACGCAGCAATTCAGATTTGCGTGAGTGGTACCATACCTTAGCTGCATCTTAAGCAAAGGGTTTGCATCCCTGTAAGCTTGCGGTTTAGGTTGTGCACATGGTAAAGATCTTCCTGGGCTTCTATACGCCGCTGCAGCTGCTGCTTATTGCAGCAAGGACACGTTTTGTGTTTGTGAATCAGGAACCTTTGTGTCAGTGACTGTGGGGTGCATGAGCACCACAAAGAACACGTAAGGCAGGGAAGCCTGTGACGACCCAGCTTGAGGTGTATTTCATATTCAGCTGTGTGCTGATTTTACCTGCCAGTGACATTTTTACCTGTTATGGCAGGAAGCTACCTAAGATTTGTTCCTCAGTTTGATATCTTCAGAAAGGCATTGAAAGGGCAGCAAGAAGAATATTCCACTGATTTAGCATTGAGTTTTAATACTGGTGTTGTGGACAGTTTGGAATCACTTATCTAAACTGATATGTCTTCTTTTTATTCCAAGATTTTTTTTAAAAAAGAGAAAAGAAATACAAATAAATAAACGTGCTGCGCATCGCAAAGCTCCAGTTTTCACTTATTTATTGCAAAAGAAATTGTGACATTTCAAGCACCACTGCTCTTCATCGGCTTTCATCAAATATCACTTTTTATAAGTGAAAACTGGAGGCCCACAATCTGCAAAGCATTGTTTTCTTTCTTCATTCTTTGCTAGTTTTCAGCACAGCATGTGTATGTTTTTTTCTCCAGTAACAATTACCAAGATTAATGATTACTCAAAAATGTAGCCTTATCGTTATCTATCTCACATTTCGAGACAAACAAAGTCTGCCTAAACTAATAAAAATCAAACAATCTGTGTATTTTCTATGTTTACACGATGAGTTGCCTAACAACAAAGTCGGGTGTTGCAGTTAAGCAGATGAGAAATCTCCAAAAAGGTTTGCACGAGGTATCAATTCTTCCCTTAAATATGTTACATTTTTCAAATCTTTCTTTTCTGCATTATAAAATGAAGAATTGCATTATTTTTCTTTTCAAGGGCAATTTTCTTACCCTTGTTGTGTCTGCCACTGCTTATACAAGCACTCTCTGAATGCACACCATGTCAAGCGCTGGCAATGCCAGCTTCCTGACAAGTAAATGAAAGGTCCCATCGTTCTTCTTGTTTCTTCCCAGGTGACACCCCCTGTTCCCATTCCGTCACCATCAAAAAGCTGAACAAGATGCACAGAACCTCAAAAACGGTCCATTACGGGCTGCCAGGGGGAGCACAGACACCATTAAGGAATGGTATCAGTTACAAATAATGCATGTCTCCAGTCTCGTTCTCATCTCGTGTGCGAGAAACAGGACAGCCCAGAGATGAACAGATGCACTGCAGAGACCGTGCAGGCTGAATAACGCCCTCACTCTCACAGGCCAAGGACATCTGCTTACCAGAGAAATGGTAAAGACAAGAGCTCCCCGTGTAATCCTCATCTAAAGCCACTAAACAAGCATACAACTGAAACACTACAGCACTGATGCTGAAAGCACGCTTTGTGCTCCTGTTTATTACGGCCTACCGAGAATGTCTTTATTGTCAGGAGGATGCGTAATATCACAGTTCATAAAGTGGCTCGATAAAGGAGTGTTCTCATCACTCTGCATCACCTTACCCCTGGTTATAGATATAAATTTTCATGACTGCTAAAACTGAAGACCTCAGGGATGGAGGAAGTCTTTACCTAGAGAAGTAATATCCCTTTAAGCTCTCTTTGCCAATGCTGTACGGTGACGCTGTCTGGCTCTCTTTTTCACAAGGTTAAACACATGACGTCTGTAAAAGATAGACGAATCAAGATGAATTACCGTACAATCAAATGAATTTGATTGTACGCTTGCCTGCTCCGCACCGCATTATCTCCCTGTAATACATTTCATAAGGAACGGTGCAGATAACTAAAGGGAACGTGCTGGTTTGTGCTTAATTAAGATCACAATCGCTAATGGGTTAACTTCTTGCTGCTCTTTGCTCTCTCTGTAGAAACTGTCTTGAAACACAGACATGACACGCATCCTCTCAGCACAACTGAGATAATAATCTTTGCATGAAAATGATCTCTTGCAGCAAAGTCTTGTCTGAACGATGCAGGACTTCGCTGATAAATAGCTGAACGACGGTGTGTTCGCGCCGTTGACTATTTTCCTCCAAACTGTGACGAGAGTCAACGCCGAGCTGATACCAGCCCCCGTGCTTTTATGTGCGTGACAATCTCAAGATGTAATCTCAAAACTCTAAAGCCTCACTCTTTTTAATGCGAGATGCCATTAAGTTCTGAGGCGTTTATGTCTTTTTAATGAGAGAGTTAAATTGCCTTCATACGCAGTGAGTTTTGTGCAAATGAAAACCTTGCAGACTATGAATGTCAAGTAGACGACTAAATGTTCCTTGGCACATTGTCTGCCACAGCCTGTAGCATTAGGTTGCACGCTGATGACCATGTGATGAGTCTGAGCACTACTCTCTGCTGGAAAATGTTTAAAATGTAATGAACAAAACGTAAATGCATAACAGCAAAAAGAGGGGTGAAAAAAGGACTAAAATCTCAGAAATTAAACACATTTTCAAGTCGAGTCATTGCAGCAGACAGACTTGAGAAATATCTACGTCGCTGTGGCCTTTTGATCCAGAATATCTAGACATCTGTATCCTGCAGAAGATAATTCCTTTGGAGCAAGCGATATCTGAA
This sequence comes from Mchenga conophoros, assembly GCF_057382185.1. Classification (NCBI taxonomy): domain Eukaryota; kingdom Metazoa; phylum Chordata; class Actinopteri; order Cichliformes; family Cichlidae; genus Mchenga; species Mchenga conophoros. The sequence continues at coordinate 22,130,327 of NC_140541.1, forward strand.
ACATCTTCACGCACAGCAGGTTTGTGACAGTTACAGCACAAGATATCAGTTATTTATTGCTCGCAATACATTTTCTCAAATCAGCTCACTGTCTTCTACTCTTTACGCCACATCAGTGCTGAGGTTAAACGGGTTTCTTCATCTGAAAACACAAAGTCTTTTTCTTATGATGGTCCTTAGGTAGTTGCCACAGGTTGGCTCAGTGCATCCTGTGACACAGAGCATGGGTGAACTTCTGTCACATGATAACAGGTGGCTGTCTGTGGTGAGGTGGGAGAGGGCATAACCTCTCATCTGTTTACGAACAGTCTCTGGCAGTCGATTTGAATGCCCCTCGAGTGCAGATTGATGACCTTTGGCCCATTTCCACTCACACTGCCATGACAAGTTTCAGTCAGTGTGGTGCTCTCTAGCTCTGCGAAAAACTAGAAATAGGCCCCTTCCCTTTTTAAGGGAATAGTATTGTATTTGGTATGCATGAAATATTCCTTTTTAAGACCTTTAAGATGTTTGTAGTGCAGTAAAAAGAAAAATCTTATGAGGATAGCATCACATTACTTTGATTGCATAATTGGAGACTAAGTATCAGAATTTCAGGGTCAGGGCCACTCCTCCAAACGTGCTCCTTCCGGTTCTCATCTACAGTGGGATGCAAAAGTTTGGGCAACCTTGTTAGTCGTCATTATTTTCCTGTATAAATCGTTGGTTGTTACAATGAAAATGTCAGTTAAATATATCATATAGGAGACACACACAGTGATATTTGAGAAGTGAAATGAAGTGTATTGGGTTTACAGAAAGTGTGCAATAAGTGTTTAAACAAAATCAGGCAGGTGCCGGTGATGGATAACGAGCACTGATTTGTAAATAAGTGCACATGAAGAACTTGGGCTTCTTATATAATACTATACTATCACTCAGTGATGATGGCTGACCCTCCCTGAGTCTGATTCCCATGGAGGTTTCTTCTTTTAAAATAGAGTTTTTACTTCCCACTGTTGCCAAGTGCTTACTGCCAAGTGTTTTACCAGTCGGTGGTTGCTGGAGTACTTTTCTATGCTGTGGTGTGCTGGGGGAGCAGCACAGCAAAGAAGGACTCATCCAGGCTGGAGAAACTGATCAGGAGGGCTAGCTCTGTGGTCGGCATGAAGCTGGACACTCTGGTGACAGTGGCAGAGAAAAGGACATTAAAGAAACTGATGGACATTATGGACAATGCCAGGCATCCTCTGCACACGGCCATTAACAACCAGAAGAGTCTGTTCAGTGACAGGTTGCTTCTCCCAAAGACAAGAACTAACAGACTTAAAAACTCCTTTGTCCCACACGCCATCAGACTGTTTAACTCCTCTCTGGAGGGGAGAGGGAGGGGAAACAGGAGGACAAAGGAGGGGGGAACAACTAAGCTGTAGTGCCTCTTCACCTCACTGTGCAATACCTTGTGCAATACTTTTTGTAAATAGTCAACAGTGCAATAGACCTCAATACTTGAAATGTGCAATTCACTTGTATTTTTATTTTTTATTCCTATTTATTCTATTTATCCCCTTTGTATATTTTATTTATATTGTCTCTGTATTATATATATGTGTGTGTGTATAACTCTGTAACTTCTGTCGGTGCTGTGCTTTTTTGGAAATCGAATTTCCCAGAGGAACCCACCCGAGGGATTAATAAAGTTCTATCTTATCTTATCTCTTATCTTATCTTACTCATCGGAGATCATTGGATTGTTTGACAGACATAGACTTTATTTAATCCCACACAGAGGAAATTCACTTGTTATAGCAACACAAGAAAGAAAGTGAATTAGAGATATATTAGAAAAACTAGAAATAGAAAAAAATATAAATAACTTGTGTGTACAAAAAAGCCAAAACACACACTGAGATTTTTCCTTATATATACATAGAGTACAGTGGGAGCAATAATAATATACATGTATTTTTAAACAGCATTTATCCTGGGTGGGTACTGTACAGCCTGACTGCTGCTGAAATAAAGGACCTGCACTCCATCCTACATCGTCATGGTAAAAGTCTACTCCTTAAGGAGTTAGTTGTTGTTGGGGATTTCTCTGTATTATCGTAGGGTCTTTACCTCCATACAATTAAAACTGAATATATTAAAATTGTATATATTTATGAATAAATTCGACATGTATGACCATTACAGGATTTCATGTAGGACCATAATAACAACGTCGACAATTTCTTCTGCTGAATGTGAAGTTTTTTAATATTAAAATTCAAGATATTGTGTCTTCATTGGCTTTATCACATACAGTATTTATATTTAACACTGAGTATATAAATAAGGGATATTATTTAAGTATACTGAGTAGTTACTAATTGAGTGTCTTGCAGTCTCAAAGTCTGTTGATACTAATATAACAAATTTTTATGCAGATTTCATGGGCGTTGGTGTTCTTTCATTCACACAGCAGAGTGCAATGCAATACATGAAAGCATTAAATTATAATTAACAGTTTTGATACCCTTTTCTTCTCAGCTGCTGGTGGCATGAATTTTCACCTTCATCGCTTGTTTATATGACACGATTTTTATCAAGTTAATCTGACACAAACTCAGCCATGTTTGAGCTTACGTATGAACAGGATCAGAGATAGGAGCTCTTCACACTTACCAGAAATGCTGTGATGTTTCTCTTTAACATGCATTTTCCATTAGGACATGCTTCTGTTGATGGTAAGCAAATTCTTATTATACAAAGTGTACTGCGAGGTTTATGAATTGATATCACTGCTGCAGTAACAATATACATTGTTTAGTTTGCTTGAATGTTCAAAGAGTGAGCCCCAAGTGGAGGCTTTTTTTTTTTTTAAATGTTCTCCAATCTAAGTGAGATAAGCATCAGAGTCCAGCATCATTTGTCCTTTGGCACTACAGTGGACAGGCTGATAAAGAAAATACAATAAAGGGCTGCAGCTTCCGGTAGGTAACAGATTACTTTCAAGGTTATTTCTTTCTTTTTTTATCCACAGGAGGCTGTAAATTCAAACTTCCTCTGAGAGCTTTGATCTGATTGTTTTCTCTGCTCCGACTGCTCCTGCGTTTCCTGTTCAGTCTAAGACAAACTACCACTAGTTTAACAGATACAGAAATATATGTTTAGAGATGATCATACACCGCTTGGGCAGGCTTTTTATAAATTTTGGCATAATCATGAAGCATTTCAGGTGAGTTACATCTGCTGTATTATTCAAAGTGTTAAAGAGTTTTTCATTTACACCATCCTTTTTCTTTGGAAGCCTCTGCTCGTGTGTAGTTGTTATTACTATAATTTAATACACACTGAATGAGGAGTTGTCATAGATGACTGTATCCTTATTTGTGTGGGTCTACCTGAGGTAGTTTAGCTGAGGGCAGTGCCACTGCTGTACCGGGGCTCTGGTGTCATTTCATTTTCTAGTTAAAAAAACAAATTCAAAGTCACGATCTGTAAATACTGGAAACAGGGATTGTCGTGCTTAGCGTGTAATTAAAAGAAACGTGCTTTACTGCCTAAGTCCCCGCTGTCTTGGTAATTTAAAGCAAACGCTTCACAGCTGATTTTTATGAAATGCTGTCTTAGTTTTACACCAGATTTAGACCAAATCTTCCAAAAATTTCAGCGTGAGACGAGACTTTGTGTTCTTTTTGGTCAGCAGTGGTTTTGTCCTTGGACTCTCATGTGGATGGCGTTTTTGCCCAGTTTCTTTTTTAATGTTGAATCATGAACACTGACCTTAAGTGAGGCAAGTGAAGTCTGAATTTTATTTTATGTTGTTCTGGGGTCTTCTCTGGCGTCCTGGATGAGCTGTCGATGCGCTCTGGCCGATCCTGTACGGGGTCACCACCATTCCAAGTTTTCTCCATTTGTGGATAATGGCTCTAACTGCAGTTCGCTCAGTTCCCAAAGGCTTACACAAGGATCTCTAACCCTTTCCAGACTGATAGATGTCAGTGACTTTGTTTTTTATCTGCCTTTAAGTTTCTTTAGATTGTGGCATGATGTGTTGCTTTTTGAGATCTTTTAGCCTAGTAAACAGGCGTGGGTGTGACGAGTGAAACGGACCTCTGCTTAATAAAAATGTGGCCAATCACAGTTAATGATTTAACAACGGTTAAGGTCAATGACTTTTAAGCTACAAAACTGCATTTTGTAATTACTTTTTGTGTGAAATTAAAAGTAGTTTGGTGATCTGAAACATTAATGTGTGACAAATGCAGAAACAACTAAGAAATCAGGAAGGGAACAGCTATTGTATAAATGTTTTTCTTGGTGAAAAACAAGAAGAATTCACCTTTTACTCTTCAGCTGCTCCATCTCAGAGTGAATGAGAATAGTTCATAGTACGTACAGCAAATTGTGATTAAAAATAAAAGTTGGGCATAGCCGTCCTGCTTCCTTTGCCCTTGCTGCTGGAGCCACATTAGCGCTCAGCCTGCTGTTGACATGCTGAGGGAAAACACCAGGAGCTACCTCTCTGAACTTGTTAGACATGTGCACAGGATTCAGCCCCACTATAGCCATTAATTGTTTCTGCTGTGGTGTTAAAATAATGGCTTTCGTAAGTGTGTTTCCACCACTGAAAAAGAAACAAAATCAGAAGATATAAGTAGAAATTTCAAGGGATTACGTCAAAGTAAGATTTTAGTAAGTTGGAAATTTGAGATAAGAAACTGAACTTTTGACTTATGGATGGGAAAAAATGTTTTCCATGCTTATTTTTAAGAATCAGTAATTCAAATTCATTCTGTGTTGAACCATACTATGTAAAACAATTGACGAAGATATACGCTATGACATTGATGTAATAGCCAGACTTTAGTTCAGGGCTGGACAAATGTTAAATAACCAATTTTGCTCTACATACCCTTCTTTTTTGAAAATGATTGCTAGTGGGCACATGTATACTCAGCACTGCTATTGAGGGTCACCAAAATTAAGAGTATAAGGCATCAGGCAACAGATGTAGGCTATGGTGTACAAAAAAAAATGTTAATTTGCTGTATTGTCTACACATTTTTCAGTTCAGTTGGAGAATGTAATGAATTATTTACAACAACATAATAATAATTTTCCTCAAAATCACAAATTGTGTTGTCCCTATTTTTGTATGAAGGTCCTTAAGCTTAATTAACATAATTTAAACTAATCTCAGATTATCCTCTGCTGTGTGACGACAGGTATTTGCACAACAAGAAAGTGTTACAGGTACAACCTTTTGGGCTTTCAAAGTTCATCATGTTGAAATTCAGGGAATTTTTACTGTATTTGTTGTTGCAAGTTAGTCATCTGAAAACACTGTTTATGAAACAGCATCATAGAAAGGTATAACCATCTTCTGTAACACCTTTCATTTTCCTTCATTTTAAAAAAAAATCTTCTCAGCTTAGTATTAGTATTTAGTATTTATTTATTTATTGTCATTGTCAAGAACAATGAAATTGCGTTTGGGGCTTCCATACAACCCAAAAAAAAGAAGAAAATAATAAATACCCCTTAAAACCCAAGTGTACATATTTAACCCAGTGTGACTCCAATGCAATAAGACAATCCTTAGCAATAATGTTCGTAGAAATTCAGCTTGATGTATGTTTTAGTTTTTTAGATAGATCCATTTACCATGCTGAAATTGTTTTTTGAGACAGAATTAGACTAGCGCTGTGTTGCCATGACTGTCATCAGCTTTTATCAGTGTCATGATTTACCTGACTGATGAGTCTTCGGAAAATAGCTGCAAGACAAAGAGCGAGAAAGGTGAGTGATGGCTGTTTGTATGTGCTGCAAGCGGGTGGCAGCGAAGAGAGACAATGCACAGCATAACTAGAGATAAACACAACAGATACAGAGGGAGACTGACGAGTGAAATCAGCAGCGTGATTAATGTGACAACCTTTAAGAAAAGGTTATGGATCCGGGGGGAACACTAATGTCTGTAGGACATGGTGGAGAAGCAGAGTGGAGAAATGGCAGGAGTCAACTGAGGTGAAAAATTACAGGGATACTCATTCATGTGGAGTACTGTACTCTGTACTGTGTCTTCAGAAGTCCACTCCTAGAGATATTTATCTCAATGTATGGTATGTTCTCCCTTTTGAATGGCAGTGCTGAATATTGTTATTGAGGCTTTTTTACACTCTGTGGAATTTCAATATCATGAAATAAAAAAACCCAGCAAGATGTTGTACTAACCGCGCATGTTTGGAGGTCTTCTTTACTATTCACAGCTATACTGACTATATCTCATTAAACCTTCTGTTTCTATTTTGTCTATGCTAATGTTGGCCACTAATAGCAGCTGCTAATAGCCTTTCACTGTGAGTTTGGACTTTTTGACTCTTCCACAACAAATATGAGCAATAAGTTCAAGTACACAGGGGCCATTTTTATTATTTATTCACCATGAAGCAATTTTTTCATTAGCTTAAAAATTAAACTGACGTTTTACCGACTACATCAGGTTTGTTTTTGAGCGCTGTGGTTATTTTTTGGTTGGTTTGTTATGTCATCATTTGCTAGCAATTACATTTTTAGTTTAAAATGATGCAGTACTGGGTTACTTCTTGCTGGGACTAGATTACTTTTTTAATGCCTGTCATGTCTGGTAGCTCTTGCAGTCAGAATCAGGACCATAAATGCACACAGACTCTCTACAGGCTCATCTTAGTTTTATTTTTCTGTTTATGCTTTTGATTTAATTTGATTAATTTTAATTGATTTTTTTTTTCATTTTTACTGTTATTTAAGAGTATATGTGTAATATGACCAAGTGGTGAGAAAACAGATGAAAAGATAAGAATAAGAAAGTAAAATTCTTTTTTTTCACCATAGACGCAAGTTTAAGAGTTGTTCTGTTACTTTTCTATTAATTGTTTTTGTTACTATTTTGCAGGAGGCAGCTGTTTAAGACAGTGATCCAATACACAGGTACTCGTGTTGATCATTTTGATAATTAAAAAGTAAGAATTGATATGGCGTTAATAAGACATATTTAATAATACTGCAATATCCACGTGCCGCGTGTGTTCTGTAAGTTGCCATTATGACCCTTAAAGCTGATAGCAGATGTTAGACTTTGGAGATTATTTATTAATTAATTTTTAATTCATCTTATTCACTTTCGGTATCTGTTCAATGTGATTGGTCTTTCGGAATATTTGACATACTTTTTTGTTAGGGTTTCAGAAACTCTCTCCACCTTGTTGCAAACATATTTTGTTAAACAATGGATAGAAAACACCATTAATAATGTCAAAGATTGGTTAGTTTGACAGCATTTTTTATATTTTTATAATTATTATTACTTTTTATTCTGTAAGTATTATTGTTTTTATTTGATTTTTGATTTGGTTGTTGTTTGCTTTGTAACAGGTTTTTGTCTCAGAAACCAGCTCTTATTCCCAGTAATGGCTGCTTATTGCCGTCTTCCTTCCTAGAAACCCACGTTCGGGGTTCCAGCCCTTGTTTGCTCTAAAATGCATCTGGCACCACTTGCTAAGATCACCAAGCATGGCACAAACACAGAGGGGGCTAACTATAGGAACAAAGTGGATTTGAGATTAGTAGTGCTTCATGTTCTCTGCATCAAATTTGGTTGAGTTGCGGGTGAGAATCTTTAGAGCATAACTTCAGTGTCACTCACTAGTCACTCCTGATTGTTGTTCAGTCTCCTTTTTACCAGTTTTGATCATGTGGAAATTAAATTTTCAGCTTTTGACTGAGTTTTTCAAGTCACACACAACTGATAATAAGCAAACGGAGACTTATTTTATTTCAAAGTTCTCCCAAGTTTCTCTCATCTGCAATGCCCAGAGGTTGTTCACTTTCACCTTGCAGTTCTGCAGCTGTTACTGACTAAATTTAGGATTTCTTTTTTCTTTCCCCAGTAGAAATTACATACAATAGCCTGGGGCTTAAGTCAGGATCTGATTGGTTAATTAGTAACGAGTGGAAACAGCACTCGTGTATCATGGCTCAACACCTCACCCATTTGACTTGCTCAACAAACCAAAGATGTGAGGTTGATTTGAATATTGCTTATAATCACGTCCAGGTTGCGGCACAGAAGTGCGCAGGCCTCTCTCTGCTCTAACTTCAGCCGAACATTATGCGTTAATGTTCCCATCGCTCATAGCACGAAGTTGACCGAGAGCCCCTTAATGGCCCCCGTAGACGAGTGGCACGTAACTTCAACATCTGACTAACGAATGTGGCTGGGGCCCTTTGAGGCGTTTTATCCCCTCCACTCACCCTACCCACAATTCCTGGCTGCTGCTCTAAAATGTTGAGAGGCTCAAAATGACACAGGGGGGATGAGAAAGTAGTAAAGATGAATATGAACCTATAAATTAAAATGCTCTAGAATATAGAGTAATTAAAGAGACATTAAATGTGATACACTCGTTTATAATCTTTAAAGTCTTGCAGGGATCAGGCAGTGTAATGCTAATCATAAATACACCCCGGCTCATATGAGGCAAGGTATTAAATTAAGTGGTGACTTTTAGCAGAGTTAAAATAGACGGACAACAACAAGCACTGAGATATTTTGAACAGACTCATAAGGAAGATGCTGCCAAATAGGAGAATGACATTTTGATTCTGCTGTTTTCATCCTCACTCTGTGACTGTAACAATCAGAGATTGATGTTACATGTCCTCCATAATCCGACTGACTCTCTTGACTGTGGCGGCTTCATGATGGGAAATATGTTCATATATTAGCAGTAAAAAGATGTAAAACAATGTTATTCTTGATGCTCCTGAACCACAGAGGAATAATGGAGAGAAATCAAGGCTGTTACTTTGTGAGAATAAATCAGAGAAGTCAAGAGACAGTAAGAGCCTTCATCCAATACAAAAGCACCGCTTCACCACCACCACCACCCCCTGTCACACAAGCACGGCGTCTACATCCCAACAGCATTAGTCAGTCCCATTGTTGTACTGGGACCTGGTCCATCTTTACTTATTTACTGCTCAGTGCGTTAGCCTTTGCTCTGAACCACTTTTTGCCCGGCTCACAGCAATATATTGTTTTGCTTTTCCCTATTGTCTAGCCCACCCTCAAGCACCTACAACAATATCCAACTCCCACACACGAATGTCTTGATAAGTGAATTCAGTTTGTCCACTTTCAAACAAGATGAGCTCCGTCTGAAAGTGAAATGTCCTTTTCAGCAGCCTGCAATCAGGGAGAAGCAGTGGGCTGGAATTGTGTCACTGAGGCTAATTACAGGCAATTAAAAGCCAGTTGTCTGTTCACTGTCAACGGCTGAGGCTGGAACTACCCGTTTCTTTATGTAGTATGGGTTTAGGAGGTTACATTTCTTTGACAATATTCATTGAACAGCACTTCAGGGGTCGGCAGCTTCAGTTGGTTGGTGGATCTGATGGTCACTGAACAACTGGATTGATTGCTATGAAATTCTCATACAAGTATTCAGGGTTTGTACAGCATGAAATCAGTCCCCTGATTTTTCTTGTACACTCTAAGAGGCTGTTTTTGTTTTTAGGAACATATCTCATGTCAGTTTTGGATGGATAGCCGCATAATCCAAACTAATTTCAACAATAATTTACCCGTCGCCATGCATTTTTAATAACCCGACTCTCTGACATATCCTGGAGTGCCATCTGATTCTGATCTATCTATAAAATGAGGTTACCATGAGTGCTTGGTTTATTGTTTTTGTCTGTGAACTATTAAATTTGCTAAAATGAGTGTGGTCAAAACGGAGCGTTAAAATGTTAGAGTTGTGATTGTATTAAACATGCTCTCACTCTCTCTCCGAGTGTGCAGCATGAGTATACTGATATTTACTACGTATAAGCTGTTTCAAGCTTACAGAAAATTATTAGATTTTTGTGCACAGAGGAAATGTTTTCCAAAAGAATAAAAAATAAAATATATCGTTTATACTCCCGTGGAACTGTTATGTCACATTCCATAACAGTTTTTTGTAGCTTTCGAGCTCTTTGTTAGCACTTTCTTGACCTACCGTGAATGTCTTTAAACCGAACAAGGCTACATCTGCGTCTGTTACTTTGCTACAAGTTTTTTCTGGTTTATTTTCACATCCAAAAAAGGAACGATGCAACAAAAATGTCTTTATCTCTTTGTGGTGTAGCATGAATTTGTGGTTTAACCTCTTGAGACCCCGTGTCCTCTTATGGGAACATTCCATTTAGGTTTTTCTGTACTTTCTGCTTCATTCTGCTTAATAAAGCGTTTCATCGTAAGTTGTGTCCCAAATTCAACAAGTGGCACAAAAACAAACCAATGGAGGCCCAGTAGAGTGCAATCAGATAAAGAGTTTATTAAGAACACACGTGCGGGAAGAAGTACACAGCATCACATCTGCGGACTTCTGCCAAAAATACACAGAGAATGGTTTATATATCATCAGGGTTAAACGCCCCTTCTGGCGTTCTATAACATATTTTTGTATTTCTAAGAACATCATTTGCATCTTGTACAGACAATGAGACAATTTTGAGAGCTAAGGTCAGACACAGAAGTTCCTCTTTCTAACATCTTTTCCCAAATATGGCGATGATTTCAGGCCCTGGAGATACCCGTGGACTTTTCTTCTTTTTGACCCATCTTCTGTCTTCTGTTGCTAAGCAAACTCAAGTGCCACAGGTTACAACAAGAAGCTGAATACATTCAGGCCTTCACTCAAGCCTGTTTCTAGATTATATGCACTATATGTGTTTTGTAAGCGTGTATATGCACTTTTAACCTTCTATAGATCCAAGTCACCTACACAATAGATTGTGAAGACATCGCGCTTCACAAAGCTTAAAACCTTCTTTAATAGACTGAGCATCAACACTGAATGAGCACAAACATGCAATGTGTATAAAATGGTCTTAGCTGTACCTGTAATAAAAGGTTAATGTAAAGTCAGCAGGTTTTAATAAACATCTTAATGCAGTATCAATACTATAGATTATATCATTAATGATGCAGAATATATCGTAGCCATAAAATAATTTCTTTAATTCCACAGTTGCAATGGTGACAAAAAAAAAAGCACAAAAACTTGCTGTCAACCTAAGAAGTGATGCCTTTTTAAAATTACTTTCGGTTCAGAGATGATCTTTCATTTTTATAATAATCAGGTCTAGCTAATCCCAGATAGCTTGGAGAAATTAAAAATGCATCCCAAACAAGATCTCAGGAGGTTGCGATTCTTCCTCTAAAACTAAAGGCCTTTTTTATGATTTTTAAAATGCAGAATGTTTTCTGTTATCGTTTCCTGTATTTACTAATACAGTACTATCACATCACCATGACATTGCCTTTGATGGGGCCTGTTTGTCTTTTTGTCCGTGTGTACTAAACAGCAGACTCCATAGCTCTATCGTGCTAAATCTAAAACTCTGCACTGAACCTTTCTGCTTCTTTTTTGTATTTTTTTGTATTTTTTTGTGTTTTTTTCCTGGCTTTGTTGTGCACAGGAAGAACATTGCATTATATTTTGATGTGTCCCTATAACACCACCACTGAAGTACATCAGCACACTACTCTAAGCACCACAATTTTTTTAGTATTCTTTCTGAGTTCTTCGAATATATTTTTTTTATTTGTTATTTGATTCACTTTGAATGCCCAAGAACCTGCTTAGAATAAATATGTATGGATTACAGATACAGAGTGTGTGTTGTTCTCTCAAAAAATGCTCAAAATAGCTCTTTAATCAATTATTGAGAACATGAAGCTTATGATTAAAAAAAAACTTTAAATGAATAACAAATACCTTTTTATAGCCATTGAATCAAATTACTGCAAGACATTTTTTCTGTTGTGTCTGTCAGATATAGTTTCATTCACGTGCTATCAAGCTTCTTCCATGTCCATTATATACGTCTGTATAAATTACGCTGGACTTTAATATTCCTGTCAGCACCTGCGTCTTACTCAGTTCCACTCCCTACTTTAGTTTCCATTTTTATCCATACTTTTAAATTCCTCTTTCATCTCTGTTTAATGGCCCCAGTTTAATTTGTGCTCCACTGAAGTCATGCTGCTGCTGCTGCTGCTGCTGCTGCTGCTGCTGCTCCTTTAGAGATGAGCATTCTGGGGCAGAATGAGCCGCAATATGCCTCCTATCCATTATTGATCCATGATTAACTAGAGTTCAGCGGGGTTCGGGATTTCAGCACGCTAAAATAGGCTGGGAAATCTTGGCAAGTGGATGCCAAGATTTGGCGCCACTTTGCCATACAAGACAAGCTGCACTTTTCCTACAACAGCCTTACAGTGCGTTTTTTTTCTGGTTTTTGTGAGAAGTAACTGTGAGGGTGGTACTGGTGTTACCACAGGTCAGAAGTAAAAGAATCCTGTCAGCGTACCCCCCCCCCCCCCTCCCCCCTCGACAGCCATCTGTATCACTCAGGGAAAGCCTCCTCGAGACAGCTCTGCACACCCACTGATCCTGATGTATTTTGACATTGATGGTGCACACAACTGACCTTTGGGCTGTCGAGTGCACTCAAACAACACTTGCTGCATGTGTTTATGTCCCTAGTCTAATGAGGATGTATCTGCAGCCAGCCTACTCCAGGAGCAAGTGCCAGTATGCAGCTGCTGCTACCGGGGATGTAATGACAGCTTCTTGCCTGACTCATACTGGGTAACATTTCAGGAGTGGTGTTCCTTTGGCACTGTTAAGATGAATCTTCATCGCATAAACTCACTTGCATGTTCTTCATTTTGAATTTATGCCATTCTTACATGTGATCAACTTCATATTCTCTCTGTCTTAAAATGTTTTTAATTAAAATGGAATTAATAAAATGTTAATATGGGGGTGAAATGCCAGCTGCATGCTTGGAAGTTCCTCCGGTTTACCAAAAATTAAAGTATACCAAGTGTATTGTGTGCAGATAGTACTTCACAACCCCTTATTCTTTTCCCGTACTCAATCCTACCAGACGAATAAGCAAAGAGAACTCTTTGTGTAACTTTTTTTCCCCACTCGTGGGTAAGACTGTGCAGATATTTGCTCTTCTGAAAGCACTGAGGCAGCATTGAGAGCTGCTTTGGTCTCAGAGTGAAATCTCAGAAGTCGCACGCCACTTTACCTGCCCGGAGTGCTCTCAGGGGGGCGGCAGCGTCATTAAATATGCATGAATCTCACGGGAAATCATCTTAGGAAAGCTTTACCTAGCCAACACCTGTCTGATCTTTGTTTTTCATCTGAATGGGCTTTGACGCAGCTCCAGTACAGCATTTGCTTGTAGAGGTCAGACTGGTACGAAGGGCAGTCGTAGCATGAGTTGAGTAGGTTGTCACTGTGAAGCGAAAACGAAAATCTTCTACTTCTATATAATTTGTGCGCTCGCCCTGTGACAGCTGGGATAGGTCGCTGCTTTTTATGTTATTAGTATAGAGACTGATTGTCAACCACAGAGCTTTGTCACTCACTCTTTTTTTTCATATACACCTTTGTCGACACTGCAACAGTCTTATGCATTGAAGTCGTGATTGGTTCTTTGTTTTCCATATTGAGTGAAAATGACATTTTCACTGGCATTTTCACTTGGGTTGTGTGTGGGGGTGTTTACCATTTGTTCATCAGCAAAAAAAAAAAAAAAGAAAATCAGATGTGTTCTCTTCTATAAGCCCTGCTGTTGATAACAACAGGATACTCATTTAAATGTGCTACAGATTTCAAACGCGACAGCTGAAACCTCATTATTTTTGCAAAAATGACATGTTTAGGATTTAGCTGGGTCAGTTTTACCCACTTTCTCCATGACTATGGGTTACTCTGTGTCTTGAATCCCAATTATTCTCTGTGTTGGCAGGTGGAAGAAATCTGTGGAATGGAAACAGCCCTATTTCAGTTTTGTAAATTCATTGCTCCGGTGCAAGGGTTCAATTTTCAAGGGCAATATATAGAAACCAACTGTAACAACCTCATTAGTGAGAGTTTCAGTTTTCCAATTAGCATTCAACCTTGAAGTTTTATGCTCAGACAAAAGTCACCATCTGTCAGCACAATGTAGGGCGACCCTCTGTGATAGTGATGCGCTCACCGCTCTCTAACTGTGTTTGTTTTGGCTGCAGGAACTTCTACTACATCACCATGCTGCGCGACCCAGTCTCCCGCTACCTGAGCGAGTGGAAACATGTCCAGAGAGGAGCCACATGGAAGACCGCCCTCCATATGTGTGATGGACGTTCACCCACCCAGGACGAGCTGCCCACCTGCTACAGTGGGGATGACTGGTCCGGCGTCACCCTGACAGAGTTCATGAACTGCCCGTCGAACTTGGCGAACAACCGTCAGGTCCGCATGCTGGCTGACCTGAGCCTGGTGGGCTGCTACAACCTGTCCTCCATGAACGAAAGCCAGCGCAACCACATCCTTTTAAGCAGCGCCATGAGCAACTTGAAGAACATGGCTTTCTACGGCCTGACCGAGTTTCAGCGTAAGACCCAGTACCTGTTTGAGCGGACGTTCAGCCTGCGCTTCATCTCTGCCTTCACGCAGATTAACAGCACGCGAGCTGCCAACGTGGACCTGAGCGAGACTGTGCGCAAACGCATCGAGGACCTCAACTACTTGGACATGCAGCTGTACGAATATGCAAAGGACCTGTTCCTCCAGCGTTTCCAGTTCACCCGCCAGAGGGAGCACCAGGAAGTGCGCTTGAAGAGGCGCGAGGAGAAGCGCTGGCTGCGGGAGCAGAGAGACCAGGTCAGGCCTTGGCCGCCCAAACACAGAGGCGGTGGCAACAGAGGCGGGAGAGTGGGAGGAGGTTTTGAGAAGGAAACTGAGAGTGACTTCCCAGCCACCACCGAGGACTACACGAGCCAAGTAGCCCGCTGGTGAGGCGCTGGTCCAATAAAGAGAGAGGAGCAAGAGAGAGCGGTGGATGGAGATTCGCAGTGGACTAGTTAAAAGAAACGTTGGACTCTCTCTTGTGCATCTTATGTCTCTCTTTGTGTCTCACCATTAACCTGTCTGCTGAATCTATCTGTTTTGTCAGCTTCAGTGTGATCCGAGTGCTCCGCTATTTCTTTAAGAAAACTGCCAAGTTTGAGCCTTGCAGCAGCTCTGTCTTGGAGTACCTTTGGTGTCTTAATCTTTAAATGCTGTTTATTTTTGTCAATTAATTATCGCCCCGGTTCTTTATAAACTGTTGAATGAGATGATAAATTGGTGTGAAAGAAAAGAAGAAGAAGAAAAAAAACGCTGCTAGAGACATTGCATTGAATTCTTTTTATTTATTTATTTAGTTTATTTTGGCATTCAACATTGATGAATGTCACCGAAGTCAGCATCTACTGTATGTTGCAACTGTTAGAAAATATGACATATGAAAGTTGTGTTAGGGGAACTGGTGGTTGCATGTCACACATCCACTTTGTACTTACAACTGGGGAGAGCGATTTCCAAAAGACACACAGAGTCAAAGTGAATAGTGAAAACACTGAATCTGTTTTCCTTTAACTTAAAGTCAGGGAAACCTTCACTTCACATATTGTATGCATGCAGTACCCATCCTTTAAACCAAATTATAAAAAGGTCTGTCGCTATTGCTTTGTTTGCTGTGCAATATATATTTTATTTTCTCAAGCGCAATACCTTGCAGACTTTAACCCCCCAGCTCCAAAGACAACACAAAGGCAGTCACACAGCAGTTAGATGGCATCCAGCTGAACAAAATAACTTCAGTCATTTCCTGTACTGTTGGTAGAACATTGTATCTGTGGTGGGGGAGGAGAAAAAAGGCATATTTTCTGAGTAATTCCTTTTTGAAGTAGTCAGTTGCAGAGATAAAAAGTTGGTAAATAGTACAGGTGATGAAATGTGTCAGTGTGGCTGGTATGCGGCTTGACTGTGAATGAGTTGATCAGCATTCAGTTCCCATGCTCCTCCCCGTCACACTGGCTGCTTTTACATATTTGTAGAGCTGACGGCAACTGCACTGTGGGCAGTGAGAGCGCTCTAACTCCAGCAGAGTGCCAGGATACAAAGACAAGCCTCAAAGCAGATAGTTGGAGAAAAAAAAATGTTATTTCCTCTCCCTGATAGTTTCCAGTCCCTTGAATCCATCATGTTTTTATCTGGTTAAATAGGCTTCAGTGTGATGCTTTTTATGTTCCTTATCTCTCATTCAGTCACAACCTGTGCTTATCAAATTAAATGTTCACTAAATGTCAGCACTGGAGTCACACGGCCGCTGCTATTTTAACACTGATTTCTCGTGTTTATTCTCTAAATGCAGTTGCTTCAAAACACCTCGTGCGGTACATTTTTGTTTGATTTTGTCATGTTTGAATGATTCATCCAGCCGGTGCAGCAAATGTGTTAAATGCATACTGGTGTAGTGTTTAGAGGTGAATGGGTACACCTGCCTATATGGATATACTTCAGTTTGGCGAGTGTGTGGATGGATGGGGCAGACGAAAGATGAGGTGTATAACACATTAATAACAGTCAAGTGTTTCAAGTGTACCTAACCATGTTACAGCTCCAAACACTGAACAGCTATTTGCATCATTTAGATTTCATATAGCCATGCCATTTGTGGTGTATCAGAGGAACATTGATTAAGTGTCTGATTAATGATAATGGGGATTGCAGGACATTTTCACCCAAACAAACATTAAGGTTTTAAGTTTATTGTTTCTTTAAGTATCATAACATCTTATTTAATAAAGTACAAGTAAGGCTTTTTTTTTTTTACTGTACTTACTATTTGAATGGGTGCTTTTCATCACTGGATTATATTGACAATACCCTGGCACTCTAGCCCTGATTAAAATTATGTCTCTTGAAAAACCGCCAAAACCGATTCAGCTTAAAGGCTTTTTGAGGGAGAAAAAATACTGATCACACCCGTGGTCCAGTAAGCATCCCGTCACTCAAAACTGTGATATACATGAGACTGTCCACTCACTACAATGCTGTACTACTGTATAGTATGTACTGTATGTCTTGCATGCTGCACTGTGACATTTTCTGTACAACCATAATGACAACAAAGTTGATTTGCCTGTGATGAAACTGCTAATGCTGCATATCAACTGCATTGTTACACCCAGCTGGCGACCTGTCCTTTGCTGCGTGATTGGTGCAGCAGGTGACCAGGTGTCTCACGTTCTGTAGGTGTGCAGATTGTTCTTCATTCCCTGCCGCCACGCATCCCACACATTTAGACAATGTCCCAAATTTAGACTCGATTTAATTTGGAAATTGAACACATCTCAGATAAAGCAGCTCAAAACGACATGATAATGATGTCTTAAAGGACTACTAGACAGAACAATAGCAAGAGCCCAGGAGTCTACAATCACATGAGATCAAAAACAAAGCAAAAGCTAACTTTTGTACATTTGTCATTTGCATGATTATTGCATTAGTAACATATCCCACAAATCCCACAAATTTAATTTGCCATTCATTGGCTCAAAGAGGATGTATTATTACCGGGTATGTTGTTTAAAAATGGGGATTTTTCTGAGTTTGTTTGGAAAAATATAATCAGACACATTAAAGTGAAAAAAAATGCCAAAGTGTTGCATAAACCTAACCATAAAAAAATGTCGGCCTATCAAAATCCCACAAATAACAGCACAACAGCACAGTCTGATGTCAGGAAGGGAAATAAAGTTATGAGATAAAAATCTCTGCAGAAATTGAGTTTTCAAAGGAGTTTTTATCTAAAACACTGTTGACATGAGGATGAAGGGCCAAACACACAGAAAAGACTACATTTACCAAAATGCCTGTTTATGTGTGGACAGCTTTAGTATTCTGAGTTGTGGTTATAAAAGCAATTGTGTGTAATACAATACATATTTCCTGTTGTACCATTTATTGTTGTGTGCAATCAGCACCATAATGCATAAGGTTGTAATCTAGGTAAGCTAGTGAACTAATGTGGCATGTTAGCCAACTAGCATCTACAACATGATGGGATTCTTACAGTTTTTCTAACTGCTACCAAAAAATTATAAAGCATCTAATATGAAAACAGTATCTATGGGATGGAAACAGCCATCCTGTTATCACTGACTGGTTAGGTCCTGAAGCTGTGAGCTTTTTGAATGCAGCTGTCTTGGATGAGCTGATACGTTAGCAACCTGCTTTATCATCTATTTGACACATTTTGGGACAATAATTTTCAAAAATGAACACGATTGTGTATTTAATAAAACTTGAAACTTGCAAATGAAACCAAGTATGTCTGGGAAAGTGTGTACTGAGGTCTTAGCTTAAGAGAGCAATAAAGTTGCTTTCCTAAAGACTTCCAAACCAGAACAGTCGCCAGCTGCTGGCTAGGATTTTTACTTGCAACATATTGTTTTCTTTCACAGGAAGTATTCAAGACTTCTCCTGAGATTATTTAAATGAATGGGGAGAGAGCCATTATTTTAATTTCAGTGGTCACTTGGTCATAAATAGATAGGATTTTTTTTTTAAATGCTTTAAAACGTTGGTGATTGTCCAAGAGCTTCAAAGTGTTTCTCTTTTCCGGCATTTTTTATGTGAGCACACACTTACACGGCATTATTGCTTAATTAACAGCTCATTGCAGAGCGCCAGTCATGCTGACGTGATCAACGTCTCTGTGTCATGTCACTCTCTTATGATGTCTCTGGCTGTATTCCACGTAGCCGATTGGGCTCCTGTCCCTGTGATTTTAATGTGGTAACACCTGTGCTTTTATGACAACTAAAAGTGTGTGCTGTGCAAAAGCCTATTGTACTATATTATCTTACAGAGTTTAAATGCATTTTTAAGCACTTGGGGTATGCATTTCTACTGCTATCTAACCATAAGCTGATTTCTTTTATCGTCATCAGCTGCCAAAAGGATGTCTGTGTCTTTATATTACAGCCTCTAATTAACAGTATAGTAATTTTATTGCACAATTTGGACAGAGGTAATTGCAGTAGAAGAAAACACGGCACTGGGGAAATGTATAAAGCGTTACCATTTCTGCACTGCAGTGCTGCACTGCTGTGTGAAAGCAGAATTACAGTGTTCCCCTCATGACAGATGGCATGAGCAGAAACGCCACATAGCTACTAATGAAACACTTGTACAGACTCGGGTTTTGTATAACGTGGGTGTGCATGTGTGTTGGTATATTGGAGGAACGGGAACAGGGGGCATAGTTGTGTGGATCTGTTGTTATTTTGTTTAAAAATAAGTCATTACCTAGAAATGGTGAGTATCTGTTTTTTCAAAAAATGAGATCTCATCAGTTTATGGATCCAGTTTTTTGTTTTCTAGTTGCAAGGTGCACTTTCTTCATCGCGCTCTTATCTACGGCACCCCTTCATCTCTTTCTGGCCACAGAAAAATATATGTTTACTTGTTGAAAATGATTAAAACAAGAGTACGCCGGTGAAATTTAAGCTCCTAATCGCTGTGATTTCTGAAGATCTGCATCACCAAATGACATTCTAAAAAGACTTTCCACCAATTAGAGAGGTGTAAATAAAGTGATGAAAAAAAGCATGAATTTTCACTCTAAATTAAAACCACTAGTCCCAGGAATGTCTGACATGCCATGTTGTTAAAGGAGGATTTCAGTGAACTTGTCCATGAAAGAGTGTCTGTCTTAGAAGCTGATTAATCTGTTTTTTTTAATGGTTTTATGTGTCGCTGGAGAGAGCACTCTTAGTGTAAGACTTTCTATGTACATATTAAAAGTCTTGTGATGAAAAAAACAATCTAAAGGCTGTTTGGCGTGTTATATTTAATCAGCCATTTTCTTGTCAGACCTTAAAAATATGAGCAAGTCCTGCTTAACACATCTGAAATAAATGCATTGAATGGCCATGAGATTATGATGTGTGCTGTTTTATCAAGCTAGGATTCGTTAACAGCTATTTATATTTTTCTTTTTATTAATTTATGCACTTGTCCACTATATATATATATAGGACAAGGAATTTTTTGGAATTTTTACCATCAAGCATTTAATTTTCTAGAAAAAAAGTAATGATAAAAAATATTTTCTGAAGCTTGTTTTCAAAAATTCACAAACCATCCCATGCAGAATTTACACAAGTCAGTTTCAACCACTACACCTCCGTTGTGTTATCGCAGCTTAATGCATGAGTCAAGCAATTAACAGACAAATCACTGTCGTCTTACAGTATGTTGACAGAATAAATTGCAAGACTGCTTGCAACAAATTCTCGTGCGTCTTGCAAAACGTCAAAGTCACGTTGCACATGACGTATGTTTAGAATTAAAAAATACATAATTACAGATTTTATACTCAAGTGAATGTTTTCATTTGTACTGATGAGGAAGTAATATGTCAAAGTATGTACACGGCTTTCATAACACCTAATTAACGGTGGTGTTTTTATTATGATACTGTCGCAACTTTTAATTTTAACAGAAAAATCCTCTTGTAGATGTTTATTTCGTTAAAGCCAGTTGATATCAAGTGAAAACCGCAGATAATAGCAGACATTATGGATTTTCTCTAATGTATGAATATGAAAGTAGAGTATTTTTTTAAAGATGGTAAATGGCCTGTATTTGTGTAGCGCTTTACTAGTCCCTAAGGACCCCAAACCGCTTTACACATCCAGTCATCCACCCATTCACACACACATTCACACACTGGTGACGGCAAGCTACATTGTAGCCACAGCCACCCTGGGGCGCACTGACAGAGGTAAGGCTGCCGGACACTGGCGCCACCGGGCCCTCTGACCACCAACAGTAGGTGAAGTGTCTTGCCCAACGAACACAACAAGCCGGGGCTCGAACCGGCAACCTTCCGATTACAAGGCGAACGCCCAACTCTTGAGGCACGATCGCCCCTGTCACACTAAACACAAAGAGTCACACTAAACCTGATTGTTATCTAATTAGATCACTAATTTGGCAGTAAGTGCAACAATATTACCCAACAAGTACATTTATTACCCTCCTCTATGAAAACTTAGTGCCTCTGTGCTGTATTGAATTAACTGCATAAAGCACCTCACATTGCATATTACAGCTGTGTCTCTACTAACATACCCAAGCTTCTCTGTCCCCTAAGGTTTATATGGCTACTTCAGCATTTTAGCAGCAAGTCATTTCCACCCAGATGGTATGACTGTATTATCTTCAGTGTTTAACCATAGGAAGTGTGTAATGACTTGAAGATAATCGTGTTGCTTGAAATCAGTGCTTTACTTCCTCAGCTTTTATTGTCAGCGCAAAATCTGGTGCCTGACACGGGTACACAGAAGCAAAACAGCTCTAAGAACATCTCTGACAGTGTTTACTGCCCATCCACATCAAATTCAGACTCACAGTCGAGCTGGAGCCTATGACAGCTGTCACAGAGACAGACAATGTAGAATCACCAATTAACTTAACGTGCGTGTTTTTAGACTGTGGGAGGAAGCCAGAGTATCTAGAGACAACATGCAAATTCCTGTGGAAGCCAGTGGATTTGAACCCAGGATCTTGAAGCAACAATGCCAACTAATACACAACGTGCTTTTTACTGTATCTTACACCATAGCCAGTGTCTTTATATTCAAAGAAAAAAAACAAAATGAAACAGGTAAAAATAAGAACATGCAGGTTTAACTGCATACTTACATGTGCTGCACTGGGCTTTGAAAACACGGTTTAGGGTCACCTGGAATTGTCAGACACACCCACACACACACACAGACATGATGTATAGTGATCCTCATTTTATCACGTTGACCTTCAGCAAACACAGAATAAGATATAGCCTAACTTACGTTAAACTAATGATACCCAACTGTTCTACTGTCCTCATGTTGAGCCTCTGTGTGGTACGATTTATGGAAATATATTTTGGCAAAGACTGACATCTGCTGGTCACAACATGCAATGTCTTGTAATTAGTTGACAAGCCTTCCGGTTCTGTAAGACCTACCACACAAGACGTCTACATTTTTATGATGATGTTTCCCAGCAGTCATTTTGGAAAATGGAAATGTATGATGTGAAATAATTATAATAATTATATATATATATATATATATATATATATATATATATATATATATATATATATATAAAATGAAATATTTATAGCTTATGTCTTTCTTTTTCAATGTCCTTACCGATGCACTGCAGGGCTTTGTAATGCAGGTCAGTGAACAGAAGCATTAACGTTTAGAATATCCTTTGACAGAGTTGCATTTAATGATTTAATTCAACCTGAAAACATTACTTCTTAAATAAATTCTGCTATTTCGCAATAGAGTCGACGATCTTCATTAAAACACCTAGATGGTATCAGTGCCAGATAGTTTAAATGTTACAGGAAAAGACAGTCTTACCCTCTTCATTTCTAGCAGCAGAAAACATGTTAGTGAGTGGGTACTTTTTCAATACTTAATATTATTAACAGCATGTATTTAAATGCTGCTGTTGGGATGACATTTCTGAAGAGGTCAGTACAGCATTAATATGGTAGTTGTGAATGCATTATTTTTCAATCATAAAGATCTTTCTTTATTGTTGTTCTCTGCAGCATTGGTTGATGCATCTAACAATAGCAGCAACATCCCCAGATCTTTATTGCCTCCTTGTGGAGAATTACGTGTAATAATTCAATCACAACTCAACCATAAGGTGGCAGACTACGTGAAAACAAAAAGGCAGGGGGTGCTCTGGCATTAACGTCAGTACATAAAGTGTGTGATGGGAGATTCATATAATGGGTTTCTAAGGTGGCTCAGTCCTTTTTTTCCATATCAAGAGTAAAGCAAAATTCAAACTCTTCTTAAATCTGTTCTTTAGCAAGTCCTAAACTGTGAAAAATGCAACCTAAGGTGGACAACAAAATGACATATCAAACTCTTATATTATTTATTTATCAAAAACCAGCCAAAATGCAGAAGTAGTGTTGGAAACCTGAGTAAACCCCATTATTCGGCATCTTGTAGAAGCACCTCTAGCAGCAATAACTTGAAGTAATTGTTTTCTATATGATTTTATCAGTCACATTTATCATTGTGGAGGAATTCTGGCCCACTGGTCTTCACAAAGAAGCTTGAATTCATTGACATTTGTGGGCATTAGTCTATGCACAGCTCTCTTGAGGGAGGATTTTAGAATATGTGATCAGAAATAACTAGATTGCAGAAAAGTGGTGTAGGAGCCACCTGACACAATTTTCCAGCTTATTTACAGTCATGTGCCTTCATACAGGGGCTTTATGTAAAAAGGGACAAAACACAATTGCCACAACTACCACTGGACCTATTATAGTTGCCACCATTATAACTACATTATAACTACATTATAACTACATTTTCTCAGTTTTAAATTGTTGATTTTTTCTTGATCTGTAGATTGCTGCTAAAATGTTAAAAAAGCTGAAGGAAGGCAACAACTATAAAAAGACAACCGAGAATTAAAAACTCCAAAGAATACACACTAAAACAGGATATGTAAGGACGCAGGTGAGCTTGGGATGATAAATTAAAAATAGAAAACAAAACATAGAAAAGAAACACTCAAACGAAGCTTGTCATGCTATGAAAACCAAAGATTCAAAGCGAAAGCAAAGAACTGTCTTACTTTAGAATAAAGGAACACAGTGATGCATGCGCTGACACAAAACCTAAACAATAAACCTTGAAAGATAAGCATTGTTATATTAACTGAGGATTCTGAAATCAAAACAAGAGAAAATCCATGGACCGTGACACTGTGCCGTTTATGTAAAAAAAATGTGACATTTATGCACATTGAAAGATCTTGTGGACAGTGATGAGTAAAAAGGAGCAATACCACAGTGTAATGATATTTGACGCGAGAAAAGCTCCTATAGGAAAATAATAACATCAAGAAGTTTTAAAACACTGGGAGATACTGGTATCTTTGATGCTCCTGAGTCACTGTGCTGGCAGTCTGAATACATTTTAAATATATCTTATATTCAGGTCATAATAGCTCAAGTGATCCTGTTATGATAAACAGTTTTAACTCTTAACTGCAGGCGGCAGTGTAAGGTAATTAAATGGCTACATTTCATCAAGTTCTGTGTTTTGAGAGCCTTAAATAGTTCAGTTTTCCCCTGTTTTACCTCAACTGCAGTTTAATTTAGAGGCAAGTACCACCATTAAATGTTCACTACATTAAATAGCTTTAGTTACCTGCAAAATCAGTTTAATAATGGAAATGCAATTAATGAAAAAATGGAAAATACATAAAATTTCAATACATCAACAAATGTATTTTTGTGCAATTGTGTAATTTTGTATGTAATTTTCATATTTTTTGTAAGGATGTACTTTGTCCTCAGCTGTATATATATATATACATTAAAATTAGCTTCACTCGGAACATAAATAAATGCTTAGTGTAAACATTTAGATGCATAAATCTGAAATATCCCCTTCTGTTTAATAAGCATGTGATACAGGGAGTGCAGAATTATTAGGCAAATGAGTATTTTGTCCACATCATCCTCTTCATGCATGTTGTCTTACTCCAAGCTGTATAGGCTCGAAAGCCTACTACCAATTAAGCATATTAGGTGATGTGCATCTCTGTAATGAGAAGGGGTGTGGTCTAATGACATCAACACCCTATATCAGGTGTGCATAATTATTAGGCAACTTCCTTTCCTTTGGCAAAATGGGTCAAAAGAAGGACTTGACAGGCTCAGAAAAGTCAAAAATAGTGAGATATCTTGCAGAGGGATGCAGCAGTCTCAAAATTGCAAAGCTTCTGAAGCGTGATCATCGAACAATCAAGCGTTTCATTCAAAATAGTCAACAGGGTCGCAAGAAGCGTGTGGAAAAACCAAGGCGCAAAATAACTGCCCATGAACTGAGAAAAGTCAAGCGTGCAGCTGCCAAGATGCCACTTGCCACCAGTTTGGCCATATTTCAGAGCTGCAACATCACTGGAGTGCCCAAAAGCACAAGGTGTGCAATACTCAGAGACATGGCCAAGGTAAGAAAGGCTGAAAGACGACCACCACTGAACAAGACACACAAGCTGAAACGTCAAGACTGGGCCAAGAAATATCTCAAGACTGGTTTTTCTAAGGTTTTATGGACTGATGAAATGAGAGTGAGTCTTGATGGGCCAGGTGGATGGGCCCATGGCTGGATTGGTAAAGGGCAGAGAGCTCCAGTCTGACTCAGACGCCAGCAAGGTGGAGGTGGAGTACTGGTTTGGGCTGGTATCATCAAAGATGAGCTTGTGGGGCCTTTTCGGGTTGAGGATGGAGTCAAGCTCAACTCCCAGTCCTACTGCCAGTTTCTGGAAGACACCTTCTTCAAGCAGTGGTACAGGAAGAAGTCTGCATCCTTCAAGAAAAACATGATTTTCATGCAGGACAATGCTCCATCACACGCGTCCAAGTACTCCACAGCGTGGCTGGCAAGAAAGGGTATAAAAGAAGAAAAACTAATGACATGGCCACCTTGTTCACCTGATCTGAACCCCATTGAGAACCTGTGGTCCATCATCAAATGTGAGATTTACAAGGAGGGAAAACAGTACACCTCTCTGAACAGTGTCTGGGAGGCTGTGGTTGCTGCTGCACGCAATGTTGATGGTGAACAGATCAAAACACTGACAGAATCCATGGATGGCAGGCTTTTGAGTGTCCTTGCAAAGAAAGGTGGCTATATTGGTCGCTGATTTGTTTTTGTTTTGTTTTTGAATGTCAGAAATGTATATTTGTGAATGTGGAGATGTTATATTGGTGTCACTGGTAAAAATAAATAATTGAAATGGGTATATATTTGTTTTTTGTTAAGTTGCCTAATAATTATGCACAGTAATAGTCACCTGCACACACAGATATCCCCCTAAAATAGCTAAAACTAAAAACAAACTAAAAACTACTTCCAAAAACATTCAGCTTTGATATTAATGAGTTTTTTGGGTTCATTGAGAACATGGTTGTTGTTCAATAATAAAATTATTCCTCAAAAATACAACTTGCCTAATAATTTTGCACTCCCTGTATGAATATTTGTGCATTGTCCCTGTAGGACCTTTACTGGTACCCGGATACTGCAAGCATGAGAGTTGGGTAATGTTTTGGATGTTTTGTTATAATGAAATCAGCTTGTACGTTGGCCATAAGAATGTGTTTAATAGGTGCACAGTTAGTATTGAGATACATGTTCAAATAGATGTTTTTGTTATTGGAAGAGAGACTTAAGCAGATTGATGTACAGAGAAAAGTGGATACTTATTTATTCTACTGACAGCTAAATAACAGTAAAAAAAAATCCATTGAAATGCATGGGACATCTGAAACAAAACAATTCAACATTTTGCACCAAAGCCACATATTGCAGAGTCGTACCTAATAACAATATATAACAAAAATGTGAAGGGGCAAAAAAAAGTGTCCAGTTCAAATGAATGAAAGCATCGGTTGTTTTTAAAATGATTCACCATGGCACTGACATTTTCCCCAAAGAGAGCAATATGGTGACCTTTCCTCATGCCACATCTCCAGTTTGAGATGTGTCAGTGTGACAAATCAGATAAGGCTGAGCTAAAGCCTCAAAAAGACTGGGGAAACAGAAAAGAGTCAATTATTCATGACTGTTTTGTTTTATGACAGCTACTAGAAAAAATGTTGAATTTGCCACAGGTGCTATCTATCTATCTATCTATCTATCTATCTATCTATCTATCTATCTATCTATCTATCTATCTATCTATCTATCTATCTATCTATCTATCTATCTATCTATCTGACATATAATTAGAATATTTATTTATACATTCAATTACTAACTGGTTACTTGTTCTATTTCAAGAATTAAAATGAACATTTTTATATATTTTAGGTTATATTTTCTGTTTAAAAAAACAGTCTGTCTCCATGTCCTTAGGTGTAAAACAATCAAACCTAACAAAACAAGGCTATGAAAGAAAAACAATATATTTAAACACAACAACAATTAAAGGTGCATAAACAAATTAAGAATGAAACGGGCTGCTAAATGACAATATACGCAATAAAAATAGAAATATGACTTTGAAAAGTAACTATCTTATAATAAACTGTTAATGATAAAAGAATTGATAGATAGAAGAAATAATCATGATTAACCGAAAATTAAACATATGCAACTTTTAATCTGCTGCTAACAATATGCTTTCTATAAACACCATCATTCGCTGAATACCACCAATATATATATAGATATATATCTCTATATATATATCTATATCTATATATCTATATATCTATATCTATATCTATATATATATATGTACATATATATATATATATCTATATCTATATCTATATATATATATATGTACATATATATATATATGTATATATATATATATATATATATATATATATGTACATATATATATATATATATATATATATATATATATATATACATATACATATATATATATATATATATATATATATATGTATGTACATAGATAGATAGATAGATAGATAGATAGATAGATAGATAGATAGATACACATATATACACATATATAAATGTGTGTGTGTGTGTGTGTGTGTGTGTGTGTGTGTGTGTGTGTGTGTGTGTGTGTGTGTGTGTGTGTGTGTGTGTGTGTGTGTTTGTTTTGTTTTGTTTTTACAAATAATATGACAAGTAGAAAATTGGCATACATGTGCCAGTGATAAAGTCCAGCACAACCACCATGTCTGGACTCAGAGTAAGCATTTTTTATATCTCTATAGTATAAATTATTTGACTTTATAGCAAAATGATGGTCTCTGCTCTGTCTCCCTCCATTTCCTCTCTGACATCCTATCTCGGTTAGCATCCATCGTATTTGACCTTGAGCAGACCTGTGAGATTGCATGCTACTGCATCTGCTTCATATTAGTAATATACATATACAGGTTTTTAATACCTTGTACAAATTATATTTTTATAACTACTTTTCTTCCAAATAAATGGACAAGACGTCACACATATATATTTGTAAAGTTTTTGTTTGTTGCTAAATTCTCACTTTCCAATGCCTTTTTCAAAATATATATATACATTCTTCGTTAATTTGTTTATATTTGTGTGGGAACGAGTGCTCTCATGAACATAATCCACAAAACTCACATAGTTTTATTGCTGTTCCCTTGGTAACAAGCAAACCCTTGCCCTTTTAGCCTACTGGCACTCGTGTGGATCGTACCACTTTGCGGACGTAGGGTGGGTGTCAGAAAATAGAAGTTAAAGAATGCCTACTTTTTCCCACTATATTATTATTTTAGAAATCAACTTAATGTATGAAATGTCTCTATACAATAAATTACGCCTTACGCTCGGTTGAAACGTCATATGCTGAATTAATGGCTGTTTTCAGCCTTCGCATCGCACCCAGGGACACCCCTTTATCACACTGAACTGACGGTCGTACAGTAAGCTGTCAAAAGCTTGTTGCTTAAATCTGTGCAGCGCTACAAACTAAAGAAATTAGGTCGGAGACGTGGATGAAATAACGAGCGGTAATTCTCAGAACAGGGCGAGAAATAAAGAGGCTATTGAGAGGAAATTTCGGGAACACTTGACATATTGTTTTCGTTAGTTGGGTTGCCGTTGTCCTAGCTGGTGCGTGATTGTCGTATCCTCTGGGAAGCAGCTCGTTCGTGATGATGAGGTAAGCAGGTCCTGTCTTTCTGCTACCAGTGTGGCTAATGCAAGCTAATGCATGTTAATGTGAATGTATTTCTGATTGGGTTGTAAAGCTGACACTTAAGCATCCTAGCAGTCTCAAACTGTGGTAATAAAACTGCGTGATACAAAATAGTGGCAGTTAGTTGACTGCCATTGTACTAGTAAGCCTTAAAGTATTTTCTTACAGCTTTTAATCGAATTACAGTGACACAATATGATTGTATTTGTTGTTATGGTACACCTACAGCGGTGCTTCTTATGTGCATTTCCTCGTTTACTCTGAAAATGACTACATTTTTTTAAAAAAGTAGACAAAATGATTCCTACCTGGGATACTCGGAAGTGCCATTAAGACAACGCCATCCATCATATTGTCAGCAGTAAGTGGCTACACCCCTGAACTGAGAAGGATGCTGAAATTATTTAAATGTTACAATTAGAACTGAAAGATAACACACACAAAACAAAAAAGGCGTATTTCTATTTACATTGGGTTATTACGGGTTTTTAATACCAGCATACTGACCTGCACCTAATCCAAGGTATGGAGCTAATAACTCAGGCCTGTATTTATGATAATTAACTGTAAAGAGTGTTTAGGATATACACTTATGGGCTGCATGCTCTGTAGTCATGTTTGTGCAGAAGCTTTGTGCAAGCTTGCAAAATAATTTATTTCACATGCATCATTGTTCATCCCTGCAGCAGCAAACTCTGGAGGCATGGATCAAGTGTTGAATTCCACGTTCTCCAAGTAATCAGATTGTAATCATAAATAAATGGTCAACAGGAAGTTTCACATGGCAGATCAGATTCTTGTTCCCTATTGGACAATTTCTAACTGGGAGGGTCTTCCCAGAGGCCAGCTCCCAGACAGGAAGGGGGTGGCTGGAAATGTTTTAGTCAGAGCCTGGCAGAGAGTCTGTTTTTCTTGCTGTGAAGAGAAAATCTTTAGTCACTGAATCCATGGGACAGAAAGAAGGGTAAGAGTTGTTTTTTCTTGTCAGTATATTTAGAAGTCAGCAGCTTGAAAGTTGTATCTCCAGCCTAGATTCCAGGAAACAAGAACAAGCATTTTAGTGCCGAATGAAGTGAGAGAGGTCGGTTTTCCTGCTCTGTTTCCTGACTTGCGCCTAAAGGAATTTGCTGCAGCGTACTGTTAGACCAAGGGTTGCTGCAAAAGAAAAGGAAGAGCAGCAGAGCAAAACAGCTTTTGGAGTGCAGTATTTACTGATAGCTTTAGTTGATTTTAGTAGGATTAAAAAAAATCAAATCATGCAGATTTAATCAGCTCATGAGTTGTCCACCTTTTCTGTCTGCTCAGCAACTTCCTGTGTAGTTGCAGGTCTGACTACGCAGTTTGTGTTTGACTCCCAACCAGCTTAGCAGTACATAGAGAAGTAGAAAAAAATGAATTGGCTGCAATAACTGTATGACTCTTATAAAGTGCAATTAATGGATCCTGATGAACAAACTTTGATGCAAATGTGTCATAACCGTGTTTCAGCAAAACTCTGATTGTGTGATCTGGTGCCTTTATAAAATGCTAATGCTTTTATTTAGGCAGCATAACCTGGAAAAGAGTGAAATGTGTAGGCATAAAACATCTGTATTCCCTTTGGATTTCCCACGAAATGATGAGAAGGAGCTCCATGGTGAAAGATAAACGGATTTTTTTATGCCTGATTGCAAAATGTATGACTTGTGCTTTGCTGATTCAAACCTATTTTGTGTAGTTGTATGAGTTTAAATGGATGGCATCTGCCACTTCATTGTAATTCAGTTTATAGAGGAGGCAGACTAATGGCTTTAAATAAAGACAGGAACAGATGTGAGGTGGTGAGTGATTTGCAGGTGTGTGCAAAGTCTCTTTTCTTGATAAAACGCTGACAGCTTTGTATGAGCTGAACTTTTATTACTTACAGAGGAGTTCTAACAATGTGAATTGTCTGCTCTGTACTATCGTCATGGGGGCATGTTGGTGCAGTGGTTACCTCACTGCTAGAAGGTTCTGGGTTTGAACCTGTCTTTCTGTGGGGAGTTTGTTCTCATATTTTACATAACATCTTAACGTATCTTAATATGCCCACTGAACAGACTAATGATGCTGTAATCACAATTAAGTTTAATTTCAGTAATATCCCTGTTTTCTTTTCTTTCAGATTACAAACAGATAGTGCCTTTGAGAAGATATCTCCGACCTGAAGTTGGTTCATGTACATTGCTGCCCCTCGCTTC
Organism: Mchenga conophoros; assembly: GCF_057382185.1. Classification (NCBI taxonomy): domain Eukaryota; kingdom Metazoa; phylum Chordata; class Actinopteri; order Cichliformes; family Cichlidae; genus Mchenga; species Mchenga conophoros. The sequence continues at coordinate 22,161,204 of NC_140541.1, forward strand.
TTTTTTAAGTTGCAGTCTCATGCACCAACACAGGATACCTCAGCTCAAGCCCTTTGTCGCTGGTTTGCACACTTTCAGCACCTAAAAGAATGAGAAATTCAAGCCATAAAATAGAGGATAACAAGACGGAGGCTACTGACCAGCGCACATACGACAGAGTAACAATTCTGTGTTGAGATCATTGTTCACTCTCTGTGGGCGTTCTCGGCTGTGGAGTATACACTGCAGTCTCTTGCTGTAAAAAACACAGTTGTTCTTGTTTCTAGGATAATTTTTCTTTGATTGGCTAGTCATCTGATTTTTCTGCTCCTTCTGATGGGGGAGTCATCTGGTTGTTTTAACAAAGAAGCAGACTGTATTCAGAGCTAAAAGCTGCGATTAAGCTACAGCTTCTGGTGAATTAGTCTTTCAACAATAAGAGTGACTTTTAAAAGTTGCTTTAAAGTTACAACTTTTGGACATGGCGTTAAATATTTCTTCAGCGAGAGACACAAAATGGCTAACTCTGGAAGTTTGTCGACAGTTTCAGCGAGGAAACTGTTCACGCAGTGATGAGGAATGCAAATTTGCTCATCCGTCGAAGAGCTGCCAAATTGAAAATGGAAGAGTCATAGCCTGCTTTGACTCATTGAAGGTAAGACATATTAATGATCTTCTATTAAGTGTCAGAAAATAATGCCCCTGTATAAAGGAGTATGAAAGTAAACTAAGACTAAAAGGAAAACTGGATTTTGTTGCTGTTTGCTAGCAGTGTAACTGTGTAAGTTACTTATATGCTTAATAATGTAGTGCTGGAAGTACGTGTCAGTTATTAGTTTATAAAAGTGAAAGAAAAATAATTATTTCTTGGGTTAGAAAAAATTCAAGCATGCTCATTTCCCATGTTAAGTGGTGATAATAGAGAAATCAACTGTTAGCATCACTGTTGTATAGTCAGGTGTAAGTTTAATATTGAATTCTCAGAGCCCTTCAGTGCATTAACCCTCCCAAGCATCCAGCCTCATTTCCCATATTGCTCTACTATTTGTGAAATCATGGGTAATACCACTATTTCCCAAAGATTGTACGGTAAAATCTAATCACTTATCCAGAGGATTTAGGTGATAGAAGAAGAAAAAAAATCTGGCAGCCAGATGGATTACAGTCAGTTTATTCTCCTGCTTGCTCAGTTGCCCTGAATGAGGTGGGGGCATCCTTAATCCACTCTCACACATTCACCATCACACCAAAATCCAGCTTTGCCTCCAGGACTATCCTCATGTTGACTCATCTCCTTACCACCTTGCTACAAGTTTTTACATAGCTTGCCTGTAACTCCCGTGGACATGGGCCCGAATGCATTCATAGAATGAATCTACTTCATTCCTTCATATAAAAACATTTATTGTTCATCTTGATTATTATGACTGTCGGTGAGCTGCACCACTCTGCAGTCCGTCTTCCCTTTTCATAAACTAATCATCCCTCTTTGGTATGGTAGGTCCAGCCTGCTGGCTAAAAAAGCGACCGGAGTCTTCATTCAGAAATCTAATTGATACATTCAGATGCCAACAGAATAATGGAACAACAGATTAATTGGGTGCATATCTGAAAGGGGGGTTTTATTAGTTCAGACATTGGCTTTATGTTGTAGATAAGTGGCACCAAGCACTTTTCAACTTATCAAAGTGATTAGAGGTTTCCATAATATTTATTTTACTGCAAAGTAGTCGGCCAGAAATCTGTAATTTCCTTTGTAAAAGATTGTATTACATTTTGCTCATAAAATATTAAGGTGAGAACAGCTCTCTGCTTTGAAAAGAAAAGCTACAACTGCAACTATCTGCATTACCTTCATATTGATTAATATGGAAATTTAATGATCATAATTATAATAGATTTGAATAGAACATTTCAAGAAACTCAAGAAAGAGTATAAATAAATTACATTCATATATAAAAATGATCTAAACTGATTGTCCTGTTCACAAGTAAAGTGCTTGTTTTATTTGACCAACAAGCAAATATCAAAACTACTTAATTTACTGTTACATGAGATAAAGGATACCCTAAAATGCCTTATTTATGATTTTTATTTGTCAAATTAGCTGAAGATTTTCTAACAAATGTTCATTCGTTGCTCTAAATAAAATGTGCAGTTTATTCAGAGCCAGACTAAAATGTTTTTTCAACAGGGTACCTTAAGGGGAGTATAGAGTTTCTACTGGAATTTCGAGAATGAATGTCAAGCTGTGCTTTTCCAATTTTTAGGAACTCTGTCTAACTATGTCAAAGTTTACAATGATGTTTTGTAGTATTGAGCCCTTGTTTGCTTAGTGAGAGCTAGCCATTCAGAGACGTGTTTTCCTCGTATTTTTCTCTTGGCTTTCCTGCTGACGTTGTTGCCATACGATTTTTGTTCAATTCAGGGTTGTGAGTGAGAAGGACATGTCAAAACAATTACTGTTAACTTTCCCATTCACCAGTGAATCCTAACACAATTGATGTCATCATGTTGAAGAATATGCACACTCTTTGGTATTGTAAGTAGATCCTCGTGGCTTCTAATAAAGCACCCGACAGTACTGTTGATGTCCAGATGTAGCTGATTCCTTTTACTTGCTGTTTCTACAGTTTTATTGTAGGCGATACGTTTTTGTTATATATCAGGGCTAAAGTTCAGTACCAGCAGGCATTACTTCTGAAAATTTTCTAGGGCTAGATGCTGAAGATATAAAGTCAAGTCATTCCTTGGTTGTTGTATCTCCTTGTTTGGTTCATTCTGTGAGTACTACATTTTTTCTTTATAGATAAGACAAATTAATAACCAGTATTCAGAATATATATCTAAATGAATGTCAGAAGAAATTTAAATGAGCAGACATGAGTCTGAGAACTTGAATATATAGGAGAGAGAACGCTCATCTCTTATTAGGTTAATATAAATGCCTGAGTGGCAGGGATGGCTTTGATTGGCTCATATTGAGGGTAAAATAAATAAATAAAGGGTTTTTCAGGTTTTGTATTTAGGCTTAAAAACAAACCGCTGAAATATACCACCGTTAAGGCTAAATGAGTAAAAAAAACCCTGTGTAATTAGCCAATGCATGTTGTAATGCACAGTATATGCTGCACAAGTGTTGCATTCAAAGCTGATGTTCAGTGACTGTGCAGTGAATGATTTTGGATAGTAGGTGGGTCGGGTAGGATTGAGAATTGTGTAGTCTGTGAAATTTTCATGGGAAAAATCATTTAACCTGCTGATTAACACTTCTGAGTACCAGCTCTGATCTGATCTGTGAGAGTCTAAATAAAGGATGTAATGCAACACATAATCTGCAACAGTTTATTCTTTTGCATTTTTCAACACTAACTGTCTGCACTCCAAGTAAAGTCTTGTGCCTGACTCAAGAAAATTTTGACATCCATCATTGCAATGTAAAATGCTTTATTCTAGCCACGACTAGCTGTCACGTCATGCAACACAGCACCGCTGACAGTGGAGCCTGAGTGGGAGAGCTGTGGAGAAAAAACATGTTGACGATTACGTTTCTTTGAGACAATCTTACAGGATTTTGATGAAAACAAAACATTCATTTTTTTTCTCAGTCTTTTGATTCAGCAACATTTTTAGTCTATCAGATTGTAAAATTTCTTTATGATATGAATGAAAATGCTTCTATTTCACTTTATAATTTCTCTGAATGCAGGGCAGATGCTCAAGAGAAAACTGCAAGTACCTTCATCCACCTTCACACTTAAAAACCCAGTTAGAGATAAATGGGCGCAACAACCTCATCCATCAGAAGACTGCAGCAGCCGTGCTTGCCCAGCAGATGCAGCTCATGATCCCTGGACCCAGCCTGCAGCCTGTGGTAAAGTCCTGGTTCAGGAGGAATTTTAAGTCAGTGTGATGTTGATGGATGGCATTCTCACACATAATATGTATGCTCTTCCCTCATAGCCAACATTTACACAGGGACTTGGCACAAACGCTGGTCTCGGTTATGGTTCATACATGACACCATTAAGCCATGGAATGAGCCTCATTCCTTCAGACATCCTCTCCAGCACTCCGGTTCTTGTTCCAGGGAGCTCACCTGTCTCAGTCCAGTGCTCCTCCTCTTCCTCCTCCTCTTCCTCTTCTTCTCCCTCACAGAAGCTTCAGCGTTCAGACAAACTAGAGGTATTCATGCACACCAAGGCGTGACTTCACATAAAAATACATTAGCGCTTATGCGGTTTCACATGATCTGGCTACACATTTAAAAGCTGAACTCCTCTTGCTCCTCTCAGGTGTGTCGTGAGTTTCAGCGAGGAAACTGTGCAAGAGGGGAGACAGATTGCCGCTTTGCTCATCCCAGTGACAGCCCAATGATTGACACCACGGATAACACTGTCACTGTTTGCATGGACTACATCAAGAGTCGCTGTTCCAGGGAGAAGTGCAAGTATTTTCACCCGCCTGCACACTTGCAGGCCAAAATCAAATCCAGTCAACAACAAATCAATCAGACAGCAGTGGCAGCACAGGCCGCAGCCGCAGCTGCAGCTGTGGTAAGTCAGAGTGTTATCCTTCTGATGATTGATAAAGTGTTCATCATTGTTCTGTCTATGAAATTGCTGAATGTGGAGTGCTGCATATTTGTAAGCATTTGTAATGGTACATTCAGTGAAGTTGAATAGAAGCTCCTCTCAAAACTTTAAGCAGCAACTCCTGAAGTAGTTTAATATCAAAGAAATGCACCAGTATTTTATTTTTAAATAAAACTTCTTAAAGGTCACAATATTGATTTCCTATGTAAAACTTCAGACAGTTGAATCTGACACCTTCCTCTCACAGATTTACATAGTCTTAGCAATTTTAAATTGATCCTCTTCATTAAGTCTTACAGCTACAATTTTTCTTGGATTGTTTTTAAATTGCGTCATTAAGTATCATTAAATAGCCTTTAAATGTAATGCACAATCAGGCTTCTCACAATTTCTATTATCTTTTCTTTAGTGCAATATTAAAGCCACATTGGCTCACTAAATTATGCTTCTTTGGCCTCCATTCTACTTAAAAATCATGTCTAGCATACATCATCTTTTATGGTTAATTCTTTTCCATACATTTTTATTTAGGTTGTAGTTTAAGTTGTTAGTTGTTCTTATGTACTGTACAAGTTAAGGAGACATCTGTAATTCAAAAGCTTTAGTGTGAGTGCAGTAAATGGAGCTCCACATTCTGTGCTTTGTGACATCAGGTGCATGGTTGTTTTAACTTTTGATTTGTGGTACTGCCTTTGCTACCTTCATAAAACCAAGCTATCTTTCATTTAATTATGAAACTGTTAAGTGCTTGCTGTGCATTATATCAGTATCCTGCACTTGGAGTCATAAAACCAGCGTGTTCCAAAATCCTTTTGTGTGCATAGTAGGTTTTGTTAATATTTTAATACCTTTCATTTTAAGCATTGTTCTCAAACTTGACGTATAGTTTAAGGTTATTACACCCTTGTTATTATAAGTCTTTGTTGCCAAAATGATTCATTAACTGTACATGTTGACCTACTAATTAAGGAATCTTTAGTTTAATGTGTCCTTACTGTGCATGAATATTGTGTTTTATGTGGTATACTACATTCAGGTTATTTTTGTTTTGTTTTCCCCTTCTCACCTATCCACAATGCTGTCCTCCATGATGCACCTCTGCTTGCTGTTACCTGTATGTTAATACGCTTGAATCCCATTGGCCCACTGCCATCATGTGCTCGCTGCCTGCTATTAAAAGACTCAGTCGACTGCCAAAGCAATGAAGCGACCCCTCGAGGCAACTGTAGACCTGGTACTTTCACCTTTTGCTTTGCATGTAGCTATTAATTGTACTGTGAGAACTTTTCATTTTTGTCATTGGGGTTTACGGCTTCTTCAAGTCTTATATTGCCCTTCTGTACATGATCTGTCAGCATGGGTATTTTTAAGTGCTCAAGTTGTCAAATAAGTTTTGGTGAATACATTACACCAGTCATATCTGTGGTAGTTTTTTTTTTCATTGTGTCATCTTTATATTTTAGTCATGTGTATCATTTTTTAAACATAAATACTAACATATCCTTTTAAAGGTGTGCGTAACAGAAATATGGGAAGTGTCTTATTGCCTCTTGTCCCTTTCCAGGCCTTTCCCCATAGTGTTCTGCAACCCCTACCAAAGAGACCAGTTCTTGAGAAGAGCAGCTGGGCCGGCTCTCTCCTCAGCCCCAGTTTGTTGCACTACCAGCAGGCTCTGGTCAGCTCACAGACTCTGCAGCAGCCCACTGCAGCATTTTATCCCACAGGTGAGCTTCCAAACCTGCTATGACTCCATGGCTAAGCTAGATTTCCGTGTCTGTCTCAGGGCTTATTGCCGTCAGATATTGTTCGCAAATATCACATCATGTATTACTGTTACTTAACTGAAGAAATTTGCAGGATCAGCAGCACTCCTTGTGAACAGGTCTGTTATATCAAAGCTTTCAAAAAAGGGTGTGACTCTTAATCCTTACACTAACAGGTTTTTGACATGTCACTGCAAGATTCTTGGCTTTATCATAGCTTATAATTAAACTTTGTTAAACTCATATTACGAAAAGTAAGACTGTTATGAAAAACAGTTGCTCTCAGTTACTCCAGTAGAACCAGTAAACTATTAAAGATTGAAGCAGTGGTTACAAAGCAAATTGATGACCTCTTAACAACCAGGGCAGGTTCTTCAAGGCAACAGGTGTGCTATATGTCAGTTGGCAAGTCATGGTCATAGACACACCTATATGGGGAGAAATTTGCCTCAAAGAATTACAAATGTGTACAGTATGACACACACGCGTAAACTAAGATTTACAAATGCATACGTTTAAACCTGACTAAATACTGATCATTTACACACAATTTGTTAAGTTCAGCTTCACAAATCGGATAATTTTCTGTGTATACAAATGTCTAAAACTACACGTAACATCCCTCTCGCTCACTTACAAAACCATGTGAACTAATCGCCTAATATGCACACGTGGGCTTTTGAGACACATTTCACAAGGTCAGCTTTGCACAGATCCATATATGTAAGCTGTGTTCATGTTCTGGTGTAAAATTGGGATTTCCTTTGTTTTCTTTTGGTGGGGGGGGGGTCTTGTGTGTCATACTGTACATATTTGTAACCTTTTTTGAGGCAATTTCTCTCCATACACCTACACCTCACCTAATGCGACCAGTGTAAATGTCTGGTTTGAAAAGGTCTGTTTGCTTGCAGAAATTTCTCTTAAATGTATTCTATGTTAATGCGCCTGTTTTGTAGTTAGTGAACACTAACTACAAAACACTAGTTTTGTGTTACTCAGCTTGTATCCATCAGAACAAAACAATGCTGCATTAACACAATGGGCCTGTTTAATAAAGTAAAGATCTGTTTTTATGGGCTTACACCAGTATTGACCATATTAATGTATGTCGATTTTGATAAAGACCTTTTCTTTTTTCACCTGTAAATCACACAGGTTCTGTGTTGTGCATGACTCCAGCTAATGGCATTGGTAGGTGCCTCCTCCATGTTCTTCTTTAACCATGTCCTTTTGTAGTAAAGAATACATTACTTTGTCTGGATAAGGTAGAGTATACTTACTATTAACGGATGAGAAATCAACCCTTTGAACCAGGAAACTGGATGAGAACAAAAACTGAAAAAAACAAGAGATTACTTTAGTTTTTTAGTAAACATTTTTAGCTTTATGTTTCATTTTTTGCCTTTCTGATCAGAGCCCTGTATGTATATATGCTTGTAAAATTATTTTAAATAATCAAAGCACAGTAAAGAAATGTAAGCACTTTTGGTTTATTCTGGATTGTGATTAGGAAATTTGATCAGCATCCCATAGATTTACCTCATAGTTTATGCTCTTTAATGTTTTGTATTAATAGTAAAACTCTGTAAATGTTGTATTTAAAAAAACAAAACAACAACAAACAAACACATTGATCACCTCTGGTGGCATAGCTTTACATGCCATATCTTGTGGGATGCCAGATTATGGACAGATTTCCTAATTTTATCTCTTATCAGCCCTCCTTTTATGTTTTTCCCCTGCTGTCTCGCTTTGCTGTGTGATCACATGCCATCTGCTGGTCTAACCCAATGATGGCTTGCTGCTAATGTCATTTTGTATTTGCTTGGCAAGAGAGAGAGATACATTGCTATGGTTACCATAATGCTCCACCTCCCTTTTCATTGCTTTCATGGTTCCCTTCCTGAAAAAGTCCCCATGATGTACAGTGCTACGCCTGCTACTGTCTCTGCAGCAACTACTCCCGCCACAAGTGTCCCCTACGCAGCAACAGCACCAACCAATCAGGTTTGCTCCTTTTTAAAGCTTTCTGTCATAAATCCTTGAGCTCTAAATAAGTGCTTCATCTTTCAATCAGGGGAGTTGCTTCATCAGCGTAGAGATGCCCGGCTTGCATTGCAGCATTAAGCTTTCGTGTACCTCGTAGACCAACTAGGCTGCATCTCATCCTTTCCTTTAGAAACAAAACATATTTCTAGCTCTTCCATCTGCAAACTGTGGTGTCGCTTATATTCTCTATTGCATGTTTTATGCTTTGGTTGATGTCAGTGTCTTTTCCAACACAAGCTACAGTATATAGGACTTAACCATACAGTTCTTGATATTGGTTATGCTGACTTTCTGTGTGCAACGTCTTAATATAAGATTTTTATTATTCGTGTAATAAAAAATATTATTCACATTTCCTCAATTGGCTAGTTTGAAACATTTAATATTAGGATTGAGAGAGTAAATCTAAAGTATTTGGTATTCTTTACTTTGATTACTGTTGTCTTTTTAATGTTTAATGAATGAAGTCATATGGACATACGGATAAGTTAGTATTTAAACTTTGTCATGACCACTGGCATAAAAGTGTGGGGCTAAGTCAGAGTCAGAAGTTTTATTCATTTGAAAAGTCTTTTGAAACTGAAATTCTAAGTTTTGATATTTAAAATGTAAAAAAAAAACTGTTTAAAAAAAACAAAAGAATGATTTTATTTTGAATAAATTTGTTTTCTTTTTTTTTTTTTTGTTAGTTTACGTTTATTTTTTTATTTTACATCTGATTTGATCATTTTCCGATTTTTAACCCTGGTTTTGTGTTGTGGGCATGTATGAAGGGGGAGAGGTGGGTGTAGACTGATGATTGACAGCTTCTGTGTCACATTTGTTACAAGTTTAAAATGAGCATTTTGATGGAAGATGGTCATCGCTCCTTTACAGGATGCTGCTGGCACCAGCCAACAGGTAAGAAACATGGTTTCCTGGATTATCCTATGATTGACTATATTGATGAGTGAATGTTTGTAACATATTGATATTGCAGGTGCTATGAACTCTTTTACATTAGGTTTAAATAAGGTGGGCGAGATTCTAATCTCAATATAGCTTTTTTGCAACCTACCACCCAATCAGATAACAGTATTCCTTGTTGTAGGGGTAAATTTTTTCCCCACATGTATGTATATCAATATGTTTCAAATATTGACCCATCAATATAGTCTATTATAGCACAATCTGAAACTGTGGCTGGTGCCGGCAGCATCCCGTGAAGGAGCAGTGACCATCTTCAGCCAAAATGCTCATTTTAAACTTGTAACCAACGTGACACAGGAGCTTTCAATCACTAGTCTACACGCACCCCTCCCCTTTGATACACAGCCACAACACAAAATCACGGTCAAAAGTCTGACACTGGAAAAAAAAAAGGGTTTGAAGCTGATAAATAGTTAAAACTGTTTTTAAAAATGCATAAAACAATTTATTCAATGTGTAAAATAATTCATTTGATTGTTTAAACACATTTTTTAATATCAAAACTTATAATTTCAGTTCCAAATCACTTTTGCAAATCAATAAAACTTTTAACCTTAAATTAGCTTCAAGGTCAAGCCGCATTTTTACAAAACGATGTATCAAGAGAATAAAGTTCATTTCACTTAAACTTTGTATTTTCATATCACTTAAGAGTGAGAAGTGAGTTCCTTAATAATCTTTGTCTTGTAACAAAGGCGATTGTAAAGTATACCTGTTGTGTGAAACTACTCAGTGACTTGTCTTTGCCTCCGAAACAGATCATCCTCAAGTAACCGCCAGAAACAGAAGCCAGTGCCGTGTTGCTGCTGTTAAGGGTCCCGGGCAGCCGTTCTGTAAATATTCTGTTAACAATACACACAAAATACAAGAGGCTGCATGTGGATAACATCGCCGACTTTATCTGACATTATGATGATGATGATGATGATACATTACAGGCAGTTATAATGAACCTCTACATTATACTGTAATAGGTGTCAGAGAGATTGTTATTGTACACGCCTTTGCACCTGCTAACATGCACCTTCAACGATCAATGTGCATTATTTATTTGTTTCCTAAACTAATTCTGATAGGGTTATGAGTGCATTTAGCCACCAATCAAACTTAAATACAATAGATGCTACAGAGAAGTAAACTGGCAGTAGTGGCATAAAACTAAACAACAGAGATGTTTTAAATAATGTAAATATTTTAATCAGTTCTCAGTCTGTAGACAGTACCTGTTAATGTCAGGTGTAAAGGCGTCCTATATTGTAGATTATATTGCAGTTTTATCATCATCATATTCTTTATTGAATGTGTTATTTAAACTAAGAAAGTTTTGTTTTTGATGATAATGATTGCTCATCTAGTGCCAGATTTAACTTTTAATCAAAGAGAAAAGCACTTAATTTAACTTTAAACTTAACAAAAAATTGTGTATATAAAAAAAATGTAATCTAACAGCAGGTTTATGGATGTCCCTTTAAAAATGCTCTGAGTCCCTCTATACTTCACCCAGAGTAATGGATCAGTGCTCCACCTCCTGGTGTGCCTTTGCATTACATATACAGATTGTTTTCTGTCTTTTCTGAGAGAAATGAAATGTTTTATCCGTTCAAAGCAATTTTGTTTTTCTAATTTAACACCTCTTTAGTAAATGTGCATTATTGCTCAAGACAATTGCTGACTCACTGATGGATCTGTAAATACTTTTCACTTGTTCAAGTTGATATAGCCTCCACAGCCATGAAAGTCAGCTCAGTAAGAGTATGAAGTTACTGCTGCTCATATTCAAACTAAAGCTCTTGTGATCCTGTGAGGGTTGCGTGTTGAGTAGTGTCTCAACTGTTAGTCTTAAGGTTGCAGTCACTTGTCAGTACTGTATTAATCGAAGGTTACAAGTGCCTAAACAGTTGTGCATGCAATGATTAAGTATATTTGAAAAGGTTTGTGTGGAAAAACACTCAGAAAATCTATTCCACTTAAGACATATACATTAGGATTAAATCTACGTGTTTTTGCAATACCATGTAAATGCAGTGGTATTGTGTGTGTGGACCTGTTAATTAGGCTTACAGTTTGTTTTCACTGATGCTTTAATGTGTATGTTATTCAATGTAATTTTCAATTTAATTTGATTTTCTTTCATTTTTCGACAAGAAATTAGCAAAAAGGGCAAAATACTTTTGTAGTAAAGTAGAAGGAGGCAAACATTTGGTGACATGTAGTCATGAGAGATTGACGCGGCATGATGCAGTTACTCATTGCTGTCTACTATTTAGCAGCAGACAGGGTGGGCATTGTGTCTGATTAAGAGAAATATTGTTTCTTTCTTTTATTAGAATTTTAGTTATCTATTTTGCAAACAAGGTGTACAAATAGAAACCTTTCATTGAATCTTTTGCATTTCTTCACTTTTTTATTATATATTTTCCTTGTGATGTTTTACATGTCAATAGAATTTACGAGCATAATTTTACTGGTGTAATATTAGTTCAAAATAGTTTTAACATGTATTCTTTTATTTTGTGATGAATGCAATTTATTAAAATTACTTTAGGTGTGCTGAGGGTTTCTCAAAGGACCTTGATCTGTTAGCCTATTAAAAGCGGTCTTGTGTCCAGGGATTGATGTTGGACAAAGGAGAAACTTAAAGCAATTCATCCTTTTTGCTGCCTGTAAGGGACAACAAGCCTTTGTATGACCAAGGCCATAGGATTGATTTTTATGTACAAAAGTGCATCGTACAGGACATGTTTTCCAAAAAAGAAAAGAAGTAATTTTCATAATGGTGTAACAGTAGTTTGTCATTTATTGTCTGATTTGCTGCTGAGGGCAATCCCAAGTTGCAGTGATGAAAACTGTATTTTGGTCGGTGGTAGATTAGCTGTATCTCCTCACAGTAATTAGATTACTTGGAAGAAACTTGGATATTTAACTTTATTATTATATGGTGAAACACTGTGGGTAAAACAGTGCATAAAAGAGAACTTTTGAAATGTTAGTTTCGTGTTTGTTAAGGCTTCCCTCTGCATGTTGAGCACCAAACTTAAAAATGTATTTGGCTTTCAAAATATAATTGCTTTAAAAGTTTAGACTGCTATTAGACATACAATATTTCCCCACTTATTTATTTTACTTAAAGGCATGTTTTTGAATGTTTGTGTTATGTTATGGCAAAACGTTTGAATGTCATGGATCCACCTGCACACAGAGGTTGTTTGAGATCTCGCCCAGTCAAAAAGATGTGAACAGTAAGAATGTTTGGTCTGACTGACTGATGGAAACACTTCTCATAAGCACTTTTTCTACAGTCAGACAACTGAGAAGACAGGCTTTGTGTGAACTTTGCCTTACCTTTGGTGTATTACTGAGTCTGTATTTGTTCACTAATTATGATTTCTATGTCGTCTAATAAATAGAATAAACTTCACTGAACCTTTCTCTTAAATTAAGATACACACATTTCTAACATGAGGACATTATTACATTGTAACGACACCTGAAATAGCTGATATTGATTGGCTTGTGGGGTTGGCTAGCATTTTATTGCAACCTGTCATATTTAAACACTGAAGCTTCTCGTTAAGATGTCACGCAACAGCTATTTGGATCCATCCTGGTCTGAATGCAAACATTTTCCCCAAAAGTAATTGTGTATAATTAAACATTTCTTGTGGATATTTTTTGTTCCTGTAAATTCTAAATTGTGTACAATCTGATATTAAATATACATAAATAAATATATGAATGTCGTGTAAATGCCATCCTGTGAGCTGTGTTTAATTTTGCAATGCATCAGCAGTAGAAACCACGTGTCATCCTCAGTGAGCATGTTTTCATGTTTTTGTGTTACAATTTGTTCAAACAGCTGTCCTGTGAAATTGTATTTATCACTATTAGTGAAAGCTAAAGTAGTCAATTAAAAAGACTTACCTGGCGGTTTCAATTGGAGTGTGTTACATAGCCTGTATTGCTCATTATCAAAGAATAATAAAGGTTTTTTTTTTTTTTTTTTACAAGGTGAGTGACTTTTCACTCTCGAGTCGGATCGCAGGTAAATTTTTTTTATTTTTTTTTAATGCAGCGTTACCATAGCAACAGCATCCGGTGCGTTTCACCTCCTCTTGGATACACATCCCCGAGCCGCCTCCGTGATTGGATGAGCTCTCTTTGGATGTCACTGGGGCAACCGAATGATGGGAATTTTAACACATGAACGGAAATGTCAGCGACGAATCTCACTGGCTGCCTCCGTGAGGCTGCCATTCAGGCACATGTGAGGTGTACAGAAAGCGGAAGCGCCCATTGGGCTGTTCGCGTATCCATCTGACGAAGGAGGATCCACAGGCTTTTCCTTTTTTCTTCTTTTCTTTTTTTTTGGTGCCTCGGTACGGGAGCCGAGTGGGGACCGGCTGGTAACGCAGCGGCCGCGGGTCTCCACCCGAGAGTATGGCAGCTGGAATCGCACTGGAGAGCGGGGGAGAAGCGGAGACATGTCAGAGATGGTGAAACAGAAACAAAGAGACGCAAGTTCTTTAACTGAAAGTCAGGGCACTTTAATTTGGGAGAGTTTCTCTAAGGCGGTCTACAGCTTAAAAAATCGTGCCTGCAGTTCATTCCGAGGCTAAGCCAGCGTTTTCCCAGCGTCCTCGATGGAGCAAGTTTGTTTTTTTATGAAGTACAGAGAGGGGTGAGCTAAGCAGATGAACACCCGCACGTTCAACATCATCGGGCGAGCTTCTTTTTCTCCCTTTGCGCATTTTTCGGACACTTTCAGTCCTCGGATGCTCGTATAACTGTCAGTGTCTGGCCTGCATGGGGGGAATATCTACAATGAAATCCATCTTGAGGTGCCGAGTCTTTGTGCTCTGCCATAGCTGAGCAGCAGCGAACAAGACTGTGTTATTGACAGCCCGTTCAGAATGGGACACGAATGGTGAGCGTGATTCGCACTGGAGCATTTTGCGTTGATTTCAATGACGCGCGGAGATTGATACCTTACGACTTGATTTAAATCCCACGATGCGCGAGTATAAAGTGGTGGTCCTGGGCAGCGGTGGGGTCGGGAAATCCGCCCTCACTGTGCAGTTTGTGACCGGGACGTTCATTGAAAAGTACGACCCCACCATAGAGGATTTTTACCGCAAGGAGATCGAGGTGGACTCCTCGCCCTCGGTGCTGGAGATCCTTGACACCGCTGGGACCGAACAGTTCGCCTCAATGCGCGACCTGTACATCAAAAACGGTCAAGGATTCATATTGGTCTACAGCCTTGTCAACCAGCAAAGCTTCCAGGACATAAAGCCGATGAGGGATCAGATCATAAGAGTGAAAAGGTTGGTGAAATCATGTGCTGGGGAAAAAAAGAGTAATTTCCATAATTAAGTGTGACTGTTGGGGGTTGTTTTTCACAAATATATGCTGGACTCATGGGCCCTGTAGTTTCAGGATAGATCTCGGCCTGCTTGGAGATGTTATGCATCTTTAAGGCAGCAACACTCCATGCCTATTATGGTATTCCAGGTCTCACCCCTATTTCTTGCCCCCATGCCTCTGACCCAGCATATTAAGTTCCTGCAGACATTCTAATGTCTCACTTAAGTGTTTACTAACAGGACAACAGTGCTGATCCTTCCTACCCCTCAGCTCTGCGAAGACACGTCTGTCTTCCTGTCAGAGCAAAACAAAATAGTGTCAGTGATCTGCCAAGCTGCTGTCTAGTGCCGCTCGGTGTCCACTGGATGCTGCAACCTTTGCGAGACACCCAACCGGGAATACCCAGGATTCAGTGCAAGAGAGGCTCTGCAGAGAGCTTTCAAGAAAGAGTGGCTGAAAAAAACAAAAAAAGCTGCGGGACTGTTGAAAGCACAGATCTGCAGAGGAGTCACCGTGTTTTTAATTAAGAAGCTGCACAAGCTGTTTAGGAAGAGCAGCACAATGGAAAGCCTGATGTCTCAGAGCTGCTGCACAGATGATCCAGATATGAGGTCACCACAGTGAGCTGCTGATTGATACATGGGAGAGGTTAGCTGAGGCTGCGTGGAGCTGTCATGTTATTGGTGTTCCTTTGCTCTAGGCCAATGTACTGTGCAGATACACTGTACTGTATGCTCTATGCTCACCTGCTGACATAGCATGAGATTATAAAACTCATCCAGATCAGATTGGTTAATGTCCTGTATTTGTTAGCTCCGCTTCGGCGTTCCAGTGTGCAGGCACTGTGCGCTGGGCTGCGACTGTGTGGGTTCATCAGTCACTGTAGGTGTCAATGGATTTGTTACAGTTAGTTCAGAGAGTCAAATAGGCTCCGGAGAGAATAAGAAGAACCCTACTGAAATCAACTTATAGTTAATACCATTTAATAATCTTGTTATTTACTATATGCTGTAGTTGGATAAGGTTTTTGTCCCTCCCTTGTCACAGTTCTTCCACTCTTCCACCTCAAAATGAAATATAATCATGCTGTGGATGTTTATTTTTATAGGTTGTCTTTAGTTTTTGTCACTTAATTGGATTTAGACCCTTTTTTTGTCAAATGCACCTTCTAAACAATCCTATTATTATGTGGCTCCCGATGAAAGAATGAGGTCAACATGTTTCTCCCATGCGAGTTGAGTACGAGTAGAGGTATGTTGAGTCTGCTGCGCGAGCGTGTGTCGTCCTGTATGTAAATGGTGTGCGCGTGCGCTCACGGGGCAGATGCAGCCAGGCTTTTGTGTTTTCACACCTAACACTGAGTCTGGTGCCGTTGTCTGATATGACAGCAGAATTTATTTTCCGTAGCAGAAAGATCGCGCTCCACAACACTACTCCCACACAGCAGTTAATTTGGTGCTGGGCTTCATGGGGAGTTAGACATCTAAAACTTAGGATTGTGCTTTTTTTTTTTCTTTAAAAATGTCATATTCAATGCGATTATTAAGCTGTGACCTACATTTTGTATGCACTCCTGCTTTCAGAAAGTTGGCTCTGAATGGCAGCGCGCACATTTCCTTCGGTTATTCAGACTTTTTCTAACATCAGCAGAAATCGACCTTGTTTGCTACTAACCTTGCAACGAGAAACATTTCATTTAAGACCCCGAAAGGCTTGCTTTTACTGTGCTCCCTGCTCCTCACCCATTCCGGCAGAATTAATAACAGCTTCTAATGACTGCAGCTGCATAAGGTGACTTCTTTGTTCCTGAAAAGTGTTGGAATATCTTGTAAATATTAAACAGCGCTCATTCTGTGCTGCTACATCAGTACAAAGACTGGTGACCAGATTGCACACAGGTAAGAAATCCAAATTCAGTGCATCCTGTGCCTGTTGCATAGTTTGTCCATCAGAGGACACGCTGCAACTTCACTGTTGGCAAAATACATACACAGCAGTGTATGTGAGGAGAAAACACTGTGGAATAACCAATGGCTTCACGTTGTTCTGGGGACGTACAAGTGGCAGTAGCATCATGAGTAACACGCTAAAGCTCTACCAGAGAATGTAAAGAGGACTGCAAATGTACATTATGTAACTAATGGAGTTTTCTATTCTAAAAGTAAATGCATTCATTGCGTTTGTTAAGCCTTATGTGTCCCATTGGGTAACTGCAAATGTAAACAGAAACTGTCACACTATCATATGTAACTGGATAAGACTGTCTGATATGATACCCAAAATTAGCAGTGTATTCTGGGCCTTTCAATACTTTTTTACAGGGAACACTGAGGACTCTGAATGCTTCACTAATTTGCACTGAATTTCATCATTTGCATGGTGAGGAACGTGTCACAGAAGGCAATGAAGAAGTTACAGTTTATGCTCATAAAGACATTTCATCATTAAGACATTTTTGAATTGCTCGTTTGCTTTCCTGACTGCAAGGAGACATGCTTTTGTTCACCTAAGACCCACAGCTAAAATGCAACACGTTCGGGCATGTTCTGTCGAAAGGCATTGTGGGAAATGCTGTAAATGACTACTGGCAGTAGGAAAAACAAAGTAAAGACATGACTATTATCATGTAGATTGATGAGGTAACTTACTGGTAACATTAGAGAGGAAAAGGGTGTGATTATCCTTTTAAAACACCCGAGTGAAGCACTCACAGGTTTCTCAGGCAAATCCTGTCAGCAACTGTGTGAACAGCATTGGCGTTGTTTTTGTTTTCCCTCTCTGTCGCTCCTCACTAACAAAACACTGATGACCGGTCACGACCGTATCGCCCGTCGCTCAGGTCAGAGGCGCTGCTGCGTGTCGCTCTCACTCTGAACCCTGTCAGCTTCTATCAGTGCCCGCTGATAGCAGCACAGGCAGGCGTTAGCACAGGGGCCCTGGGTGGACATGATTACACCCTGGCCTGCCTGTGCTCACTGGGGACCTCGTCGCTCCACACTTCAGCTGCAGTTAGCTATATACCAGGGATGTGTTGTGATTGGTGACTTCAGAGAGTAGAAATACAAGTACCGTGTGAGGGTAGTGAGGAAGAAAGTGGTGAAACAGGATAGCATAATAAACCCTGCTGTTGGCACTGCAGTGGTTGTTGCTGTTGCTGGGCCCTCTGCACATTTATTCATTTTTTACATTTTTTAAGTTTTCAAGTACTGCAGTTCTGAACTTTTCTCGATGTCACCTGACGGAGGTTCCTGCGAGAATGTAAATCGAGCAAGCCAGCTCCCAAGGACAAGGTCCATGTGATGTGGTTTTTATCTATTGTGAAAACTGGGGAAATGAATAAAGCTAAAGGTCAATACTGATTACTTCACAATGGCTTGGCTATAAAAAAAAAAAGTGTTATGAGTACTTCACCTCCCTGAGAAATTTTGAAACACCAGCAAGTTGTTTCTCATCTGTTTTAAAAGTCACAACTTCAAAAAGGATCAGACTAGTTCAGCTGGTGAGACATTAACTCACCTCATAAAGCAAGTAAAGTTTTTGCAGCGCTACCAGTATGCAGTCATTTATTCTGTTGTATCGCAGCGTGACGGTTCCGGGTTAAATCTCCTGGCTGGCTGAGCTCCTTTCTGTTGTGGAGTTTCCATGTTCCCTCTGCGTCTGTGCAGGTTCTCTCCGGGTATGCCAGCTTTCCTCCACAGTCCAAAGAAGTGCATTTTAGATTCATTTGTGATTCCAAATTAGCTGTACCATAGGTGTAGATGTAAGCACGAATGATTGTCTGTCTCTGTGCGTTAGGTCTGTGATGGATTGATAATCTATCCAAGGTGTACTCCATCTCTTGCCCAAGGACAGCTGCAGTAGGCTCCAGCACCCCCACGAACCTGAACTGGATAAGCAGTTGAGAAAATGGATGTATGGATAGATAGTGTGGTAGTGTTGCCAATAGATTAGATATCCCACACAGATAGTCCGCTGTCATTAGTTGTTACATTGTAAGCCATATGTCACTAAACATCCACTGTTCCATCAGGAGTCGAGTCAAACTATCACTGCACCAAAAATACAAATCCTTTAGGGGGGGAAAAACTCATTAGCCCATGCATAACTCATACATCAAAATATAGACAATTTTCAGTCTTTGAGATACAGTACTGCAATATTTGGTTACAGATGTAAAAGTAAATAGTAAAGTAAAGTAAACCGAAATTTTTTTTAAATCAACACAAATTTGCATGCAATAACTTTCTTAATACTGTGTGATTGTTCAGAGAAATGCAAAAATGTAATAATAATATGCTCTTAATATATATATATATATATATATTTTACATGCATAACAGTGAAGGGACCTAGCTTGTTAACAAGACCATAACATGCTAATTATAAAGTTTTTAACACTGGTTTTACATATTTTAAATAAGCTATGTTTGCGGTCAGTGAATGCCCAACTGGATCATTTGTATGTAACCTGATTTGTGTTTATCTTTTATTTTCTCAAAACAATCCCACTTTTCTGGATTTCATTTTATATTGATGCCCACATAGAGCCCACTGTGATCTTAAGTGGGCCAGACCAGTGAAACTCCCCTTTATCAGTGTAAGTGTAAGAAGTGCCATTTCAGAACTGTGTCTCAGTTTTTCTACGTGAAAGAAATGCTGTGGAGGAAAATGAAAGAAATCGGTCAGCGTGACTTAAATTGCCATAAATAAATGAAAGCTATATAAAAGTTCTAGTAGATCATTGCCCAGACTGTCCATAATTATAAAGTAGAAAGGTTTTGTTAATTCACAAAAAGCTTCTTTTTTTAACTGTGGAAGCATTGTAACAAACAAACAAAAACAAACTATTTCTACAGACCATAGTGGAAAAAGAAGAACTTTTTTGTCGTTTAACTGTTTATCTGTTACTTAATTCCTTTGGTGTAGTATTAATGGTGATGGGGGAGCTCTTTATCAATAGGATAGGCTGTAAAATCATTAAAATACACTTTAAATTCCAAAATCTATGTCCTCCTTCACTTCTTGTCTAATGACCTGGATTGGAGGCTTTACCGGGCTGATTCTGGTCCCCAAGCCTTATGTTTGACAACCCTGTTGTAGAGTGTGAGACTTTATGTAAGTTTTTTTTTCCTGCAACAAACCTCAAGTGTCCACGAAATCAGACCCTCTATTTCAATTAATGTTTAGCGGACTAATTGTCAGGCAGGCCTACTTGCTAAATTAAGAAATGTGACAAACCTTTGCATCTTACCACTGCCACTGTGAGTTAAGGTGGAATGCCAGCTGAGCAATTAATTTAAAGCACCATTGTGTCTAAGCCTCAGAGCCCGGGGAAGTGCATGAGAAGTGCATGTTAGCAGAACAGAGAAACAAAGAACAAAAAAGTATTAAATATGATCCAAAGTAGTGATCAGTCATTTCTGATGTACACTGCTTTTTTCAGATTATTCCAGGTTTGTGGCTTGTTAAGGGAGCAGGACAAGTAAACAGCTTGGGAGTCAGCAGCGCAAAACTGAGCCAGGAAACATAAAAGCTATTATATTGCACACTCTGTTTAGATGGTATTCTGGTAATTAATTACACTGTTCAGCTGTTGCAGAACTCCTGACGTGTGTTCATTCTCCGATCTTTTGTTACATTGTACCTTAGCAAGAGTTTCAGTGATTTTTTTGGTTATTTACCAAGTTTTACTGCGATTATTGTAACAAATCTCCATAAAAATCCCTTAAGAGCTGAAGTTGGAAACTAATAATCTCCTTTATGCATCCTAATTGTTCTTTTATTGTGAAGTAGAGCTGGGCGATATGAGATTTTTTCATATCACGATATGTTTTTTTCATTTCAGGCGATAACGATATCTATCACGATATAAGCCAAATAACTATATTTGTAAGATTTAAATGTGCCGTTGCTCACAAGTAAAATGTGAAATAATCAGCAGCTTGTTTTTATTTAAATATTTATTTCCCATAATAAGTTCAACAGGGTAGATGTACTTAAGGAACATGAGACTTTTTCAGATAAATAAAGGCAAATATTGCAAACTACACAAAAGGCAGCCGCTAAAGCGTTTAAGTTTCAAAATAGAACAAACGAAACAGACTAAATTGTCAATTCCACTTAGAAACAAAATATTAATTCTAAAAATAAATCTTAGTTTGTTTTACAGAAGAACAGACAAAACTGACTAACTTTTGTCAATATCAAATAAACTGAGAACTAAAAGGAAATTCTCAATCTCTCCTTGTTGTATAGCTGAGCTTTTCAAACAGTTTTAACAGTTACTTTAGTCTGACAAAAGCCGAATGACGAATTAGCGCTTCCAGTCAGAGACTGAGGCTACGTCCACACGTACACGGGTATTTTTGAAAACTGAGATTTTCCGTTTCCGTTTTAAAAAATAATCCCGTCCACACATAAAGGCAGAAATGAAGGAAAACGCTGCTATGAACATGCCAAAGCAGCAGGTGGCGCTAGATTCCTAACCGTGCAGAAATGTTGGCCAATCAGAAGTCTAGAAGCCTCGGTGGGAAAAAGTAAACAAAGCTGGGGCATAGAAGCAGAACAGAGTCGTATGTGTGGACGGACAGTAACTGTGTGTATATGTAAGCATTTAAACACTGCAGAGAGTAGAATTAACAGTATTGTAGAAATTCATTTCACCGAAACAATAACGTGGCGCACAGTGTGACGCATGCTCCAGTTTATTGTATTTCCAGACTTGCTTTCGGCACAATTTACAGTGCACGCTACTCTGTTTTTTGTCAGACTTGAAATAGCCGAAATACCTTCACACTACGGAACTTCTATGGCTCTTCCGTTTGACAATCTCTCCGGCATTGAAACCATCATCTGTTTTCTCTTCGGTCACGCTCGGTTGATTTTTCTAGTCGGCACACTCATTTCCTCCATTACCCGCTGGCTGCTTCCCAAACAAACACACGTGCGGCTTGGCACTTGTGCTGTACGTTACAAGTCACGCGACGTGACGCTGCGGCTGTGATTGGTTCGGCTCTGCGCTACTTAATTTGGATTGGCTGACCTTTTTTTTTTTTTTCTTTGAGGACAAGAGCGGCGAGGTCTATCGTGATAGCTTAATTTCTCTATCGAGTAAAAGTTATATCGCGATACATATCGTTATCGTTCTATCGCCCAGCTCTATTGTGAAGTATGCCGTCAAACTGAATTTTTTTCTGGTGGTCCAGTGAGATTTCTGACTAACTGTTTCAACTTTTTTTCAATCATGAGGTTGATACTGACAGTATGATAAAAGGGAAATATCGTCCTTTACAGATATGAAAGGATAAGGGCCGTATTTTCCAGTTAGAACTTTTCAATGAATTATTCAAAGCGTATTACTGACCGACTGTTCAACCCGGACAAATTTCTACTAAAATGGTACTTGCATTTTAGATGTTTGACCGTGTACTTCATAAGAGAAGTAATTTGTGTCAGACAGCATAATCACCCACAGAGACCTGCTAGTGTGCCAGAGTATTGCTGTGATAAATCAGATCCAAGGAAATCTGTACAGTCTGTCAAGTTCAGTACTCATTTATCTTGTCCATTTTGGCACTTCTTGGCCAGTGTGTTTATCATCAGTAAACGGGGTCGATTTTTGAAGGCTTTGGGAAGCAAATAATGAATTCTCATAACCATCCCAAACAGAATTAAAGTGTTTTACTTGTCATATATTATTGCTTGTTTTAAAGGGAAAATCTTTGCATTCTTGCCGTGGGTCAAAGAAGCCATTCCTGATTAAATCTTTCGGTGCCCTAATGTGGCAAAAAGAGGAGCTTTGTGCTGCCTTCTGACTCAGCTCAATTCTCTCCCCTGGCTAAACTGAAGACCCTCTACAAAAATGCTATTCGCAGGGAAGGGGTGCCCAGCACACAGCCTTTCCTGCCTGCTGCTGCCCCGAGTCATAACCAGTGGCTCTTGGGCAGCCGGTTTCTACCGTCTGTCAGCAAGGCCTGTGTGAGTTGATCTGCATCATGCATTATTGATAAGCTGTGTCTGAGCAAGCTTGAATTGATGTTTGCAGTCTGAGTGTTCCACTGCCTCTGGCATCAGGCTCACAAGCCGAAGGCTAAAGAGCGACATGTTGTTTGTGCTGTTTGTGTCACAGCAAAAACGAATCCCGCTCAGTAATTCGTTTGGCCTGTGTTTTCTGCAACAGTCGAGCCTTACTTTCTTGTATCAGCCACCAGTGGTTGGCCGACAACCTTAACGCCGAGTCTCTGTGAGCCTTAGCCCCATGGCAGCCTCTGTCTCACACCTCCTTGGACTGCCGCTTTTCTTCTCTGTTATTATGACTATATATAGACCCTTTCTTCTTTGGGTCCAGATGCCTTTGTGCTGTGTTCCTGTAATGATGAGGCCCAAACGAGCTGCATAAGTTGCAAACAGCTGACCAAAAAAAGCATGTGGCACACTCACACACAGTTTAATGTGATTTTAAGATACTTCTGCTGTTTGGGACAACAAAAATAATGAAGTTAGGGGTTTTTTTGTTTGTTTTTTTTACTAGATGTTTTACACTTTAGCACTTTTTTAACATAGCAAGTGATCGTCAGTTTAGCAAAATAGGGATTACCAGGGTTGATATTATTGCACTGTGAAAAAGAGCCATTGCACAAGCCACTGTTGTGCAATGTGCTTTATCTTTGTAACGCACAAATCTTGTTAAATCAAGCTAAAACTGAGGTTTCTCTTCTAATTTACAAACAGTATAAAAACCTCAGCTGTCACCTGAGAAAGCAGCATGCCAAAAACAAAAGGAATCAGTTTGGACACACAAAGGAGGAGATGGGTGCACAAAAGTTTTCACTGGAGTGAGAAGTATCATCAGGAAATTCAAAGACAGTCACACAGCAAAGAAAAAGCATGGCAAGAGGTAGAAGTTAAAGATTTCAAAGAAGCTGGAAAGAAAACTAGTGAGAGACCCCAGAACAGCCAAGAGTGAATCTTAGCCAAGTCGAGATCTGTCTTACATACAATCACTCGAACTTTGAAGGGACTTTGAAGTTGCAGAGCAAGAGAAAGTCCACTCGTGCAGAGGAGACACTTTGAGCTCTTTGGCCACAGAGACTCTGCTTATGTTTGGAGAAAGAAGGCAGAGGCATACAACCCAGAGTACACCATCCCTACTGTGAAACACATAAGTATTATGGTGTGGGAATGCTTTAGTTCAGCTGGAACTGGGAATCTCGTCAGGGTGGAAGAAAACTCCAACTAGTCAGCAGCAAAATTGGGTCCGGGTCATCGCTTTGTCTTCCAACACAACAATAACCCAACATATGTAGCTCCTGGTGAAGAACTACCTTAAGAAGACCAACGTGAACATTTCTGACTTAAAATGTGTGGAGTAAGCTGAAGAGTAAGGTCCATGCCAGGGTCCGTGTACATGTAGCTTCACTTCTTCATTGTTTCACTTCATTCCACTGCTTCAAAAAAATTAAAGGAACACGTTACTATTTAAATTTGAGGATTGATGTGAGTTGACTAATAACTGGTGAGTTGAAAATCTGTTCGATAAAATTCTAAAAACCAACACATGTGAAATAACAGAAAAACGTGCCTTCTTTGTTGCGATAATATGACTTTTTTCGCTTCTACTTTAACCGTACCACTGTTGTCCATGGAAACAACATAAGGTTTTCTATTGCGTAGGTTTTGCCCTCCTGAACTGAACTGAAACCAGTTTTGTACTGTGGAATAACCTCAGTGTTTCTGTCATATTTGCTGGGTTTGTGCAAACAGTTTAGAGCAGAAAAGCGAAAGCTTGTGTGAAACAGCATCTGATGGTACAAGATACATACCTCTTTGAGTGATTTAGAGTGGGAGACAAACAACAGCTGAATGGAGGACCTACCAAAATGGCATCATTAGCCCAACTAAACACAGAGGCCCTTTTAAATGGATGCAGCTGTAAAAGTAAAGATTTTGCCTTTCAATCTGCCCACCCACAGCTATGCTTAGTGTTTGGGGGGTTTTCAGTGAAGGTGGGAAAGGGAATTTAAGGTTCAAGGCTAAATATAACCTACCACCAACTAGATCCAAAGAAGTTTTCAGAAAAATCACAGCCTTGCTGTTTTTACTGACACCAGGAATGCAGCGAATGAGAACTTAGGCACGACATGCTGAATGTTAAAGTTGAGAAGCATAACATGTTGTTTCTCATTCAGTTTGCCTGCCTAGCTCAACACTTTTGGTCACACACCGACCGACCGACCTCAGAGATTGTCTCTTAAATTCAGGTAGCTCCTCTCGGCTCATCCTGGGAACAGAACGGGATAGTTGAGATTAAAGTTCGCTGGATAATGTATTCATGGGTAGATCAAAGTCGGCTAGTTTAAGCTTATTTAACGCTGAAACCTGCAGCCCCCCTTACCTCTGAGAAACGCTCTGGCTGCTCAGCCTGGAAAGGCTTCACAGTAGTCTCCAGACTCCCCGTCTTTTCAACAGTAGCCAGTTCCTTCTTTACCAGTTTATTATAACAAACAAGGATGAGGATGATATTAATTTTGGTGAATAACTTAAAGGCATCTATAATTCACAGAGCGAGTGCAGAATTTGAAAATCCTAATGGTGCTGACAGGTGCTCGGGTTAAATTTGACTGTGCTGTGAAGTGTGAAGTGAACACAGACGTTTAAACTTGGTTCAAACGACAGGTCCGACAGATGGAAAGCGCCCCCTCGGTCGTTTTGCATACTGATAAGCATGAAAGAAATAGCAACCTGTTGTTTAAAGGATGCGAACACGCATGATCTGCTATCTCTCTGATGTTTTTGAGCTTTGTTATCTCCTCTGATGTGTACAAAGTGCCTCAGAAGCCCGCCATGTTCCCCAATATCAAAACTGATGTAGTGATCATATTGGTGGAAATGCATCTCAGCTGCTTCTTTTTAAGTAATTATAGAGCAGCCTATTTATTTTAACCGACCGCATCCTCTGGCTGTCCTCAAAGTAGTCCAGTTCCACAGTGACATTTTGTGCTTTAGCTACGTGCCAAGGAGTTCAGAGCTCAAAGGATTATGGCCACTTCCTGCCCTCAGGGGTGACAGCTATAGTACCCGTTTCCTCTGCTGTACTGGGTCAGGCTTTACACTTAGTGTTTAGATGAAGCAGGTGACGCTCTGGTTCTTGATCTGAAAAAAGCTTCCTCCCACACTCAGAGTCCACTCGTATGCTAAAGTGGAAACACTTTCATCTTAATCCTTCTTGCGACCTTTCAGTCAGAACGAGCCCACCTCTTTCACCCAGCTGAGCTTTTCAAAAATAACCACCGAGATCCTTTTTGTCAAAGATCCAGGCTTGTTTTGTTAGAGAGATTGGAAAAGATAAAAGATGGAAAGATGTCAAAAAGGGATTAAACAGAGGCTGAGAATTGATGTTAATTTAATGGTCACGTGAGTGGATAATGTAGCAAATGCAAAACTGGTATATTAAGAAAGAATTATGCTGCTGATAACAGTAACAGCTTTTTGGGTGAAACCACCAACTTCCAGTATAATAAACTGGAGAAACTGAATAGAGGCTGTCGTTGTTATGGAAAAAATAACCTTTTCTCTTAGGTTTCAATCACTCCAGCCATGCGTGCATGTTAGTTCACGTGAGTTCAGCAAGCTCAAACAGTGGCCATGATGTAAAGTCCACATAGGCTTTTTAGATTGATTTTTAGGTTGAATCTTCTGTTGATAGTGGTGATAATCATCATAAATATTTTGCTAGAGGTGCTGACTCAGTGGTTAGCATTTTCACATTTGCCCAATGATAATTCAGTAACCCAGTAAAGATGCTTTCTTACCTATTGCCTATTGCTTCCAGCCTCTTTTTAAGAGGCTATTATACTTTTTTTTCTTATTGTCTATCATACTTGTACTGTTAAAATAGTGGATGCACTTATTAAACAAGGCCAAAGATTCAAATAATGATATCGGTGTCTGCCCTGGAAATCAATGTGAGCCAAGAGCTTTGGCTTCAGATGCTCGGTTAGAGATAGTAGAGGTGGGGTTTTTTCTATTCTTTGCTCTGTATGTTGTGACTGGCCATCTCAGCCCCACCCACCTGTTCTTCAAACCTTCTGTTTGCATGGGACAGCCAATAAGGAGAGGTCAACTGTAAGGAAAAAGTGTTTGGAACAGTTTGTTCTAGATACACGATGAACTGAGGGGCTGCACTAATGCCCACTATCAGATAAATAAAGATGATCCTAAATTCCATTATGCAAACCTACTTTAGTAGAATAAAAATATGGAGCTTGAAATAAATGTGTCAGATCTCCTTTAAATAATTATGATTTTTGTAAGTGCAACAGATGAAGGTTTTAATCACTGTGCGCTTTTTTTTTCTTATTTAGAATTTGCTAAAACCAAGTTCTGAAAGGGGAATTGCCTTTCTTTTCACTTTTATGGGAAAAACATAATAAAATAAAAAGCTCTGATTTGCCACACATGCAGCAGTTGCTTTTCCTGTGTGTCTGACAAACTGACGTCGGTCTGTGTGTGCTTTCAGGTACGAAAAGGTTCCCGTTATCTTGGTGGGGAACAAGGTGGACTTGGAAAGCGAGAGGGAGGTATCATCCAGCGAAGGTCAGGCTCTAGCCGAGGAGTGGGGCTGCCCGTTCATGGAGACCTCGGCTAAGAGCAAAACTATGGTAGACGAACTGTTCGCCGAGATCGTTCGGCAGATGGACTACGCCGCTCAGCCAGACAAGGACGACCCCTGCTGCTCCTCTTGCAATATACAATAGCCCTGGGGAGGGGGGGGGGGGGGGTACCAGGAACAGACCAGGCAAAAAGTCCACTTAGAGGGAACTTGTTTGACTTGCAGTGGACAGATACACACTTAGACACACACATGCACATGCCGATTAAACTGAAGATGAAAATCACAGTTGAGCGCAATGGATACCAAGTGAGTGGAGCATAACATTTGCAGTGACACGATTAATAAGAATAATAACACGTGAGTAATGCGTACATTTTGAATGAAAATTGCCAGGAATTTGCCGCAAAGGTAATTGACAAATGACAAACAGAACATGCCCTCGCCTTATTTTACACTTTTTTGTTTGTTTGTTTGTTGTTTAAGTTATTCCGTTATGAGGAAGCAAATATTGTCAGCAAAGAATAACAGATCGGGATCTTTATTCATTACAGCTTCCTAAACAATCTGCTAGAAATAACTGTTGTTATTGCAGTTTTCAGACACACCACTGAGACGCATTTCCTGTTACCATGACTCTGTTGCAAGTAGCTGCTGAACACACATGACAGATTTCTGAAGAAGCATTTGATTTCCATTATGTACAATGTTGCTCCCAGTTTAATTCGAGCAGAGGTTGGCGGAGGGTTTTTTTTCTACTCATCACAGGGCTGAACCAAAGAGGTTCCCTGAAAGCGCCTCAATGTTCTTAGTTTTATTTTTTCTGCTGTTCAAAAAAAAAAAAAAAAGGAATGGAGAGAAAAAGGATAAGTCGGTGTCTTTCTTTAAAAAAACAAAAACAAAAAAACAACGGTGCAATCATCTCTTTCCTATTTTCTCACTTTGAGATATGATAGTAAGCATAGCGGAGTCTTTCACATATCGTGTGATGTTTTGTTTTCCTCTCCGGGAGACTCTGACAGCAGATTGCTGAGTAGTAATATAAGTAACCGCTTCATCCTGACGGGACAAAGAGCGATTTCAGTGTTTGAATATCTCCGCAGACCGTCTCTCCAAACTCTTTTCAGGAATGGGTGACATTTAAAGTGAAGATGCCAACATTTGTCATACTTTTTTTTTCTTTTCGTCCTCTGGTATCAATATGAAATGTGGCGCTCCACAGTTTCGACATCCTGATGCCATCCTTCATGTGCTCAGAGTATTCAAATTCATAGTAACAAATAGCACCGACGGAGGCGGCGGTGATAATAAGAATAATAAATGGTAGTGTAAATATTTTGTATGGAAAAAGTGCCAGCTCCTATGAAGACACTGACTCAACACATGTGGAACTGTCAACTGTATGCATGGCTAGTGAACAAAAAAAAGGACTCTTATTGTCTGAGATTACTGTAGGCTGTGGAGAAAAAAAACGTGCAAATCAAACACATACATGTCTGGATCTGGACACTGTCTCAACTGTACATCTATGTTGCCACGGGAAGCAGACTTTCCCCGTGTGACCATTTTCATTGTTGATTTTATATTTTTTTATGTGGCCATTTACTCTTTATCCCTCTCTGAATGGTGACACTGTTACATTTGACACCTAAACAATAAAAGTGCGTTCAACACTATCAGTGCGACTGGCGAGCTTCAGTGAAATTAACTGAATGGGAGGAAAAATGTGGCTTATATTTTAATCTCTTCTTCTTCTTTTTTTTACAAATCAACAATTTGTAGTTTTCTGTTCAGCTGTGAGACAACTATTCTAATTGTATATATGATATCCAATTTGGATATACAGTGTCATTGTTTATTTGTTTATATCATCATCAGTTTTAAAACTTTGCCTGGCATGATGAAAATTTGTCACATGCACTACTATTTTTCCTTCACCAGTGTTAGCCGAGCACAGTACTGAGAAAACTATTGCTGAAGATTAACTTGCATTTGCTTTGCCTGTGTCCAATCAGGCTTTCAGACTTCCTCAAGTCTGAAAGCTGCGTCTTCCTGTTGAAAGTTTTGTACTGTTTTTAATTCATATTCATTATTTTATTTATTGTCTATGTTTTACACGTATACAGCCTGACTCCCTGGTAATTTGACCAATCGTAGCTTTGAATGTGTAGGGAAGCAGATTAAGAAGCTGACTGGTTGATTGGTGTGTCACTGTAGGTCATCTGGTTAAGCAGGCAGTCCATATGCCAAAGGCTAATGCTGGGGCCTGAGTCTGGCCGTGGCTTGCGTGTCATTCCCCTGCACTCTTTCATTTCTTTCTTGTCAACGCTATCTGGCCTAATAAAGGTTAAAAGCAAAAGGACAGGGGTGATGACTATATCCAAAATCACATTATTCTGTACTAATACAATAAGGAGTAGATAAAGCTTTATTTTGACTCATTTTGAGTCATATTGAGAGGTGTAGAGTTGCTCAGGCTGATCTGTGGAAACAAAAACCGCCTTAAAAACAGCCACATAAAAAACCACCAAAGCAAAGGTAAGTGAAATGACCCAAAACAACCTGTAAGAGATCCAAACAATTCAGTGTTCTTATATGTGGAGTTTGGGTGCATTAAAATATCTGTGTTCGGGGTTTCGTTGGATCTCTACTCCAGTCTTGTCAGGAGGAGAAACTGTTGACTCCCACCTGCAGGACTCAAAGATAATTGCAAAGCGTCGTCTCGTTAGTCCAGCAGCACATTGTTCTTACCAGATTGCAAAAAGGATCCAAAATCATTTGCTGTGATTTTGAATCGAACTCATGCAATGTGTGTGGTTTCTGGATTCACTGGGACAGTCAGGGTGGGGTTTTTTTTACAGTCCAGGCTGGTCTGAATATGCCAGTACATGTTCTTACTGTTTGTGAAGGCACTGATCTTTCTGTTATTTAATTTTGTGCCATACGCACTCTTCAGCATCTGTGTGGAACACAACTGAGTGCTACTACTTTGTTCATGTTCTTAATTGGATTTCTTTTTCTCCAGATAATAGTTTTTTTGTAGCAACAGTGAGTCAAAACGCCTCAATCCCCAAAAAATTAAAAAAGAATGACTTCCCTCTGCATTGCATTGGCACAGAGAGAGGAAGAAATAGACTATAATTTATCATGAATTATTACAAAATATTAACATTTAATCCAGCCATTTTTTTAACCTCTTTTAGGTTCATGGGCAGGCTGGATCCTCTGCCGGCTCCCAGCTGACACTGTGTGAGAGGCCTGGTTTTCCTGTACATCCAGTACTTGACAGTCATTTTTGTCTTGAGAGTCATTTAGGTTCACATCCACATCTACAGCCACAATAAAGCATTAACTTAAAACCAAATGGTACTTGTTCAAGTGTTCTTTGAGTAACTAAGATTTCAGTTGCCAAGAGTTCAGATACACATGAGGTAATCCCTCGTGTCAAAGGCAATGCACCAAAAGCTGTATCTGAAGTTATATGGTTTGAGGAGATTGATTTTTTTTTAATGCTGACTCCTTTTTTTTTCCCCCCTTAGTTTGCCTCAGTGGGTCTTTGAGATTGTTCTAAATCACTGATGCAGAGTAGAAGTGGCAGTGGGGGGAAACACTAGTTAATAGAGCTGGAGAAGTGAGAGTCAGCATGTCCTCTGAGACGCTTGTCAGCATCCACCTTCAGGCACCTGATGTAAGGACAGTCTCAATCTCTGAGGTGCTTTATCCGCCCTGATGAGACGGTGGGCAGAGGGCTGAAGGACCTGAAGATGATAGGTCTCAGTGGGGTTCATTAGGAAGCAGTATCCCTGTTCAGCAGCAGCCTTTGTGTTTGTGGAAACATTTAGTTAAATGAGGTACAATATCCTTATTGTTCAGTGAAAGAGTTTTAATGAGAATGGATCACCTAATGGCTCGCATGTATCAGCCTAATAGCTGTGGTGCAGTGTTGCCTCATGAACTGTGTTGTGTTTTTTAAATTATCTTTGTGCACTCCCTTTGCCCTTTCCCTCAACTCCTTGCAGAGCTGGAGCTAGAATAACTTTCAAGGAATTTGCGGCAGCGTCGTGGGACGCTGAATTCTCAGCGGGAAACGATGTGGAAAATATAAATAAAATCAGCTTGAAAACAACCCCCCCCCCTCCCGAGTTTCCCAGTGTAGGTGTATGAATTAAATAGGCGCTGACTCATCGTTACCTGCTCTCAGCTCTGTAAGCCAGGGGCTCAGAGGCACAGACATCGCAGCTGTGACACAGCACGCTGTGTTTGTTCCAGCTGAGATCCTCTACATCAGTATGTCAAATGTCAAGAGGAAGAAGAGGGGGCTGAATGAGTCACTCCACCACCAACGCCATCCCCACCTCCCGCAAGGGTGCAGCAGGATATCTGTGTGGGATACAGCAGCAGTACATGGCAAAAAAAGGCCACGTGGTGCTGCTTCAGCCTCTTTGACTCCAGGCCACGCTAAGTTCAGGAGCAGAAGGAACACCCTGTCTGCCAGCCCAGAGGTTTTGAGGATGAAGGAGATTCCAATGCACACACCACACAAAGGAGCCTTTAAATTGCTTTAATCCTCTCATTGATCGGTGGAGCATTAAAGTCTCAATGTGGTCCAGACCGGGGTTGTAATGTGTGGAAATTAGGCTTTTATGCTTCTGCTGCACAGAACAATTGTTTAGATCAATTGGCTCTGATGTGAAAGTGCCTTTAGGGGAATTGCTCTGTCATGATGTGGATCTGCATGCTGTGCTGTCCTGTTTAAGGTATCATCTCGTGCCTGCCTGGTTTTTTTTTTTGTTTTTGTTTGTTTGTTTATTTGTTTTTCTAGGATTTTAGACCACTGGATCTGCTCATGACTGAACATGCTGAAAGATTATACGCTGCTTGCTTGCTGCCTCAGCTGGAAGTCACCAGCACTGAAGCTGTTATCAACCTACACTCTGTGTTTCATGCCTTTTTATACTGGAAACAGTGTTGATGTGCAGGAGGGGGAAGAAGGAACAAATAGGCTGAGCTGGGACTGTCAGAGGGCCTAATAACTAGGTGTCATGGCAACCAGATGGCAACACATGAGCTGTCAATTTCACAGTCTAATTTGCCGCTGCAACAGAGGAGAGTGTGTGGGGGATGATCTGTTCAAACAATGAAACATTTCTGTGCTGAGCACATGTGTTCATATTCTGGCTTTTAAATATCAGCCATTAATCAAATCAAGTGTATTTATGTAGCTCATTTTAAAACGGACATATGGGAAAAACAGGTTAAAACATTTTGCATCAAGAATTCTAAAAGTAAAAGTAAAGTAGTAAAAGAAAAAAGGCAAGGAGAAACATAAAAATCCATAATATTAATCAAATCACAACAGCACATGAAACAACACATGTACATATAACGGCAAATCTACACTGTGGATCCCTCTAAAAAAACTGTAATGGATTTAACACGACTGTGAAGCTGGGTTTAAGAAATAAGTGTTTAAACTTTTTAGAGTGTGTTTAGCACCACCTTGTGCCAGTATAGAACGTGACGTCACGTGGTTGGTTGGTTGCAGCTAACAGACTTCATGAGTTTATGTTAGCTAACAAGTGACAGAACTGATAACTCTGTAAAACAAGCAAACTAAAACTGAAAAGCAGTCTAGGGGAGTCACTTTTGTACTGCCTATGGCTGTAGCAGTGAGTTTTATGGTTAAAAAAATAAATAAAAAACAGGACATACTGTCCACTTTCACGCTCTCTTTAGCACTAAGTGGTTTTTCATTGTTAGCTAGCCGCACTGCAATGGAAAAATCCACCTGTTAGCCGTAATGCTAGGGTTTGTAAATGAGGACTATGCTTCAGTCAGGTGCACCTGTGGTTCACCCGGCCGACAAGCTGGAGTCTACGCAGATTTTTCATTTTCATACTTACTAGGTCAAACTAATCCCAAACAGCTAGGAGGAAGTTTAAGACTGGATGCATTTTTCATGTTGTTCTCATGCAGATAAATACATTTCTGACTGATGGGATGTCTGCAAAAGCTTTGGAACTAATCACAAATTACCCAGTGCAACTATTGCAACAGAAAGGCCCTGACTGGGTAGTAGGAGAGAAACCTGGCATTATAAGATATTGTGGTCATGAACCAGGAGATGGTGAGGATTTGTAGACCAATGATCAGGGACACCTCTGAGTGAAGTCTAGTTGGCAGGTAGAGGAATTACCCTGGATGATTATCTTATCTAACTCTAATCTAATTCTATATGTTTGTGTTTTTTTCTCGTCACTCTCCCACAGAGCAAACAGTCACAGCAGATGGCTGTCCTTCCTAAGCTTTATTCGCCGGGAGCTCTTTTTCAAAGAGTTTTTTCTCCCCTTTCTGTCGCCATATGCATGCTCATAGGGGATTCTCTATAGACGTAAATAACAGAAAAGAATACAGATTGTGGTCTTAACAAAGGGGGGTCTTCTATTTGAGCTCCACATGTTTTTGTGTATGTCTGTTAGGCATACATTTTCTGCCATTATGAATGACTCCCAATGTCCTTAATTGTGCTTTTTCATCTTCAGAAGAGTAATGACCACAAGAGATTAGTCTATTAAGAACACTAAGTGCTAGGAAGTGTGTGAATGTTTCACTACCACCAAATAAGATGTGGGTAATGTTAAAAATGTAAGTAATTTGCGCGTGCACACTTTCTGCTTTTTTCCTGAAATTTTCCAATATTCAGTAAATTTAAATATCAATTACATTGATTTATACAACAGCTGAAGGATTTTGAGTATTTCTAGTTTGCATCAACACACACTCAGCATAAGCACAGCCAAATATAGTATGTAAATTGGACAAAAACAAATTTATGGGCCTGTGGTTAATGTCGGGGACAGACTCTCTCCTGTGTGTTTCAGTGGAGGGGATCATTTATATCTTAATTCACTCAAGTAGAACTGTAACAGTAATAACATCTGTTTAATCCTGATGCTTTTGCACATTCACGGCAGTAGGAGAAGCATATTTTTTAAAAAAATCTGTCTGTTACCTGTCTTTTCCCTTTTTGTTTCTTCTTTAAATAGAGCATGTGAAGAGGCTCCCTCCTGCTGGTTTCCCTCTCTTCTAGAGGTGGAGAACACAGTAGGAGCTGTGTGTAGAGGAGGAAGTCTTGGATAGTCACTCTCTGAACAAAACAGATTTCCCTCCCTCTGCTTTATCAACTGTAACAACTCCATGTGTCTCTTCAGTACAGAAAAGATCTAAAATGTCTTAATATAAATGTGATTTTTAACACCAAAATATCTTAATATTCAGATTCTGATTGAGATCAAAAGGGTATAACTGCTTTTTCTTTGAATATAATTCACAAAGCATGGAAAATCCTAAAAGAGTAACAACCACAGCTGTTGAAACACACATTTCATGAGGGATTCACTCAATTTCAAATATCATCCAAACAGCGATGATGCCTTACGAGAGCTGCAGGAGGCAAATGTGCACTCTAGATAAAAAAAAAAAAGCATACAAGTTGCTGATTTACAAAGATTCCTGCTGTAATTACATGAATCAAGTGGTTGTAATTTTCATGCTGCATATATAATCTGCACAGCCCTGTCACATATGCATCCACAGATACAGAGAGTATTGTTTGTTTGGATTTTTTCTCTTTTTTTAGAACAAAAAATGAAATAAAATAAAAGCAACTGGGACATTTACTACGCTTCAAGCAGCACAGGCAGGTTTATTTTAAGCAGCTGAACAGTAGTTAGTACTCTAGACACAGAAATGTGTGTGTGTGTGTGTGTGTGTGTGTGTGTGTGTGTGTGTGTGTGTGTGTGTGTGTGTGTGTGTGTGTGTGTGTGTGTGTGTGTGTGTGTGTGTGGAACACTGGCAGTTGGAGAAATGTGAAAGTGTAGCTCTAATGACCTGGTATTTAAAGTCGGTGGGAAATGGTGACAGGAGTATGCTGCACACAGACCAAAATACATCTTCAGGGAAAGATATTGTGTGAAAATGTTTTAGATTTTGAATAGAGCCCTGGGTTACATCATGTCAGCCTACCCTGTTTAATTATGAAATTATTCCACTCTGTACCCCATACTTTACTTTCTTTGTGGGGCTCCACACAAACTGTGCTGGAATAAAGAATAAATAGTACACAGCAGGAATAAGTACCAAACAGGAGAAATATATGCAATCAAGAGAGATATATACAAAACAAGAAAAAGGCACACATTGGAGATCAACTTTCAAAGTGCTTTGAAGTATTGCAAAGAAGAAGAGTTGGTCAGAACAGAGTGCGTGTGTGAGTGGTCTGAGTGATGGGAGTTACGCAGACCATGGATCAGATTGGTGAGATGAGGGGGCAGGGGTGAGGGTGGAGGCACAGTGTTTGTTGACAGTGGGAATGGCCCAGGGGAAGAAGTTTTTTGTGAGCCTGGAGGTGTAGGACCTGATTGCCCTAAGGCACTGACTAGAGGGGCAGTGCCTCAGGGTGTCCTGCACCTCACCCTCTAATGAGGATCTGACGATGTCCTCCAGAGGTGGCAGACAGCAGCCAATGATTTTTGGGGCAGTGTTAAATTACCCTCCTGTTCTTAGTAGTGGCCCCTGTGTACTAAACACCCAGGCACTAGGAGAGCACGCTCTCCACTGAGGAGCAGCAGAAGGCCAGCAGCAGCTTCAAGGTTATTCTTCCTCAGAACACTGCTGGGCCTTCTTTACCAGGGCATTAATGGTGTGGATCCAGTTGATGTCAGCGGAGATGTGGGCGCCCAGAAACCTGATATTGAAGACAGATTCCACCCATTCCCCATTTATAATTAGAGAGGAGTGGACCTGTCTATGCCTCCTGAAGGCCATTATGAGTTCTTTTGTTTAAAGGACTTACCTGCAAACACAAAAGTTTAAGTTGTATCTACAAGCTTTAACTTGATACTAATTTAAGACTTACATGGTAAATTCACACCGTGTCTTATCAGAGTGCCAATTTGTACAGCATTCTATCCTGTTGTGAATGATCTCTTCACTTGTCTTTACAAATCTTAATGATATATGTACACACAGTCCTGTGATAAAACGTACACACAGTTCTTTGAAAAACTAAGTACTCCATGATTGTAGAACCACCGTTGCAGCAATAACTTGAAGTGATTGCTTTCCACATTGTTGTGGAAGTATTTTGGATCACTCTTGAGTGGATTAATTTATGCACAGCTCTCTTAAGGTATTTTGGTCAGGTTGAGGTCTGGACTTTAACTGGGCCACTGCAACACCTTCATTCTGTTCTCTTGCAAACATCATGCTGTGCATCGTGACCAAACATCTCCACTTTGGTCTTGTCTGTACAAAGGACATTTTTCCAGAAGACTTCTTTTTAGAGAGAAGAACGTTTTTCCTGACAACGCTTCCAAACAAGCCATCCTTGTTCAGGCTTCTTCTAACTGCAAATGTGTAATGAAGTGATCCTTATATAGCACTTTTCTGCTCTGATTAAGCACTTATTATTTATTTTACTGCAGCTGCTTATGCATACATTTTTTGTACAGCTGGTTGAGGATGATGCAGGTATTTATGTCTATCAGTGGGTGGGAGGCTCGTATTGTTACATCACTTTTATTTGGTAGATCCAGTTTATCCATAAGATCTTGATATAAGGGCTACTAACAACATATGTGCATGACCCCATTTGAACCTAGATGTGACATATTTGTTTTCATTTTCCCAGTATATGTTTTTTTTTTTTTTTATTAGCATTCCGGGAAACCAGTCAAATGTAAAGTCGGCTGAATGAAAAATTGTCATATAAT
Source organism: Mchenga conophoros (assembly GCF_057382185.1). Taxonomy (NCBI): domain Eukaryota; kingdom Metazoa; phylum Chordata; class Actinopteri; order Cichliformes; family Cichlidae; genus Mchenga; species Mchenga conophoros. The sequence continues at coordinate 22,198,307 of NC_140541.1, forward strand.
GAATAGATATTATGTAAAACTTTTGTGTGCAGTGTTTCCCCACCCAGCAGTGACTATAAGTTGACTTAATGATTTCATTTGCTATTGCATAACTGGATAAGAGATCACTAAGAACATGGCCCCAAATCTTGATTGCTTACATAACTAATCCAAAGCAGCATTGTCTCTGGTCTGTTTATTCTTTCTCGCTTGTTTTCACGCTCTTGCCGAAATGTTAATCTTTGCCTCAGTTCCAACACGGTGCCTCCAGAGAGCCTCTGAAGCTGCCAAGACACCAAGTGTAATTTCTCCATCTTCAGTCCCACACCGCTAAAGCGTAGGAGACTTCCTTTCCTGCCAATGAGAAGGTGGGCGAGCAGCAGACATGAAAAAGAGGCAAGGAGAAGAAAAAACTGTTTTGGTCGTTCACCGCAGTCCTTGCCTTTTATCTCTGTCCCTGGACCCAATAGCATACACAGAGGCGTGGGCGATGTGGAGGCCCGGGCCCAAGCCAAAGCCCCAGGCCACTCTGCATAAAAAGAGAGGGAAGGAGGGCATACAAGGCAGTGAACAGTTGGCAATGATTACATAATGTGAGCAATCGACTGTTCATAAACCGACTGATTAAACCAGAGGTTTCTCTTAATCTGACTTGTCCGTCATTATTAGAGTCACAAAGTCAGTGGTAGTTGGCTTGTTAGTATCATCGCTGGACACTTTCAGGGACCACTGGCCAAGTAATTTATCAGTGATACTACTGGGTGCACTAGCATTTACTACAGTAGTTAGGCCAAGCAGTTTTTATAGGGATGACAAAGATGAGACCACTGCTTATTATTCCTTTATTTATCCAGGTAAAAAAAATCTCATTGAGATTAAAAATCTCATTTCCAAGAGAGACCTGGCATCACTTATATTGCTATGACACAAAAACTGATGTTTTTGTTCTGCCTGAAAAATTGTGGGCTTGATCATCAGTTTTTTTGTCAGTTGCTCTCATGATTAGATTTGATTTTATAGTGCAGATTCACACTTTAAAGCATGTTACAGTATTGCAGTGTAAAGACACCACAGTATTAAAGCAAAAACCCCTACAATTAAACAATCCCAGGCAATACACCACTTGGCGATCGCTGGACTGGACATCTCTCAGAGGCTGTTTGTCCAAAGACCTGCCTAATGCCTTTTTTTGATATTGTCTGGTTTAAATAACATTTGTTCTGAATACATGCCATGAGTTTAACAAAGTAGTAGAAGAGTTCAGAAATGCATTAGCATTGCAGATCTCTGCTTGGATATCACAGAAACTGAATAAAATCTGAACTTGGACACAAGGAAATCAGCATGATGCCAAGTTAATATCTTAGCATCTTTTTCTTTGTTTTTGATGGTGACACAACTACACCTTTGACTCATTTTCAGTTTACATCCTTACACACACTGTTATGCATTCACTGAAGGATTAATGGGGGGGTTTTCCAAACATGTGTCCATGATTATGGCCTTTTGTATTTCGTCTGCATTTCACTTTATGGCAAACTTATCTGGACCTCAGGTAAACTGCAGGGTTTTGGTTTTTACATAGGTGATGCAGAATACAGTAGTTTGATAAAAGAGAACATTGCCTTACAGAAATGTCCTTGAGCTAAGAGTCTCTGGCAAACTCTAGAGGATGCTGTTGCATGGATGCTGTTGCACGACCAACCTCTGTCCTTAGATCAGTGACTCTCTATTTCCAAAAATAAGATAGTAAGTGAGCAGACCACACACAGTACACACAACCGGGAGGAAACAGAGGGTAGGACATTACCACTTCCACTTTTTATTTAACAAAAGAGTACCTGTTTCAATACATGCTGACATTGCTTAGTACTGCTTTTTTCTTCTTCTTTTTTAAATTCTTGTGATTGTTTACCCTTTCAATTTTCCTGGTGCCTGAGGCAAATACATAAACAACTGTATAACACACATAAGGAAGAAAACAGTGAGTTTGAAATCACAACAACTTTAAAGTGGAAATATAATACAGCACATACCCATTAAGCAGTAACTTTCGAGGTAACTTCCGGGATTGCTCCCTAAAGTTTCCCTGCTGGTCCTCTAACGTTTCCACAAACGTGACCTTGGTTTACCAAAGTGGTTTGCGCCACTATAGTGTAACTACTGTAACTATAGGACCACTGCAGTGTAACTATAGTGCAACTATTTTATATAAAAATAATGTAACTACATGATGTAACTATCTATAATGTCACTATAGTACAACTTTTGTTACTTAAGCAATAGTTACACTATAGCGCCACTATAACCATATTGTAACCATAGTGTAGCTATAGCTATAGTGGTACAACGCCAGTGGGTTACCCGTATCACCGACTGTGAAGAAAATAATACATTTAAGGATGTTTTCGCACTCTCTTGGTAAATGTAAGTCTTATCTTAACTTCTAAAGTTTGAATGCAGTGTTTTGTTTTGTTTTACAGCAGCTGCCGCTGGGTGGTGCTGTTGCTCCTCGGTGTGCAGCTGCTGTTCGGAAGGTGGAGGTGCTGCTGCACCTCCTTCATTGTCTGAGTGAATTCAGCAGGAGTGGATCCGTCGCTCGGTTCAATGTAATCCCGTCTCTCCCCGGCTCACTCACTCAGTCGTCCGCCATGGCGACCGCAGGAAGCCTCCTGATCGCTGCGAGCTGTGTCTAAAACTCATCTGGGATTCATTTTCCCCCAATTTTTCCGGACGTGGATGTAGTCTTCCCCTTCAGCAGGGAAATACTTTCGTGTGGACAAGCCCGCATTTCGAGACACGGGGGTAAGAATCGTGCAGCCCGAGTCCTCTCTCTCACTGTGCTCTTTAAGGGAAGTGATTCAACTTGTTTGAGGAGATTAGGGTTAAGTCTTGGGAGTATCTTTCCCGTGTTGTTTCGTGATGCTGGATTTCGAAGGTGGGGAATAACTATCACTCCGTGTGAAAAATCCTTCTATGTTGCTAGGGACTGTCCTTTCTGTCCCTGCAGTGTGGCTTGCATTGCACAGATATACCTTAGCAGTATGTGCAGACGCCGCAGTCGTTGGGGGTTCCGTTTCTCTGAGACGATCCATGCACGCTCTGTGACATTTAAAAGATTGCAAAGATCAAACAGTGCCGGGGTGTGTGCATTTAGCAGTTTCCAGAGGCTGTCCAGGTGGGTCCGAGCAATGCGTTAATGTCACATGTACTGTACTGGCTGATAATGTCCCGAGGATTACAGCAGCCTGCTCTATTAACCTACATTATATTTATGGTGTGACCACACTTCAGACTCCATGAGCTGAGTCTACAGTGACTGTAGCATTCGAGTCATTGAGACTCTTTTGCATATCCCTTAGTTACACGTATCCTGTTGGTTGTCATTCCTTTCACTTAATGGACATGTCACATTGCCAGCAGTACAGTAAGAACTTAAAGCCTTTCAGGCAATGCCAGCCACACCCATGTATCAGTGTCGATTGCGAAACACAGAAGAAATTGAGCTCTGTTTTTTTGTTATGCAGCTTCTCTCAGGTAGACAGCCTCTGGCCATTCAGCTGTCATTAAAGGATTCCAGCTGTGCAGTTGTGGACTTCATCTAGGGGCCCCTGCGTGCCTCTGCGCACAGAGGAGCCACTGTTACAACGCTGGACTCTCAATAAGCCAGCAGTCACAGCTAAACATTACAGGCTTGTGTGGAATTTCAAGCAAACAAGTTCAAAGGCAGGGAGGTTTACCCTGAGAAACACTCAGGGGTCTGCAAATGTCCCTTTTGGCATTGTATGCTGGACGAGTACGCTTTGTGTCACTTTCTAGCCCTGGGAACAAGGCCATCTGTACTACTGCCTGTTTTTGTGTTTGTTTGGTCCTGTGTTACCTATTCAGAGAGGCGCACAGACCCGGAGTCATGACTGGTTGATTCATGATGCTTGGTGCAGGGGAGGGTACGTGCTGACTGAAATAATCAGAGTCTACTCTTTCACTGCCCTCTGTTTCACTGGTGCCTTGTTTGAAGAGTGTCCGGTTACGTGGCGTGCATGTGCAGGTCATGCAAGCCATGAATTTACAGAGTTGACATAATACGCTTGCCAATAATCAAGAGCCAGGGCCACCGAGCGGTGACAGCCACTCGGATCAAGTGTCAAAAAGAACTGGGCTTGATTAGGGGAAAATATGCTCGTTTCCATTCAGACTGCCCCGGTGGCAGCTTTTAGGTCTGTTTTTGATCAGCCCAAGGGAGCGTGCACTTTAACTGGAATACAGCAACATCTCTCACCCACTGCGCTGTGATGACAGTGTACAGGCAGGTGAAAATGATACAACATGGTCCCCAAAGTCTTATAACAGAGAACTCAAAGATGAACTTTCCTGATTAATTGCATTACAAAGTGTCCTTTACTTTTTTAGCCTTTTACCACAATACATCTGGACAGAATGGCCTTGACAGCCTTAACAATCACTTGACAGAAAATTGGTTTCCTATTCAATCAGTCATTCCTCAAGTAAAACTGCCTTTTTCCTGTTTTCTTGTTTCCTTTCTCTTTCTTGTAAATAATATCTGTTTATCTTTGGTCGCTTGTCACAGTTTTCTATCACCCAGCCGACTGATTTTTCAATCAGTCAGCAATCATCAATTAAAAAAATAAAATTACAGTCAGCAGACCTACTAGCCATTGATCCCTACACCATCATCGCACAGAATTTACAGTGTCCACTGTCCTCGGGCTATATTCTCCACACACTCTACTGGATTACATTATCCACTCCTTTGAAATGCCTTATTCAGCTCTCAGCTTAAACTTGGCACCAGTCGTTCACCTCTGCTGCAGCTGAACAACTGCCCAGTGGCCTCGGTGCTCTGACGAACCACTCGGTGAGGTCTCGGGATGACATCAGCCTGCTGGAATGTGTAATGAAGAGAGAATTAAGCAGGACAGCAGGGCCTAAGGGGATCTGGCTGTAGATACATGGTGGCGGGGTGGGGAATGGGGGGGGGGGATAGTGGCCTGATCAAGTGTCAACCCGAAATGAATCCATGACTTTGTCCAAAACATTCAGCCATCTGGGAGAGTCATTGACTGAGTGATACTGCAGATTTTCCCACATTCCAGATGCACCTCAGCTCTTTCTGGTTTTGGATGTAAACCTCCAGCACTGGATGCTTTGTAGCGATGGTACCCATCATTTATATTTGTCATGTTAGTTACTTTCTGTGGCCTGTTGAAGCCATTCATCTATTAGTTATGGATTGGAAAGAGCCTGGTTGCACGAATTGGATGTTTTCCCTTTGCCATCATGGGCTTCTTCCCGCAGCCAAAAGGCATTCGTGTTATGTTAATTGGTGGATGTGGGAGTGAACAGTTGCCTGTCTTTGTGTTAGCTCTGATTGGCTAGTGACTTGTCCGAGGTGTACCCCATCTCTTTCCCTGCTTGCCCAATGACAGCTGAATTGGGTAAGTGGAAAGAAATCGATGTACGTTATCTGTTATCTCTACTTTAAACCTGCAGTTTATTGATAACCGATCCAATATAGTTATTTCATCATCTGGAGTGTTTTTGGTTAATTCCTATTACTCTGGGTTTATTCTACTTCTTCCCCAAATCAACTGTCATTCTACCGGCTCTTTGATTTTTACACTCTAGCCTCATGATTCATTTGTTAAATCAAATTAGGGCTGCCTGATTTGTGCTTTGAAAGCAAGAACTTGCCTCACTCTTTTTTTAGATTAATTGGGTCTCCCACTGGCAACAATTATCAGCCATTAGCAGCGAGTGCAAATACTGCATTTGCAATTACTGTGTTTTGTGTGACATGAAAGGTCGTGCAGCCCGTCCTCTGGGAGCCGATGCAGACATTGGGCTGTACTGCACATACATCGCTGACGCTGTGAGACGGGAGTTTCAGATTTTTACCCTTTAGGTTGAATATGTTTTTCTGTGCTTGACTTCTGTCTTGCCCTTGATGCAGGCTGAGCAGTGAGCAGTGCAGCACACCATGGCAGAGCCAGACCCAGACACAATCTCCTCTGGCGCAGGGCAGCGCCTCGGAGCTCCGGAGACCCTTGGCATCAGTACGTTAGATCCCGGGCACAGACCTCCGGCCATGCCCCCCGGACGACACGTCACCGTCAGGGTCCGTATGCTGGATGACACAGAGGAGCTTTTCGACATCTCGGTGAGTCATTATCGTTTTTCTTGTTGTTGAACAGGACTTTTCATTATCGCACCGTGGCCAAGAAGCATTTCCCCGATTCCAGCTGCAGTCTGGTAACAGGTTGGCATGGTAACTGCATGTTGAATGAAACTGGATGGATCTTAGTAATGTCAGGGTTCCTCCAGTTTATTGTGGGTTATTCAATTTCTGCTCACTCTTTCCTAATCTCCCAAAGTGTTTCAAATCTGCTCTACAGCTGTCGCTATTACTACACCACAATTATTCTTCTGCTGCCAGGGTTCTCAAAACGCAGCTCACGGGCCAGAGGTGGTCCTTGGAAATATTTTATGCCGCCCTTGGATGACAAGGAAAGGATGCACGATTCTACAGCTCACTCATGGAGAGTTCATGCCCATGCTATGATGTTGCACGACTGAACGAGACCAAGAGAGAGAAGCAGAGCAAAGCATCCCTGTTCTTAAAGCTTTCCAAACACTGGTGTTATCTTAGATAATTTAATGAAAGCAGATAGGTACAGACGAGAGAGACAAGAATATATCTTATTTGTCTTGTTTGAGCTCCCATTCGAATTCCATTCTTGACTTTAGGATTTAGAGGATTAACGTTCTCATCACATGGCTCTAAATTTGGACACAGTATGCGAAGGCGGATGTGCTAAAATTAGACACTAATTGCTAAGTGCCTTCTACTATCTGGTCACAATGCTTAAAATGCAAAAAAAAAAAAAAAAAGTAAAAACATATGTTCATTGTGTAGAGGAGAAAGAGAAAATACTGGTATTTGTCTGAGGATAGAGTAGAACAACGAGCTACATTCTGCGACCAGAAGCGTTTCCTCCCAAAACAGTGGAGCGAGATGAGTAGATAGTGAAAAGTAGTGATGGAGGGAAACAGATACAGCAGCAGCCACACAGGACCTGTTTAATGTGTATGAATTGACTCCGGCAGTGAAGTTGCTGAGCTTTACTGACAGTTAGTGCGTGTGCATTGCAGGGTGGCTGTGTCCTTTTGGCTGTTTCCCAAGGCAGTGTGGGTAAATGCAGTTCCTTAGGCAGTGCATGACTCTTAATCTTTCTAGAGGTGTCATATGTTCTTCTAATACTTAACGCTCACTAGGTTCTCCCAGTGAAATCCTGTTTAATTGCACACTTGTTTATGTCTACTTTTTTTTTTTGTACTAGTTTTTCTCACGCTAGTTTGTCAACTGCAATATCATCCAGCCGGTGATGCTTAAATTTGATATGAGTCTAGAGCAGGAGTGGAAGGGATTTTTTTTTTTAGTCCGCTTCAGGGCTTGCAATCTGTGGAAAACCTGCAATGGGAAACTCCGCTTACAAAGGTGATCTCAACCTCAGAGTTTAATACATTTTTTATGACGTTTCAGTGTCCCAAAGCTGTGTTTAACACTACTCTAACCGCCAAGGAGTACACACGCTGACACTTTGGATCTTCGGTGGTGAAAAAGAACATTAAACGACTAAATACTGTGCACTACAAGAAATATATGTAAGTGACCCTTTTTGCAAGGCCCTAAATGTCCTTCATTATGTAGCTGAGCGGTTGTGATGGTGAGTTTGCAACGTTTTCTCGCCAAGCTGGCCTGAAACAAGCTGAGGCTGCGAATCAGGGGAGGGTAACAAAAGGCTCTCGCTAACAGAAAGCTTTATTCATGCTCAATTTAACACACATTATATCCTTTGTCACAAGTCAGTACTTGAGATAAAAAGCTCTGTGGCCTGAATGTTGTTTTTTGCCCAGAGGTATCAACAGAGAAGATATTTATCTCAGTCACTGGCTTGCATTCAGGGTGGAAAGATCTATTATAAAATAAAAAAAAAATAAAAAATATATATATATATAGATATGTATAGACACATATACATACACACACATCTATTTATTTACTATGTACATATAGTTCAGTGAGTATGTTGAGCTTCTAAAAACAAAAGGTTACTTTATTATTTTCGAATTGCCAAGCAGTGTATACACTGATCAGTCACAACATTAAAATCATTGGAATTTAATAATATTATTTATCTCATTACATTGCAATGTTTAACTGGGAAATCTTGGGTGATTGGGGTTCACATGGGTATTATTTTGACATCTATCGCATTTCTAATGGTTCTTATGCAGCTCCTCTTACCAGTGGCACTCCCTGATGGCAGCAGTCTCCCACAGCAGGACAGTTTACTCCACCCCACAGCAAAATTGGTTCACGAATTACTCGAGAATTGTGACAAAGAACCGAAAGCTCACTTCATCCGGCCTCCAAACTCCCCACATCCCAATCAGGTCAAGCATCCACTTGAACGAGCCCAGTTCACGGAGTCCCCATTCCACACTCCACAGGACTCAAAGCACCAGCTGCCCACGTCCTCACAGGACACCAAAGGCTCCAAGTCCACGGCCCAATGAGTCAGAACCAGATTTAGCAGCATGAGGGAGACCTTTAAAACCTTAGAAAGGAGTTTTTACTGGAGTTGAGGTAAAGCAATTTTAAAGCACATTTAGTTGCCTGAAGCGAGTTGCTTTCTTTCAGCAGTAATTACAATTTGTTTCACCAAGTCGCAACCCAACTATCCCTGAGATACAGAAGACATATGTCAACTTTGTACACACTGTGCTGATGTTAATCTCTTCCCCGCAGCAGTGAAGTGAGATAGCTGCATGGTCTACAAAACACATCTGTCAAGCAATTATCCAGTCTTTTATTTCACAACAGGAACATGCAGCATTGTTCAGGAAGAGGCAACTCATCTCAGATGATTTTATTGTCAAAGTGATTCAAGGCAGGAATTTTTTTGGGGGGGGCGTCTCTTTAAGAAAACATAAAATGTCTAACCTCACCCTGTTACTGATACTGAAGGCTTCAGTTCCCGTTCCTCTGTTTGAGAGGGGTAAGTTTCCACCTCAGCGGGCAGAGTATCAGATGGTTGAGAAACAAAAAGGGGCCACAGAGCCTTCTCATGGGTCGCATACCATGCTGTGGCCTAGTTAGCACTCTGGCTGTGAACACTTGAGTTGATGCTGATAAAGTCTGGCTGCAAAAACCTGGACAGCGGTAGACTGGCCTCCTGAAACATGACTAAAATCTAGTCCATCGTTTTTGTTTAATTCCAAAAAAAGCAGAAGATTGAAGATAAAGTCGTTTTGGTTTAGATTCAGTGGGGCAGGAGGACAGACTGCCGTCTGGCCTTGCGTTCCTCGGGCTAACATACGCCGACACCGTGTGTACTGATGTTTTGATGCTTATGTTTGCTGATGGCTGGTGGAAGCTCTGCAGATTTTGTCCGTGAAGAGTGTTATTGCAGCATGCATTTAGCAGTTGGCATGTGGGGGAAGGGATGATGAAGGCAGAGTGGAGGAGAGTTATGTTCATTCCTGTGAATGAATGAAGGAGTTCAAATCCATCGGGCCAAACCTTTCTGCTAGAATAGCATCAGGTACAACCTTATATGGAATACATCTAATCTGATTCTGATTTAGCAAAACATTAGAAATTCAGACACATACCATCTCTCTCTCTCTTTCTATCATATTGCACTCCTACTGCTGGTCTTCCTCTCTCACTATAATGAGCCACTGAGGACTGCAGTCTGTCCTCTCCTGCCTTCACTTCACTTTGTCCATTACAGCCACAGCCCCTGTTAAAAGTCTACCTGCTGAGGCAAATCCTGAATTAATTAAATACAAACCTCTTAATCTCTATGCATTTTAATTCGCTTTCCATATGCGGTTTTTACTGCAATACTTTTTCTTTCCTAATAACTAATAACATCAACAGTACATACAGGTTTAGATTAAACCACGGCGTGCTTCTTATTCAAGCTAAGCATCACGCAAAACTGCTGAATAGACATGTTGTTCTTATTCCCCAGTGGATGAATACTTCTTATATTACGATCACCTGAATTCCACTCAGTCACCTCAGCTTCAAAGTATTCACTTAATCTGTGAGTATTGGAACAGTTACTACACTATGTTGGTGTTATTTGCTAATTTGCCAGTAAGCTGTGCGTTATCTGAGCAATTTCAATAGGCATGCTAGAAGTCTAGTTCAGTCTTGGTATTTTTACACATTACATCCTTAACAGATTCTGGCCCATATTGACATGATAGCATCACATAATCGCTGCAGTGTTTTTGGCTACACATCCATGATGAGAATCTCTTGTTCCACTACATCCCAGATGGGTTTACTTGGATGCTTTCATATTCAAGAAACCAGTTTAGGGTGATTTGGTCTTTGTGATCTGGATAGATCCATTACTACAAATTCTGATCCTTCCACTTGAAGGTCACAGCAGAAATGTAAGTTTTTCTTTTCTTCTATTGTCCAACTTTGCATTATAGACTCAGTTTTCTGTTCTTTGCTGAAATGAGTAGCATCTCGTGTGGTCTTCTGCTGCTGTACCAGATCGGTGTGCTCTTCTGCATACCTTGGTTGTAACACTTGGTTATTTGAGTTACTGTTGCCTTCCTATCAGCTCAAAGCAGTCTTGGCATTTTCCCCTTGACCTCTGACATCAATAAGGCATTTCCACCTAGAGAACTGCTGCTCACTGGATAGTTTCTGTTTTTTTGGACCACTCCCACACAGCCAGATGGTTGTGTGGGAGAATCCCAGCAGATCAGCAGTTTCTGAAAAACTCAGACCAGCCTGTCTGGCACCGTTAACCATGCCACATTCACGTTCGCCTTTCATCTCCATTCTGATGCTCGGTTTGAACTTCAGTAAGCCGCCTTCACCATGTTTACATACCCAAATGCATTGAACTGCAGCCATGTGATTGGCTGACTAGATATTTGCTTGACTGAGCAGTTGGACAAGTGTACCTAATAAAGTAGCCAGTGAATGTAGATTTACTGTCAAGGTCAAACCAATTCTATGATAATGTAACTGAACACCTTATCCAACATTGCACCGAGATCCACAGATCAGGGAATCAGTTGCTGTTACAGATTTCACACTCAAGGCGTAAAGCAGATGGCAACCTTGCCATGGAATAAACTTCTTCTTACCTTTAGATCAGCTTAATCAGTTCCCTGTTTTAAACAACTTTCAAAAACCCACCTGCATTGACAAGCTGTATAACATTATAACCATAGCCTTATAATTCTCTTTTCTTTTCCTCTCTTTATATATTTTGAAATGGTTTAATGCTGGCATTTTTGCAGATTTAATTTAAGGACCTTGTCATTCTGGTTTGGAAAAATGCTATAAAAATTAAGTTTATTGCTATTGTTGCCCAACACTGCGTCCTCTTGAGGTTTTGAGCTGATTTATGTTACTTTTTTTACTTCATACTCACTCTATCGCCCTTCTTTTCGACTTTTCAAAGCCCCGAGCTTTTGTACAATAGCAGAAAATGAGAACGTGGTGCAAAACACGGCGTGTTGTCGGTGAATCTCGGGGGTGTTGATGCATCAGAGTTTGAGCCATCAGTTTAGATTACAAATCAGTGGATGAAAGTAAACATGTTAATGAACACCCCACTGGTGTTCGGCGCTTCTCCTACCATTGTCTTAGGGTGGAAGCCTACTCCCTCCCTCCCCCAGTGAAACTCATTTCCCCACATGAAGCCACAGGGGGATAAAAATGAATCAATAAATAGGAATAATAAAATGAAATTACCTGATTTATGTGCCCTTCTTTCAGCACAGTGTGAGAGCCTTGTTTTGCGGTCATTTGTGGTTGCACTAGCTTGTCTCATGATTTGTGCTTGTGTTTGCAAGTGTATGCATGTGTACATGTGTTTTTAGGGGAGGAGCAAAGAAGAAGATGTAGCACAACAGAAGAAGAGTGGCAAGGCTCTGTAGCCATTACCGGTATCCTGCAGAAGATGCTGCTGCCTGATTATCACGACGCTGTCTGAGAGCCTGTCAGTCTGACATATTTAAAGTTTACATAACTAAATAAGGATGCTGGATCCATCTCCACTCCTTTTTAGGCATCCTTTTAGTGTGAAATGATAAAAAATTAATCAAGAATGTTTCACTGAGTAGATTTTTTTATGCTAACTATGAACGCAGACATCTATATTTAACCTATTTTCTGTTGCTGGATGTGATTTCTCTCTCTCTCTCATCCTCTTAACTGAAAGTGTTCAGAGGAAACCGGGGAAGCAGGGGCCACCCGGGCTAAAAGAGGGCTGTGTCACAAAAGAGAGAACCTTCATTAGAACAAGTCTACTCTCACACCAGTCCAGAGGGCTTAGCATCATCCGGCCACTCTCCACTTTTCTCCCCATATGCTGTCACCCATTCATTGTGATGAGAAGCAATAAGAGGAGCTCTAGTGTGCCTTGTTGTCCGCTGAATGGCAATGAGGTCCTGACTTAATGAGCAGAAGCACGATAAAGGGCTTCTTTCAGCTCAGTCTTAAACAGCTTATGTATGGTTGTTCAGTGACTGACTGACCGGCAGTGAGGACAAGTACACACCTGTGGAGCGACGCCCAGATGCATATGGAGAGTCGAGTACCAGGGGTGCATAAATAGCTCCATTCTGAACATTGATCTTAATAAAAAGGAAGCAATGGGATTGGCAAATGCAGCACGTACCGATCAGCGTACTTATTAAATCTGACATTCAATCCACTGTCATTAGTGTACAATACAGCTAATTAATTGCACAAAGCCGTCCATTAGTCGTGGTGTTGTACTCACGTTATGAAGCTGTGGCGTGACGCATACGTTTTCTTAAATGTTTACCCATTAATAAAAATGACAGTCATGGTAGTTTCAGTTTGGGGTTTCTTAGTGCATCAGTTGAATATCTTTTTCCACGAGCTGCTCGTTTGTTATGTATGCTGATAAGTTTTAAATATGCTAAATAAATCAAATAAAAAGCTACATTTTAAAAGCTGATTTCAAGACGGCTTTGCTCTCTACACAGAGAGCGTTGTTCAGCTGCATCCAACCAAAGCCTGCTGTGTGTTTGGTCAGTGCAAATGGACTATAAGAGGACTAAAAATGGAAACCATAAAACTTCTGGTACCAAGAATCTCCACCCTAATGGCTTATATACATTTGCTCTATCTCTTTAAAACAATTATGGTAATTTAATCATGCGGAGTCAGATACGAGGAAGCCCTAAAGCCTATACCAGTGCTGCCAATTTCAGATGACAGATTAGCCATACAGACCAAAAGGGAACGAATCTGAATCTATTTTAATATTTGAATAATCATTACAGGCACATTTTAAGCACATATGCCAGACCTGCAGTAGCTCTAGCCTCTTAGTTTGTGAATTTGGTAAAAAAAAAATGGGTCAAAGGTAAAGACAATTTAATGATGAGTTATTCTCTAGTTTGGGAAACTAATCAATAATTGTCACTGTTTGACCGATTGCACAGAAGTAGCTCATCTGTCAGTAATGGAAATAACTGTTAGTCGCAGTTGACTGCAGCACTATAGCCGGGAATAACAGGTGTATTCATATTTACCTGTTTTATATTATAGCTCATTTGTGTCTAAACTGCATTACTGAAAACCTTCTGCTTGTTGTTTTATCGATGACTTTAAATACATCAGCATATTTTCTCTGATGGTTGTTGTGCAGAAATACTAACTGGGATAGAAAGCAATCAGCCTAGATTTCCACTCCAAGCTCAATGTATTTATGCAAAGGGAGTCTCTGAAATCTTTTGTGTCTGCACAGCGGGACGGGTCGACACCACTGAAATTCAACATGCGTATTATCTGCGCGCATAACGCACGTTTCATGTTCTGTATTTATAAACATGACACGTGGAGCGTAAAGGGAGGCAGTGCTAAGAGAGAGGAAGACGGTCTAGTCTGGGAGCACTGTGCTAAATCCTGTTAAATTCGGAGCTGCGGTGGGGACACAGTCTGCTTCCCCCAGCCTCCCGGCGCTTTAGGGGGGAGAACTGACAGAGGTAGTGGTTGAATGATTTGCGCACAGGGGATGATTTGGCACCAGCGTTTTTTTGATGAGCTGTCATTGGCTGAATGCGAATACAAATGGGATTTGATTGGCTGTTAGAGCATTCGGGGGAATGGGGCAGCATCTATGATGCACAGAGCAACACATCCAACTCTCCCCTACCTTTTACACCATGTCAATGAGTTTTCTAAACCCATTACTGTCACTCTCCTCTTCCTGATATGAGTCATGCATGAGTACAAGCCAAATCTCTTTAAATTAACTGTGTTGTTACTCTAGTAGCTTTTTTTTTTTTTTGGCGGGGGGGGGGGGGGGGGACTTGTATAGTGTGCATCTGTTGCGGTCAATGAGGAGATGGTGACCATGGCAATCTCTCCATCCCCTGTTACAGCAAGCTCAGTCTTTGTGAATGAGGGGATTCATTGGAGAGAGCTTCCAGATAAATAGCAGCTCTCTGATTTTTATCTTGCATGTCACCAGAGAAAAGTGTTTGCAACCTGGCTGGGGAGACAATTAGAAAGAGGCGCCGATACCGCAAGGAGACTGGGAATCACAAGCATCCGAGCATGTGATATTTGCCTGTTCTGCTAACATATTACATTTGTTCTCTTTTGGGAGCCTTAAAATAGAAACATTTCTTTTTTCTGTTCTTAAGCGCCGCTCTCCCGATAGTACTGCTTCAGCCAACTTTAATCTGTTGTTATTCACTCTTAGAAAACACACGCAGCTGCCTCGTGTGGCTCCCTGCCACGAAAAGGAATTATTGCTCGTTTATCATCCCACCCTCCGCTGTTAGAGATCGTCTCGCCGGCACAACTGTCGCGACCTTTGAGCGGCAGGACGTGAACCCTCCGAGGTGTTAGTTTGGATCCCCGGCTGATGTTCTTTCTGTGCACATACATCGAATTTCAACACTGTACGAGTTCTTGTTTGAAAGGGCACGTGTAATCATGCCGGTCTATGTGTGGGTTGCCATGGCTACGCAGAGAGGTGGGTGAGGAGCGTCTGATCCGGCTGCCGTGCTGCAGAGTTCTGTCTTCCACTGATATCTGCTCGGGAAGGGGTGGAGGGAGGAAGAAGCGGGGATGTTGGGTTGAGGAGTGGGGGGTTTCCATGCGGAGCATTAATATGAGAGCAAGTCGCTGGCATGGGGATTCACTGCTGCACATCATTTATGAGTAACATATTCAGGAAGGAAACGCAGCCCTCATCGCTTTTTTTTTTTTTTTTTTTTTGCATTCAAAACCTCTTACTTAAAATGTGACTCACAATAAGTTGTGGGGCATTATTAGCTCGTCTTCGTTTCACTGCTGATTGACCCATTTTCCCCTGAAAGATGGCATTGTGTTTGGGATGGCAAGGGAGAGGGGGGCGGGGGTCATATGCTCAGTTTGACTATAAAAATAAATAAATAAGTCAAATAAATGGAAGATTTGTGTGGTTTTTAAAAGCTGAGACATGCAGTGAAAAGATGAAAGCCTGCGTCAGATGTTCCACTGGTGATACAGATTGAGGACGGGGGGAAAGAAGATCAAAAATAACGGTGGCATTCATGCGTCTTGCATCATTGTTGCACTGACTGACTGTCTTCTGCCAGGAAATATTCTCATGCTTTCCTCACATGAACTCTGAACCCTCGGTTGCCTTTTTCTCATGGCATGAAATTGAAATCCCACAGAGGGGTTTTTGTGAGGGTGGCGGGGGTTGTTGTCCCCCACATCCTGAAATTTAATCAGGTCATTTAGGATGAGAGCCACGGGAGAAGCGCTACAGCAGGAATTATCCGGTAACTGATGGCTAAGAATACTAATATGTGAAGAGACACATACTGATAAAAGGAAGACGGTATTTTTACCAGATAAATATCAGGGATACCTTAAAGGATTGTGGAATAGCCCATTTAATCAATATCAAGGCATTCAAAATGATACCATATAATGATTTGATGTAAACAAAAACAATCATATTGAATATTCTATGATGTAAAACTACAATATCTATGTATACTTAGTTTCCATCTGGGGTTTTCATATCAATCTGAGTCAGGTACATGACTGTCTGCCAGGAAAACCAGTTTTCCAGGATTTCAAGTGTTTCCTGCATCCAGATAGTTGTGCGCTAATCTTCCTTTTTCTTGCTCTGGTCATTGTTAATACATGTAAACCAATTAAATAATCAGACAGCAGCAGATGGGTTTGAAATTCATGAAAATCAGGCCATCTTTTGCTGCCCTCAAAGTCTGTTTACATGCATGCAGTCGAAGCCCACTCAAACACGTAAAAGTCTTCAAACACAACCCACAAAGCTTTCAGAACAAAATATCTGTCCCTGCCTACAGATTCTTGCTGCTGCCTATCAGAGCAGTGGATTTCCCAAAGAAGGATGACCAAGCAGTTGCATGGTTTTGACTGAGTATGGTGAAGAAATACCAGAGCTCATCTTTGGCTTTACTTGGGAACAACTGAGCAACATTATCAGAATCAGAATCAGAATCAGAATACTTTATTGATCCTGGGGGAAATTATTTTTTGTTACAGTGCTCCATTTTAAACCAACATTAAGACAAGACAGACAATACACTAACTAAGAATAGTACAATATATACATATATATACATACATACATACATAAGTCACTCATAGATAAATAGTTGGAAAAGAAAAATGTGTAGTTGTAGCAGTAACCAGTGTGTTAAGTGGATGCGTTGTACAGGGAGATGGCCACAGGCAGGAATGATTTCCTGTGTCGTTCAGTGGTGCTTTTCGGTAATCTCAGTCTCTCACTGAACGAGCTCCTGTGACTGACCAGCATGTCATGGAGTGGGTGGGAGGTGTTATCCAACATTGTCTTTATCTTGGACAGCATCCGACTCTCCGACACCACCTTGAGGGAGTCCAGCTCCATCCCCACAACATTGCTGGCCTTACGGATTAGTTTATTAAGTCTGTTGGCATCTGCGACCCTCATCTGCAGGGGTTTTGTTGGATTAACTTTGTGAAGTTATGTTTCTAGCTAGCCAAAGCCTTCCCAGACTCGAAGTGTATTGCAGCATGCTGAATTTAGATATCCATCATGTATCACAATTAAAGGCTGCAAAAACATACAATTAACCAACAACTAGACAATGGAAAATTAATCAACACCATTTTTACAGTTATTTGTGTTAATAAGCTATTAATAAGGAAACATAGTCTCTATATTAATCAATAATGAAAGGAAATGTTGTCTCAGAAATATTTTGGCTGTTTTTCCTATGAGGCAAATAGAGAGCACTTGTATTACTGGAGCTCTTGTATAGCAAATATTTACATTACGCGTAACCCCTCAATTCCCTGTAAAGCAAAAGCAAACAGGTGACAGTGTAAACACAGCTGTAAATGTAGATTTCAGTTCCCCGTACATTATCCACACTATTTCGTGGAGACACAGAGTGAAACAGCACAGAGCCACTGATGAAAGCTGTCACCGACGCTGTCATGTTGTGCCTGACAATATCATGCTGCTCTGCTTCCTATACTGTGCACAGGTGCTTTGGGAAAACTGATGCCTTTATAATAAGTCTTGTTCCTATGGTAACCAAGATGGATATCTCTTTGTGGAGGATCGTCGTATTTGTTTGGTTCACACAGCAGCGACGGTCGACTCTATCTGCCGATGTGACCATTTGCCTGCTGTCAGTTTGCAAAGAAAGGACGAGGCGAACGCAAACATAACCCGTGATTCTTTTCGTCTCGTGACCGACTCGTGAAGACGGGGGATCCTCTGACTTCCACACGCCGTTTGACTGCAGCTTCGATGGGCTCGCTTTTCATTAAGCTCTTGAACTGCTGTATCCCACTGACTGAGTAGCAGCGGGGTAGGTAGACATCACAGCTCGTGATGGGTGTGGCGGCCGTGCCGCTCTTAGTGAGCCCGCAGTCTTGCCTGTGATGTCCTTCTGGTCTCAGATAAAGGGTGAGACCCTCACGAGAGCTGGTTTGCCTCGGCTGCACAGCAGCTTCACGACAGCAGTGCCCCTCTTCAATAAATTATGAATTTCTCATTGAGATTCGCAGGGCTAATTAACATGTCAGAACGGACTAGCAGTGTGATATCATGGGATTATCCTTATCCACTCCGGGTGCTGTGGCTGTACCTCTGCTGCTCTCCTGCTGAAATCTTCTTATCAGTTAGAAATTTCTGCAACACATGTGCTGCCCTTCTTTTTCTCGTGTTATTTGCTGCAATACTTGATGGGTAATTAAAACATAAAAAAGTGCTGAAGGCTGTGCTGTAGCTCTGCCTGCAGTGAAGTCATTCCCATGATGCAGTTGCCCAACATGTTGTGTATGAGAATGCCTTTCAGCTGCACCTGAGTCTGCCTCCCACGGCACCCTGACTGTAATTGAATTTGGGGTCTCGTGGGTAAATAGAAGAAACGTGTGGGAGGAAGAGTCAGGGTGAATGAAGCAGAGATTGAGGGAGGGACATGAGAGCATGTGTGTGTGAGAGAGAGAGAGAGAGAGAGAGAAAGAGGGAGGGAGTGAACTATTTAAACCAGAAACCCCAGCTGTACTTACGCCCACCGGAGAGTGTCTACCATAACAACGCTGCCCTCTCTTACCCCTTGGTATTAAAGTGGAAACTGTTGCATAATCTACTTTGGAGACTAGCAAACTAAAAGTTATCATTTGTCCTGGAGAAACCAAACTCGAAAGTTTTTTTTTTTTTGGGGGGGGGGGGGGGATTCCTCACTTTTCTTTTATGTGTGATTTGACCTTTAGTCGAGCTGCTCTTGAGCTTTTCGTCCATCTCTATTGAGAAGCGATGCGCGGAAGTCTGGAGCAAAAAGAGTCAGAGCTCTGTGATATCAGAGGATTCATTCCAGGGGACGTCTGCTTTCAGACAACCAGCGGGGGTTGGGATCGTTCAGGGAACTTTAGGTCTTCGGAGCACTCCTTAAGAGAACTTGTCATGCCAAGTGTTTGCAGAATAGCCAGTTCAAGTCGCCTTTTGTCAAAGCCAGAATGAAGCTTTCCTGTTTGTGTCCTCGTCAACCACACGAGTCCAATAAGAGAGTCAAGCTGCTTGATAACCTTTAGAGGAGCAGAATTGGGGATATTTTATCTTGTTGTGACGTTTCTCTGGAGACACAGGTCTTGTCGTACTGGATGACTCACTTGCTTTATTTCATTGGGAGTCATTATGGAGCAATGTTGTCTGGGTGCTCGTTCACATAGGCTCAGTTGACCTCCTTTAGACAGAGAGGCAGCATGGAAGCATTTAGCCTGTTTAGTCAGAGAAATTGCACTTGAATGACCGTAATGTAAGTAGGTGATTACACTCCGCAGTCAGATGTGAACCATGGGGTTTGAATAAGCCCAGCATTTGTGGCAAACAATGCTGAGTAAACAAAATAGTACGATAGCATAATTTTGCAAAAATGATGACCTCTTGTCCTCTTTTCCTGCCTTTTTGCTGGTTATTGAAAATGTGGCATTCCTGCTCTGGTGAAGACGGACAGGAGACAGATTCCATGACAAAAAGAGCAGAAATCAGAGACTTGGAGCTTGCTAGCCTAACCCAGCATGTGGTGTTCCACCAGAGACAGTCACATCAGTTGATCAAGAACAATCTCAAGCAAAGTGGGCACGTAGACAGTGAGCAAACAGCTAATATACAGGCAAGTAATAGAAATAGCTGCAGAGAACACAGAATGTACTAATGGAACTACTTTCCTTTTAATTTAGGTAATTTAGGTACCCCCCCCCCCCCCCCAAATGTTCATTGTGCTGCAGAGTGGTTCATGAATAGTTCCTCCTTTATGTTAAAAGTGGGAGGTGAAGGATGTTTGGCGTCTTTGTGTACTGCCATGCAACGTCAGTAACCTGTCGTTTTTCTTGTGCAAACAACCAGAAGTTTCAAAGAGCTGACAAAGGAGAAAAGCAACAGCTGATGGCTGATTCAACAGAATCCAGGAATTCTTGCTAAATATCGAGCCTATACTGTGTATACGTCCATTATCTGTGAGGGATTGTTGCCAGTGTTACCACCATTATTGGCTTATAAGCAGAATAGGGTCAAAGCAACTATAGGACTGCGCATTAATCCGTTCCCCACAGTTCAAGAATGAGGTATTGTACATTACTGTGCAAAAGTCTTGAAGCACCCTTTATGTTTGCTTCCAAGGAGCCATTTGTTTCCATTTCTTTAATGCGGAAGGCAACACAGTGCATTTGTGTACCAACAAGAAGAGCTATTAGCTGAAAAATGGCGTATGTCTGCATGGTATCACTAGCCGTGTCTGGGCCTAAACTCCGCTGCAGGTCCATATATCAAACGACCACTATTGCATTACTGAGAGTTGAAAAACTGTCCAAAGTCTTTCATCTTTAATAAAATGATCAGCGTTCTGCTCTAGCAGGTGTAACAATTGAGTTTAACATCCAGGCATCCATGAAAACGGAATTTATGACATTTAACCGAGTTAGAAGTTAGCAGGGAGTTAGCTCGCTAGCTTCTATCTAAATACAATATAGCATGTCTTGACTGCGGGGTTTTGGAAACAAATTAAAACGTACAGCTCTGTTATCACTTCCAACATAAATGAAGACAGAAAACTAAACAGCAGTGATGTTTGTAGGGTTACTGAAGTTTGGCTAGCTGGTATATAATGATGTGCTACGTGACCGCTAGCGACACAGCTATGTTAGCATAATATAAACAAGCTAACTTTTTTTCCACTCGATAAAAGTTAACGTGAGTGTTCTCGGTTGTCAGGAACAAATGTAATCGCATGGCAGGATGCTGTAAAAGGACCAAACTTCAGCCAGGAGAACAACTGAGATAATCCATCCACAATACGAGGTTAGCCATTCATATACTGCTGCATGGGCTGGGCTGTAGTTACATCTAGGGGTGGGTTCTTATAATCGATTCATCGATTAAAATCGATTCTGGCTTGGATAACGTAAAATCGATTCATTAAAATCCTGAATCGATTTTTTAATATAAATTTATTTTGCCCAAAATGCCAGAATCTCAGGTGAAATCTCACAAAATTTCAAGAACCACCAAACAGTTAAGACAGTAAATGAGAGCAGGAACACGGATTCTGCACAAAGACTTAAACACACAGCGGGACCCGCGGATCAGAATCAGTTAGATGTCGCTTTTCTCACAGTCGGGGCTGAAAGCCGACAGCTCGCTGACTCTGATCTGTCGGCGGGTCTGCGCTTTGTGTGCACGCCCTTTATGCGCCGATTCTAAAGCTGTTAGTTTGATCTCTCTCCAAACAATATTGACCGAACCAGCAGCAAAAGAAGATCCAAACGCTTCACATAAACATCGTCATGAATTCACTCAGACTTTTACTGTTTTGCTTCCACTGCGATGCACAGCTCTCTCTCTGTACTTCAAGAACAGTTTCCCTTTCTTCATTATTCGCTTGCTTGTTACGCACAAGTCTACTGTTGTTTACAGGCTGTCGGCCGCTGTTTTTTCCCTTTTACATTCTTCCGAAAAGAAAACCTCATTTCGGCTGTTCAATACTGAACAAATTTAAACTTTTTAAAATTAGATTAGATAGAACTTTATTAATCCCTCGGGTGGGTTCCTCTGGGAAATTCGATAATTATTCGATAATTATTCAAAATGCAAAACGCTGTGTCTGTAATAAAACCGCTGTAACTTCAGAGGTGATGTTCATATGTTGATTAATGGTTTTCTTTCGTTTTTGATGTACTGCAGAATATTTTTATAAAATCCCAGGCCAGGAAAATCACCTTCATGTTTTTCTGTGTTTTATCCTCAGCTACTTTGACACAAAGGCCTCTGCTGTGATTGATGCTCACACCTGTGATAAAGTCTTGCGTGTGTCAGCTTCCTTTTTATTGATACAAAAATATGTAAATGTACTGATCTGAATTATAATATTTCTGACTGTCAAAATTTCCCAGATTTAAATCGAATCGAATTAAATCGAATCGTGGATCGAATCGATTCGGGGCCTTGTGAATCGGAATTGAATCGATTCTAGAAATCAGTGACGATACCCAGCCCTAGTTACATCCTAAGGTTTTAAAAACTGAGCTTAGATAAATGATTAGCGGTAATAAAAACCGAGGGAGGTCAACAGTGATCACTGACTGTTTTAGGAGCTTTTTGAGATTAAATAGAAGAAAATACAAAACATTGAACATGTTAACAACACAAAAGCCATATTAAACGCAGACTACTTTAGGCCCGGAAGTAGGATTCGTCACGTCATCACTTAACGACCGGATAGAGTGTCTTCTTAAAAGAGATTAAGTTTTCTGAAAATAATGTGAATGCAATAACTTCAGAAGTAGGATTTTTAAATTAATAGCATAGAATTGTTGGTGTGTACATAGACCTCCAGCAACCTTCACCAGTGATTGTGTGGGGGAGGCTGTCTGCCCACACTTTGCCTGTGCTGGCACTTCTTGACCGCCATATGTGTGGATGTAGATCCATGTCTATGTTCATGATGTACATATTCACAGAAGTGGTCCTCACTATTAAAGAAATGTTGCTTAGTAGTTGCAATAACGCTCAGAAATCCCACATAGACTACTAAAAATGTGAAAAACGGCAGAAGATAATTACGGCTTAAACAGCTGATGACAGCCTGTTTATAGTTTTTTTTTGGTCAAATGATACAGATTGTTTCTTCACTGTGATGGAACCCTTTTCTAAAAGACAGAAGAGATCTGTTTCATGGCCACAGTTGAGAAATTGTCTCACTCATGTTGGTGTTTGCGTCGATGCTTTGGAAAAATCATTTCACTGAGTCGTTTGGCTAAGAGAGTGACACTCGACACATTTTTGAGCCGCCACCAGAGCAGAGTCGCCATGCCACATCCAAGAGGTTACCATGGATATCTTCCGCTCAGTTAAAAAACGAGGCAGCATTGCGAGACTGAAAACCTTGGTTGCTTTGAGTGCTAATCTCTCTCGGTGAGACAA
Source organism: Mchenga conophoros (assembly GCF_057382185.1). Taxonomy (NCBI): domain Eukaryota; kingdom Metazoa; phylum Chordata; class Actinopteri; order Cichliformes; family Cichlidae; genus Mchenga; species Mchenga conophoros. The sequence continues at coordinate 22,221,346 of NC_140541.1, forward strand.
ACCCCAGGCCCGCATTTAAACTTCACACACCTACGAGAGATTGCGTTTTAAACCTCTTACTCACAGAAACACTCATGTTAACCCCTCGTCCATTGTTTATGAATGGCTAAATTAGTCAGAGTGGGTTGTTTCACTCTCTGAAAACCCTTCAGCTCCAGCACTCTAAAGCATGAGTCCATTGTGCACATTTCCTCGGGCAGATGTTGTAGTGCTCACCATACAGCGTACAGTAATGGTTTTTGGGTGTGCTTGAAAAGCCATGAGCTGGGTGTAACATTTGCCCCACCGTATTTTAACTTCCAAAGATCCCTGAAGCGGTCACAGTAATTAAAACATTATTACACAGCAAAATAGTGTAAACCATGCCTCTAAAAGTAGAGCATGCATCACACCATGGAAAGATTGATCTGTCATCATTTTATAATTGCTTACTATTTGCTTAACCGCAAGCCTTCCTTCAGCTGATTTTTCCCCTCAGATTACAGGAATCACAGTTTTCCTGCCATGGTTCTTGGTCACGCTCCATCTGCCAGAAGAAAAACGTGTATTCTCTAGTCCCGGCAACTCAGCCTGCAGACGCACAGCAACAGCTGCCTTTACTGAGCCTCTGTCTGCTCTTTCATTCATTTGCTGGCTTATTTCTCTGCTCGAGTTTCTCTACCAGCACTCTTTAATGTGAGCTTTTACCTCAGGACCAGGACTATATATCTCATCCTCTGGAGACAGCTACAGGTTCATGCAGAGTGCAGAAGATTTAAACTCTGCTATATTAAAATGTGCAGTGTAATGCAGCTTTGCAAAGTTTATGAAGCCAACACAGGTCTCGCACCACCATGCTTATTTTTTCCTCAAAAATAAGTACAGCTGTTCACACATTCAGTGTCAGTCCAAACAGAGGAAAAACACAACAAGAGCACACGCAGCAAAATGTCTTTCTTTTTTTTAAAAAATCCCACTGGTGGTGTCTGTAACTGATTTAGCAGCTGCTCACTTCTGGTATGTTTCCAACATGGTATAAAGGAGGCACTCTGAATGGCCTCCCCAGAGAACAACAAACAATGACATTGTGCACTTTACTTTATGCTGCGTGAATCTGATTTAGATAGCACCGAGTCTTTGAGTTCTTCAGAGAATTCGCTTAAACCAGGACTTTCTGTATTGGATGGATTGATACAGATATCCATGGCATGCAAGACAACAAACCAGATCCTGCAAAATCTACTTCTTGATTATAGCCTCAGAGTTTTGTCCATAAATGTCATAAATTCTGATGATGTTGGTAATCTCCTAGAAGTAAATCCTGAAAAAATAGATTTGGCACCAGCATTCATGGCGAAAGTTAAAGAGGCAAGGGTGATATTGTTTGACATGCCCAGAGGAGTGGTAGTGGATATACTGGGTAAAGGTTGTTAAATATGGACCTGGCAGGCAGGAGCACGAGAGGAAGACCACAGAGAAGATTCATGGATCTAGTGAAGGAGGACATGCAGAGGGTTGGTGCAAGGAGGGATAGGATGAAAGGGAGGTAGCTGATCTGCCGTGGGAACCCCTAAAGGGAGCAGAGGACAGAAGAAGAATTGATTCCCCCCTCAAGATGAATTATACTGATGGTTGCTCTGGGTCCTGAAGAATCCCTGCTCTGACTTTTTTGTTTTCAGATTCTTATATCTTGTGCTAATTAGCAAACGTGAGCGCGTAAGTGCTCTCAACTAAGAGAGCAACATTATTCCCTCAAAACAGCCGTATGTTAGCATGACTATTATGTGAGTGTTAACAGCATTTGGCTCAACCGCTGTGCCTAAGTACTACCAGCTGCTTTTTTTTAAGCACCTGTTATTGTCATCTCAAAGCCACATCTTAAGTCAAGAGAAAAAAAGAGAATACAAGCCAGGCTTAATTGGACTTTTAATCAGATACCTCTGCATTGTGCATTTGTGCTATGAACACATATGCCTCGGTAGCCTGGTTATATCACTGGTGCAGTTATAAACTGAGGGCGATTCCCAGGTTGTTGACCTTAATCCTCGTCCACGGGAAGCGGCAGGTTTGGTCCGAGGCTCTGCTCTCTAGGCCTGTGTGTTCTTAGGTAATCTATATTCTGACAAGGAAATCCCAGCTGACTGGCGGCCAGGAGATAATTAGAGTTTCAGTGTGAATATATTAAAGTGCTTAAATGTGATCTTTGACATATTGATTTCTTTGGGGAGGGGGGGCTCTGATTATTTTTGGTGTGTTTTTTCTCAATTGTAGATTAATTAACCTGTGTTGTGTTTATCTGATTCCTTTTGACCTATTATATTGTACAAAATTAGACACTTTGCCAGTACAGGTTGTGTAGCAGTGGGTAAAGCATGCAAATTTCAGTTCAGCTGCTGAAGCTCTTTTGTAGCCGCTGAAAGTTTGGGATGTCAGGTCACAGCAGCTGAGAGACACTTACCTGACTGCATCACAGGGCAGAGGGCCTCTGGATTTGCTGCTCTAAGAGCTAAGTAGTTTAGGGCTAATCTTGAGAAGGCCAATTGATTGGCCTCACCACTAAGAGAGCATGTGCTCCTGTCTTTATTTATTGCTGGTGGAGATTATGTGTAAAGGAAGGAGCGTGCAGCAGGACAGTATTCCTCAGAGACCTGCGTGCTCCACCAGTGGGAGGAAAAAACATCTCTTAAACACCACACAAGCTCCTGGGTCTTATCTTTCTCACAGTGCAGCCCACTCAGGAAAATCTGTGGTAGTCTGGTGGTGAGGCAGAAAGCTGGTTTCTCAGACTTTGATTCAGCGTGTTGATGCTACACTCCAGGCAGTAGTTAGCTTCAACAGTGCCAAATCATGAATGGAGTGACATGTTCAGACTGGAAAAAGCTTTTCTTTGGCAGTGTTGCATTTGTTTTTCTACACATTAGGTAGCGTGTTGAATGGGATTCTATTGAATTTGCATGATATAAAATTGATTTGGAAAATCAAAAGAGAAATGGACAGTCATATCTGGCTTTGACTCATGCGGTATTTTTAGAATCTGAAAGTGCAAGCTTCCAACATTTCTGATTATACTCTCATAAAACAAAAGATATTGAAAGATCAGCTGGCTTAAACAGTATCCCACACTGTTTTTTGTGCCAGCCTATACACTGACTGTCCAGTTTGTTAGCTACGCCTTACTAGTACTGTTAGAAGCATCTTCATGCCAGGTGCTGAAAATATTCCTTAGAGATTTTGGTCCATATTGACATGACAGCATCACATAGTGCCTGCATATTTCAGCTCCATCATGTGAATCTCCTGTTCCCAAAGATCTTCTGTTGGACTAAGAGCTGAGTTTGAGATAATATGGAGATGATTAGGAGAGAGAGCGTTGGGCTTTTTAACAACATGGTTTAACACAATCCTGATCAATTAGAGGCCTGAGGAATTTTACTGGTATTGATTTTCAAGAAAAAGAGTGATGTGCAGAGCTTTAATAACTACAGAGGGATAAAGTTGATGAATCATACCATGCAGATATAGGACTGATTTTTTTTAAAGCTAGGTTAACTTGAGAGTATGACTACATGGCGAGAAAGAGCACTTCAGAAGTTGCGCTGTTTCTCTGTAGAACTAGAGAAGAGGAACTGTGCAGTGGCACATAAGTATGTGAGGGTGGTGCAGGACATGTGTGAGGACAGAGAGACAACGGTGAGGTGTGCGGTAGGAGTTACAGATCAAAGTGGAGGAAGGATTACGTAAGAAATCTGCTCTGAGCCCATTCTTGTTTGCAGTGTTGATGGACAGGTTGACGCATGATGTTAGGCAGGAGATGGATGGCAGAACTAGAAATGTGTATATCAGTGGAACAGATCAAGTTGCTAGAGAGGCAAGGCTCATGTGTTTGGACATGTGCAGAGGATGGATAGTGAATATACTGGAAGAAGGATGTTGAATAGACAAGAGGAAAAGAAGAAGACCACAGAGAAGATCCATGGATATAGTGAAGGCGGGTTGCTGTGACAGAGGACAATACGAGGGATACGCAGAGATGGAGGCAGGTGATGTCCTGTGACGACCCCTAAATGAAGCAAACAATAGAAGAAGGAAAAGTTGCCTTCTTATCAACTTGAAGCAGTCTGGCTATTCTTGTCTGAACTCTAATATCAACAAGACTTTGTCTTCCAGAGAACTATTGCTCACCGGAAATTTTCTCTTTTTCGGGCCATTCTCTGTAAACCCTAGAGATGGTTGTGCAGCAGTTTCTAAAATACTCAGACCAGAGTTGCTGTCGTGTGATTGGTGTGTTAGATATTTGCTTAAATGAGCAGTTGAATAGGCCTAAGTGGCTAGTGAATGTATTTCAACTACCGATTTATTCGCACTATAAGGCGCACTTAAAATCCTTTAATTTTCTCAAAAATTGACAGTGCGCCTTACAATGCGGTGCGCTTTATGTATGAATTCTGGTTGTGCTTACTGACCTCAAACTGATTTTATGTGGTACACGGCGCTCAAAGAGCTGTCAAAAAATGTTTTAGCACAACTTTGTTGAGCTACGAAGCTGCACCACTTGATGGATTGTCGGAGCATTACGGTTGCTGTAGTCAGGAGCCTCACGGACTAATCTGGGTCCAAAACTCCATCTGCTTCAGGTCCCAACGTCAAACGAACTCTGCAGCATCACTGAGAGTTAAAAACTGTCTAAATTCTTTCATCTTTAATAAAATGATCACCATGGCTGCTTTACCAGGTGTAACAATTAAGTTTAACATCTAGGCATCCATGAAAACAGAATTTATGAAATTTAACCGAGTTAGAAGTTAGCAGGGAGTTAGCTCGCTAGCTTCCATCTAAGTATAATACACCATGTTCTGACTGAGAGATTTCTGAATAAATTAAAATGTACAGCTCTGCTATTACTTTCAACATAAATGAAGACAGAAAACTAAACAGCATTGACGTTTGTAGGGTTGCTGAAGTTGAATGATGTGCTACGTGATGCTAGCAACACAGCTATGTTAGCATAACATAAACACAGTGAAGCTGGAGGATGAACTTTTCCCACTTAATAAAAGTTAACATGAGGGTTCCTGATGGTTAGAGACAAATGTAATCGCATGGTAGGATGCTGTAAACAGACCAAACTTTAGTCAGGAGAACAACTGAGATAATCCATCCACAATAGAGGTTAGTCATTAATATACTGCAACAACATGGGAATAGAGCAGCTGGGAGAGAATTCAACATTAATGAATCAATGGTACGGAAGTGGAAGCAAGAAGAATGAGTTGAGTAAAGTTTGACTTATCAGATTTTTTTTCGCTTCATGCGCTTTATAATCCAGTGCGCCTTAGCGTCCGAAAAATTTGGTATATATACATTTATATAGAAAGTAAGGGGAGACTCCTCTAATGGCAAAGAGGACTAATTAAGTAGGAAAATGACGCTATGGCTCACTTAATCCATAATCTCATAAAATCTTCCTGATGAGTTTCTGTACTTGCTAGTTTCAGGGTTTATGTTATACACCTTAAAGGCTCACTTGGTAAACTGTGGCCCCATTTAGAGTAAAATAGGCAAAAAAAGAAGTTGAGGCTTTCGGTCACTCAGACCCACTCCACCACAGAGGCTAGAATGCCAAACTAAGGACTGCATTAGTCCCTCCATTAGTTAATGGTTAATTCTATGTTTTATATGCGGTCTCTGTGATCATTTTGTGAAAATGAGAATGAATTTCGGACTTGTTTGTTTGTTTGAGCTGTTTTTGCATTAGTATGTGGTACAATAATTAATGGGTGCTGGCTGTGAATTCTGCCACACTATGAGCTTCTTATTAATTCTGCTTTCTGCTTTAATGCCATCCCATATTATTGCCTCAGTCTCTCTTTTTCTTGATCTCTACAGCACACAGAGCACACAAGCAGACATCACAGTGATTATATAGATCACTACATCTGCTCCAATATTAGCTTCTGTTAGCAAGCTGCTGTTTATGCATGCAGCGTGGCACATTTGCTTACAGTTATTTAGCATACTTTGGATATTAATTTTTCCAGAGGGCGTCCCATCTTTTTAGCATCTGATGGATTTGTGCAGGTTGGAAGCTCGGTAAAGTATACCTGGCCCGTCTCAGACTGTGGGAGCCAGTGCCCAGATTGCTAAATCAACAGCTGTTTGTTCTGCTGTTCTGATATTAATTTTCGATTTTGCATGTTGTCTTACAGTCCCAGCAGTGCTTAGAGTTAAATTAGGAAAATAAATATTCCAAAAATATTGAAAGAGTGTGTTTAGAGACAAACATCCAACATGCTCAACTGCAGATGTGCTTTGAAAAGTCTGAGCCGAGGGGAAGCGTCACACGCTGTGGGGATATAAATGATCCTGGCACGTAGTGGCCGAGTTTACTCGGACTAGGTGCATGAAATTGGACTGTAGCCCTGATTTAGTTATGTTTGTTCCTGGCAGACTGTGACAGATTGTGACTTGTAGTTTTTCCAGTTTGTTATGCAGAGCACTGATGAGGGTTTAATGGGGGATTTTTTTTTCTTGGTTTCGTGCCTCGTGTGCTGATATTTTATCTGTTACAGATTAATTTAGACCATTATTACATCGCTCGGTCTCCAAAGCATCACAGGTAATCACATTTAACTTCAGCCCCATATACCGCTGTAGCTGGTGTTACCATAAACCTAATAGTTCACTCGATAATGTCTTTTGCTCAGCTCTCTGGTGTATTCTGTAATAAGACCATCAGACGTAAAGGTCAGACAAGGCATGGCTGGTGCTAAACCATTAAGAATTACCTCTTTGACATGTTTTTGTATTGAGATTATATATATATATATATATATATATATATATATATATATGAAAGGATTGCCTTTTTCGCTTTCTCCCTATTGGCCTGACTTTGTGGGAGTTATCTCTCACAGTTACAGTTAATTAAGCTCCTAATTAACCTATTGATTGCCTGCACACACGTACAGAGCTCCACAGTACTCACAGCTATGCGAGAGAACACACGGTCTCTTAATTCTGCAGGTGGTGATAATTACCTTTGCAGGAAAACTGTATTTACAGCTGTAGTTACACAATTTGCTTTTAAATCAGCAGGTAATGGCTGTTTTTTCGCATATCTTATGCATGCAGGTCTTTAGAATCTGGTGAGATGACATCTGATAATCTGGAAAAAAAAAATAGCTTGACCTCATAACGCTGGATGGAGACTGAATTTCTGTATTTTATTTTCTTTATTTGGCGGAAAATGTATTTTGGGCTCATTCTTTTTTTTCCTTTTTTTGTATTTCTTATGGTAATGCGGTGACACAAAACGAATTCTGTTCTTCAGGCTGCCTTTATCGAGCTTAGCTAAATGGGGAGTTTCTGCCTAAATGTGAAGTGACGCATCCTCCCTCTGAGTGACAGTAATCCCCAGCTCTGAAGAGAGGCGGTGGTGGAGAATACCCAGCATGGGTTCAGAATTTGAGGCACTCTGAAAGCGATTTGGACAGATGAAGAAGAAAAAAAGGGGCCAATCTTTTTGGTAATTCCAGCTGCCTTAAAACCCGCTCTTGCCCTCTTGCATATTTTAATTATGCTCAGTGTTGGGTTAAGGCCTGATAGGACTTCACGTTGTGTTGGCTCAGTGTGGGTTTAACGTAGTCCCGTAGCTTTATCTTTGCGAAGCACACTGGCATGTTTGGTTGAACTCTGCTGCTGCTTGTTTACCGTCTCCACTAACGATGCAAACCTGCAACTGTGCTAATTTGTGGTGCAGCGACTGACAGTGGGAGGTCTTTGCTCAGATCCACAGATATTCAGCAGCACAATGGCCACAACAGGACACTTAATTGTACTTTATGCAAAATCAATATGGTTCTTGCAGCCCTGACTCCTGGGAGGCTAGGCGGGCAACGTAATGAGTCCGGGGGTGGGGGGTTCCAAGAGAGAAGCAGGAGGAGGTGTTTTCTACCTCTGACAGGATCCAGGCGTTATTTTCATGGTTGTCCTCTCCTCTCTCGTGTGACAGAGTGGCTCGGGGGGTGGGGGTGGGGGGGTGGGGTGGGGGGGCTTGATAGTTAAATCATTTACCTGCTGATTATTTCCTAAAAGCACAATAATACTTTTAGATGTCATGATAAGTGTTTCACGTCCATTAAAACGGTTCAATATATGCCTCATCACATATCTGTATGAGCTCCGGGAGCACGCCAGTAATTTGACGGGATTATCAGCGGGTTCGTCTCCCTCCTTCACCCTGAGAACCTCTGCGGAGCATGACCTGAATCTGAATGAGCTTTAGCTGCTCCTGACTTCTCTGTCCTGCCTTCATTCCCCCTCCTTGGGCACCACAGCACAGATGCAAAGACGCCCACATGTGCAGGACAGTACTTTGAATAGTTGGCTTTAATGAGACAGAACCCATGGGAGTATGGGATGGTTAGTTAGCGGTTTCAAGAGGGATTCCGGCTAGGATGCATGTGCCTGCTACTGTAAACACTTTGTAATCTCAGCCCTTCCTACAGCAGCTTTATCAAAAGAGACGTGGTTCACTTAAGACTCGTTCCTGGGGTTTTCCACTTCTACCACAGTGACAAGTATGACGCAAAGGTTTTGCCTGGCAAAGCTCACTTTCAGTCTCCGGCACTAAGTCAATCAAACGTCGGTTTGATATCACTTGAAAATAAATAAATAACCACTTTTATAATAGTGCTAAGCCTGTCTGGGACCTTATCTGATAAGCGCTGCAGATATTTTGAATCTGAGAATTGACCTTTTACCACTTGCTTATTCCTTTCTTTGAATGACACACATCTCTTTCATCCGTGACCTCAGTCGACTTCCTGTGACGTTGCTGAATGTCACGGCTGAAAACCTCCTGCTGGCAGAGTCTTACTCTACATTCTGTCGAGGTTTAACTGAACCAGCAGGCACAAGTTTACCAGCAGGGTCCACGACACAGGAAAAGACAAAGAATAAACTCTTACGTCCCTCTTCAGTCATGTCTAACCCCTTTGCTTTAATGCCAGCATCAACTCCTCCCATGCACCAAGCAGTATATTCAACCAGACACGATTCCCTTTGTTTTTTCTGTCCATCTGGAGCCTCGAGGCACTCGCAGTCTGTTTGCCATCTATGGCACCCACCCCCATTACCCCACACAACCTCAGGTTTGTCCAGCATCGCCTGGCCTAGCTTTTTGTGGGTGAAGTGGGCCATACGAATATCTCCTGCAGGGGAATAGTAGAGGGAACACAGAGCTGCTTTACACCTGACCTTTATCTCTTTTTGCTGACAGGAGCTTACTAACAAAGGGTGCTGGGGGGGAGTGTTTGGTCTACCCTGAAGTGGAAACCCAGGCAGACATTGCTGTCATCTTTATTTAGCTGCATTTTGTCAGTCGGAGCATGCAGAGGGCAATGCAGCGGCGTAGCCGTACTCGCACTCACACACATGTAAACAGTTGTAGCCTCCTATGAGTCTATGTTTAAGCCTGATGAACCCAGACAGAGTCTCCCGGCGCGTCTTGTCTGGTCTGAGATTGCTGATTCAGAAAGCGTTGCCTCATGCTGCAATTGACGGCTCCTATGTAAACTGTAAACCTTATTTTTTTATAGATAGAGGCCATGAAAAGGAAGATTGGTGACATTTTCTTGGCATTCCAGATGATGAAAGAAATGTCAGGTCCTGATGATGATGTTTCCTAAGACTGTAACCTTTCAGCTGAAAGCGGAGGCTGCACGACATGTATGTAGAGGTTTGAGTCAGCTGCACTGTCAGAGGGAAGAAGTCACAGCTTCTTTTTTGTCTGATTGTTGTACACTTTAGCGTTGGCCTTTTGACTTTATTGGTGCTTGTGCAGTCTTCTTAGAGACTACTTTGATGCCTAGATTTTTAACCCCTTAACACCTAGTGTATTTAATTTGATATAGCTTGTGTGATTTTTTTGAGACTTCTAAATCATCAGTAATCATCAAATATATTTATATATAAATTTCGGGCAATTATTTCATTGTTTATGTTTTAAAGAGTTAAATGTACTGTTTGCCATCTGGATGAACAGAGGATATAAAAACAGACAGCTTTGCTGTAATTAATGGTTCAGTGAATTGACACAGTAAATTATCTTGTGTCTTTACAGCTTCAGTGACCTAAATTAAATTAAATGAACAGGTCACTCTGAGATTAAATTCAAGTATTTTTGTCTGTGGCCTGTAGTGCTAATGACCCGTCTACATTGTTTTGGTGTGCGTTGCCCAGTTTTTGAGATATCAACTGTGGAAATCAGTGCCTTTCCTTGAATCTAATGGAACATGATCGCACTTGCCTTGTGCTGCTTCAGATGCCAAAAAAATGCACACAAACAGAGTTCCTACATTAAAGTGCTCACAACAGGGTTTGCAGATTTTTGAGTAACCAGGTCATGATTTCTAGAAGGAGATATTGCTGCTGACTTTTTCACATTAATGTTTTTGGAGCTTGGAGCACCTCAAGGGAAGTGCTATCGGGTCCCATTATTTTCAACAGGGGATAATATTTTCTAAAGCTGATATCTTCAAATATGGGCAACTCACTCCAAAACAACCTGAATGGTTAAGTTAACTGTCCCTTTAAATCAGATGTTTCTTAATCCAGACGTTCACACTAGGCCATTGCTACAAGTCAATATTTCAATTCAGTTCGAAGTTTTATTCATAAAACACAAATTCATAACAACAGTTGCCTCAGGGCACTTGATATTGTCGGCTACAGACCCAACAATATTGGAAAGAAAACCAAAGAGTTGTGAAGAAATTATTCCCACAGAACATTAATATCTGTGTTTTCTTCAAGACCCATTGTAGTACCGACTAGTGCAGAGCAAATGTAAGCTCTGGAAATGCTAAAAAAACAGCAAATTTAATGTAGCTTCTGAAAGTGTTAGCATGTATCAACACGTTTAGGATTTACCCACATATATGTGCTTGACAATATGTGGCAGCTATGGCACTCATTACCAACATGCAGGCACCCATTCAGAAATAATGAACAATTGGATTTCATTCCCACTTCAGTTGCAAGCTGGCTCACTGTCACACTGCCGTGGTTTAATGGCACACTTGAACAGAGCTTTCATTTATTTTATTTGTGATACTTGAACTTTTCCTGTACAGAAAGGTGAGAATCTCTGCTGTGAATAGATCAGAAATGATTTGGTCTCAGTAATTTTCCCAGTTAATACATTTGATGTTTTCCATGTTCTATTGTAAATTTGGGGATTTGCAAATCACTGAATTCTGGGTTGTTGTTTTTTTGCATTTTACACATCATCCCAACTTTTTGGGAATTGGAATTGTAAATCCATGTGCATTATTATGGAAATTGTTCCCCCCTTACAGCTAACACAGCTTCCCCTCTTTTTGGGAAGACTTTCTACTAGCTTTTGAAGCTTGTCTGCGGCAATTTGTGCCCGTTTAATAGCATTTCTAAGGTCAGACGTTGATGTTGGATGAGAGGGCCTGGCTGGCAATCTTCTTTCTAGTTTATCTCAAAGGTACGGTGGGGTTGAGGTTAGGGCTCTGTGTGGTACAGTTAAGTTGTTCCATACCAAAATCATCCATCCATTCTTTGGACTGAGCTTTGTGCAGTGGGGCTCAGTCCCACTGGAACAGAAAAGCCTCTGCAAAAGCTGAAAGGATAGAACTATAAAAAAATGTCACAGTGAGCTAAAACATTAACATTTCCCTTCACTGGAACTAGAAAGCAACCCCATAACATTATCCTTCCTCCACCAACCTTTACAGCTGGCACCGTGCACTCAGGCAGGCAGTGTTTCCTGCTATTCACTAAACCCAGACTAAACTCAGTCTGGTGTCCAGACTGCCAGATAGAGAAACGAGATGAGATTTATCACTGCAGCACGTTTCCATTCCTCCACAGTCCAGCGGTGGCATGCTTTACATCACTCAAGCCAACACTGGCCTTGCAAGGAGATGCTGCTGCCATGGCAACCCATACAATGAAGCTCCCAGTGCTGATGTTAAAGTCAGAGGACTTTGAAAATCTGCAGTTATTGAGTCAGCAGAGCACTGGTGACTACCTATTGTGTCACTTCATGGCTGAATTGCTGTGGTTCGTGAATGCTTTGACTTTGCAATATTACCACTTACTATACAGCTCACTGTGGATTGTCTGGAAGGGAAGAAATTTCACTAAAGACTTGTTGCAGCTGTGCTATAACAGCCAATTCCTCAGAAATGTTTGTAAAGACAGACAGCATGAATACGTGCTTGATTTCATTCATCAGCAACAATGGGATTGAATGAAACACTTGAATAGAATGACAAAGAGGTGTGGCTCAGTATATAGTCCATATAGTCTATATTGATCTCATGGTCTTATTGCCTTTGTGGCTGAATAAGAGAAAATCCCTGCCTACAGGTTCCCCAATGAAAAAAATGGAGTCAGTTGTAGTAATCTAGTAACACCTGTACTGTCCAAAGATGAGCGTCTTTCTTCGTAAACAGTTGGTTCAGACTTTATTGGGTAAATTTAACTAAAACTACTCCAATCCAGTACTGTATATCCCCTCCGGGTTATATCCTGCTAGGATTGATTAAATGTCTATTGTATTGCGGTATATTAGTAATAGATAGGTGTACCTAATAAAATGGCAACTAAGAGGGTTCGGTTTTGTAAGACAAGTTGCTTTTATGCCAGGTTTCATTATTACGTAGCTGCAATTAGGCTTTTAGAGACTCTAAAGTGAGTACTGTGTTACTAAGTGTCCTCCAAGTGCCTGCGCCAGTACAGCTGTCATCTTTGGGTCTTGTGCATCATTAACAGTGGCCTTATTATTGTGCCGGCTGCAGCGGTGTCAAATGGCAGTGCCGTAACTCCAGTCTGCAACAGCTGCATTTAATCAAGCACTGTCAAGCTTTAATCAGCCTCGGCCTTACCCATCTCTGCTTGGCTCGCGGTCATTTCTGCCCCGACAGCAGATTTATAGGGCTGGATACGTGAGACAGAAACACTCTTGAGCCTCAACACTGCATCTGCAGCGGTTTGTCCGCCGTACGTTTTCCTGGGGCACATTTGTTCAGAAAACATGAGACATAGAAGTCATTCAGGAGTTCATTTGCCTCAGTTAGGGTGGAATATTTACGTGTGAGAAGGGCTTAAGCTCTTTCCCTCTAGCCTGCTTGTCACCATATGGAAACAACTGGCTTCCATATGGTGACAGAGGACACCCTCTGCGCTGCCTGACGAGAGACAGTAGTGCTGTGTAGGAAGGACAGACGCGGGGGGGTGGCTGATGTTGTGAGTGGGCGCTTGTTTGGGAAAGACTTTGGATTTTTTTGTGAAAGTGTAAACCCTTTCACTAAGCTGGCTAAGCTTGTGTTTTTATTCTTTGAGCAACAGGAGCGCAGACTGTATCATTGTTTGCCTGTGAAACCAGACACATTTAAAGGTGGGCGAGACCCTTTAATACAGTTCAGCTGCATGAAGGGGAATTCATGTGACGCGTCTCTGCGACTCACTCTTCCTTTTATGTAAAAGCACAGGAGGAACTGCTTCCTTGAAACCCACTCGGAGACATCCCTGGATCATTATCCAAACCAAAGGGAACTGCTACTACAAACACTCACATGCTATAGCTGGGACACGCTCCGCTCTGGTGCAAAGCAGTCACGAGGAAGCAGCCAGGCAGAAATTCTCCTGCTGTGTGTGCGCCTGACAGAGCTCTGTCTTCTCAGGGTGCCTGCAACAGAAGTGTTTCAGTGGAAATCCCTGACTTTTACTTGACCTTACATGGGAAAGTTTCTCTCTCCAAAGATGTGGTGGATTTCTGAGGCCTGTGTGTTGTCACATCGCCAGGCAGCACGTGGGCTGCTCGCTCTTTCTTCAAAGTGTTTGCGCGCGGTGCGAGCGAGGACGGAGGTGGTCGGGGAGGGTCTTTATCCCGTCCTGATACTGTATCAACCTCAAAGGCCGCCAGGCCGTCATCAGTGACAGCAGTGACACTGAAAACACAGATCAAAGACGGGATCTGCCTCCCCCTCTGGCTCCAGCAGGGAGGAAGGGGTTTTGTGACCAACCGAGCCCGTGAAAGCAAGAATAGAAGGACGAAGGCTGGCAGAGGAATTTGGTCAAAAAAATGATTATCTACTTGGGTAGCATTCACTCGCATGGGGTTTGACAGGTCAACAAAGCCGGGCTCTTTTGCGCCTGAGTGCTCTTTTGTGTCATTCGGCCCAGAAGTTTGGCTGGCTTTATGTATGTAACCATATAAAATACCAGAGTCTCCTTTGACTTCAATGCTGAGGACAAAAGCTGACTTTAAAACAGGAATAGTTACTGTTGCAGTGTTATATTAACTATAGCTCTTTGTCTTTTCCTTTTGTTCACAGCAAAAAGCCTCAGGCAAGGTGCTGTTTGACCTCGTGTGCTCCCACATGAATCTCATTGAGGGTGACTACTTTGGCTTGGAGTTTCAGAACCAACAAAAGATGATGGTGAGTAAATGAGAGCACAGAGGAACCTCTGTCAAGCATACCTAACGTAGCTTTCCCTAAAATCAGCTCCGTGTTGACCGTCTTCTCTCTTTCACAGGTTTGGTTGGACCATATCAAACCCATTATCAAGCAGCTCAGGCGTAAGTGCTTTAAAATACTGAACCCTATTCTTTGAAGAAATCTCTCTCAGTGAACGTTTCTTTGTTTGTCTGGAGAAAACCTGTAAGCGAGCGAGAAGCATATCTCGCTTCAAAGGGCTGCTGTTTTGTGTATTTGATGCAGTCCAATAGCAGATCTCTTTGTTGTGTTTACGCAGGGCCGAAACACACAATCCTGAGGTTTTCTGTGAAGTTTTTCCCCCCGGACCACGCCCAGCTACTGGAGGAGCTAACGAGGTGAGCTCCTCTCTGTGTGATATAACTTATCTTCGTCCCAACAGCGTGCTTATCTTCCGCTTGGCAATGAAACATGCACTTGTATACAGTGTGTCAGTGTAAATCAGTGTCACTTATTTCCACTGTGACTGAAAACAATTGTGGAAACATGAAACGTGCTGCGGTTCCCACAAGATTTATTCCCCGCCACGCTATGCTGTTCACATATCAGGGCTGCCACGTTTCTGATTTACCTCCTGGGAGATTAGTGCGGAGCTAATGGTTTTCCGGTTTCTCCTTTCTTGTTCTGGACTTTAAATCCTGGTTATTTGTCATAATTATTCATTGATTTGAAAATGCAAAAGACATTGAAAACATTTTTTGGCAAACTCGGCAGCTGAAGGACGGAGGTGGATGTAAACTGCTTGACTAGTTGGCGCTGACGTTAGATGTTCTCAAAAAACCAAAGAAATTATTATGCCTCTTATCAGGACTATATTTGTTTCTGTGCTGGACTACAGCCAGGAGGTGCAATGTGTTCAGGAAATGTCCCGAAAACTAACTTTACTTCTTATAGATTTCTGAATGTAAACTGTACACTTGTTCCAGCTGACTGTGGTTCAAAGAAAGGCAAAAGATGCTTTCATTTAGTTAGAATTTGCAATAATCCTCTTGGCTGCCATGTTTGAGTTTAGCAGTAGACTTCAATCTGATCCAGAATTCAGGTGGTAGAAAACACCAAACTCCAGCTCCTCCTTTTGTATAATGCGAATGCTGTTTGTGTTTGGCCCAGGTACCTGTTTGCCCTCCAGATCAAACAGGACCTTTTCTGTGGACGTCTGACTTGCAACGACACCAGCGCCGCTCTGATGGTCTCCTACATTATACAATGTAAGGAACGCCGGAGCTGTTTTTGTCATTAAGCTCACGGGAACAAAACACACACATAGATGAAAGGCAGTCATGGTAAAAAAACAAAAGTACACCGCAAAGTACAGTATCAGTTCTAAGATTTTACATGAAAAGTAAGTAAAAAATAATCTAGTCCTCACCAGCTGTTAAAATCAGGCAAATACAACCTCAGACAAACAAATACACATGACAAATTACAGCAAGTAGTTATTTATTTGACGAAAAAAAACCAACAAAATGTAGAAGCAGTGTCTGAAAAACTAGGTAAACGGTGATTTAGCCTCACATTTGTCTCTAGAATACTTTGAGGAGTTCCCAAATCATCACCATCAGCAACAATCGCTTCACTAAAATCACTGATGTCTTTCATTCTTGGCATTGTGTGAATAAACAATGGCTCCAGACCAGCAAGCTGCCTAAAGTAGTGCTTTTATAGAGGTGCTCGCACTCGCTGATGATCAGTTAATCAAGTGCATTTGATTATCAGCACCCAGCGGCTACTTAGCCTCATATTTCCTGCAGAAGCAGTGAGGGTTTTTCACACACTGCTTTTTCATTTTTGATGAATTTCTTTTGTTAAATGAATAATTATAGGGTGTAAGATGTCATGTGTTGTTGTTCATCAGAGGATTTGTTTACCTAATTTTAAGAGCAGCTAAGACACGGATTATTTTTATTATATCCTGATACAGAAAACATTTCATCTAAAGATTAAATGCTTTCTTTTAACCGTGAATGTAACAGTGCACACTTAACACCACTGCAAATTGATTATCTGTGTATTACGGTGGGTATTTTTTAGTTAGATGGTGCCAATGCCAGGAAATCTGAGCATTTTCACTGCTGCAGTCTGTCACACGATAGTGATCAAAGTTTTTTTGTATCAATAAAACACTAAAAGAGGAAAAACCTTTAATTCCTCCAGAAAAGCCACGTTCTGAAGCGCTTTTACAAGCACCCTACATTGACTCTCTTTGCTATTATTCTCATTATTATCAATTCTTATTTATTTTATTCTTATTTTGTATAACATGAGCTTTTTCACCCCCCTTTCTTTCATGTCTCCCTTAAGCTGAGATTGGAGACTTTGAGGAGAGCCAGTGCCGGTCACACCTCCTCAACAACAACTACATCCCAGATCAAATGCCCCTCATTGACAAAATCATGGAGTTTCACTCAAAGAATATGTGAGTAGAGATCTTGATTCAAGGCTGCACAGTGGTTTTAAAATAAGGCAGTTGTTTGGTTCCAGTCGTAGTTTCTGTTTAACTCTCTTCATAAGGTCACTGAAGGCATGGCTGCGCTCAAATTACTCTCTCAACCCGTCAACAGGAAATGTTGTTTCAGACCGCGTGCGTGTCCCACTGGGAACTTTTATTATAGAGGTGGCACATTCAGGAAAACAGCCATTGAATGAAAGGCTCCTTTCTCAGAGAGCTGTGTATTTTTATTATACACGGGCTTAGAAAAGGCAGTCTTTGTAAGTTGTTTTACAGCTTCTGGCCAGAAGTGGATGTGAGTTCATCTTCTGCTCTGTCTATAAAGACTACTTTCCTCCTAACAGAGATCTGAAATCCTCCTTCAACCTGCTGCATGACTCACGCTGCTGCTGTCGGCCGGTTCAGTAGGTTAAAAACGCAGTTTGTCAGAGAGCGCTCTGAGGCGTCTCGTGCAGGAGGTCGCAAGAAGTGAAGCTGGCGATTGAACTTGGCGCTTCTTTTTAGGCTTTTCTATTATAACTGCCACTCGTTTTGGGAGTGGTATGTTACTGGAAACTTTCCAAATGTCCTTAAAGCACATTTCACAAAATTCCCCCAACCGTGCGTGGGTTTGAATATGTGCCAATGCTTTGCTAACACTTGTCTCACCTCAGCATTACAGGGTGTCTTGCCAGAGATGGGCACGCAGTGGGTGGCTGCGGCAACATGAAAGCAGCTCCGTTAGAGCTGACTGCTCCCTTTAACTTGCTCTTTTTTTCCCACCAAGAGTCCTTCTTAGTTGATGACTGCAGTACTTCTGGCTATGTGCCATGTAGAATTAAATCTCTTATTAATTACCACACACAGGAAACAGGAAGGCTTATCCACTGATAAGAAATAGGAAGGTTAGTTGGCATTTGCAGCCCCTCCCACCACTTCTCCAGAAACTCAGATAAACTTGAGAAACCTGGATTGAACTCTGTCTTTGTCTTTCACTTTAATAAGCCAGATATCCAACAGGGGAATACGATTCATTTTTGTCTGAATTTACCCTCCCTGCTCTAATAATTATTTCCAAAACCATCTAGAAAATACTTTCTAAAGTGAACAATGAATAGATTGAAATTTAAAGCTCGTGTTCCTGTGTGTAAAAGATTTTTATGAGCGTATAACACAGAATATTTTGTTGCAATAATAACACCAAGGTTTAAAAGATATTAAAGAGTTTAACAGATGTGGGTTAAATAAAAGCTACTTTCAGCTGGTCCCTCATTCGCGAGCGGTCCCCACAGCAGGTAGCTCCACATCTTTGATTTGCTCAAACCACCACAGTATGCTTCCAGTGCTTCCAGTTTTCGAAAGTATAGACAACCCAACACTAAGAAGGTGTCTTTGTTTTTTGACAGTGGAGGTTTGCGACAGTGCTCGTTAGTATGTTCGCTTTATTGATGCCTATGGTCTTTCCCTGAGATTTGTTTCTGTTAAACACTACATGAAATATAGTTTCATTTGTTTTGTTTTATACCACAGTGGTCAGACACCAGCAGAATCAGACTGCCATTTGTTAGAAGTTGCTCGCAGGCTGGAGATGTACGGGATTCGGCTCCATCCTGCCAAGGATCGCGAGGGAACAAAGTTAAGCCTGACTGTGGCACACACGGGTGTCCTGGTCTTCCAGGTTAGTCTAAAATCAGTGCAGGTCAGCCCAACTGGTATCAAACGCTTTTTATGTGTTTAGTAGTGCAAAGTAGTGAATTCTGTTTTTCATCACTTCAGGGACACACAAAGATTAACGCCTTCAACTGGTCTAAAGTTCGAAAACTGAGCTTCAAGAGAAAACGCTTCCTCATTAAGCTGAGGCCGGATCTAAATGTAAGTGACATCACAAGATATTGAAACCCTTCAGCTCACTGACTGATGTTGTGTTTAAATGTCTTGATGTGTCCCCCAGAGTTCATATCAGGACACTCTGGAGTTTTTAATGCCAAGCAGGGACTGCTGTAAAGTCTTCTGGAAGATCTGTGTTGAATATCACGCCTTCTTCCGCCTATTTGAGGAACCTAAGCCCAAGCCCAAGCCGGTACTCTTCTCACGAGGCTCCTCCTTTAGATTCAGGTAGCATTTGCATCAAAGAGCTAAACTCTGTCTATCATGGCTGCAAGAACACAGCATCACTTAACAGTCTACTAAGGCTCTTGCGGAATAGCTCATCATTAACTGTCTTGTATTTATCTCTGCAGCGGTCGCACGCAGAAGCAGGTGATTGAATATGTGAAAGAGTCTGAATTTAAAAAGATCCCGTTTGAAAGGTAAAGGCTGCAGATACGTTTGACATATTTGGTACAGGCGAGGGTGCTCAGAGTTTATAACGCTGACCTTTAATATCCTGTCTGCCAGGAAACACAGTCGTGTTCAGTACAGCAGTCGGGTCCAACACAACAGTCGCCTGTCACCATTGCCTTCTCCAAGCCACCGTGAAGTGCCAACAGATGTGAGTCTTTTAAGTGGGCAATTTGTTGCATACAGCATTTTTTGTTGTCTGAGCAAATACAGTCCATAGTGTCGCTTTTCACATTGTTTTCTCTTTTTAAAATGCATATAATGTAAAAATACAGCAAAATACAGCCTACTCATCCGGAGGCATGGATCTTAAGACTCTGTTATGCTCCAAGATCATTTTTCTGGTATGAATAAACTCCTGTTTTATACAGCTAACGCTGTCATCATAGCACCAAATTAGAGAACATCTTTTTAGAAGAATAGTGTTTGATCCCTCCAACACAGTTCAAGAGACTTTGTGGAGTGGGAATCATTAATAAGGAGCACTAGGGCTGTTCTGGTGACACATGGTAGCCCAATACTGTGCTGTGGTATCCCTGCACATGTGTGTGTGCATAGAAGATGCCAGCCTGCCCAACAAAACAGAGCCATGGGGGTACTGCAGGGTATTTTCAAGTCAGGTAGAATTTATTTAAAAACTTTAAAATCCTGGCCTTCAGTAAGAGTAATGAATACAATGAATAAATTGTGGTCTTTAAATTCTTTAACCCTGTGTTCCTGTCTCGTACTGGCAGAGTGGTGCTCCTGGGGACAGAATTGATTCTCCTCGGCGTCACTGGAAGGAGTCGGTCCTGGTGAGTGCAGAAGTCCCGGCAGCTTCGCGGGCGAGGATGAGCCCCTCGCATCAGAGAAATGGCCACGAAGAGAGAACGGGGTCTGTATCCAGGACAGAGGAGACGAGGAGCCCAACACGACAGACCCACCCCGAACATCTGAATACAGGTCCAGCATCTAGGGCTGCTAAAGGCGGCAGCTTTTCCATTCCCTACATTGACTGCAGTGATGTAGATGCTCAGTATTACTTGGGCAGGGACCAGGCTAGCAGGTCAGACCACAGCTATAGAGAACAGGGTATGCTCCCCCGGGGATCTGGCTCTGGAGGGATAAATGGGGCTCTGCAGGCTCAACAGGAGCACTTTCTGGGTAGGATGTATAGGGAGTCTTCTTCTTCTTCTAGAGCATCGCTCATCATGAGTCATGAGCTAGAACATTCTCCCAAGCAGTCATGCCAAACGGTTGACCGAAGTCCTGTTCATAGCATTATAGGAGACATAGGTGTCCAAGAGAGGCAGAGCAACAGCCCTATAACAGTTTCCACTGTGACGGGTTCAAGAGGTGTCACTGCCAGTCCTGTGATTGACATTCTCCATCACGCACCTTCCCTCAGTCGCATAGACCAGAACGGCTACAGTCCCACTCCACTTAACTTTAATGACGGCAGATGCTCTCCCGTCATGGGCCGATCTCCTCGCTCACAGAAATTCCACAAAGTCCATTTTGACGCAGACGCAGTCCAAGGAACGTCCTCTGCAAAGCAAGAATCGCGTACTGTCCTCTCTCGGGCTGAACGCATGGCTGCTCTTGAGCGCCGCATGGTGGCCAATGGGCTAACTGCGCCAGGCAGGTCGCGGACCAGTCTGGGGCAGAAACGATTAAGATCAACCGGTGTCACACAGTACGGAGCAGTTCAAATGAACGATGGCCCGAACACAAGCGGCTCAGAGTCCAGCGAGTCGGAGTTAGAAAATAACAGGGGCAACTGCAGCAGCCCCGTGATGTTTGGTAGCCCAGCGGAGGCTAATTCTAGTTCCCCCATACCAAGAAACACGTTTTCCTTTGGCAGCCTCCAGCTGGATGAGGAGGCAGATGAGGATGCTTCCCATGCCTTCAGCGATGAGGATATCGGACACATTTTCAGCTGTTAAGTGCGCTAAAAGTTTTAAACCATCTGCGACTGAGAGCTAGAGGGGTCTGGGTCAGAACGTAAGCAGGAGGCTTTTTCACATCCACACACTCCCGAGTCCATAGTGGTCACAGCACAGCACTGCTGAGTAGAAGCACTTTTTAAACGTAGCCGAATGTATGCGTTCAGGCTTTTCTTGCCCATTTCATGGAGCGGCTTTAATGTTCAGCCTCGCTGTTCTTTAATTATATTAACATGTCCGTTTGGACATAGACACGTGCCTTTTAAGGATTTTACACTCAATGGCTACTAATTAAAAACTACAGAGAGTACAGAGGCTTTCAGACAGTTTGAAACGTGAGGCTGATTAAAAATGTTGTAGATTTTATTCATAAGTCAGACGATGCCTTAAAACTCCCTACGGAAAATCCACACTTTGCTCCATAGCTGTCCATAGACACATCTAACTATTTGAAATTAGTTACATTTTTTTTAAAGGTTTCTGCATAAGACATTTTGTGCTTGGTACTAATATTTTCTGGGGTCTGTTGATGTGTCATTGAGGTAGTAGTAACTGTTAACTTCTGTACATTTACCTTTCTTTTTTTACTCTTAATGCAGCACCTACTATTTGATTGTTGTGAGAAGTTCTGGTCTGAAGTGATGCTGATCCATATTCAGTACCTCCACTCATTAACTTGAAGCAAACTTTATGATTTAGCTGTCATGTTTAAATGTCCCGCCAAAGGGAGGGAGTGTGTAATCGGCTCTGTTTGTTTGCTTGTCTGTGTATCTGTTTGCAATCAGTCTAGCGTCCACAGCTATCAAGATCTAATTTTCAAAATTTTGTGTGATGCTAGATATCAATAACAGCTGGAGTTGATTTCATGTTGGTGAAAATCGGGTCAAAGTTAAGGTCACATCCAATGTGAAAATTAGTAAAAGTTATATATTACCCACAATTTTATGGATCGTTTTCAAACTTCACTTGGGGGACATGAGTACCTAAGCAGTTTTAGCACGCAAGGTTAAAGTTGACCTTGAAAAAAAACAATCTGACATCAGCATGTTGTCATAAAAACATCACAAAGTATCAGAGTTTTAGTTTAGCCCTTGCCCTGTGGGGGGAGTTGCGCTTTCTTGTTCACAGATGTTTTGGCAGTTACGAGATCACAAGATTTGCGTGAGTAGTAGCTTCGCGGGACCGGCAGTGGCTTCATCTGATAGAGTTAAAAGCACGTGTGTGTTGCAGTGTTACACTGTGGTCACTCCACAACAGTTTGTGGCTTTTCATGCCCAGTGTTGACAATCCCAGTCTGCTCTTGATTTGCGTTCAAGTATCTCTGGCAGTAATTTGGCATCACCGAGCTGCAGTCTTCCTAACTTTTATTTCCAGTCTCTTTTCTTAACTTTCTTTTGCACCCCTGTCTTCATGCTTGTCTTTGTGTATTCTGTTTAACAAGCGGTTGAGCTTTATTTTACATTTTTTGTTTCTCTGTTTCATTTCTTTATTTTTCTCTGTCCCTGTCTGTCAGCATGAAACTGTTTGATCTTGTAAGTTTTTCTTTTTCTAACTTTGAATGCATGTCTATCTTTTCTGTAACTCATAATGTGTGGTTGAGGAAAAAAACAAGAAAACAAGATTACCAGCCTCTGGGTTCCCTTTTCTGCAATGATCCAGATAACGAGACTGTAGATGACAGGAGCCTGGGAATGTGCGGGTTTTAGTATCGGTGAATGCGTGCGTTACTCTATGTATGAATGGCAGTTTAAGGGCAGCACCTCAAAGCACAGAGTCTCTTTGCTCATCCATCATATCAACTGCTTCAGCGGTTGCCCCCCAGAAAGTCTTTAGCGCTGACATTAAGAGGCATATCAAAAGTGAGATATGATGGTTTTACACTTCTATCAATACCTACTGAAGTCTATCCATCCATAATAAATCAAAATTAAGAGATGGTGTTAAGATAATGTAGATTTGGGAGTTACTGGATCACTGCAGTGTGGGCCAGGCTTGTGTTTGTTCTCACCCACTGGTGTCCTTGATGGTTTGTTTGCAATGCATGCTGTGATGAACCAGATTTGTGGTATGGCTCAGGTCCTGCTGTTCTGCTCTGGCTGCTCTCTGCATGCACTCTACTGTATGTACTGTAATATACTGTGCTATTACTGTCATTTCAATACTTTACATCTAGTAAGATATTGACATTTACATTAAATTAGACTGTGAGAAATAACAGCAAGCTCATTTACAAAGAGCTGAAATGTACAGTATTTTTTACTTATTGTGTAATTTATTAAATTAAACCTAATGTGAAATTGATTTGTGTTTATGTTATAAATTATATAATTTCTGAATTTCCAAATTAACCCATTTGTCATTAACACGTTTCTCGACTCAGCAGTAACAGAGTGAAAACAAAAAGCAGTTTACTAAAATATTCATAAAGCCATTTACTATTACAGGCCTAGAAGCATGAATGCATTTATCCCCACTTTTTCCACGTCTGTCTTCTGTCTTGCATTCATTCGCTCACGGTGTTCTTGTAGATGTTCACTGGGCCTTTTCTATGCTGCTTTTCACACAATTTTGAACTATATGTGTTCAGCAGAGTCAATAAAGACGTTAAAACGATATTTTTTCCAAATCCTTCTTTTTAAACCGTTGAAGTCGGTGTATTTTCTGGAGTCTGGTCCCCACTGTAGATGTTAGAACCTTTCCGTCTCCTTTGTAGCATTCCTCTAGATTGTGTGTAGTGTGTATTTGCCTGAGTCACTCCTTCCCTCAGCTGTACTTGTGCATTGAGCTAACTG
Organism: Mchenga conophoros; assembly: GCF_057382185.1. Lineage (NCBI taxonomy): Eukaryota > Metazoa > Chordata > Actinopteri > Cichliformes > Cichlidae > Mchenga > Mchenga conophoros. The sequence goes on from NC_140541.1 coordinate 22,245,344, forward strand.
CAGCCACCAGCTGCACTGGCCTGCGTTCTTGTTATAGCTGTTGCGTTCGTGCCAACACACCAGAAGTCGCCAGAGAGAGGTGAGCAAGTTGCTGCCGGAACATAGTAAGTAAGCTGAGTGAACGCTGTCAGAATGGATGACACTAAGTAAGCCGTTCTTCTCGATCACCCTGCAGTATTTGTCTCAGCTTGCGTATTGATTGACGTGGTAAGAAAACTGCCAGAGTTGTCTGGAATGTTGAGCGAGTCACGGCTGACTCTATATTTTCTGTAAGCAGACCTCAGATGCAATGATTGAAACAGTTTGGTTTAGCTTGCTAAGGTGTCCATTAGGTAAAGTGTGCAGTGTAGGATAATGAATCGAATGCTGGAGAGTTTAATTATTAGCCAAATGCCACCACGGCATCTGACGAAGATGACATTTCTGTGCAGCAGAAACTACTGATTTTTTTCCCTATCAAATAATCTGTTGATTACATTCTCGATTTATTAGCTGTGTATTCAACAAATGTCAGAACATGGCGAAAAATGTCATCACACACTTCAGCTTGTTCCTAATGTGTCATTTAATCAGTTTGAAAAACAAAACAAAACCAAATGCTTTATAACAATGTAATACAGAGAAAAGCAAAGAAACCTCATGTTTGCTTCAGAAATTCTAACAATTTGGTCATTAAAATTGTTCTTACTATTTAATTTCTGCAAAACTCAACCCGTCTGCGGCTTAAAGTAGGCAAGTGCTCTCAGAGCTGCCTAACTTTATCGTGCATCGTTTTCTCATCTCATTATGGTCACCTATGGCTCCGTGCAGGTGTGGTTTCCAACAGTCCTCACCTGTCCGCGTCCTCTGGACACTCCCACGGGATGGTCAACGGTCAGAAGTTGCTGGATCTGTGCAGTCACAGTCCCGACGGCCGGCTGCCTTCCCCGCTCACCAGCCCGTTGCTCAACGACGCCTGCAGCGTTCGCACTGATGATGAAGACGAGGTTCGAAGGAAGGTTTGTAACCAAGAGCCACTTTAATATATTGCCTTGTTGTGACATTATAAAGATTTGTTTTTAAATAAAGTTGCTACTCAAAATAGAAGTGGACCCAGATTATCTGTCCTGAATAAAGTTACTGTTAGACATTTGTGGAGCTGATTGCACCCCCCCTTCGTTTGTGATGCCCTTGCAGAGGTTCCCAACAGATCGAGCCTACTTCATCGCCAAGGAGCTGCTGACAACAGAACGGACGTATGTGAAGGACCTCGAGGTGGTGACCGTGGTAAGATGGGCCAAGTCGCTCGCCAAGCCGACGCTCTCCTGTTTGTTTTCTCCTGCGCTTGTCCTCTGGGGGGAAAACATTGATTATTCCGGTTAGCTGCTCCATTGCAGAGCACCCGCCAAAACATAGAGTCAGGCAGTGACACAGGAATATTTTGGCAGATGCGATTTCATTTTTTATTCATTCCCCATGCTCGTTCTCCGAAATGCATTTATCTCCCCCCGTTCAAGGCTGTGAATACTAAACTGTGTTTGTGTTTAAAGAGATAGATGGATTTAGCCGCATGCGCTCTCTGCCTGTGACTCACTGCTTCAGCCTGCTCCTGTAGATTTAATTGCTGGGTACAAACAGGATATTAAATGTGCGGTACCGCTCCTTCACATGCAATCAAGGAGGATGTCCTTATGAGGCTGGACTGAAGCGTTGCCGTTGTTTGATTCGGCTCTCCTTTTACACTGGCAGGTTCAAAAGCCGCAGCTTTTCTCGGCTTGCAGTTTTCAGAGGAGTCTTTCACACATCTCATAAATATTTTGGGTGGGCTTGTGCCCTCGTTCTTTTATTCTGCTGCATGTGTATGTGTGCTCCCTCGCTCTGGTTGGTGCCGCTGCTGTTAAGGGTGAAGTCATCTGAACAACAGCTGGCGCCTCGTTTCCAGCGCTCACTTTTCCTAAAACCCACTTCTTTTCCCATCACGTCAACTAAATAAAGCTGTTTTCTGTTCAATGTCCACAAACACAAAACATAAGGCTTCTCTCTGAGTTAATGAAACAACAGCGTTAAGAATGGTCGGCTATTGATTCTTCGATTCATCCTCAGCTAATTAAGGGATTTGAAAGGAGGCAAAAGGCTTTTCATTACCTGTTCACTTTATCTCTTCTTCTCAGAAGAAAATCGCTGTGGAGATCTCTTGGTAACCCTTGGTATCATACATAAATGTGCAAAGGTCTTGAGTTACCCCTTGTTTCTTCATATTTTTCTAGAAAAATGTGAAATAGTTGCTGTGATTTATTGAAACATATGTAAACATGTATGAAAGGTGATTGTTTAATTCTAACAAGCTTGAAAGTCAGTATTTGGTATCTTCAATACATCCTAAATTCTCTTAGGAAAACATTCTTTTAATTTCTTTAAATAGTCTTCAAGAATAGTTTTCCAAGTTTCTTCAAGGACATGCAAAGCTCTTCTTTGGATGCTGGCTGCCATTTGTTCTGTTCTCTGTCAAGATGATCCCACACTGCTTCAGTAATATTGAAGTCCAGGCTCTGAGGAGGACAATGCATGACTGATAATATTCCTCTGTGTGTTATTCTGTCCAGGTGTGATTTTACTGTATTGGCAGTGTGTTTGGGATCATTGTCATGCTGAAAAATGAAGATTTTGCCAATCAAATGCTTTTCAGATGGTACTACATGGTGGATCTGATAGCGTTTTTGTATTCAAATTCCCTCAGTTTAAACAAAAAACCCAACACCCATTCATTCTTCCATTTTCTCCTGCTTATCCAATCTAAGGACCCTCTCCCAGTTGTCATATAGCAACAGTCTGGGTGCCCCGTGGACAGGTCGCCTGTCATAGAGACACACAACCAGAATCACCAGTTCACCTCCTCTTTACATCCTAACATGAGTGGTACAACGACTGGACTTATGAGTGAGAAATGAGTGAAAAAACAGCCAATGAAAAACTACTGCTGAAGACCACTTTTTAAAAACACAAGAAAAATCTGGCCCCTTGGAAGCAAAATATAATAAAATGATGGGTGGCTCAAGACTTTTGCACAGCACTGTAGTTCATATAAATCAAGTATTTTATTTCTTATATAGGCCAAAATTAAATATTCACCCACAATCAGCCTTATATCCAGATACCAGGAAGTTCTAATAGAGTTTAAACACCATCTGTAAATATCCTGTCATGATGTCACAAGTATGACCTGCTTGTCACAAGTAGACAAGCGCTGCCACCTGCACAATGAAAAAAACAAAACACTCAAAAACCTGGTTTTGTTAGTGAACTGAGACTTTTATGGTTAAACTGTATTTCCCTCGTTAAATGGCTTGAAAGATCACTGTATGCATGTATCCGTGATACCAGTCTTTCCAGAGTGCCGTGGGACAAGATGAGGCAACTCCGGACTCCCTGAAGGACGCCATCTTCTCCACCTTTGAGCCTCTGCACAAGTTCCACACAGGTTTTCTCAGGGAGGTGGAGCAGAGGCTGGCACTGTGGTGAGGCTCATTTCACTTCCAGATATTTCCTGCAGGGTCAGGAACAAGCCCGGTGATGTGTCGGGGGTTACGGTTCAATTTAAAACAACTTCCTCCCCCATTTTTAATGAGTTTTGCTGGCATTTAGCCCAAGAGGGCGGTCCGGTCCCTTTAGATGACCCAAGGAGCTACAATCGCCATAGCAACAGTCATGCTGCACCACAGCCTGCCTTTATTCTGGTTTGTAGGTGTATGCCCTCTGATCTCCTTAATGATTGTGCTTTATCTAGTACACACTGACTTTTTCACAGACACGGAGAAAGTGACGCATAAAGCTGTTAAAATTTATGGCCATTAACTACAGTCCGTGATTTTTATTTCAAAGTCTCCTGTATCTAGTCACACTCATTAGAGCTCCAAATTAAAGCAGAAAGTGATAGTGTGCTTTACTCGGCTGATAAGACCCACATTCAAATGCATATGCAAATTATCCACCCCTACATTTGTCTTTCTTTTTTTGCAGCTTTGCATATTCAAATACTGTACTAGATATGGACCTTGGTTGTTAAGAATATGATGAGAAAGTCGTCTTTCATAAGAGCAGTAGGATGCATTTTACAGACTGAGATATTCCCCCTAAATTCCCTGCTAAAACGTTAACATTAAATTAATAACTAGTCTGACCAAGTCCAGTAATGGCAGCCCCATTCCTCATGAATCCTACATGGGGAATCTGATGCTCAAGGGAGACACCTGCTGGTGTTTCTTGAAGTTAAACGCGTCCATTCCAACTTCATTGGAATTATTCTTGAACGCAGTGTGACTGAATAGTCAGTGAGATTAAAGTGCTTTCATGTAGCTTACCCGGCTCATCCGCTGTCCACAACGATAATAATATTTATTCATGTAGCTCAAAGCGAGGCAGATATTACAATAAGCTTCACACAGGAAAATAAATCAATGAATAAAAAAAGAAAAGAAAAGCTGGCAACAAGTACAGCAAATGAAAATTTACACATGAGCAGAGCGGCAAACACACATGAATATGCAAGAACATTTGGGACATTACACAAAAAGGTTATAGAAATAGTTTTTTAAGAAAGCTGTATTTTCTGAACCATCATAAAGCGACGCAATTCTTCATATATTTTAAAGAAGATTTTGCAAGCTAAACAGGAAATAAGCTCCAATAGTAACCACTGATTAGGAGACATTGCTTAAAAGGGACTGCTGTCTTTCTCTTTTAAGGGAAGGACGCTCTAATGCACACATTAAGGGAGACTACCAGCGCATTGGAGATGTCCTGTTGAAGAACCTTCAGGGTTTGAAGGTGAGCTGTGACTTTTTGTTAAACTTCTATACGTGTTTAATTAGAGAAAATCACGACTGTTCGTGGATAACAAGTCTTACCTGCAGCCCCTGACAGCAAACCTGAGTAAGCAGTCTGAAATCCTGCTGGAGCTTGAGAAGGCGTGCAAGGCGTCCCGAAGGTTGGAGGGTCTCTGCAGAGACTTCGAGCTGCAAAAGGTCTGCTACATTCCCCTCAACGTCTTTATTCTGCGGCCTTTGCACCGCCTCATTCACTACAAGCAGATCCTGGAGCGCCTGTGCAAACATTACCCAGCTACTCATGTGGACTTCAGGGATTGCAGAGGTGTTACACTCAGTTCACAGAAGCATATTTCAGTGTTTTGGTGTAACGGAGCATCTGTAACGATCTCTTACCTCTGGTTGGTGTCCAGCTGCTCTAGCTGATGTGTCTGAGGTGGTGGACCAGCTTCAGGGAAGCCTAATCAAGATGGAGAACTTGCAGAAACTTCTGGAGCTGAAGAAGGATTTGATTGGTGTCGACAATCTTGTTGTTCCTGGTCGGGTGCGTTTGAAATCTACAGGAGAGAGATTTGTTTAACTTTTTGTTTCTGTTTAGATTTTGTGACAAATGATTTCTTTCCTCAGGAGTTCATCAGGTTGGGCTGCCTCAGTAAACTGTCTGGAAAAGGGCTGCAGCAGCGAATGTTTTTCCTGGTAACATCCCACTTTCTTCATCTCATATCACTAATCGAATTATTTAGCTGACTGATCTCAGCAGAAATGATAATCATGCTTTTATCCTGCCCGGCTATGCATTACTGAGATGGTGTTGGCAGATTTAGTGCAACCGCAAAGGTTCAAGCAGGGGAACGTAGCACATGTTGCTTTGAACTTTGGCGGCCTTAGTGTTTTACACAAGTATTTGATTTGGTTGCATAAGCATGAAGAGAAGCGTTTGTGTGTGCAGGATATCAGTGTTAAGTTTTGGTTTTTAATGCCACCGAGTTGTTAATTTGTTCTTAGGATTTTTAGCTAACGTGTCCTCCTCTGCCTCTTTTGCAATAGTTTGATGACGTCATTTTATACACAAGTCGAGGGATGACGGCGACGAATCAGTTCAAAGTGCATGGGCAGCTGCCGCTCCATGGCATGACAGTAAGTGCCGTTGTCTCTCAGAAGAACACAGGGCGTTGGAGCGGCTGTCACCAGTTTGTCATTACTAGAGAACATCTGCCCCCACTCTAGCACACACACACACACACACACACACACACACACGCACACACACACACACACACACACAAGCTCGTTCAGCTATCTTAGTGAGGACCTTCATTGACATAGTGGTTTTCCTAGCACCTTACCCTAACCCTAACCATTAAAAATGAATGTCTAACCCTAACCCTTACCCTAATACCTAACCATAACCTAATTGTAACCTTGACACCAAAACAATATTTTGAGCCTGAAAAAGGCCTTCAAATTTGTGAGGACCCGTGTTTGTCCTCACAAGTGACTGTTGGTTCTCACAAGTATGGTAGAATGCAGATTTCGGGCCTCACAAAGATAGGTAGACAGGAACACACATACACACATATTTTCAGGACAGCTACACGTTTGCTTCTCTCTCGCTTCCTTTTCATCCGCCCTCCCGCCTTCCCTCCTTTTCTGCCTATTTTGGTCTTTGCTGTCCTAGATACTGCAGCTCTCTAATGTCTTTTCTGTGTCTCTGTGTTCTTCTTCCAGATCAGAGAGAGTGAGGATGAGTGGGGTGTACCTCATGCCTTCACATTGGTTGGGCAACGGCAGTCCGTAGTAGTAGCAGCTAGGTACGATTGCCAGCAAACACCTTGCACCTTGAACCTAAAGTGGCAGGTTTTTAAAAATATTTTAGATGCCGTTGAGTTACATCTTTAAAAGCATCTACTTTTAGTTACAGTGAGCTCATAAAATTGTGATTTTCAGTCTTTTCCCTTTTAGCCTCTTTGGCTACACAGAGTCTGTTGCTTTACCCTCTAACAGAGGGATGTTGCCCCCTGAGAGGAGGATGGCAGGTTACTCAGAAAAGCTACTAAAAACTCATCTGCATATTTCTTTTTTTTTGTTAAATCAAATAAACATAAGCTAACAGTATAAGAAAGTATACTTGGAAGATAAAAATAAATTCAATTCATAAAGCATGCAGTCAACAACAACGTGAGTTCATGCTTTTCCCGCCCTCAGATGTTTAACTGATTCGCTTTGCCTCAATAAACAGATGGTTCATGTTTTACTGTTATTTAAGAGGAACATTTGGCTGGGCTAACCAGACTATTTCTGACCACCGGGCCTACCCTGCTGCGACTCTTTGTGCTTGTTTTGTTCAGCATTCTGTCCATTTGTGTGTTTTTTCCTCCAGTTCTTTGGTAGAGATGGACAAGTGGATGGAGGACGTAAAGATGGCGATAGAAATGGCAAAAACCAGCAACGGGCCTTCATCTGAGCTGCTGACCAGCAGCCTGACAGACAACAGTAAGTTAGTACGAAGCCACACAGCTGAATGTGAGAAGCTTGACTTTGTGATGAAGCAGCGTTAACTGTTAAGAGACACATCATGTGAATTCCCAGATACATGCTGATTTTTGATTGGTCTGACGCTGTCTGTGTTTTAGCGCCTCTCCTTCCCCCTCTTTCATCATCCTGCTCATTGTCTAGCAGTAACAACCTCCTGACTTTCCCAGAATGCCCAGAGGACTCCTCGGTGGAGGCAGAGTCCGAGGACGACATGACAGCTCCCCACGTGTCATTGGAGAAGCCCACGCCTCACCGTGGTAACACCATGGTGCACGTGTGCTGGCACAGGAACACCAGCGTGTCAATGGTGGACTTTAGCATAGCCGTGGAGGTATCAGCCCACCTCAGACCTGCCCCCCTCCTCCTGCCCCGCTGTTTTCTTTCTCTGTTTCTGAGTGTGTGCTGTATCTGAATTCACTTTGATGATCTTTCAGTGGGAACAGTATCCCCCTTAAGCTGCTTAACAGGTTGCTATAGCCCATTAACTACTAATTCAGCTGGAGCATTAATGCTTTTTTTGTTTTTAAACAAGATTAGCAAGGGTCACTCTTTTTTAAATGTCACAACACTTATTATTAAATCAGAAACAAGTTTGATTGGAACAAATAATGAAAGAAGTTTGTTTGCTCTTGAAATAAGAAACACAAGTGAGTTTTTAAAGGTGCACTGTGAAGGGATCCTATTAATGTGGACTAAAATTACTGAGGAATGTTTCAGCGCCTTGTTTAGTCCATGCCATGAAAAAATGAAGGCAGCTCTGAAGGCAAATAAACACATCAAACGTAATCGCAATAAAGCGGTTTGTGAAAGTATAATTGACCACTTTGGAGCAGCACTTTGAAAATTATAATTAATTTATTTTTGTTTTTGTTTTGATGAAGGCAAAATAGTCAGCGACAGTTTCTTATTTACACATTAAGCAGATACAAAGCAACATTATGGCTCGTTTGGATTCCTCCTTGTAGCCATCCACACTGTCAGATCTAAAAATTCAGTCTTCCAGTAGGTATCTGTGTCCTTAAATGCCACATGCTCTTTTATAATGACAGCTAGTTGCAAACTACCACATTTAGCTCAAATTCACCATAAGTCACCATCAAGCCAAGTGAAGCTGCAGATTTAGAAACATTTCTTTAGGGTCAGTACCATAAGTTTAACTATAAACTTGTGGATTAAGACTGCCCTAATTTTTTTTAAATTGTGCATTCTTTTTTTCTAAATTCTACAGAAGAGGATTAGGGCCACTGGGGGGCAGTGGGCACATCTTTTTTTTTTCCTCTTTTCCAGAATTCTGAGAAAAAAGTCATTATTCTGACTTTAAGCTCAGAATTCTAAGTTCAATAAATTCTGAGATTAAAGTCAGAATTCTGAAATTTTTTTTTAATTCTGATGAAAAAGTCAGAATTCTGACTTTAATCTCAGAATTCTAGCTTTTTTCTCAGAATTCTGACTTTTTCATCAGGATTATTTTTTCTCAGAATTCTACTTGTTTTGAGAGTTCTGAGAAAAATTCTGATTCAGAATTCTGACTTTTTTCTCAGAATTCTGACTTTTTTCTCAGAATTCTGAGATTAAAGTCAGAATTCTGAGAAAAAATAATTCTGATGAAAAAGTCAGAATTCTGACTTTAAGTTCAGAATTCTGACTTTTTTTTCTCAGAATTCTGGAAAAGAAAAAAAAGACGTGCCCGCTTTTTGTTTTTTTCCAGTGGCCCTAATCCTCTTCCGTAAAATTCACGCAAACAGCTGTCTGTCGATGGAATAGTGTGAAACCAGTGACAGGATGTGATGTGACGCTACCCTTATGCATAAGGTTCCTCATGCATTTGCATCAAAGCAAACTCCATGGATCAGTCAGTGTTTGTGAAAACATGACTCAGCTGTACCACTGCTAGTCAACAAATCCTCCACACAGTGCTTTTAAACCGATCTGCTTCTGATCTTTTGTGTATGGGGAGTTTTTATTCATTGAATTATTTTTACGAGTTACTGTTGGATTACTTCATTTACAGCCTCGAGGAGGTTACTGTTCTCACGTTTCCTTCTTTTGGCAGTAGCCAATGTGATGTCCTGATCTAAACTCCAAACTGTGGCTTTCCTGAGTTGTTTTGTCCTTTTTCTTCTCTTCCCGGCAACTCTAACCGTCTATAAATAGAGAGAGAGAGCAGTACGTAGATGTGCTAAACGTCCTCATTCACATTAACAGAACGGATCCTGTTTTGGGATGTAGCCTTCCTAAAACCCAGCTGTGTCCTGATCTAGTTCTGCTCTTCCTCTGTAGTTGTAACAATGTCCTCTTCACAGCCTTGCCTGGACACACCGTCGGCCTGAGTGTTAACCCCTGCCACTGCATGCCTGTGTTTCACCTACTCAGTCTCTGTGTTTCTGTCCCTCCTTCCCTCCCTGTCTGTTTTTTTTCTCTCTCTCTGTCTGTCTGTCTTTCTTTCCCCCATACGTCTGTGCATTCCTGCGTGGTAGAGGAGCCTAGTCCAGTCAGTGAGAATAAGACCCCCCTGGTGGGGCCCCCGAGTGGCCAGGGACCAGTGCCTCTGTCTGTTATCTGCTGGTACCGTGTTCAGAGCCTCTCCTTTAGTGAATCCTGCAGGAGTCTAGAGGTAAAGGAGCCAGGCAGACAGGAGAGGCCCTGTGTTTATGTTTTATTTGAACTGTATCGCAGGAAGCAAGATTTATAGAGAGGAAATTGAAATTAAAGTTGTAGTAATACCTCATAGCGACATAGTGAAATATTATGGTATTAACACCACTATTAAAGACTTTAATTAAGCATAATTTATTGCAGAGGGGCCAAAACTGTGATTTTTCCTTCCTGCCTTATAGTTATTCTTTTAAACCAGTGATTCCCAACTAGACATGCTCGCTCTTACATACTACAGGCAAAATGGGAACAGACTGTCTGCTAATGGTCAGTGTGAAGAGGAGGAATAATTATGCAGGCTTCAGTGTGTTTAATCATTATTTGAGTGTGTCTAATTCATTTAAATGAACGAATTTGAACACACTGTGTGTGTCAGATTAGGGCGGGAACCTTTAGTATATCTGATCTCCTCGTGTTGGTGTTTGTCCAGGATCAACATTGCATCTGACCAATCGCATTTTTATGATGTCATAGCATTGCGATTTGGAAAAGACCTGCTCATGGTTGGGGGTTAAGGTTATGGGGTTAGCGTTACGATGTGGTTTGTGGTGTGATGGTGCAATCGCAAAGCTATGACATCAGTACAATGTGATTGGTCACTTGCAATGTTGAACCTGAGGCAACATTCGTTTTGTTGATCTGAGAACAGCACCAACACAACGACATCAGATCATGTTGGAAGCTATACCTAGTAAAATGAAGCCTCTTTAGAAAAGTAGACAAAGTAGCTTGATTGCATGTTTGAAAGTGCAGGTAGAAGTTAAATTTCACGAGTGTTGCACTAATAGTGAGATATGGATGGCTTTCAAAGCGTCAGAATCAGGCTTGTTTTTCTCTTTGTAGAATCAGCTATCAGGAAACTTACTAAGGAAGTTCAAGAACAGCAACGGCTGGCAGAAGCTCTGGGTTGTCTTCACCAACTTCAGCCTGTTTTTCTACAAGTCTCACCAGGTAAGGAGTACACGCTCTCAAAGTCCTGTTGTTTGACTATGAGGATGGTGGTGCGCTCCCTCGACTGGTCTTGAAAGCATCAGATCTCAGTGTGAAATATCGAATCTGTGTGCCATATTTGAGGTAAATGCGTTTTCCCATGCAGTATTTCATACTGTGAATTTCAAGAAAAATAATGCCACTCCTAAACTTTATAGAAACAAACACTCCCTCTGTGTATTAAAGGCTCATGAAGTTAGCACAAATTATGTGGAAAACCAAAATTTATGGAACAGTTGCAAGAAAATTAAATGAGCTGCACACGTTTGAGTTGAAAAGACTTGTAAAATATGCTGTCAATGCTCTGCAATGGAGACTTGTGCACCTTCCAGTAAAGGTGAAAGACAGCAGTGGAGCTTTTCCATTACTACCCCTCAGCGTTGTGTCGTTGATGGGCTATTGTCGTTACCCTGCCGGGCGGGCGGGTGACAACACGTAGGACTTTCAAATTGATACCATAAGTGTGTCTGCTAAAACTCTCGGAGGAATTCAACCCCCAGTGACCTCAACCTCAAGGTTAGAGGTCAAGATTTCTGAAAATCTTGTGAATGCAATAATTTGATAAGGATGCTGCTAAGTTTTTAAAATTGATACCATAGATCTATCTACTATAAGGCTGAAGGGAGCCACTGGCTGCTGCTAGTATGCTTTTTTTCCAGAAAGCAGACGAGGAAATAATTTAAAAATATCTCATGTGGATGGCTTTGGTGATGCCTGAGGGCGGGCTGTAGCAGCCAGGCATCGAACCATAAATGCATGTAACTGAACAAAAAAAATCACAAAGAATAAGATACAACAATTAAAATAGTATAATTACATAAAGCTAAGTAGGAGCAAGCCTGAACAGGTGGTTCTTAAGTTTTGGGTTTCACAATTTGGGGGCCACAATCTCAAAACCACAGTCCCCCTTTGTCTTTAGAAACAGATTTATAGAAAGCACTTAGGTGTAGAAAAAGGTGCTTGTGTGAATGGGTGGATGAGACATCAGACACATGTTTTCTGCTCAAGTAGAGCAGACAAGCACTACAGAAGGACCAGCGCATTTAACAGACCATACAAGCGAATGAAGATGCCAAAACCACACTTACACCAAAGCTAAAGCTGCATTAGTTCAGAAACTAGAACACTCGATTCACCCAAGTTTAGACTAGCTGTCAAATTTGTTTGCTTTACACGAACAGATCTTTACAAAATGTGCACTTTCAGCAAAAAGGGTATAAAAAACAAAAAGTATAGCATTGCTTTTGATACTAAATAATGCAATGCCAGGCCCACGTGGATTTAGAGCAGAGTTCTATAAAAATCTAAGCTTGTCCTTTGTGTATATGATTAATTACTCATTTGTTCTTCAGTATTTTCTCACAGCAAGCCTCATTGGATCCCTCTGGAAAACCACCAGAGGGATGACATGATTGCATTATTATGGAAGGGATTGTGTCATATTTTGCCCCATCTACATTTTTGATGTCTGTTACTCAGTCTGTTGATTCCTTTTGAAATTATTTACAGGATATAATCCAAATTATTTAAATCACTTTTGTTTTTCCCCCTCTCTAGGATGATTACCCATTGGCCAGCCTTCCACTGCTCGGTTACTCGGTCACCGTCCCCTCTGAGTCCGAAAACATCCACAAGGACTATGTCTTCAAGCTGCATTTCAAGTCCCACGTCTACTACTTCCGATCAGAGAGTGAATACACATTCGAGAGGTACCAAATGTGTCATCTTTTAAAAGTTTTCTTTCATCCTCTATGTTTCAAGGACTGATTAAAAAGCCCTTTCTCTGCCCTTTAGGTGGATGGAGGTCATCCGCAGCGCTACTGTCCCCTCAAGTCGAGCTCGTGGTCTGAACGGCAAAGAGACCCACGCTTAATGAGTTGGCTCACCTAGTTTCCATACCCTTTCTCCTTCGGGTGGCATCCGCCCGTCCTGTCCCACTCCGGACTCTTTGCTTTTCTTTTCTACGCATATCTGGGACATTTGTACATGTGTCCATGCACATTTGGTGCTTTTTAATGCTTTAATGGTGACATGTCCGCTGGTTTAGACTGCATCAGAGACTGCATTTTTGGCATTTTTACTCTCAACTCTGAAACCTCTTTTTAAGGATGTCATTTTATACTGTTTTCTAATGGTCTGAACCACTTCCTCTATTTCTGGTTTTACATGTTTGTCATCGGTTGTTTTTAAATGCAGGAACACATTGATACTAGATATTCAGTATTCTTTCTTAGATAGTTAAACTCTCACTGCATTGTCATAAACATTTTGTCTACGTGTTCATTCTAGGAAAACGGTCACCCTTTAACAGCTGATGCTCTGACCACGCTTGGCCCAGCACAAAAAGAAGGAAATGAAATTATTTTGTCGTATTATTGACGTAAACCTCGACATTGTGGCCAGGGGTGGCTGCCATCACCACTGATGCCGTTTTAAGTGAAGTAAATGTTCTATTTGCTGAAATTTGTTGTATGATTCCAATCACAGAGTTCTGCTTTTTTATATATATATATGCATATATATAAATTAACTCTGAAGTTCCCATTCAGTTGTGTGAGAAAATGTGAGATGTGCTCATAATCGCTGCGTTATGATGGCAAGTGTAATTGAAAGCTTTAAGGATTATGTGCAAAACAAAACAGAAACTTTCAGTTCCAAGCGACGTTGCCCTCACAAAACTAGGCTGCCTCCCCATATAAACACAGATCTGTTTATGGGTCTGAATGAATGGAAATATGCATTTGACAGGGTTTTGCAGTGAAGTATATGAGATGGAAAACCTCAGTTCTGCCTAGAATTGCAGCGTTTTTTCCAGACAGCAGAGAGCTCTTTGGAAATGAAAGCAATAAAAAAAAAACATACCGTACTCAAACTCGGATTGTTGCGAGTTCTGTGTATTTTTTCCAGTACAGAGGCAGGGGTGATTTTCAGTAGGTAAAAAGAAGATGTGCAGTGTGTTTATGGCTCTGTTGGCTGTGGCCTGCAGATGGCATCACTGACCAAGAAAGCTTTCTCAGTCAAGCCATCACTGCACAGTGACCCTTCTGTCCTGTACTCTTTGTGGGGAGGATACACTGCTATCAGCTGTGACTCCCATCCAGGGCTAACAAATAACTACCGCACAGGGAGTTAGCCAAAGATTAGCTTAACTGTGACTGAGCGGACTTGAAGAGATATGAACAGAAAAGTTAACAATGAAGTTAAAATAATCTATAAGGCGTAGAAAATGGCAGCAAAAATCAATACAGTTATTTTTAATAGTAAAATAGCTAAAATAGCTTACAAAATGGCTAACGGTGTTAGCTAAATAGCAACTGCTAGAAGGTTTTGCTGTAATATTAGCAAACAAATGTAACTGGAAACCTGAAAGGACGTGAATAAGCAATTGAAGGATGGGATTAAATTACGTTAATACGTTTAGCTCTTTAGCTTAGCAATTCATAAACTGATAGCTAAAAGCTGAAATTGTTAGTTAAAGGTAAGGCTTCACCGTTTAAATTGCTACATGGTAAATAAAGGTAGTGGACAATAGTTTTAAAAGGCCAATGGAGGTAAAGTTAAAGTTATTATACTTTCTATTTTTATTTCATTTTGAGTTTTTGTTTTTGTTTTGTTTTCATTTGGTTTGCTGGGGAGATTTGCTCATTAAACAGGTTTATGGTAATGATTACTATACCAACCCTTACAAAAAAGCATATGCACCAAAGTCCCTGATCCTACATGTGTTGACAAACTTGACCACATTGACATAAACTAAACGTAAACACAATTTAAGGATTTTCATTTTAGTTTTATATAAGCACACGGTATACTTTAGTCAGCTTCTTTTAAAGGATGGTCTTTTTTCAGTTAAATAAAATATCATTTCCCAGTTTTAGTTATTACTTTACTTTTAGATAGATATAATAATTTGGGTAAAAAATTAAAATAAAGATAATCAGATGAAAAGTGCAGCTAGAAGGCTTCTATACAAGTACTTGGGAGTACTCTTTTTGTTTTTAACTCACAAGTAGTACATAAATTCAGTCTTTTATAGTGTGTCACTGAACCAGTTCAGTTATTTTCAATATAATCTGTTTTTTGTAGTAGCTTTGGAAAAATGGCCTTTAAAACAGTACCGTTTGATACTGTTTTAAAGGCCAGTTTCCGGTGTCACAAAAGAGGAATGTTGTGATGACACTCCAGAGGCTTGTTCGCCACGGTTGTGATTTTTGTGGTAATGGGGAAGCATTGATCCAGTCATTCATACTGTAACTGCACGCAGTCCAAAGTCCAGGCCCACCAGCTTACACACACACAGCAAGTGGGCAGGACTTCAAGCCGGTAAGAGGCGGAGTACGCAAGGGAGAAAACAGATTATACATCTCTTGCCTGGCGATGGACGGCCAATGAAACGCTACTCAAGGGGACACTTTATTGTGTCAACAATACCCGATAAGAGAAGGCAGAGTTCCGGAGCGATGCGGCATGTGTTGATTTTCAAGAACGAAAACTGAATCGAGGAATAGGAGCGTCGTACCAGCGGCCACACCACAACATGACCCAACTTCAAACTCGTGGTGCGCACTAGCGGCGGTCGAAGGCGCGGATAAGCCGATGATGAGTTTCCTGTAAACTGTTGATAAAACGCGTGGATTGGACGGTAATTAATCCCAAGGGACGCGTAGCGATGGCCACTCCGGTGCATCCGGAGACCAGGAAATTTACGCGGGGTCTGGGTAAACCTGGCACCGCTGCTGAACTCAGGCAAAGTGTCTCGGAGGTGGTGAGGACGTCGGTGCTGGTCGTAAGTACTCACCTTAACTCCCACTCCTCTGCGCCACAACGCTCACTGTCATCAGTGTCTATTAAAACTTTATGGAGCAATGAGAGACCTGCTTTTTCTTACGCACACGTTTTTGGAGAAAATAACTGACTTCAGATCAGTTGAGCAGGACTACGCGTGCCTTTTAGGGTGATATAATTAAGGTTTAAGTATACCCCTGACACACTTGGAGTGATATGGGTAACAGGCTCCCACACAGCTTTGAACAATATTTGGTAGACTGTTGATTATAAATCATAATATATATTTAAAACAAACAACGTTTTCAGCTTCCTCCTGTTTGCATTTTACACAAAACATTTGGAGCTCATCATGAATGCTGGCAATCTTTAAATCCTTCACTTTCATTCTCACCCTGTTGACTTCAGACCAGCTGAGTTAGAGCACGTGGGCATTATGAACGGGTGGGTGTGTGTGGCCAGGGGGTGGCATTTTTTTTATTTATTTTTTTAATGAATGAAGATATGGGTGACAGAAAAATGTAATCGGTCACTTCCGTTTGGAATTTTTTTGAATGAAGTGCTGACTCAACGAGCTTTCCAGTTAAAGCAGATAGATTACCAGTCCAAATATACATTTAAAGACCAAGGGAAACATTATCACATATACATGAGAGCATAGAATGAATCAAAGGATCTCCCACTTAAATGTAGGACTGGAAATGAATGAAAGTGAAATAAAACAACAGCCACAAAAACAAACGTGGAGTAATGAAGTGATTTGTATCTATAGGTAGGTTTTGCAAAATAGACAATAGGCGTTTGCAAGGTGTTCAACATTACAGAAGAATGTTGTCTTTATTAGGCTCAGACATGTATGTCATTCCTTTCCTAGAGTCTGTAGAGAATCAGTGCACGTTCAAAGTCCTGTGTGTCAATGAGGGGATCACTTCACAGGGCTGCACCGAGATGACATAATACGGCTTCACAAAGGAAAGCACGAGGCTCCAATTTCATGCTTCAGACACATATAAAGTGTCCAGTGACAGTGACAACATCTGGGTGACGAGGACCTGAAGCCTACCTGCTCGGTATCAGTTTTCCTCAGAGCTCATCTTGGATAAAGGAGTTGACCCTTTTGTTGTGTCCAGAGTGCGTTCGGTGTTTGGTGCTCCGTCTGATTGTTCCAGCTTTCCTGGAAAAAAAAAAAAAAAAAAGCTGCTAGGCAACTGAAACGTACACCGTCCAGGCTTTCTGTCAGGGAAATGGAATCCTGAGTCACGATCCCAGACATCCAACCACACCTTCATATTATTTATTCATCCTCACTCTGGTGCACTGCCAGGGACGCCTAAGGGAGGAGAGGAGAAGTGGATAGAAGAATGCGTGTTGGGAAATCAACATGCTCGAGGAAGACTGAAGTAACTTGTAGAAACTCTGTGGGGGAATTTGTTTTGCGGTTGCCCGAGACAACTTTAATATCATTTCAAAACTAGTACCTGCCATCTCGTAGACTCCAGCCCTTTGTATATGACCTTTTTAGACATGAATGCATGGCTGCAACTTGGAGTTCAAGTGTTTGCTGAAGCTTCTCAGTGGGATAAGAATGCGACTGCACACAAGACCACTGTCCACGCAGCTTGTAATTAATTCCTCCATAAAACATGTAAATACCACAGCAGGAATGGAGGGATCTGTTTTCAAGCACATAAAGGAAAACTTGTGGTTGTTGTCACCCATCCTGCTTGAAGCCATAATGATGTTTTCACGCGTAAATGTTGCTGCATGTTTAAAAGCCTGGAAACATATTATAATGTACTGTAGAGGACTTGCATATCCACTGATTGTGGATGTTTGTTAGCCATGTTTTGGACTCAAGTGGGCAGTGCTGTATCTTTCACTAACAATTAGTGCGCTTTCGTGCAGACAGACACTGTTTTTCTGTTTGAGTGGAGACACACTTGCAGTACCCCGGAGCCCTCAGCTGAGCCCTCTGTTTCTTCACACTTTAGGCATGCTGAGGACGTCATTGGCTCCATGATTGCTGTCACCAAATTTATATTTATTTTAACTAGTACTGCGCTTTGCCCCACTGTCTTCGTGCTACGCAGAGCTAGAGTATAGTGTAGTTAACGTATTGGCTGATTAGTGTACCATAAATCCATGGCAAATTGATGGAAATGTTTAGTTAGTGTATACAGTGTACGAAGCAGCTAGGGGGGCAGTTGTGTAAGTGTAATCAATAGTCCCAATTGCCTGTCACCTAATGGTGATATACTCAGATCCTCAGTGTTCCTGCTATGTGCCTGACCCGAGGGAGCTGTACACCAGATGGGTGTCATTATGTGGGAGTGATGCTATTAGCCGTCTATAGCCAGTGCGTACGCAGCTCTACAACCAGAGGGGAAAGTGGGGCTGTCATTTATGCTCTGCAAAGACGAGCATTAACATGTATAACTATCACCAGAATGCACGTGTCGCTCTATAGAATAGTGCTTTTGGAATTAAGCATAAGAGATTTTATCAGTCTTATCCCCAGTTGTAGAGAAGGTGTTGCCATTTTAAGGAGAACAACCATTTCAACAATGCAGCTCTCCCTCTTTCAAGTCAGCAACTTGGATAGTTTAGGTGCCCCTTAAGCTGTTTGGCAGGTAGACTGCTTTCCTGTCGTTTGAGATTCGTGTTTCTGTATAGTGTAAAAAGCAACATTTTTAGATTGTCTTTCCTTAAGGCAAAGCTTGCAAGTAATAAGAGCCTGCATAGAAGCTGCAGTGTTAAATGTCTTGATGATGGCATTGCTGACTCTCTTCCAACTGTGAATGAAAACTGTACAATAATCTGCTTTTGTCAGCCCTCTGGGCCACACCTGCAAACCTCTCCTCTTTAGCTTTTTTTTAAGAGTCTGTAAATTTTCCCAAGATGTGGAAATTCCAGAAATACCTTAGATGGGTGTGTTACTCTAAGTAGGGCTATTTTTCAAACAATACAAATGTGTCAGAGAATTTATTTCTCCCTGTTTGGATCTTTTGCCATGAAAAAAACATGTTCTGTCATGCAGGGAAGCTGGATTTGTTAGCCATTCAGTTTGCCAAAAAATGTGCTTGAGAGGCTGGAACCGCAATGAGACGAATTTAAGGTTAAAGCTCCGCAATCATTAATCAGCTCATTATCTGAGTTCATCAAATCAGTAGAAAAGAAAGTAATCAGTCTGCTATGTTTTGTCTCCTTGGAGCAGATGCTGGCTGTCACATAGGCTGTAGCACCGAGCCAGTCAGAAGATTACCGCGTTGTGTTGCGAGGCCTAAGCAGCTTGACCTGCCCGTGCAGTTCCTGCTCTGTCTACCTCTATAAGGAGCACTGGTATCAGAGTAAAAGTGCACATAAGCTGCTTCTGCTGCCCCGTTGGTAAATGGTACCCTGCGAAAGCAAAACCTGGGGGGTAGAGATTGGAGAGCAGATGGGTCAATAATACATGAGACTGCTTTAGTAACCACTGCACCCATTAAGAGTCTCATTCCCATTTGCTCCAGATTAGACAAACTGAAAACTATGATGCTGTTTGGCGCCAAATTCCCCAATTCCTGTTGAACTTTAAAACACCTAAGAGTGTTTCTAGTTCATAAGAAGCAGAGATCCCTGTGCTGCCTCAGAGTTCACACCATAGTGACATCTCTGAATCTTACTATAAAAATACTGCAGAGTGAAGCTTCCTTCATGAAAGGCAGTTTTTGTTGAAACTGGAGAGGTGTTGATAGGTCTGCATGGGCATCATGAAACTTTAGCTTTTGGTATGGTCTTATTGGTGCAGGTCTTTTGGTTATCTTGCCACACCGCCTACATTGCTTCAACAAAGATGATTAATCATAGCGAGCCAGCTTTTGGTCTTAACTGAGCTTTGGCTAAAACCTGTATATACTTACTGTGTTTCGTGGATAAGCTAGTTTTGTATCATACATGTGCGTTTATGGAGTCAAATAACTGGATGACGCTTAAGTGGCTGAAAAACATTTTAAATATCCTGTCATCAGGCAAAAAAAGAAGATTTACTTATTTTTCTTGAGCACGTTAGCACCACAAATTTAAATGGGTTTAGACTTGTAACTTTTGAGCCATGTGACAGATTTTAAAATCGCAAAAAATTGAAAACTTGAATTTAAGAGTGGAACTAGAAATGTTTAGTGATGGTAAAATTGCTTATGGTCTTAATATTTTGTGCCTACCAGTTTAAATTATGTCATTGCTTAAAGTTGTGCATAAAAGGTACGATAACTTTTAAACTATTAAGCAACCCTGTCGAACTACTGGGCCCGTCTCTGGCTAGCAGCTGCATTTATTTATTATGTAAATACAGCTTTGTTATGTATTTGTTATGCGAAATGGAAAAACACTGAATGATCTCATGTTCTTTGCAGAAAGTTTCCTTCTGTCATTGTTTTAATTTTGTTGTCTGAAAGTCATTGGTTGTCCTCACTGGCTACAGGTTTTGAAAATAGGCAGTGTGGCATTTTCTGTATATTTTTCAGATTTTCTGGGCATTTTATTTCTTGAGTATCTTGGATACAGCTCTTTGTTTCTGCTTTCACATATTAAGTTCAATCACCTACATTTTATTTTCTATAGTCATACTAAATGCACTAAAGAGTTTTAAGCTGGTGTTCCAGGTGTGCTAATACAACTTTCTGTACAGTATCCACGCAGGATTCAAACCTCCACCAGAACCATTTATAGGCGGTGATGGATGACTTGTGGAATGGAGGCTTTTAAGAAAAGTGCAAAATAAAATAAAAAATAATAAAACACGCCCATCAGACTCACTGTGAAATTTGTCTGCCTGGATTTTGGCACGTCTCTTGGCAGTTGTGATTATAATCCAAACCAGATTTGCCACTCGGGGCTTTTGCAGTTAAGTGTGGGAAGCTTGAGAAATCCTCAACTGAGCATAGAAATTTTGGGGAGAATATAAAGCACTCAGTCAAAAAAATATAAAGGATTTCCTCCATTCAAGCTAGGGCTACTCCGGTTAGTTCACATAAATATTGCAGTAGCAAAGCCAACTCAAATGATCCACAGGCCAGACAGACAGATTTTGTTCCAGTGCAAATGAAAACGAATTACATGTCACGGGCACGAATTGACAGTGTACTTTAACCGCATGTCAAAGTAAGTGTTAAATATTAAGTTAGAGCCAGAAATGAATCCCAAAATATCAATCGTGGTCACACCGTGAAATTACTTAATGATTTCTTGGCTCGGTGTGAAAACGAGGGCATTCTTTACTGCTTTAACAAATCTGTGTACTCTGAAATCTGTAATCTCGTGATTTTTACCTCAGTCGCTTAAGCAGAGTGGCAGCACTCCTTCTTCCTCCATGCAGTTAGTGGGGATAGGTACATTGGAAAGTCTAAATTGTCCATAAGTGTAAATGTAGGTGTGAATGTAAGTGCGAATGGTTGAAGATAGGCTCCAGCCCCCTCCGCGACCCTGAAAAGAATAAGTAGCAGAGAATGGGCGGATGGATGCTTAAGCAGAATTCACACGTACCCAGTATATTGCATGTACACAGATCTACATTTTTCATAAGTGAATAACACTTACTAGCCCCCTGAACTCACTCTCCAAAATCCTTCATCCTGCCTGAGCGGGAAGTGCCCATAACTTCCCGTCCTTCATATTCTGGTGGGAGAGCAGAGGCCTAACTTTTCCTAGATAGAGCCAGTTTCCTGTACTTGGGCTGAGCAGAAGTGCTGGGCAGGGCTCAGCATTAAACCGCCCACTCTGTCTGAGTGTTCTGCCTGATAGAGCAGAGCTGTTTTGGAGCACACGAGAGGTTACCATAACAGAAAGAGCCTGCTGAAGAGCCTGGCCAGTGGGTGTTTTCCTGTTAGCAAGAGCATAGCAGCACTCTGGGACTTGTTTCCCCCCCAATTCACCCAAATGGCCTTTTTGTAAACACTTCTATTATTCATAATGCAAAAGGCAATGATGGAGGCATTCCTACTCATCTGTTTCTATTTTTGGAAGTTTTTCCAGTTAAGGTTCTGCTGAAGTGATTTTTTTTTTTTTTTTTTTTGGGGGGGGTGATTTCACATCTGTCTGAATCCAGGCTGCTCTCCCATCTTACTGTTGAGAGCTGTTCAGCAACAGCTTGGCAATCAACGAGAGTATTGCTCTGCTTCCATCCTCCAGGCCATTAAGGTTGCTATTTTTAAGCTAGCAGGGCACACACCTCAATGCAGCTGGCGAACACAAACTTCCCTCAGTCATCATTATGTTGTTAATCTAGTTTTTCTTCCTGTTCTACGCTGGCAGCAAATTTGCCATCTTCATCTCTAATCTAATAAGGAAATGGATTTGAATGACTGGAACAGAGTTTGTTGTTTATGCATCGTACAAATATGCAAAGGTTGTTTTGTATCTTTAGCGATGTGCGAACACACCTTAAAATAAGTGTTTGCAACATGATGTCCTCCAATTTTAGCCACGCTATCAACCTGATGCTGACTCTTTGTCTGTTACGCAAACTTCTAAATGGAAAGATTTTAGCACAGGCATGTATTTTTCTGCATTGTCCTCTTGGGATGAATTCTACATCCCAGAAATCTAGAAGGATCGTCCAGTTGAAGTTTTACTTTCTCCAAATATACCTGCAGCCCTAACTCATGAACTAGGACAGTTAAGACATATCAGCACTCCTGTGCCTAATCCTACATCTCACATTACTCACAAAATGTAGATTCTTATTTTAGTATTTGCTCTAAATCTGTCATTCTCTCTAATGCATACAGTTATCTTCTAAGAATAGACCCACATTTCTAACGACAGTCGATTCAAATGCTTTCTCGTTTAGCCTCCCCTCCATCAGAGCCCTGAGAAGTAGTCTTTGTTGGCCTAACACTTGTATGAATGGCACCATTACAAACAAGTCTTTACATGGCTCAGCCCACACTGGAGTAAGTGAATGAGAAAATGTATCTGGCGTATGGATACTCTTGAGGCCACCATCACTTATTCATTAGTTTTGCAACAGGCCGAGCAGAGCAGAGAGGTGATCCTAGTCCAGCCTAAAACCCCTAAGGCAAAACTGTCACCCTCTGCGTGCAGGCACAGGCCTACAGATTAAGCTCATTGGATTAAATCCTGAAAGCACGACAACTCCCGTGACTATAGACTAACACGTCCGTGTTGGCTCATGGAAAATGTCTAGAAAGAGCAGACTAATGACTGGCAAATTTCATTTTAAGACCCTGCATGTTTCTTTTTTGTGAGGATTTAGTCTCTATCCCCCTCATGGTTTGCCTATAAAAGTGATGTTTCCCTCCCATCTTTTAATGCAGCTGACCATTAACTCTTCATTGTGGGAACGTGTCTGTTGTAGCCAGCCAAGAAGGGTGCACTGCAGAATAACACTCCACTTTTTTCTTTTCTGAATCAATGGAAATTGAAAGTAAAGTAAATGGTTTGGAGGTTTTGAAGCGTGGAGTTGACTCAAAGTTTAACGTATTCTGCTTGGTAAGGTTTTAAAAACTTGTATTTTTGAGTGCTAGTAGTCATAGGGATGGAGAAACTGAGTCTATTAGTCTGGAAACTCATGTCTTTTCTAACTAAAACATCTTGATAAAAGCTGATGGGTTTATATGGACTCATGTATAGATGTTAATGGCTTTCTCTTGACTTGTTCTGGAGTCACCACGAGGTCAACATTTGTGGTTTTTAGTGGAGCTATTTGACCAGTAACTAAAGTAACAACTTACAGTAGTCTGTTGTCTATATAGTGTGTTTACTTGACAGGTGATAAGTTCAGTTTTTAATGTAATAATGTTATGTGGCTCAGATTTTAGTCTCTATCAGTTCCAGCTCCTAACAGCTAATGACTCCAGTATGTCCCAGCTAATAGCTAAATGATCTGTCTGCTGTTTGGTTCTGAGCAGGTATACTACAGCAGGTAAACAATGCTGTAATCCAGCGTACTGTTTGGCTGTCTGGGCCAGAAAATGTAAATTTTCAACCAAACAGTGAACTGAAACTCTCTATAAAACTCTATAGTCTTATGTCACTGTTGTCATCCAATGTATTGTTATCTTAAAAAGTTATCCAGTCAGTAGAATTACTTAAAATAGAAGCATCTACTTTTTGCTTTCTTTTCACACCTGTCTGTTTTATCACTCATGCCTAGTGTCAAGCAAAGAGTCCGCTCTGCCTGAGAGTGACCTCCCATCACACTCGGATCAGCTGAGGGCAGATATTGTGTTTCACAAAGGGATGGATTAGCACATAATTAGCAAATACAAAAGCTGGTTTCCTGTATTGATTCAGATCTATGACTGTATAAATTAACTATAAATGGAGAGGATGAGCTTGTTCTGGCCCTTGCAATTCAAAACCACTTCAGTCAGACTGGACAGCAATTTTTTTTTTTCTCTCAACTGGAGTCAAAATGACGATGGATATTCCTGTGACGTGTGTGAGGAAACTACAAAAGATTCTTGCTCTGTGTCTATATTTAATTGTTATGTGACTACGCTGATGAAAGTGAAAGTTGCTTCTGATGTTATTGTTCATGTGGGATTTCCCTGAAAGTTGTTCTGGCTCATAGGTGTCATCAGCTGGGCAAATAGATGAAGCTTAGAGGCACCTTAACATGTAGTTAAAGTGAGCCATCGCCAATGATTTCCCCCTCCCTCCTATAGTGCCTGCTGTTAGCTTAATTAAACCAAGTCTAAGTTCTCAGAATTCACTCTTATAGCATTTTCCACTGTGTGGATGGGACCTGCCAGCCAGAGGGGATGAACTATAATGACTTTTCACCAGGCCGACTGCATAGCTAGCATTCCTCGCTTGGACACAGTGTAGGCCAGAGTGGGATAGTGAGGGGGAGGGATGCAACCTACAGAGGGCTGAGCAGGGGAAGATGGTTTTAGGGCACGGTTTTCACCTTACCTTTTATACCTTACCATTTTATAAGGTATTATTTTTATATATATATATATATATATATATATATATATATATATATATATATATAGATGAAGGCTCTTATATATATATATAAGAGCCTTCATCAGGAACTCAATGGGGATGTGGCGTACAACACTAGAGGCCAACTCCAAGCCCATAGCACAAGTCACCATCAAGTGCGGGATCTACCAAGGAGATGCTCTGTCCCCACTGCTGTTCTGCATAGGCCTGAACCCCCTCAGTGAGATCATTAACAAGACTGGCTACGGATACCGACTACGGAACGGAGCAGTTGTCAGCCACCTCCTGTACATGGATGACATCAAGCTGTATGCCAAGAGTGAACGAGACATCGATTCACTGATCCACACTACCAGGCTATACAGCAATGACATTGGAATGTCGTTCGGACTGGAGAAGTGTAGTCGGATGGTAACAAAGAGAGGGAAGGTAGTCAGAACTGAGGGGATTGAACTACCAGAAGGCAACATTGCAGACATAGAGGACAGTTACAAGTACTTGGGGATCCCGCAGGCGAATGGGAACCATGAAGAGGCCGCTAGAAAAGCTGCAGCCACCAAGTACCTGCAGAGGGTCAGGCAAGTCCTGAGGAGTCAGCTGAATGGTAAGAACAAGATCCGGGCCATCAACACGTACGCCCTGCCCGTGATCAGGTACCCTGCTGGGGTAATAGGCTGGCCAAAGGAGGAGATAGAAGCCACTGACATAAAGACAAGAAAGCTCCTTACCATGCATGGAGGGTTTCACCCCAAGTCCAGCACCCTGAGGCTGTACGCTAAGCGGAAGGAAGGGGGCCGGGGACTGGTGAGTGTCAGCACCACAGTCCAGGATGAGACAACGAACATCCAAGAATACATTGGGAAGATGGCCCCAACTGACCGAGTGCTCAGTGAATACCTCAGGCAGCAGAAACCCAAGAAAGAGGAGGGAGACGAGGAACCATCATGGAAGGACAGGCCCCTGCACGGTATGTACCACCGGCAGATAGAGGAGGTGGCGGATATCCAGAAATCCTACCAGTGGCTGGACAAAGCTGGACTGAAAGACAGCACAGAGGCACTAATCATGGCAGCACAAGAACAAGCTCTGAGCACAAGATCCATAGAGGCTGGGGTCTATCACACCAGGCAAGACCCCAGGTGCAGGCTGTGTAAAGATGCCCCAGAGACAATCCAGCACATAACAGCAGGGTGCAAGATGCTAGCAGGCAAGGCATACATGGAACGCCATAACCAAGTGGCCGGCATAGTGTACAGGAACATCTGTGCCGAGTATAACCTGGAAGTCCCGAGGTCAAAATGGGAGATGCCCCCAAGGGTGGTGGAGAATGACCGAGCTAAGATCCTGTGGGACTTCCAGATACAGACGGACAAAATGGTGGTGGCTAACCAACCGGACATAGTGGTGGTAGACAAACAGAAGAAGACGGCCGTAGTGATCGATGTAGCGGTTCCAAATGACAGCAATATCAGGAAGAAGGAACACGAGAAGCTGGAGAAATACCAAGGGCTCAGAGAAGAGCTCGAGAGGATGTGGAGGGTGAAGGTAACGGTGGTCCCCGTGGTAATCGGAGCACTAGGTGCGGTGACTCCCAAGCTAGGCGAGTGGCTCCAGCAGATCCCGGGAACAACATCGGAGATCTCTGTCCAGAAGAGCGCAGTCCTGGGAACAGCTAAGATACTGCGCAGGACCCTCAAGCTCCCAGGCCTCTGGTAGAGGACCCGAGCTTGAAGGATAAACCGCCCGCAGGGGCGTGCTGGGTGTTATATATGTGTATGTGTGTATATATATATATATATATATATATATATATATATATATATATATATATATTAGGGGTGCAACGATACACAAAGTTCACGGTTCGGTTCGATGCTTTAGTGTCACGGTACGATATTTTTTTCGATACAAAATAAAATGTTCATGCCTTTTTAATTTGTCATTTATTAAAATTATAAATATATATTTTAACTCAAAAGTACAGTTTTTAAATTTAACCCTAACCCTTGTGCGTGTTTTTTTTTATTTTGACAGCGAATGCGCACCTGCAGACCACTTCTGTGCACCCCTGGTTATTTAGCTCATCATATCGCAGCCACAGAAATTATTTTGTCCATGAAACCATAAAGCTGCACTTTCTTTTTGCCTTATAGTCTCATTTGTCATAACTTCTCCGTTTTGTGGTAAGCTTTTCTTTGGCTGTCACTTCTTCACCCTGACCTGTCTTATTTGGCTCAGCAGAACTAAAATATAAATCCTGCTGCTTTTACACACGCACTCACATAAGCTCAGCGATTCTCTGCGCGATCAACCTCTCACATGTTTAAGCTGCGGGAGATTTCACTTGTCATGTTTGCATAGTAAGCTAACGATTAATAAGACAATGTCAGAGGAATTGGTGCGCAAATTATCATCACTCACAGATCAGTGCTGTCGCTCTCTCTATACACAGTTCACGCGATTGCAAAGTGAAAGCAAAAAACAAGCGCAAAGTCAAACGCGATTTCAATATGTCACATATTGACAGTGGCTCACCGATGTCAATGACATAATTACCCAGCTACATTTCCGAAAGAATGCAAAAGCATTGACATATATTTTTCCTTCCTACGATAGGCCGATGGGCAGGGCAGAGATAGATTTTGGTAGCCCGACTGGAAAAATCTCTAGCCCCAGGACGTCGGGCTAGCGATTTTGCGAGCCCTGTATCTGATTGAGGAATCACTCATCTTTGGAAAAGAGAGTTTATTACAGAAAAATGGCTCTTTCCAAAATAAAAGCTATACTATCCGCTTCTTCTGGGCTATATTCTCAGCAGCATAAGGAGAATCATGTGCTAACAGCTGTCTAAATGACTCGGCTAAAGTTAGTAGCATGCTTGTTGTTTTTGTCTTTGCACTAGGATGATGTCGGCGTAAATGTGCAGTCATATTCGTTGTGTTCCCACTAGTGCTTTCATGTTAATCTCGTTGAAATGACCTTAACGCCACAACACGGCAAATCTCCGTTAACGAGCTACCGCCGATCGCCCCGTGCATGGGGCTAGACGGCCAATACGTTAACGAGCTAACTGCGCTAACACACTAGTTCCCACCCATGTAATTGAGCATTGCATGGCACATCCAACATATTGTTTTACTTTAGTCCATGACTCGCTTACCTTCAGGGTCATACGTCACATGAAAACCAAAATAATTCCAAACGCCAGATCTGAATGAGGGTGGGGGAGGTCCATGTTGCAAGGAGAGCTTAACTTCTGTCTTGCTAGCTTGCCCTGCGCTCTTCCTTCTGACGATGCTGTCTGTGTTGAGCGCTCAGTGGATCTGCGCTCGACAGTGCAGCCTAGGCGGAGTAGTCGAACGCAGATTCACTGAGCGCTCAACACAGACAGCATCGTCAGAAGGAAAGTTGATAAAATAAATTACAAATGTTGTATTGTTCGATACATATGCGTACCGAACCGAAAGCACTGTATCGAACGGTTCAATATCGATACGAATATCGTTGCGCCCCTAGTATATATGTATATATATGTATATATATGTGTATATATATGTAGAGAGAGATAGAGATATATAGATCTGTCTGTCTATAGATAGATCATAATGCTTAAAATAAGGGGAATGGAAATCAAAGGTGGCTGAACAGTAATTGTTCTAAAATGTCAGGATTTGAGATGGAACGACCCGACATGAACTGAGGTGAAGGTGGCTGATGGACCATTATCTCGTTCCCATCTAGAAATTTATCTCCCACAACCAGGTTAAAAGCTGTCTGAGAGGTCAGGAGGTGATTAATGGGATTTGAAGTTCAAAACAAAGAGCTGGAAAAAAATTGCAAGTCCTAGCGTCCCACAGTGTGAGACGCTTCCACCAAGACACAGTGTTTGTGTCGGTGTATACTTATTCTGTCAAAGGCCGAGCGCTTCCATACAAAGTTTTGACAAGCTGTTGGATGTAAAAGGAATGTTAATGAGTTTCTGTAGTTTCCCATTCAGTAAAAAAACATTCCACATGAAACACTGAGTTCCTATTTTTCTTTTTCCTTGTAAAGCTGACATAAGCCTATTGTGCGCTCCCTGCCCACAATAAACAAATGAGTTGTATTTTAAGTGACACATTCACTGAGGTTTGGGGCTGTATTGCTAAACGGTCCTTCATCCTCTGTTATATCAGCTGACATTCACAAAACTGAGAAGGAGGAAAGCCGCACAATAGCTTGAAGACTCAAATGAACGTCTTACACAGTAAGCAGTCATGTGACCTTGATAATGTGTGTTTGGTTGTTCTGTCAAAGCCTGTGTGTTCAGGAGAGAGACCCAGCTCTCCTTCAGGCTTTGTTTTTTGTTTGCTTCCTGGTTGTTTTCCAGGGGCTTAGCATCAGGAGGCTGGATTGTATTACAGAGTGAGCAGTATGCTGCCACAGTGTGCCTTGCCAGGATGGATAAATAAAGTTAGCTGCATGGTGCTTTATGGAGAAACAGCGGTGCGGCCATGTGCCTGAAGGTCTGTATGTGAACCTGGACCGATTAGAAGAGCGTTGCTCTGTATGAAGTGCTTTAAAACAGACGCTTCTTGTGACGGCAAGCGTTAAACATGCAGGACCGCAGCCCTGTTCTCCACTGTACACACTCCTGCACAGATAAACAGCTCAGTATCCCTGACTTGTCTTAATCTCCCTTTAGACTCTCTACTCTGTCTTAAGAGCAGCAACAACACCCTCCACTTAGAACACTGTGTTGGATTTTCTTCACCCGCTGAACTAATTAGATGTTTCTCAAAATGTGGCATAAGCCTTAAATGACTAAGAAACAGTTTCTGGATGATGTATTAAAATTTAATTGCAGATGTAGCATTCATTTTTTGGAAAAAAGTTATCCCAAGAGAATTCCTAAAGATTGAGGAAAAATGTCAAATCCATCTTAGTTGCCAGGCAGCCGCACTGCTCACTGTGTTATTAACCTAATCCAAAAAGTCTCATAAAATGCTAACAACAGAGAAATAAGCAGTGGCAAATAATGAGATTTGCTTGTCATGAGAGGTCCCGCTGTGTGTGTGTCTGTGTGTGTGGTTGTGTTACTGCAAGATGACAGGGGGCTGTTGCTGAAGGTGGCATAGTCAAGACGCACATATAGCCTGTGAAATAAAGGCTTCAGTAATACTGACTGTACTACTAATGGTGCAACTAAAAGAGACCCGTATCTCACAACATGTGTTTCCTCTGTCAGGAAGGGTGGGGGCCTCTGAGTGGGGGTGTCAGGGAATAGCTTGATACAGGTGCCAGCAAATGTGAATACAACAGGAAAAAGGCGGTGTGCCATTCCTGGCTTTCCACTCAAGCGGAGCAGGGCTGATAAAGCAGTGATTGCCTTGTTTTAATGGTCTTACTGACTCAAATGTTGATTATTTTTCTTCTAAAATCACAGTTTATTGCTTTTGTATACTATGCAGTTATTATATGCTGGTGTTTGCATGGAAATAAAGATGTTTACACAGTGCCATGCACAAGATTTGATTGACTTAAACTCACCTTAATTTATACGCAGGGGATTTAACTAAAATACAGTGGGGCAAAAAAGTATTTAGTCAGCCACCGATTGTGCAAGTTCCCCCACCTAAAATGATGACAGAGGTCAGTAATTTGCACCAGAGGTACACTTCAACTGTGAGAGACAGAATGTGAAAAAAAAATCCAAGAATCCACATGGTAGGATTTGTAAAGAATTTATTGGTAAATCAGGGTGGAAAATAAGTATTTGGTCAATAACAAAAATACAACTCAATACTTTGTAACATAACCTTTGTTGGCAATAACAGAGGTCAAACGTTTACTATAGGTCTTTACCAGGTTTGCACACACAGTAGCTGGTATTTTGGCCCATTCCTCCATGCAGATCTTCTCGAGAGCAGTGATGTTTTGGGGCTGTCGCCGAGCAACACGGACTTTCAACTCCCGCCACAGATTTTCTATGGGGTTGAGGTCTGGAGACTGGCTAGGCCACTCCAGGACTTTCAAATGCTTCTTACCGAGCCCCTCCTTTGTTGCCCGGGCGGTGTGTTTTGGATCATTGTCATGTTGGAAGACCCAGCCTCGTTTCATCTTCAAAGTTCTCACTGATGGAAGGAGGTTTTGGCTCAAAATCTCACGATACATGGCCCCATTCATTCTGTCCTTAACACGGATCAGTCGTCCTGTCCCCTTGGCAGAAAAACAGCCCCATAGCATGATGTTTCCACCCCCATGCTTCACAGTAGGTATGGTGTTCTTGGGATGCAACTCAGTATTCTTCGTCCTCCAAACACGACAAGTTGAGTTTATACCAAAAAGTTCTGCTTTGGTTTCATCTGACCACATGACATTCTCCCAATCCTCTGCTGTATCATCCATGTGCTCTCTGGCAAACTTCAGACGGGCCTGGACATGCACTGGCTTCAGCAGCGGAACACGTCTGGCACTGCGGGATTTGATTCCCTGCCGTTGTAGTGTGTTACTGATGGTGACCTTTGTTACTTTGGTCCCAGCTCTCTGCAGGTCATTCACCAGGTCCCCCCGTGTGGTTCTGGGATCTTTGCTCACCGTTCTCATGATCATTTTGACCCCACGGGATGAGATCTTGCGTGGAGCCCCAGATCGAGGGAGATTATCAGTGGTCTTGTATGTCTTCCATTTTCTGATGATTGCGCCCACAGTTGATTTTTTCACACCAAGCTGCTTGCCTATTGTAGATTCACTCTTCCCAGTCTGGTGCAGGTCTACAATACTTTTACTGGTGTCCTTCGAAAGCTCTTTGGTCTTGGCCATGGCGGAGTTTGGAGTCTGACTGTTTGAGGCTGTGGACAGGTGTCTTTTATACAGATGATGAGTTCAAACAGGTGCCATTCATACAGGTAACGAGTGGGGGACAGAAAAGCTTCTTACAGAAGACGTTACAGGTCTGTGAGAGCCAGAGATTTTCCTTGTTTGAGGTGACCAAATACTTATTTTCCACCCTGATTTACGAATAAATTCTTTACAAATCCTACCATGTGGATTCATGGATTTTTTTTTTTTCACATTCTGTCTCTCACAGTTGAAGTGTACCTCTGGTGCAAATTACTGACCTCTGTCATCATTTTAAGTGGGGGAACTTGCACAATCAGTGGCTGACTAAATACTTTTTTGCCCCACTGTATATTGGATAATATGATGTTTGACCATGGCTGTTTGGGGCATAATCTATAATTGTTCGTCGATTTTTGTTATATTCTCCGAGTTTGTATAGATCGCATAGATGGATTTGGCCGTTTTGTAGCCATGACTTGTGACAGTTCCTTGCACCAGTTGTTTGTGGCCTTACTGGGCAACTGTGTAGTACAGTAATAAAGCTAAATCCAGTGCCACTGTTTAACTGTGCAGGTGCACGGGCATGCGTTGCTCTCCTTCATCCTCTGTTTCCCTTGATTGTCAGTAGCGCTCATTGAACCAGGCTCAAGAGGATTTCCACTGATTCCAAACAAAGAGCCAAATGGGATTAGCTGATCCTTAAGGGTTCCCAAACTCCTCCATTATCCCTGCCCTGTCTCCCTCCTGCATGTTGCCAAACCGCAAAAGGCTGGCTTTTTCTGAACAGCAGATATGAAAGATTGCCACCTTATTTTTATTTCCTCCCGTTTACATTATTAGTGTTCACAGCTACACGTGTAACTGCAGACCTTTGATTACACTTTCACTTAAACCCTGTATCACTCTCTTCTGCATGTGACCATGGTTACGCTCTCCTCCGAGGGTGCAATGTGTCAATTTCCTGGTATTCTTCGTATTTCTCTCACCTGAGACCTTTTACAACGAGACCAAAAAAACATTAGCAATCACTAACAGCTTCTAAGGGGAGTGTCGACACTCGGGACTCGGCCCATCATGATCTTCTGATCAGTAATCCTGTAGGTGATGCTGTCGTACGTCTGGCTCCATGGCCCACAGCATTATGTTGAAGACCACAGTATAGTGGAAGTTGTACATATAATAAACAAACTAGTTTCTGTTGTAGGTTTTTCGTTAAAGCATCACGGCAGTGTTTGGTAAGTCCACTGTTGAAAGTATTTAATCCACCCTGTCTAAATGGCTTTCACTGAAGGACTTTTGAAAAAAATCTTAGAACAGACCATCTGTTGGAGTTTTCCGCCCTAATGCTGTGTGAGGATATAATTAATTAAATGCTCCAAACAGAAAGAAAACCACCTGGATTAATGATTAATTGCTGTTTGGTCCTTTAAAAAAATTATATAGCTTGTGTAATGCTTAAACTACATGTTAATGAGTAGCGAGGACTGTGTTATCATGAAACTGGCTTTAAAAAAGCTTGTGTTAAGCTGTCTCTTGATCAGAACAAATGCTGGAAATAACAGTCTGGTTATATGTTACAGTGAAAGCCATCAGGATGGCCAGATGGCACATATCAAATGGTTGAAAATTCCCTTAATGGGAACCTGAGGTCATCCAGACTACATGTTATTCCTCCCATAGTTCATATTTTCTATCTGGATCTGCGGTGCAGTCTCAGTCTATAAATGAGCGAGTTTGAAATACTCTGTGTACTGTGAAAGAACAGCATCATTGTCCTGAGGCACAGGGTGATCCGAGCAATACCTCTGACTGGTGCTAAATTCGTGAAGTTTATCCTCAGGTACATTTTCAGAATCCAGACTAAATGACCCATTTAATGATCCGGAAACATTTAAAACAATTCTGAGTCAGTGGTTGTGACAAAGTGTGTCTGTTTCTTCCCGTCATGGCCCGTCATGTCAGGCCAGCATGGGCTTGTTTCAGGAGCAGACAGCTTTCAGCTTTCCTCATGCGTGTCAGAGCCTGACCGTAATGACAGCACTCTGTCTAACATCTCATTCACACCTGGGTGCTGGCCACTTACCTCCCGAGAGGTGTTTAAACTCTAAGTTCACTACGATGCGACATGACCCCATCGGCATTGTTTGGCTCAGTTTGACACGTAGTTCCTCTCGCGTTCCTACCTTAAACTGAAATAACCTGAACGGAAATCAGTCTTGCTCACAGTATCGCAGTATAAGCTGCCAACAGTTCTCATGCTTGTAATTTGGATGAGTTTTAGAGCTGTGTAAACACTGTGACAGCAGGGTTCTTCTAACGCTCGCTTCCTCTTAAGGCAGCACATGGGTCACCTCTTCTTCCTGTGCTGGGAAAGATGATTTTCACTCTGAGGCCCTGGAAATGACGCTTGTGCATCAAACAATGGCTGGTTTATCGTCCCAGTGATCATTACGAGTGCAGGCCATTGCCACTGAAACACTGTATCACACGGCAGCAGTATAATCCTTTTGTGCTTCTTCAATAAAGGAAAATTGTGTCATAATGCACAAGTAACCCATAATTACACAATATTTCCCATCATTCATTAATAATGTGTCGTGAAGGGCTTAAAGTAAATTCAGTTAATCCTATGGGTTTCCATGTTGTATCATCACTTGCCTGTAGGTGGCAGTGACTTCTTTCATACTCTGTTTTGTATCTTTTACCTCTGGACAGAGCTTTTCAGTATCCCCTTACAGCATTCCCACACATCTGTGTGATCACAGTTTAATTGGCTTCTTTCTGCCTCCATCTGACGCAGACATGAAGTCAATCTGAAAACAATTTTTTTATCACAAATGCAGCTTTTTTTGTTGCTTTCTTGGACGTGCTTCAGTCGTTCATCATTCGTGTTTGCGTGTTACAAAAACACAAAAAAAAACAAAACCTGAAGGCAGCATAAATTATGTTACTTTTTGCCAAGGGTAATTTTAAATATGCAATGTGATCGATTGTGTAAGTCCTTGATACTATAAGTAGCAAGTATTTTGTAATAGGATTGTTCCATGTTGTGTTTTCTGAAGCCAGAACACCGTTGGAAGGACTAAGAGGATGACTGCAGGCCCTGCAGGGCTTTGGCTCTGCTTCAGACCATCTCTGCTGGTGTTGCAGCAAAGGCTGTGAAAGGCACTCACTGGTTGAAGCATACATTAATGATTAACTAAACCAACTGCAGCAAGCCACACTGCAGATCCAGCAGAGCTTCATGGCACTCACGAGTGTAGATGAATGGCGTGTGTGGTTGCAGTGTATACTTATTCTGCGCCTGGTGGCTTGACTACAAAGTAAAGGAAGCGGTACCCCTCAGGAAAATGGGTCATTTTCTTCTCCTGGGATAAATAAATGATTCCCAAAATAACAAGAGGAAGGGGATGTGGCCTCTTGTATTTATTTTGCACCATTTTACGGGGGTGAGGATAACCTGGGTGTCAGCTACAGGTCAAAAGGAGACTTTGATTGAATCCAAGTAGTAGTTACATTTAAAAAAAACTAGAAGAAATACTTGCAATACTCTCCCCAGACAATGATTGAAGTCTCTCCCGTTGTCTAAAGCATTTTGTAGGTTGTAGTGTAAACTTAGCATCTAAAAAAGTGAAGTAGTGAGATTCCAGGCTTATCTCTGTAGCCCACCCACATGTGTAACTGTAGGGCAGTACCCATGACTCGCATTGTAAACAAAAACCCTTGAGAAGCTGATTCTAATGTTTACATAGGATGCTTAATATTTCTTAATAGCACTCCTGGCTTCATCCTCCTTCAGTAAAATTGAACTCCTTCCATTTGTGTTGTGAAACTTTGGAGGAAGGCATTACTTTGTCAGAATTTCCACAACACTCAAGCTTTCGGGGGTTTATTGAGTGATGAAGTTTGAACGACAGCGGTGGAGCTAAAGGTGGCTTTGTTCCGACAGGGTTTACACACACACATCAGCAGGAAACAGCCACTTCCCTTTCAGAGTCCCCGGGCAGTTCCAGCTGGGAGGCACTGTGTTTTATCTGCCCTGTCGTGCTGGATTTGTGGGTGATGTCACTGTGGTCCGCTGCGTACTGTCTTCGCTCTGGACAAACAAGCATACTGAAACACACATACTCCTCCCTGCAGAGCCCCACAGCACACCCTGGGTATGGAAAAATGGCCAGCTGTGGACTTGACCTTCCAAGTCGAGAGGCTCCTCAGATGAGATGCCAGCTCCACCCGCACTCCCCTCTACTCCTCAGAGCCACGTGGAGACATTTTTTGTCTTTGTTGTGCGTGAGATAGTCCACTCCTGAGTGTGAAAGGGGAACCTCAAGTTTTTACGCTTTGCTGTCCACATGTGCTGGCTTTGATGTGTTTTTTGTTACAATTTGACTGCACCCAAACCTAGCTGTTAACAGCTTGAAATGGCTGTATTGGTACAAATGATGTTATTTTGGGGCGGGTTACTGCAGGCCAGTGATGGCGTCCACATGCAGCAGATGTTGGAAGTGTTTGGTGAGTCCAGCTGGAGGAAAGCAACAGTTGCTTACGAAATCTCAGAGGAAGTGTTGACTGCAACACTAAGAAAGAATAAAAACCATCCGATCTGACATCACAGCAGTCCTACACACACACACGCATTACAGCTAAGCGCCTTGAGGCAACTGTTGTTGGTTCACATTTGCAATAAAGAATTTGATTGGATGACAAACATTACTGTCTATTACAGTTTCTGGCTGACGTTTGCATTCACACTCAGATCCTGACAATTGTAGCCAGCTCACAGTGACTGTTGGGAGAAGGGTAACTGAAGTGACCCGTTGTTCTCATTTCCATCTCTATATTTTTATTCTTGCACTCTACTAGAGTAGCTTTGCAGGATTCACAGTTCAGAATAATCCCTGTTTATCCCATACTGGGCCTTTGTTCAGCTCCCCCGGTTAATCTATGTGAAAGGAGCCATTTTTACAGTTTTAAACCGACTTTCTTCTGTTTTGAAAACAGAAGATTTAACTGGCAGGTGGGAGGCTGTGGTTCTCACCGCCATAGCTGTTCACCTGATATGACACGAGTAGCAAAAATGTGTCTAAAATTGAGCATTTACAGCACCCTGAAGCTTTTATTTGAAACTTTGTCCGTGTTTATGAGCGTCCACCAGGCATTAAACGTCTTATAAATCACTCAGTTATGCTTCATATAAAACATGCAGTAACACTTAAAAATAGAATTTGTCCAAGTTCATAACACCATGCCAGGAAGTACAGTCCACTGCAGGGAACTTAAGCAGTGTTGTAACAACAGCAGCAGTAATCAATGACGCTCCACGCAGCGAGCAGTGCTTCAGCCCAGCCCTTATCTGCTGCTGCAGATTTGAGCAGAGCTTCCACATAACACAGAGGATGTTCACACTTGAATATCCATGCACAGACACCCTCTGTGCTCCAGCAGCGTACTCTAACCCCCCCCACCTCAGTCCACCCACTAGTCTCACTGGCTTGCCTGGAGCTCTGACTCATGATTTAGTATGGATGACACAGTCCAACTGTCTACTGCTGGAGGCTACAGGACCACTTCATTTGTGAGCTATAGAGAAGCACAGTACAGATGTCCTCTATGGTATAGGATTGATTATATTAAGACAGTGTGTGTCACAGTGGGTTGGAGTTGTGAACCTCTTTCTTAAAATAAATGATATTGTTTTTTTTACCTAGCAGCTTTTTTTGTGAAGACTGGCAGTACAGAGAAATATTACTACATCTAATGACCCACCGATCCCCTGTTTGACCTTAATAATGTATCGCCCTTACACCGCACTACAATTCTCTTGCACAACGCAGCCCAAAAACATCTTTCTCGAGCAATTTGGGGGCATGTAATCAAATTTTTTTGACTGAAAATCCACAGTCCAAAAAATCCACAGCTTAAAAATGAAGCGCAACAATAAACGAAAACATCACATAACTATATTTAAACCAAAGATTTGCTTGTTTTAATGGGAAAAAGAGCCTTTGAGCTGTTATTTATTATCAGCAAACACACGGTGTGATTGATAACTCATGAATGGGCGTCCTGTTAACTCAAACAACCTCATGGACATAAGTGTTTCATTTATATACTGTTACATATATACTTTGCTCAACAGGAAACTAGTTTGATTCAGGTATTTGGTATTTGGTATTTATTTATTTATTGTCATTGTCAAGAACAATGAAATTGCGTTTGGGGCTTCCATACAACCCCAAAAAAAGAAGAAAATAATAAATACCCCTTAAAACCCAAGTGTACATATTTAACCCAGTGTGACTCCAATGCAATAAGACAATCCTTAGCAATAATGTTCGTAGAAATTCAGACAAAGACCTGAGAAACAGGACAAAATACAACAATGCAACCCATTCAATATTATTGTACTGTGAGATATGATATCAGATATGATAGTTATCTATTTAAGAAAGAGGGGGGGGGGGCAGGAGGGGGAAGAGAATAAAGATATGATGCACCAATGCAGACCAGTTCATTGCTATTAAGAAGTTGGATATGGTTATTGTCCGTGAGAGGGGGGCAGAGAGTTCAGGAGCCTCACAGCCTGTGGATACAGGCTGTTGGCCAGTCTGGATGTTCTGGCCTGTATAGACCTGTACCTTCTCCCTGAGGGCAGCAGATGGAAAAGGTGGCGCGCAGGGTGATGTTGGTCCCGCAGGATACTGTGCACCCTCCTCAGACAGCGAGTGGGGAAGATATTACTGATCTCTGGCAGACTTGTTCCAATAATTCTGCCAGCTTCTTTCACCACCCACTGGAGTGCTTGCTGATCGGCCTTGGTGCAGCTGGGGAACCACACTAGAAATCCATACGTCAGAACGCTGCTGATGGCACAGTTGGAGAAGTTCAACATCAGAGATCTGGGAATGTGTGCGCTCCGCAGTCTCCTCAGGTAGTAGAGGCGCTGTTGGGCCTTCCGTACAACTGAGGTGATATGGTTGCCCCAGGACAGGTCCTCGGTCACAGTTACCCCCAAGAATTTAAAACTGCTCACCCTCTCCACCGCCTCACTGCCAATGAAGAGAGGCAGATGGTTGTTATGACCCCTCTTCCGGAAATCTACAATGATCTCCTTGGTCTTTTTGGTTTTTAAGACCAAGTTATTGTCGTGGCACCATGACTCTAGTTGTTGCACCTCTGTCCTATAGTTTGTCTCATCATTGTTGGATATAAGTCCGAGCACTGTAGTGTCATCTGCAAACTTAACAATGAGATTGGACGCGCAGGAGGAAATACAGTCATGGGTGAAGAGAGTGTATAGCAGAGGGCTCAGAACACACCCCTGAGGGGCACCGGTGTTGACCACAAGGGTGGAAGAGGTGTTCTTACCCACTCTGACACTCTGTCTACGGTTAGTGAGGAAGTCCACAATCCAGTTGCACAGAGAGGAGTTAAGTCCCAGTTGGTGGAGTTTGGGACGGAGTTTGTATGGCCGGATGGTATTAAAAGCCGAGCTGTAGTCTACAAAGAGGAGCCGTGCATAGGTGTTCCTGTGTTCCAAGTGCTTCAGTAATGTGTGCAGCACTGTGGCGATCGCATCCTCGGTTGACCGGTTCTCCCTGTATGCAAACTGGTGCGAGTCCAGGGATGGTGGAAAAGCAGCTCTGATGTGTTTAATGACCAGTCTCTCCAGGCATTTGGCGGGAATGGGGGTGAGTGCCACAGGTGTTCATTCCTTAAAATGTGCCGCGTGATGCACTAGATTCATTCTTTTTCATCATTTTAAGAAATCCTGCATGCTGTAGTACCTTCGCGCCAAAATTTTTAGCGCCTCAACACAATGTCGTTGCAGACGTGCTCCTACGTGCACGGGGACAAAATATTTACAATGACCAGCTGTCACACTTAAACCAATGACCGCTTCTTGCTTGAGCAACATCTTACTGTTGGTGCTCAGTAATAACAGTTCAGTGATGACTGACAGATGGTAGTAAACATCCTTGAGTCGCAACAAAAGTCGCCAAAAATAAACAGACACGGCCTCAAAGAGGAGATTTATGACTTTGCAGTTTTAGTAGTTTTACAGCAGATTGCTTCTTGTTATTCCATAAACTAAGCCTAAAATCCCTTCGCTGCAGTGACGGGGGGATGGAGACAGGATCAGACATGTGAGAAAAGGGATAAACCAAAAGAGGAAACGTATTTCCCAACAGATCAATGGGCATAATCATACTCTCGTCCCCTCCCTCCCCTCAGTTTATTTTCTCCCTCGTCTTCCCTCTCTTTTTCCTTCTCTTGCTGAATCCCCTCATCTGGGGGCTCAGCTGTTTTCCCCTGCAGCTCGTCTCATCCTGCACTCGAATGTAGTTCAGTGTGTCAAGCACCACTGAAATATTAACACAGCAGCAAGCAGAAATGCGTGCGAGCATTCGTGGCTTAGTGCACCATCGTGATGTAAGGGAATGCATCCCTCTCTCCAGACGTGTACGTGTGCGATCATTTGGGTTAAAGTGAACTAAAGAACAGATGAAAGTTCATTGCTTAACAGTTTTAATAAAAAAAAATCAATGCCACCATGTTTTACTGTTGAGAGAAGCATTAAGCATAATCATACTAAGCGTAGCTGGTGCCAGGGGGACTCGCAGTGTTTGTGTAGCTTTAGGATGTGCACGCCACTTTGACAGTTGACTTTGAGGTCTTAAGGGGTCTTTGAGTGCGACTTAGAGCAGCAGGAAGTGAACAGACAGGATAAATAAACCAAGACAAATACTGCGGTGCTTCCTCGTCTCCTCCCCTCCCAATTCCTTATAATCAGGATGTAAAACACGAGCAAACACAGGAGGCAGATGGGATAATTGTGTAGGCTTTTAATGAGATTTTGTCCCACATGTATAAAATGGCCCAAAGGTAGCACAAGGACTACATAAAACTAAAGATTTGCAAATGTAGAAGCAACAATATTTTGAAAGTGACCTAGAAAAAAATATTTCCTTTCCTGCTTTCATCTTCAGTCTTCCCGATCGCAGTCCAGAGACATTTTAATCAAAGGCCGTTCTAGCAGATGAATCATTCCCTGACATTTTGAAAAAGCCTGTGTATGATCAAATTGTGGGGTTCCATTCCCAGTATTTCTGTGTGTTTGGCAGAGCGGGCAGCTTGTGATCAAGTGCAGCTAATCTTTGGTCAGGAAAGTGCTCCCTATTTGATGTCTTGGCCTAAAAGGCTTAAATCCTCCCATGTCCTCGGTCTGTTTTGGAAATGGAGATTTTTAGGAAGCCTTGAGTCAGGCCACTGGACATTTCAGTGCTTTTTTTCTTTTGTTTATTTAGTGTGTTTGTGTGCGTTAGGCAGGATTTCTTATCATATTTTCAGTTTATTTTGTGGTTTTACTGCAATATCTCTCGCAGACTGTTGTGCATATTATATAGCATCCATTTATGTGATTCATGCGCTTGTTTGGTCTGGGTTTTTTTTTAGCTGAACTAAATAAGCATTGAGCCATATTGCTGCTTGCCTAACCATGGAATCAGACTCTCCCTCTGGATATGAAGGACTGCCTTTAGTGTAACCCACTTATTTTTGCTATTACTTGTCTGAATCCCTAAAGGAGTCCCATTTTTGTGGAGTGGAAAATGAAATGGGTTAATTCGTTTTTGGTATGCAAATGTGGGATTGAAAAGAGGAGGCAAAAAAGGATTGGGAAGAATTTGGAAATCCAGAGTGGCTCGGAGGAGATCAAGCAAGTGACTGAATAAGTGAGACAGATGCACGCACGAGCCTGTGTTGCACCGAAGCTCAGCATTGGTTGAAGCTGCAGCAGAGCTCACACAGCATCCTTCATCCCCCCCATCCCTCGTTCTTTGCTCTGCCTCCCTCACTCACTCACTCACTCACTGTATCTCGCCTGCTGACTGAGGTATTTCTACAAGCACAGACTGGGACAGCCTTGACTCTTCTGCGCGAGGTTTGTGTGTAAAGTCTCCAGCTATTCCTCTCCCTGGATCCTTTTCCCATGGACTCTGATGCTCTCTGTGTGGGTGAGAAGTTGCGGATGTGGATGTCAGAGTAATATCATGGACCAGAGGGGAGCAGGAGACAGTGAAGGAAACTGGGTCACTGGCAGGCTCTCCTGACTGATGCCTGTTTGGACCTGGAGGGATGGGGTGCACCACCAGCGCGGTTGTGTTTGATGGGCTGCGTACTGTCCTGGAGAGGAACTGTAGTGGCTACATCTGCAAGGAAGCAGCAGAGCCCACTGGACCGTCTGAGGCTGAGCGAGCACTGAGTCGGAGAGAGTCGCGTGTATTGCCAACACCACGAATACTTAAGGTGTGTGTGTGTCTGTGTGTCTGTGCACTCTCTCTAACCCAATATAGTAGCTTTTTATTTTTCTACCAACAAAAGCAACACAACTGTTTGTGTATTGAGCAAAAATCCATATGGAAAAAAAAAGCTTACATTATTTATTCATTTTTTTAAATCACTATAATGTTAAATGCCTCAAGGACACAGTAACAAACCTAATATTTATTGATTTATCTAACCATCCAACCCATACCTTTTTTGTTTAGTACTGTGGTATTAAACAGGCCAAAAAATAATCAACAAGCAGCACATTTTATTACAGTCTTATTTTGAAAAGCAGGATGTTTGATGCCCTTTTTTTGTTTTTCAATGAACTGGATCATGGTTTTAGCCAAAATACATTATAAACTAAGATCTCAGCATTAATCCAATCAGAGCGATGGCTAACGTCGCTGAATTTAGTTTTGAAACTCCTTTTAAAGTGGCGCTTCTGTCTACTAAAGCTCTGCTATCATAAAAGTAGTGGTAAGATATGTTTGTAGCGCCTCAGAAGTAATATAACAGGGAGAAAATCAGTATATTCTGACAATATCTAATCAATAACACTTCAGCACTATTTGAATATTTGTAAATCTTGTCAGAGGATGTCCTTTGCTGATTGGCTCTGCTAACATACTGAAGGAATACCTGATATATGACTAATTAAATTATTCAGATGGTAGACTCATTGAAACAAAGCTAAGTTTAACCTTATGGTATTTACACAACCGTTATTTATATTCAGCAGCTACACAAGTACAAAGCACTGTCTTTTGTGTCACATGACTCTGCACCTATGAAAGTTACCAGTAAAAGTAGGGCAGTAGGAGGGCCGACTGTTGCCTCTTGCTAAGCACTTCACGGGTTAAAGCCTCTGTGAGCAGGGATGGGGGGTGAGGAGGGTAAGGAGGGACAGTGAGCCCTGTGTCTGCTGGAAATCAATCACCGCTCTTCATCTGTGAACCAGCGGGCTTGGCAGGGTTTCTGCTGCTCCGTACCAGCTTGTCTTCTTCTTCTTCTCGTTTGCGTTTACTCACTGCTGTGTGTGTGACGTGTTGTTGGTTCATCGTATCCACAGCAGAGAGCTGAGTGACAGTGGCAGGGAATTGGGTCAAGGGCACGCTTGCTTCTCTTGGCTCCGGAATGGTCTTATCACCCAAACAGGGGCTGTTAATCCTCTGTCAGCATCCACGGGCTTATAATCGATAGTTAAAATGTGCGAGGGATATAATTCAGTCCAGAGTGGAACTGAAACTGACAAAAACTACCTAGCAGAAGCAAAATTCTTAAAACCACACCAACCAGTTCAGTAATGTTAAATATATCACTACTAAAGCTACGCTTACTGCTATTATTAGCAAACAGCTAAATCATCATTCCCCCAACTTGATGAATGACATTCTAAGAAGCTGAAAAACACAATGACCAGGTGACAGGTATTGACAGCTATCATACCTGTTTTGTTTTGACAATTGAAGCGAAAGGAAAAGTTTAAAGGTTTGCAATTCTTTTGAACTCTTTAGAACAGTTTGAATTTCTCTTAAGTTTTTATTTCCTTTTGATTTCATCGCTTTATTTGCTGTAGAGAAAACACAAACCAGGCAAGCTTTTTGTTTGGATTACTTTAAAAAGTGTACCGTAGCAGTCGTAACCTTTTACTCCCTTCTTAGTTTTCATATGAGCCTTGGCCTTATTATTATCTTCTTACAAAAATGTCTAAAACTGGGCAGGATGTGTGCTGCTTTGGGAACTGTTTGCACCTTTTTAATCCATTAAGCCCGGTTATAAAAAGACACAAGCCATTATGTTTGCCCTTTTAATTCCTTCTGATTGCAGCAGGTTATCACTTCTGGGCATTTTAAACATAGATGTTAAGCCAAGCGTGCATTCAGCTAGTTGCAGACAATCCTAGACGAAGCTGACTATGGGAAGCTGTCCGTGAGCCGCTTAATGTCTGGAGACATTGCCCGATTCACTCGCTGATTACAACAGCTCAGCCTTTTCCTTCCTCGTGAAAGCTCTCGTATCGTTCTCCTTCAAAGAAAAGTCGCAGATATGAGATCATGTGTGGGCTCCTGCGCAATGGTAATTTTTTTTGTCTTGTTGTTTTTGAGAAAGCCTTGCTGTCACGTGGTTGACTCACTCAGTAACAGAAGCACTTGAAGTGATGGAAAAAGAAAAACTGGTGAAAGATGATAGTACCTTTTGTCCACATCTGTTTTGGGACTCCCACTCCCAACATAAGATCTGTGATGGTCTGTTTCCAATGACCTTTGCCAAATGGGTACATGTTTATACATTCCTTGTGTTAAGGAGTTAAAATACCAAACAGAGCCTGCATGACATCATCCAGAAGTTGTTCAGATTAAGTCAGTTAAATAGATTCAATCCCTTGACTTCTCTTTGA
Organism: Mchenga conophoros; assembly: GCF_057382185.1. NCBI lineage: Eukaryota > Metazoa > Chordata > Actinopteri > Cichliformes > Cichlidae > Mchenga > Mchenga conophoros. The sequence continues at coordinate 22,289,618 of NC_140541.1, forward strand.
TATTTACCCACACATTATGTTCACCCGTCACACCCCTCCTGACCACACTAGGCAAACACTACGATCAGTCTCTTTGTAGTTTTGGTGTTTGATGCATGTACAGGAAAACAACAACACCACATCTGCTTTTCTTAGTGATTGCTTCCTACTTTCGAGACATGTCAGCCTTACTTGCATCATTCCTCGCACCACCAGTGCATGTGTTCAGTGTTTATGTTGCTCACTTGGTGACTGATACATGGGATACATTGTCTGCAGCACTCAGGCTCATGTGCTTTAAAGGCATTCTGGCAACAGTAGTTTGATTTTCCCAGAGATGTAAAAGCAGCTTTATTCGTATTCAATACTGTTAGTTACATTTAAGGCTCGTTCATCAATAAAGCAATTTTGCTCTCTGTCTCTAATAGCTGCATTATTCCCGAGTGCATTCCTGTAATGTAAAGTGAGACTTTTTTATTTTCTAGCTCTGCTGCAGACTCTTTGCCTCATGATTGCATCCTGTTATTTTCAATACCATTGTTTCCCACATCCTACTGCTGTGATGTTATTAACAGAGACTGCATACACAGTACAGCATCTTTATTACCTCTGGTTTAGTCAACAGTACAGGACCGTGTGGAGAAGTGACCGAAAACAGAGCAGAGAGGGGTGGGTGCTTGAGCTGCCGCTGTAGTGGAGCGCTGTGTTTTTGCTACATTACATTCCAGGTTACGCCCTGTTTTGCTTTAGCTCAGACGCTGCTTGCATCAAACCTTTGTTACGCAACCGAGAAGTCCAGTCATAGTCACGTCCAGGGTGGGGATCACAGCTTGATATATGTGGGTAATTGCTTAATATTTTAACCTATTCTAATATTAGTCATTTCCTCCCTTTTGTTTCTTTTATTACCAGACAAAGAGAAAAATTGAAGCCCAGGATGGACATCTGATGATTGTCCAGATCCTTGAATATACAATTTTACAACTTCCATTGTGAATCGTATCATGCAAAAACATTGTAATAAAATATAATTTATTCGATGTGTAATGATACATAAGTGGATTACATCATTTAGGTCAAGATTAAGTGCCATATTGGACTTCAAATTAATTTTGTCTGTCTTGCCTCCCAGTTCTGTCATGAAATGGTTTGATAATGACGCAAAGCGAAACCAAACGAAATTTCTAAGCGTTTCCAGAAAACAAGAGAAAACCCTCATAGAGAATAAGAGCACATTTTCCCTGACTGTTTCCAACACGGCTCACAGCTCCGATTTGTTTACATTTTTTTTTTTAGTTAGATTTTTTTTATTCCTGAGCATTCATTTCAGGTCCACAGGTACAGCAACAAAGTGTGAGTCGTCAACAAACAGTCTTCTTTTTGTACATTTATGCCGTCAGTTTATTCGCACTCACAGGAGGGCGTATGAAATTGTATTTGATCAGAATACACTTCCCAAAATATCCTTTGAGTGTTCTTCTGGCAACTTCAGTGTTTGTTCTGCTACTAAAAAGGCCTCAGCGGGCCTTCCTGCTTAGACCCAGTGCCAGCTTGCCCCAAAGAAATATGTTTGTAATCGTTTCCACGGAATTTGATTTAAGCACCAAGCCAAAAAATGTGAGTGCTGTGCCACGCCAGCATGTCCTCAATAAGTTAGATTGCTGAGATATCTAGGAGGATTCAAAAAGTCGAGCATCTACTGCATTACTCTTCTTTTCTTTATCCGTGTGTGTTTTTAGTGGAGCGGGACGTATAGTCATACAAATGTGTGCTAATATTTGAGTTTACTCGATTTACTCATGTACTAAACTGTAAATGAGTAAAGCTGTAGATGGACACAGTATAAATTGAAGAATGTGATACAGTAAAGACTTTTACTGGCTCCAGGACTGCAGTTGGAAGACTGAGAGGGGTCAATTATACTGCAGAGCAGAGCTTGCATCGATACCAAAATCAATACCAATATTTGGTAATGAAAAAAGTCCAATATATTCTCCAATACTTTTCGTTTTCTTTCAAACACATGAAACATAAATGCATTTCAATATCATTTGTTTGCGGCGTTCCGTGCACCTGTTGCTGAGCAACAGGACATCAACACTCATTCAACATGTTTGACTGGTGTTTCTCCCACCTCTTCTTTACCTTTTTTTTAAAATTAACTATTAGCTATTAGAAATCTAGATAATATTGGCTGACTATATCAGTGAGGGTCAATATATTGGTCAGGATCAACTCTAGAGAGCATCTCAACTGATTCTCTGCTTTTGGTAAAGACTCAGTTAAACATGCAGCTCAATGGGGAAGTTCCTAATGCAAGTTTTCTGGAAAGTACCTTCCACCTATATGCACAATATTTACTTTGTATAGGAATCAGGATATATGTTAAAGTGAAGCTCATATCAGGTCCTGCATAAAGAGCTTCTCTGTCAACTCTCATTATTCTGGCCAAACATTCAATCAATATGCAGCACAAAGACACCAGTCATCTGGTGTCTTTTTTCTTTCTTTCAGTATTACCAGAGAGCTACCCTCGGGTTGTTTAGGTAATGGTTAGTTAGGGCTAAGGTCAAAGTAAAGGGAAACTTTTACCCAGCAGTTATATACTTATACTGCACCATACTATTCTCGGACACGTGACAAGCAAGAATTGCCCAAGTGTAGTTAGAAAGCCCTGAAGGAAATCCCCATAACATCTCCATGCCTTTTGTCTTCCTAAAGTTCAGAACTTTAAGATATTCACTGTAAATAAATAAGGCCTTTTTTAGGCAATAGAAAAATGGCATTTCAGCAGTGTTTAGGCTTATACCACTATTTTTGCTTAAAATATTTAATTGATTGATTTTTATTTATTCGTTCTTAATAAATTCTCTCAGTTTGTGTTAATATGAAAAAAATATTAACACCTCTTCACCCATTTTCACCAGCCATCATTTCAGCTACCTGTGGAAAGCTGAATGCACTATGCCTTAAATGGGCAGGGTGCAATCAGCTTTAATTTCATAAGGATAAGTTATAGCAATAAACTTGCCTGTTTAATATCCTGTTATTGATTTAGATCGAATTACCTACACAAGTGTGTCCCATGTAACCCTTTGAAGGAAGCAGCTGCTCTCTCTCTTTCTCTTTAAACTGAGGCGCAGGCGTGAAACCATAACATCCACTCCTGCGGTGGCCCACCAGAGGAATCTGTAGGTGGAGCCCACTCCTGGGTGGGTTGAGAGGGGCTGCTTCATGCTGGAATCCCCCTTAAGCAGTTGCATCAACAAGCAGGGAGACAGAAGCTGGACCTAATCTGTCATCTGTGATTACAGCTACTGTCTCGGCTGTAGTCATGTACTGGAAGCAGGAGGGCAAAAAAAAAAAAAAAAAAAAGAACATTTAAGTGACTAATAACTCTGTCATATTGGCTGATACAGCTGATTCATGTCCTGCTCAGTCTTACGTCTTCAAAAAGGTGGCAAAGATTTGTAAATGTTGCTTCTGGAGTCCTGCTACAATCTTTAGGGTTTGGGTTCAGCCTGGAAACTCATCTTTAACCTTTGAAAAGAAAACTTGATCAGGCTTATTATTAATGTGCCACTAAAGTGCCTCATTGTTGTGTCACTCACTCTGGGCTTTTGATGAATTTGAACCCAGCTCTTATTTCAGCTGTCCCACATAAGGCGTGGATTGTGCCTGACCACACTGTAATTCTTGAGGAATGTGTATCTTTTCTTTTCTTAACCCTTTGTTGCTGTGCAGGTGGATAGTGTGGGGTCATATAGCTTCATTGTATGTGTGTGTGGGTGAGAGGGTGTTTAACTCCCCCAGGCTGCACAGCTGAGTGTAGGAGGGGCCATCTCTTCAGCCTGGGTGTGAGTCCACTGCTTTCAGTCAGAGCAGCCGTAGCTTGGAGTGAGCTAGGGACTGAAAAGGGAGATATACAAACTTTTTCCAGTGCAAAGATTTTTCTCTACCTGATATGCTGGCTTGCAACTTCTCTTTGGGATCTGTCTTGGAAATATCTTACCACAAGTGTTGACAATGCAAGGAAGGGCTAGTAAAACTCCAAAAAAGGAGCTGGTCATTGAGAGTCCACAGCAGTACAAGAGGTTGGTTGCAGCTGAGCCTGAGGTAGATCCAGTGCCACAGGTGGTGGTAAGTCATTCAAGTAATTCACATAGAGATGTGAGACTTTTTGGTTTACATTTAAAAAGAAAAAAGAAAATCAGTACTGACGTGTCAAATTTGCTCTGATCCTTGAGAAAGTAAGTCGTGTAAAGGTTAACCTCAGCCATAAAGTGCCAAAAGCAGGTGTCATGTGAGCGTTTGTGCTGGTTCACTCTCTCGCCTCCTTTCATAGAAACAGTGCTGCCAGCTCACATTTCAAATTTGCAGTGTTAGCACCAGCACGGGGGAAGGTTGAACTTTATTAGCACTTTACTACCTGGGCGAATACATCGCAGGTCCCTCGACTTTATTCTCAAAGATTGCTTTGGCTCGTAAAATGTTTTATTTGGCGCAAAAGTCAGCGACCGCGACAGTGATCATTTCCTGCCCTTTAACGAAGGTGTCCAGTGGTCAGGCCCTCTGCAGAGTCAACCAAACAGTCAGTGACTAGATTGAGAGGCACTACGCAGCACCATTGTTTCAGGCTGTGTGAGGGTGCAGTGATGTGGAGGAGTGGGAGATGCAGATAAACAGCTGCCCAATTGCTGTAGAGAGGGAGTGGAAGGGATGGCTTCATGGGCGTCTGCTTTCTGTTCTTACAGGGTTGGCTCGCCTGTTTGCTGACTTGAGTTTACAGCTGTTGAATATACAGTCTGCACGTTTCTGCTTGGGTGTGTAGACAACCAAGAAATATAACTGGAGCTTCAGTATTTTCTGATTGACAGTGAAACGTTACCGTTAGTCTTGAAGGCATTTGTTCAACAGGTGATTTCAAATACCTTCTTAAAGGACTAATTTGACAATAAGTGTAAATTTGGGGCTATGTATCGACTCTGGTCAGCACTGTGGGTTGAGAGAATGACAGAGCTTTTGCGCTCAGTGCTGAGTGCACTGTGTGGTTGACCACTTTGGGTCACTGACAAAGCAATGTGGAGGCACGCAGAGGAGTTTGGAGGGAATCAGCAGCACTTGAGTGGGTTCAGATATCCATTACTGGTGAGAAAAGGGGCACCATCACTAAAACGGGGTCAAATCTTTCAGCACATACTTTATTTAAATGTAGTTACTACCACATCTTTACTAGCTTGGTTTTGACCATACAGCAGAGGCTTCATTAGGTTATTTCTAGTATATATTTGGTTTGTTTTTGGCATCTTTCAGCCTCAGATTGCTCACTTGTTCACTTTTTCTGTACTAGCTTAAACCCTCCATTCCAAAAGTCTCAAACTTATGGCAGAACTTCCCTGACAAACAGTCCTGGTGTGTTGATGACATCACTGTGATAGGAGTGGCACATGGAAATTGAAAAATATTTCTCCACAGCATTGCTTCAATACATTGTGGTCTACAGGTATTTGTTTTCGCACAGCTTGCTTAAGGTACAGCCAGCATTTTATTTGGCTTGAGGTCTGGACTTTGACTGGAACACCTTGATTTTTTTCCTTGTGTTAACACATCGAAATGCTTCAAATCAGCAAACTGCCCAAACGTCTGCTTTTATAGAGGTGCTCTCACTTGCTGACAATGGAGTGCATTTGAGCAGCAGCACCTGGCTGCTACTGACCTTGTTATTTCATGTTGAAGCACTAAGGGTATCTTTAGTTTGTCACAAGGTTTGGCTGTATTTAGCAAAAACCAAAAACAAAGACTAACATGGTGACGTGGTAAAACCTCAGACTTGAAAGAGGTTATACTTCTTTTTTTCTTTTTTACCATGATCACACTGTTAAAACTGGATTTACGTCTCTTGCCTGCTCATCATTTGTTTTCTAAGATTGCTCATCATATATAAACACTGTCAGAATGTGCTTATGTTCCATTTTCACTTAAAAAAGGGGAAATTTTAGTTTGTTTTGCTATTAAATAGCTTATTGTATATTGATTTTACTCATGTAAGATCAGATCAGGCCATTTGTTGCCTATAAAGTAGAATGGCCCCTCTGCTCCAGAGTATCCATTGCAGGTGTTTGCTTTAGTCAAACCTGATTCATTGTGTTTTGGGTTTTTTTTTCCCCCAGGTCATTGCTTAATAATGATAGTATAGGTGTGTTTGCCTGACATTCCTAAGACTTCATCTTCTAGAGGCTCTCAGATTGTTTGTGGAGATATGGAGATTTTAGGCGTCGAATTAAGTAAGACATACACGTATTTATCTTATCTTTCCATAAATTCTTTCCTGGCTTACATCTAGAAATCTCTCCATCCATCAATTTTTTTCTGTTCTAAGGGGAGCACAGTTTATTAAAGTTCAACTGCAGATAATTGTATATTTGTGTTTAAATAAAACGTGGAGAAGAAGTTGTCTGGTATGTCACAACCTGCTTCAGCTGACAGACATGGTGGCACCATCTCTGCTCTCCTATTCCCTCCCTGTCCTTGAAACTGATACAAGGTCCTGCCCCCTCTGTCCTCGCTCTACTCTGTTACTAACAAAGGTTACTACATAGCAGCATAGATTCAGGCAGGTCTACATGCATGACTCCCCCATCTGAGATCATGCTAACATTATCAGTCCCAGATGTGGGAGGAATGAGTGAGCAGTGCTGTCGCTCAGCCCTGAAGTCTGCTGATCTGTCACTGCTTGTTTTTCACTTTGCTCGTTGTTGGATTTATCCTCCCATCCCAACAGATAAAAGCGTTGACAGCTTGCCTTCATTGCTTTATGTCGTAGACAAAAATTACAATGTCCTGTATGTTGTCCAGATGGAGTGTAGTATGATGTGTGCCATCGTAAAGAGTTGAGCTCATTGAGACCCTCCTTATCCGTGAAGCAGATGCACTTTCTCTGGGCAGATGGAGCCCTGATTGACTTGTCACTGTGCATCTAACAGAAAACATGTCCTATTGTGCCCTGTCACACGGCTGGATAAATCCAAGTCTGTTGACTGTGATCTCTTCTCCTGCACATGCTTATTTAAAGTGCATTCCTGTTAGTTATGGTTTACCAGCTTTGTTTTTTATTTTGTTGCTTATTCATCAAGATCCCCCACTATGTAAGTGTAAGCATCATCACATAGGTTAACCACACACCAAACTGCCTTTGTTTGAAAGTCTTTTCTTTGCTCGCACCGAATGCACATCTTTTTTTTTTAAATATTCTGTGCTAAAAATGGGCAGTTTTTATTCAGAAGTTTGCTCCTATATCTGATCTCTACAAACGCAATAATAAATTGATATGTCCTTTGAAACCAATTTATGCCTGTCGTCAAGTTTCATTTAGTTGATGAGAAAGTATTGAAGGTCTGAAAACTGAAAGGAGCTAATGGGTTTTTACTCTCCAATGCTGAGGGGTTGGCATGCCAACAGTAATCTTATTATGCCTGATTGTTTGCATATTGTTACTCGTTTCCTTGATCTCTCTTCTGAATCCATCCAATAACGTCACAGATAGCTTCTTCTGTGCCTTCATGTTACTTGCTTTAGTTTTGTAGTTTAATCCCCAACTGTGTGTTTATGTGTTTTGTAGGTAAAACCAAAGGTGATCGAGCCGCTCGATTATGAAAATGTGCTGGTGCAGAGGAAGACGCAGATCCTTAGCGATGTCCTCAGAGACATGCTGCAGTTCCCCCTTGAGGACTTTGAGGTGAGTGTCTAAACTTTTCATGCACATTTTTCAGCAGACTCGCCATCTATGTTTGCAGAAGTATAGATGGTGAGTCTTGCTGTAGTAAATGTGGCTCTGGGGTTAAATTGCTGGGAAGCAGCTATGAAGCTATGGAAAAATGTTCCACAGCAAATGGTGGTGTGCATCTTTAGTGCTCTGGTTTCCGTTGTTGCTATACACTTCTGGTGCAAAGTCAGGCAGACAGGAGTTAAACTGTCCTCCTGTGTATTGCTGCTAAACACACGAGCTCGTTACATTTACTGGTATCTATACAATATTAATATTTACTCGTCCACTTGCGTGTTTTCTTTTTTGTGTTTGTTTGAAGTGGTTTTTCCTTTGGCCCAGGCGCGGCCATTGTGATGATGGGTGTAGCCACTGACAAAGGCTTTCCTTTTGTTTATATCCTCCTCTGCTGCAGCAAGAGATGGGTCAGGGGCCATCTGTTTAATTGGCTCATTCTGTGTCCCATGTTGTGACAGAGTAAGTGTTATCTCCAGCCACACCGTGCAGGATGTGCGTCCCTCACACTTTCCACGCTGCAGCTGGAAAATCTAAAATGGAGATCTGGCCCAGAGCTGGTACTTCAGGAAATGAGACTTCTTTGAAGGATGTTAGTATATCCTCAGATCTAACCCTACCACTTTGTCTCACATTGCTGTCAAAGCTTTATAGAGTCTGGGCCTTTAATATAACACCATTCCAGTAAGGGAAGTCTTTTTTTGGGTTTGTCTAATGACTTTAACATCTTTTGTCTGAATTCCCACATTGGTTGAAGAATACAGTTATTATTTATTGGAGTTGTAAATGGTATGTGTATTCCTCAGGATGTACGGGTCATTCAGATTGCTCTGATCCAAAGAGTTACAGTCAGAAATCTATTTGTGTCAACATCCTCTCCTGTAACGGGAACTGCAAAGTACAAGTTTCACCTGGAAAATTTTGGAATGTTTTGGCATTACATCAGGAATTGGCTCTAATTTTATGCTAGTGGAGTTGGTCCTTTATTATCAACACTATACCACCGAATTGATGCAGTGAGAATAAAAGACAAACGTGCTGATACATGTTTCTGATACATGCTGGTATCAGAAACATTTCATGTGTTTCTGATACCAGTACACACCTATGCTACAGTATTACTGGGTCTGTTCATGCTGTTGGCAAACTGATATAGTTAATCACACTGAGAAAAGTAAAGAAAAATATGGTAGTTCTTGTTTATATGAGTAAATATAAGAATTATACCATCCATTGTCCAATCCCTTTAAGAGTATAAAAACTGGGGCATTTTTGTGGGTCTTCTTCACTGTAAATGTCATTTTAGCCTGTTGTTAGGTGGTTGCCAGATAACGGGCCACACAATAAACTAACTGGGATTGTTGTGCAGGGACACATCAGTGGTATAAACTCAGTTTTGTTCAATTTCAGTTTTATTTATTTATTTATTTATTTATTTTTTGACTGTTTTATCCTCTACACTTATCCTTCTTTTATGCTTTTATATGCAATTCTTTTGCCTTCGTGTGTTTTAATGCCATTCAACCTGTTAGCACGTTTTGGTACCTTGCCATAACCCTCATCCTTTCCTGTTACTTCATCTTACCCTCTAGCATGTTAAGCACTTTGGTACACCACTGGTTTTTAAATGTGCTATATAAATAAAGTTTGTTGTTGTTGTTGTTGTATCTCAGTCCCAGGTTGTCTTGTGACTGACTGGGAAAAGGGGGCAGAGGGCCGCCCCTCCCTGAGCCTGGTTCGGCCGGAGGTTTCTTCCTGTTAAAAGAGAGTTCTTCCTTCCTACTGTCGCCAAAGTGCTTGCTCATTGGGGGTCATACGATTGTTGGGTGTTTCTATGTATGCATTACTGTTGGGTCTACCTTACGATATAAAGCACCTTGAGGTAACTGTTGCTGTGATTTGGTGCTGTTTAAATTGAATTGAATGTGGATATGAATTAGGTAGTAATGTAATGAAAATTATACAACACTTTTCTAAGTTGTTATTAGTGCATAAATGGTAAAAATGGCCCATTTTAGCTCGAGATACTAGGATTGCAGTTTAATTGGCCGGTACCTTGCTTTTTTGTTTGTTTGTTTGTTTGTTTAGCAGATAAGAGGACATCATCCCTTTTTTTCTTTTTCACTTGTCTCCGTACTTTTCCTTGTAACTGCTTTTGTCCTTTGCTGATACAGAGGCTGCTGATGGCTAGCTCTGAACACTGTAGAGTTTTAGATTTGTCCACTTTTCTTTGTTTGGATTCCTTTTAATATCCACGTTCAGTTGGGTTAAGTGTTGTTAATTCGACAGGGTTTGTTGTCCAGACATTCCAGTGTCCATTCAACCACTGTTTACTTTGGTGAACTTTGTGCTTCAAATCACAGTGAAATCTTTCCAAGCTAGTGACATATTAGTGGAAGAAATGTGTTAGCATTTGGCTGTGAATGTGAGCGTGACTATTCGCCTGCATTGCTGTCCACGTGTTGCATGAAACGGACCGACTCATGACACTCAGTCTGTAAACGTCTAGTAGATGGTTGCTAGGCAACATGTTAATTCATAATATCCATAATAAATAAAAGCTAATGGGCAGAGATGTAGTAGGTATACTGTGTACCAAGTGTGAGTGCTGAACTCCTGGTCACTTAGGAGTTTCCTGACAGTTGGATGGAGATTTTCTCTGCTCCACCAAATCTTAATCGAATCATGAGTCCTTACATAAGACATGGGCGAAATCACAAAATTTGAGGGCAAAATGTTTGATGCCCAGCTCTTTGCCACCTTCACTGTGAAACATAAGCCTCCCATAGTCAGTTTTTAGTGCATCTATAAATCCCTTCAGCCTTTAATGGCTCTTTCTTCCTTCAGATGTTGGTGCAAAATGCCCCAAATGACTGTGACATTTCAAGTCATTAGCATAATGAGTACGGCTTTTTAACACCAATACATGCTCAGAATTATTTTTATTTTTAATGTATTTTTTGTCAAAGCAAGGATGCATTCTCTGTAAATGATGTGTAATTGCCAACTGCAGGGATCTTAAAGGTTTCTTTACTGAGCTTTGTGGTGAAATACATTTTAACTTGAGTCTTTATGAATAGCATGTTTTGTTTTGATGTATTTCTTTTTTTTAAGCAAGATTGCAAATACAGGATGATTAATGGTATTTTAGTGATGGCTTCATAGTGTTTTGTGTGATGTAATGAATGCCCTGCTTAACATGATTGCTTAAATGAAGAGTGAACTGGAAATACATCAGAATAACAAATTTTTATTTTTAGGTGATGATCCAGTCATGGTTACGTCATCATGCTGTCATAAACTTCTTACTAATCACTATTAAAATAGTTAAAAGTCATTGGCTAAAGATTTAGTTATGACCCAACCTGTGGATTTGGAGAATCATTGCAACCATACATGAACACTTTTAGAAATAATCCGTTTTTTCAAATGCTCAAACAGAACTTGATTTAAGTTACATGGGTTGATCTTCGCATGTGAGATCAGTCTTCCCACAAACCTGCCAAAGTTGCTGTTTGGATGTTAATGGGGACCTTTAAACCTTTAAATAACCTTTAAATAATTCCTTGTCACTGGTGTGTATAGCCACAGTTTTAATGATTAGAATATAAATGAAAGCACCAGGTCTGCTTGGTGTTTCTAACTTTGGAATTGACTCTGGATAGAGAAGCGGTTGTTACGGTTTGTAAGGCCTGGCAGCTGGGTGCTTGGTGACGGCAGGACAGCCTTGACTCTGACTTCTCATGCATATCCACGTTTAGCCTGCTGCTATGAGCATAACACGCCAGCTTCACACACAAACAGTACGTTGTCAGGGGCTGACAGGTGATTCTGACTGAGGGGGGGTTAAAAAAAAAAAAAAAAAAACACGGGAGGCTCAGTGACTGATCTTAACATCTGTTTCTGCCTGTTCAGACTCTTGTTCAGGCAAGGTTGTAATCAGCTTTCAGTGTTTTGGGGGAGTTGTGTCAGTGTATGACCAGTGAGTGTTATGTAGAAATCTCAGTCTGCGTAAAGACACTTCTACAGGTCATGAGTCGAGGCAGAAAGACCTCCTCTATCTCTGAGTTATTTTTGTATAAATACAATTTTTGTCTGTTTCCCGGTATTGGAAACCTCTATCAAGTCTCTACCTTATCTTATTCCCTCTGGCTCATCAAAAGTCATGAGCTGTTCTTCTGGTAGGCGATGTTTATATCAGCTCCATCTGCTTTTGATCAAGATACTGCTGGCAAAGTGGAGGGAGGGTTGGGTTGGTCTCTCTGTGTGAGGTTCCTGGAGAAATTTGTCCAAGGTTAGCAGAATAGGAGTCTTCCTTTCTCCTCAATTTGATATATGCACTTTGTCTAAGGCCCCCCTTCACTGTGAAATCTGCAGATCAGAGCATTGTTCTTGTTTCTTTACTTTGCCGTGTACCTAAGGTTATGGTAACACCAGTGTTCGATATGATATTCTCTGTCAACCATTCCGCAGAATGAACAGTATCCTGAGTGGAGGAATTTGCAGCCAAATTCCTCATTTCTGTGGAGGAATTTAGCTACAGGTTGCATTTGTTCCTAAATGTATCTAATGAACATCATGTTGTATTGAAGGGGACTTTAAACAGAATGAAAGTCCAGTGAGAGGTAGGGTCTTCTTTCCAATGGGCCGGTATAAAATCCAAGTAAACTGAGCAACAAGGAGGTTTGGCTACCACTGGCCATTAGAAAAGATTCAGGTTTAAGGCTTTACTGGACTGGTGTCACTTTTCAGACTTGCTGTCCATCAATCATTATACACAGTCTATACCAAATATTTGCATAACTAATGACATAACTGTCAGCATTGGCATAATTTAGTATTTACTACTAGTGAGTGTTAGTTAAGTACAGTTCATCAGCTTGCTAAGTAAATATTTTACCTGGCGTACATGAAGGCAAGCACATATTTGCACAAGCTCAAAGCACTGCTTTGCTTGTTTTTCAGTCTGTCGGAGCTGTTGGGAAGTGGTCAAGTTCTTGTCTCCAGCTCAGCTTGGATAAAGAAGATTGATAGTTTAGATAAAATATTGATGGGGTCTTATTGAACTTGTCCATCTCCCATAACAATTTGGGGAATTTTAAACCAGAGGATCTGATAATTCTCTGTGGCAACTTGTAGTCCAATTAAATGCTTCTTTTTGCCCACTTCCTGGTTGCCTCTGGCGTCCATGCCTGTTTATTTCTGCTGCTTTCAGTGCAAAGATCATTATCTCCCCTGCAGGAAACATGGGTAGCAGACAGGAAAAGGGAGACTTAAGGTTCACAATTAAGAGCTGGGGAATTTATTGACATTAACACAGTAAGGACTGGATCTAACACCACATGCAAGTTTATAGAGGGCAACAGGGGAGGCAAAGACAGCAGTTTTAGTATTTGTCTTGGGGTCATTCCAGATATCTAGAAAAACAAGCTTTTGTGAAACAACTTCTTTTATCCCGTAACTGCGAAACACCACATTTGACTTATTATCACATTGTGTAGCTTCATTTTAATGAAATCAGGTGAATCTGATTTCAGATCTTTGAGGTGCATATTCTTTGAAGGCCATAAAGCTACTAAAAAGAAAGCATACAGTATCTTGACGCATTCTCAATCATCCAGGAAAGTAAATCTCCAGAAGTTGATTCTGTTCATCTGGACGTAGCGGACGACGCTACGTCCAGATGAACAGAAATCATACAGTAAACCAATGTGAATACTGTATACCCAGGACTCCAGCTTCAGATTCTTATAACAACTGGGAAACTCATTTTTGGAAACCTCAGTCATATCCAACACTGCTTGCTCTAAAGCAGGGTTTTTTCCTGGCTCAGAATGAGCTTTTGTGGATTAACTCCACCGATGCTTTGCAAGAGCAAAAACAAAAAGAATGCTTTTTCTAATCAGTGTGAATTAATGTAAAGTTACATAGTTGTTACGCACAATAGTCGATTGACTACTTTATTACATCTCCACAGGTTATTAAAATAATTTTTACATCTCTGCCAAGGATCTAGTGACATGAAAGTCACATTAATCAACCTGTTGGCGCTGTCGTTTTGAGCGTTTTGGCATGCTGATGTTTGTCGAGCACTAGAATTTGCATCCTTAGTGATCGATAAAAGCGGCTGTGTTGGTCTTGCTTAAATAAAATTAAAAGGCTTTTTACTTTAATTACACTACAGGGTCTTGATTATTTTTGCTACTGTGTTGCCTGTCTGCAGAGTCAACCTGTTAGTCATTAGCGAAAGACTTAAACACATCCATCAGTAGGCCTAAAAGTCAGATGACGTGGGCAGGCATCCCACTGTGTCTCTGACTTACTTGCACGCTTTGAACCCCAGATAACCTGTGGTCATTTCACAAGACCATTTCAAGTGAAAGCACACTTTTTATCAGTTTCAGTTTTGGTCATCCTTTGTGGTCTGCTGTAATCCCACAGTTACATTTCTTCTGACGATTTCAACATTTGCTTTGTTTTCGCAGATTTCAACTTTGAGGAGGCAAGGGAGAACCCTGTACCCCACAGTGCCTGAAAATGCAGAGAGGGAGGCCCAGAGTCTGTTCGTCCAAGAGGTGGGCTGATTTTTAAGATATTTTTTGAAGGACTTTCACTCACAGAGAGCCTGCAGGAAGACACAGTGAAATAATTGAATCCAAATATTGGAAATAATTGGGGGTAATAATCCCAAAAAACTGAACCACTGACAACATTTAATAGTGGAATAGACTCTAAGACCAAGTAGAGCCAATTAAATCATCTTACATGATAATGCATGAAATCTCTTTCTGTTTCCATCCAAACTCTTACACAATCAAAGGTTGAGCAACCAAAATTGGCACACAAGGACATCTCAGGCCCCTGAAGGCTCTTATTTATATCAGACATGATGACATCATTATGTTACCTAGCAACCACCTGAAAAAAGACTAAAATGACCCGTTTATATCCACAAAACTTGAATTATGTCTCACATATTATGATAACAGATTATGAAGCTTTTCAACCATTAACAAACAGAGTAAAAACAGTACTGTACCATGGATATATGCTAGTATATTATATTGAGAGAGACTGCTTTCATACCTGTTGACAGTAATGGTCCAAAAGACATGTAAAGCACACCGAAGTTCATTTGCAAAACAAATGTTTCTATTGTGCACAAAGTAAGTAAGTACACTTAATATGATTGTATATGTATCTTTTTCATGATAGACGTTTGAAAACGGCTTCAGCGCTTCAGGCTAGTAAGAACTTGGTCAATTATATCAGTCATAAACCACAGAGCTATGCTACAGTAATGCTAATTTGGCTCATTACCAAATATATTACCTAATATTAGCAGTTATGAATGTTGCAAGTCATAGCGCATCAGGAAGTCATCAAGGAGCCTCGTTATAGATCATCATTGGAAGCATCGGGACTATTTGTGCCCTTTTTTCTCAGTAAAATCTATTTATGGTACAATACACTGAAATTAAGTTCGACTAATTTGATAATTTATCAAGCTTCTGTTTGTTCCCTGTCATTAGTTATTACTGTCAGTGCTGAGCCTTGATCATGTCTTGCTGTTGAGTGGTTCAGCCTGGTTTTGGTCAGCTGTGGCATCTTGAAAGTCCAAAAGGGCAAAAAGCAAATAAAATCACAGGAAGTTCACCAGATGTGACATTTTATTGATGTAGTGCAGGATTAATTAAAAATATACTTATCAGTAACTCACAGTTGCTGCTGATTAAAACGATGAATCATAATCATCCAGCTCTAGCAGAGCTTTTTAAGCCACACACCAGCTGAAAACCGACAGTTCTCCCTCCAGGTCAAAGGTCAGCATTTAGAGCGCCTTGTCTGAAGTCAAGATACTGACACCTGGTTAAGCGCTGTGTGACATCACCAGGACAGCTGTGGAGATTAGCCCAGCGAGAGCCTCTCCGTTTCCGATTCGCCTCCTGATCAGGTTGCATTTCATCTCCCTGCAGGAGCAGTTCTTGTAAATGGCGTGAGTTTCTGTAGAACAGATACCAGGGAGCTGCACTTGTGACTGACTCTAACAATGAACAGATGTTTTCTATCCAAGGAAAGGAGGACAGCGAAACACTCCCAATTTGTGTTGGTGGACGTTGGATTGTGGCAGAGTCACCGTGCATACACTCCTCCTTTTTTATCTCAAGGAGAAGCTTTAATGGTTGAAAATATTAAATATTGTCCTAATGTGTATGTTAGTGAGTTGTCTACTGGAACTTATGAAAGACTTTTTGAAAAGAAGACACTGTCAAACATCTTTGTGAAGCATCTATTTGTCACTAAGCTACTGAAATCGTGCAGCACTGAACTAAGTAAGAGCAGGGCTTTCTAAATCTGTTAACCATCTCACCAGCAATTCAGACTAAACGGACTCACATCCTAAGCCTCAAATTCTCATCAGATGGTTCGACAGTTTCTTCAGCTTTATCAAAGTGATGATCCTAGTGGTATATTAGCTTCATGTAGCATGTTGAGATGAGAAAATGGAAACACATTTAGAGGGGACTGAATGACACCCAGTTCCAGCCTTCACATAGCCCTGAATTGCTACCTCACTGTGTCAATGCAGTGCTACAGTGGTCTGTAATTAATTTCTGTTGTCTCCTCAGTGCATTAAGACCTACAAGTCAGACTGGCATGTGGTCAACTACAAGTATGAGGACTATTCAGGGGACTTCCGACAGCTTCCAAAGTAAGTCTATAGTTAAAAAATCCTCGACTCAGCACTACAGTGTGGTTATAGAGGTGCCGTCACATTGTTATGAGGGGTTAAGAAGAACTGCTATGCTATACAGCTGGTTTAAAGCTAAATCCTGCAGTCACACAGTTTTGTTTGTTTTAGCCCGATCACACACGCAAGCTGTCGCCTATTCAGTTTTCTGTGTCTGACAACTTGCGTGACTTAATTAGAAGGAAACACAGCATACAAATAACTGTTGCACACATTTAAAAGACTGTTTCCTTTTCCTAGTGCATTGAGCAATTTCTGAACGCAACCAGTGTGGAAACCACCCTCATTGTTTAGAGATTGTGTCATCACCTCCAGCTTCTCCCGTAAAGAATCCTTATTTTATAACCAGCGTGTTAGAAAATGAGCTGACAGTGACCTTGTTGGTACAACTGCTGCCAAATGTTCTGTCACTTTACTGACTCTGGGGAAGTTGAAACAATGCATCGTGACGTCGGTCGCCAGTTTAAAAAATTAACAGTATTTTTAGATGGTGATTCTCACCTTTTGGCACCTGCTCATTTTCCAGCAAGCTGTGTGTGCGTTGTGTTTCCACGAGGAGCCGAAAAGTCGTTTGTGCTCCTCTTGAGAAAGCCTCAAAATGTAAAATGACTTATTATAAAAAATAGGGAAGAAAAAAATTTGAATGATCTCACCAAACCGCTTCAGTCACACATGCTGGATAGATTAGCAAAGCCATGAAAGAGCCATCGTAAGCTGTCTATAGTGCTCTGTGTGTGTATGAAAAACCTGCAGGCTTTTGTTGTTGTGATGAATAGATTCACTTGACATATCTCCCCTTGAGCTATTATACTTACACTGTATTTGGGTTTTTCCAGTAAAGTGTCCAGGCCTGATAAATTGGCTGTCCATGTATTTGAAGTGGATGAAGATGTCGACAAAGATGAGGTGAGTTCTTTGTCAGAAGATATGGACGGTGTGAAGAAACACCCATTGCTTATTTTTAGTTTCTAGGGTGCCTAAAGTTTCACGTACTGTAACTTAGGGACACTTTCAAAGTGAAAAAATCAAATGTGTATATTTGACCTCTCCCTGATTGTGCTTATTTAACCATCAAAAGACCAAAACAGCACTTAAAACTTAGAAACATTTATGAATGGATGTTTTTTTCTTTTATTCATAAATAATGCACAAACATTGTTATGAGGAGTTTTAGCCACTTTATTAGATACACCTGTTCAATTGCTCATTAATGCAGATATCTATTCAGCCAATCGTATGACATCACATGACCATTTAGGAATGTAAAGATGCTCCAAATGACTTATTGAAGTTTAATCCAAGCTTTGGAATAAGAGCAGAAAGGTGACTTAAGTGAGTTTGAAGGTGGCATAGTTTTTGGTACCAGACGGGCGGGTCTGAATATTTCAGAAAATGCTGATATGCTGGGATTTTTAAGAGAATGGTCAGAAAAAAGAAAATATTCAGTGTGCAGAAATTCTGTGGGTCACAGGAGAGTGGTCTCAGTTTCTGCTGCAACGTTTGGAAGGTGGGATCAGAATTTGAAACATGAAAGCATGGATCCATTTTGCCACATAGAACACGTAGTATCCATGTTCTGATGGCCGCTTCCAGCATGACACAAAGCTCAAATCTTCTCAAACTAGTTTCTTGAAGATGACAACGAGTTGACTGTATTCAAACGGCCTCCGCAGTCAAACGATCACAATCCAACAGAGCATCATGGATGTGCATCCAGTAACTATGTGATGCTATCATGTAAACATGGACTAGTTCTCAGGGAACATTATTGAATCTATCCCATGAAGAATTAAGGCAACTCTGAAGGTAACAGAGGATCGAACCCAGTACTAGCAAGGTACCTTTAAAAAAATAAAAAATAAAAAATAAAACGTGTGTTTGATACCAAATTACATCCAGTGTGTCAATGTGCAGAACAGAGCTCCATTAATGTTTGTAATGCCACTAGTGAAAGTCTGTTGATAGATTCAGGTTTCCTCCTGCACAGTAACAAGGTTGCAATAAAAAGAGATAAAATAGCTCAGGAACTTTTAACAAAGTTTGTGGACTTTTTGATTAACTGGATCGTGATTTTGAAAAAGCTGAGTTTAGTTGTCATTTAGTTCTATTATATTTAACATAGTCCTTCAATTCCTTGTGAAACTTGGCAACTGACAGGGGAAAAAAACTAGATGGATAAATGGCACTGCGTGCCAGAGAGAGGGGGAGAAATCCCAGCGTTTAATTTGGGTGTGAACTGTTCCTGTAAATAAGAGTTCATGTTAGTTCATGTTAGTTTTTAGTTTTTCGCACAGTTGAGTTTCTTGATTCCTCTTGATGACACGAACCTCACCCTCAAAAATGTTGTGCACTGTTAAATTTCACTTATCCCCACTTACGCCTTTCATGTTTTTATTGTACGGCGATAAAAGGCATTTTTGTGTCTAATAGGTGAGTTAACAGTAATTACAGCGTTGCACGTGCACCATGTATTTTGTTTCACATTGAAATTTAAGGGCTCCAGTGCAACATTTGGACCTTTTTATCCTCTGCTAATTCATGTATGACAGAGTGGGTGTGCAGTCTTGTACAGATTAAACAAGTGCTTGTTGTCTTTGGAATGACTGGGAGGAATTCACAACAAGGAGGCTCATAAGTCACCTGACAGACACTCAGATTTGTTGGGAGTCTTCAAAGCCTTAAAGATAATGCGGAGCTGTTACAGATACAATTGTTAAGGTCACACCGCTTCATAGGATGTATGATGAAGATCCTGACCTGCCCTTGTTGCACAATATGTCAAACTGTGCCTCCTATAGGCAAGAGAGTATAGGAGCTGAAATATAATACATGATCTTTAGAAAGATTTCTAGAACTCAGCGCTGCACAATGTATTTTCCCTTTTAAATAAAAGGAGCTTTGATTGAAAGAAGTGCAAGTCCCCAGAGAGTAAAATCTGGGAAAGGAGGATTGGAAAGACTTCAACACAATAGAAAGGCTCATCCTTCACGACCCACACTACAGAATATTTTTAAATGGGGAATTTCCTCGTGTAGATGAGAGAAAAGGATATAAAGCCTTCCTGTAAATTTCCCGAAAGAAATCTTCGTGCCTGTTCTAACCGTACATTGAGACCGCATTCACTATCAGCTGTGTAATGTGGTTTATCTGCACTTTGTCTGACTGTAGATTTTTAGTGTGGCCTTTTGAGTTGGGTTTTTTTTTTTTAATCATGTCCTTGACAAAGTTTTCTCAGGCAAAGAGAGTTCTGAGATCCTAAACTCAGAGACTTTTCTGCTTCTCTGCAGACCTGCAAATGTTGTCTAGACACTGACTAGTGGAAATGGGACTCTGAACCTTTCCAGGTGCTTTTCAGCTCACTTCACAAACTTCCACACTGAAAATATTATAATTCCTGCCAACGCCCAATAAAGCAAATCCTTTTTGCTTTATTGGGCTGAGAGAAGAAGCCGGACTCAAATGATAACATCTTGAAAGCCCATTCACTCTTCTCATTGTACTCTTTCAAATTTGGAAAGTGTATCTGCAAATGATATGTAAGGCTGATATAAACCTGGACCAAACTATAGAGTTTGACCGCCGTATCTCCTCTTTCATCATTATTCCCCTAATTAGTTTATTTTTACAGATCACGAGAGCGGTGTTTGTGTGAAAGGCGTGATCTCATACAAACCTCCGTGAACGTTTGAGATGACTGGGCCCATGTGTCACAGATCTGCTATGAAAGCTGAGATATATTTATTTAGTTTAACAGTCATAGTTTGTTTTATGTTCTTCTGCCTTGGTTGTTTGGACTGAGAAAGTCCTACATAGTGCCGGGATCTGTGTCATCTCAGACCACAAGATCAAAGACTTTCTGCACAGCAAGACAGAGCTTTGGCAGGGTGGGGCAATTGGTGACATATTATTGTATGCCGCTTCACCGCAAAAATGTCCAAATAAAGTCGCACAAACTTTTCTTTAGATAAAATCAGACATTGTTTTGAAATGTATACATGATGTGTGTGTGTGTGTTTGGAGCACGTTGTCTCCATGTTTATTTACTGCAGCTTGTTTCAACCACACACACAAAAAGAAAAGTGAAATGATTTAATTCCTGAATTGGCACATTTGTGCATATGCTATGAAGACGACTAGATTTTAAATCTATATGGCTGGTTAAGATGTATGCATTATCCTTTTGGTGTTATGTAATTGTCTGATCTTGTGTCCTTGTCTCCTGCAGGACACAGCCTCCTTAGGCTCCCAGAAAGGTGGAATCACTAAACAGGGCTGGCTGTATAAAGGAAACATGAACAGTGCTATCAGTGTCACCATGAGGGTAAGGTGGCAATAAAGACCACATTAATTGACTGTATGATTTATTTTTATTTTTTTCAACCCAAGTAATCGATTTTGTGCAAATTTTTTAACATTTACTAGTTCCAGTTTTTCAAATGTTGGGGTCTGTTTCTTTTCTTTGTTTTATATCATGGCACCCAAAATGTTTTGAACCAAATGAGCACATGACGCCATCTTTGTTGTTTATTTCACATTTTGGAAAGTTCTCCTCATTTTACTATTCCATGTTTTTTCCCCTTCATATGACCACTCGCTGTTCAGTTTAACCTGTTTTAGTTATCTTTTTGCAAATACAAATAATTCTTATTTCCTGTCTTTCTTCTTTTTCAGTCATTCAAGAGGAGATATTTCCACCTGACTCAACTTGGAGATGGTTCTTATAACTTAAACTTCTACAAGGATGAGAAGATCTCCAAAGAGCCCAAAGGAACTATTTTCTTGGACTCCTGTATGGGTGTGATTCAGGTACATTAAGGCAGTGATTGCTAAACCTCATTGACCCAAGATGACCTGCATGCTTTGCCAAACGGGATATCCCTGTCTGCACATGTGGTAGTGTGGCCCCTGGGGGAAAACGCAGTTTCCCCAGAATGAACCGGTATTATAACGATTTCCTCTTTCCAGTTGTTTTCTGTATAAATTTATTTCTCAGCATTCGGGATGAATCACTATCTGTAACAGGCAAAATTTGAACTGAAATTATTCTAACAGTGATGCGCTGCTGCTGAAAAGTGAGCCCGTGAGAGCTTCTCTTCTCCACTTCTATGAAACCTGAGCTCGCTCTACCCCAAGGTCGTGTTTTTCTGCTGACTGTCAGCTGTTGAAACAAGGTGAATGCTGAGGTCTCGATTCTAAGCACTTTCCCCGAGCCTCACAATCAATGCCACGTGCTAACAGCTGAATGTAGGCCAACGCTCACTGGATGCATTATCATCTATCTACAGCGTGAACAGATGGAAAGAACCTGTTTTTTTACCTCTGAGGCACCCAGCTGGCTGGGTTACCTCAAGTGTAAGCTGAGGGGAGTGTGCAGGATATTTGAATGCTTCAAGATGTGTGTGGGTTATAGCGGCTGTGCCATTCCTCGGGTTTGCTGAACCTCCACGTCGCCCAGTTTTCAACCAAAGACCCCTGCTCATATAATTGCAGCTCCTGGCTCAGTCCAGCAGCTTCACTGCCAGCTTTCTGAGCTCATTTTTAACAGAGAATCTCAGTAATTAAAAAGAAAAACCATTTGAGGCTATTTTTTAAAAATCATTGTGTGACTAAAAAGCTCAGCGACAAATCCAACACACTCAGTGTTGTTGATGTGGACTACTCCAAACTGGTCTCAAGAGCTGAGATATAATGGGACCAGATTATAAATCAGTGATAAAGAACATTTAATTTGATCCTTTTTCCTTATGCGTCTTACGGGAGTGATTTAAGTACTGCGGTTATTTTGCGGTCTTCTGTTCGCGAGTGTTAGCCAATCAGAAGAAAACTGGCTTAGGTGAGTGGAGACTTAGAGAGGAGCTAAAAGGGTGTTTTTTTTCCCCACACATTGGATGAACTGAGGGGCTTCAAGGCCAAGTATGACCAGAAATAATGACTACAATAGGTCCACTTTAATGAATATTAAAGCTAAACTGCTTTTCCTTGTTTAATGATTTAAGCTGGCCCAGATGAAGTTGCTCCATGAGTATAACTGCAGTTGTTTTTAACGCTGCAGCTTAGAGATGCTAAAGAGGCTTCAAGCTGAGCCTCAAGCTGGTCCTCCACTTTGTAAAGACGCCAACATACAGTCAAACACACACTGCATTTGTCATATATCAACTGACCAGCACTCTCTTTGTAATAACAAACAGCTAAAAAATGTTAAGTGTTCTATAACTCAGTTTTCCAAAAGTTTTCCTTTCTGCTCTCTTCTTTCTTACTCTTTAAAGTAAGGATACAGAATCATTTTAAGGACCGTCGAGTCAGTTTCCCTGAGTTGAGTCTCCGACCTCAGGTGATGACACTGGTTAAGTCTCTTTATCAGGACTCTGGTTTTATTTCTGTCCCAAACACCCCTCTCTGTGTTTACTCAGCTAGTCTGCAGATATTGTCTCTCCCTCCCAGTCACTCCCACTACATTGCAGGAAAGCTGCAGAGATAACCACCATAACACAATCCAGTGACTGTTGACAATAATAAAATGGCTCCTCTATTTCTCTAAAACAAATTCTTCTGGAGTCGTTTATTAAAGTACCCTAATAAGCATCAGACCTCAGAGTCACTGAGTCATAGACAAACTGCAGCTCAGTCAGCCCTCATTGGTTCTGAATGGGCTTTAATAGAATAACACGAAAGCCCAAATGAGGCAGTGGCATCAGCCTTCGTGGCTGTTTTGAGGTCATCACTGGCAGAAGGGCTTTGTTATCCAGATGTAAATGCTTCGTCCCTCCATAACTCACGTTCCTTCCATTTGCTCACTGCAGCATTTAAATTAAATTTGAGTTTCGATGCTTACATGTTTACCAAACTTGGACTCAATATTCAAATATATACCAGGTCTTTATTTTTGAAGGTTTTAACCGTAGATTACAATGAAGTGAGGGTGATGGTGGAATAAGAGCAACTACTGCCTCATGGGGCCGTGTTCTCTTCAGAGAGGGGGGTGAAACATCCCTTCTGCCATGTTCACTATGTTCACTACTGGATGTTTGATGTTTAAAAGTGAAAAATTAAACTCAGTCTGTCTGTATGAGATTCCACTGATCCAATCTATTCAGTAATAACAGGTCTTTTATTTTTCTATCGTTATAATTTAAATTCAGTTTAATACATTTTTATTTATATAGCTCAAAGTCGCAACAGTAGTCTCAAGGTGGTTTATGTTACATGGTAGAGACTCTATCATAATACAGAGAAAACCCCAACAATCAAATGACCCCTCATGAGCAAGCATTCGGTGACAGTGGGAGGGAAAAACTCCCATTTAACAGGAAGATACCTCCAGCAGAGTGAGGCTCAAAGAGGGGGAGCCATCTGCTACGACAGATGGGGGTGAGGCGAGGAAGGCAGGACACAAAACACACTGTGGAAGAGAGCCAGAGATTAATAATAACTAATGATTGAACGCTTGTTTTGCAATGTTCAATAAGTTTTTATCTGCACTGTCTACAACTCTTTCCTTCCTTTTTATCCCCCACCATGCCGTCTCTGCAGAACAACAAGGTTCGAAGGTTTGCTTTCGAGCTTAAGATGCAGGATAAGAGCACCTACCTGCTGGCTGCAGACAGCGAGGCGGAGATGGAGGAATGGATCAACACGCTCAATAAGATCTTGCACAGTAGCTTTGAAATCGCCATGCAGGAGAAGAGAAATGGAGACATTCACGATGGTATGTGTGCGTTTGTCTGGATTCTTCCACATGAAAGGGAGTCTTTATTTGTTGGTATTCCTGTCGAGATAGCTTCCTTATTCTGGGAAAAGGTTTTGTGAAATTGTGCAGATTAATGAAGAGAATTTTCATGCTTAGTCAGTTATTAATAAGGGCGACCTTCTCACTTAATCTCACTTTTTTTTCCCTGGCCGTGTGCATGTAGTATGTGGAGATGTGATACCAGACCACCCAGGCTTTTAATACTCACCTCCTGTCTCACAGGAGGCTTAGCCGTGAAGCAGAGAGGCTGAATGCCTCTGCATAAAACACTCCGCTAATCTTTCTAATTCCTCTGCTTGTATTAATCATCCTGTGCATGAGAGAGGGGAAAGAATAAAAGCGCTATTGCGCTTGAAAAGATCTGGAAGCTTTCTTCTAAATATGCCACTGAGACCTGCAGTATCCCCATCTCAGTCCCGGGTGATTCCTGCACAGCTGAATTACTGTTTACCGAACTTTCACGTGTCAGTGAGTGATTAAAGAGGTTTTACAACCCTAGGTGGTTTTTCTTAAGGTTTACATATTTTCCCCACACCCATTGTTTCTTGTATTTTCTGACAGATGATGATCTTGGAAAGTCAGACAGCTCCTCTGGCAGTATGGACAGCTTTCAGGTAGGTCCTACTTTCTCTGTTGGATGTGCATGCAATCTCCTGTCCTCACTGAAGGAGCAAGAAGGCACAGAAGGAACCATCCTTGCTACAAACATGCGTCTTAAATTTAGATTTAAATGTTGAGGGTGACACAGCCAATTTCCCAGTGATTCATTTGAATCACTGGACCCCTCCCTCCTATTGGCCTTCTCAGGATTATATCTAATATGATTTTTCCTTTAAGAGCGCGTTTTGCCCAGAATATATACAGAATGCATACAGTCAGCAATATCCAATCCAAGAGACCCAGCAGGGAGAAAAGCATTAGGAGCTTTGATGATTTTTGAGGATAGAATCCTCTCTGGTATTTAACGGGGAAACTGTCTGACGACTTGCAGGCTGCAAATATTTTTCCGATATTTATGGTGGTTTTTTTGTTTTGTTTTTTTTAAAAGCTCTTCTTGCTGTTATTGTGATGAGTGGTACGTAATAGTAAAGCCATATGTGCATGGAAACTGGTGGTAACAGTTGGGTGGAAAACAGTTTGACAGGATAGAGTGTGCTCCAGGGAAATGTGTGCTGGTACCACCTGACTCTCACCCCCGTCTGCACAGCACAATCGGCCTGTAAAATATGGAGCCTGACTTCCAGATCGGTGCGAATGACAAATGTTCTACTAATAAAAAAAACAACTCGCCGTGAATCTCCCGGCCAGCGCTTCCACTGTTTCAGACAGTTTGCGGTTCAGTTTAGGAAATGCTTTCCTTCTCCGCAGAGCACAAGAGATATAGAGTCTAGGATGAAGAATGAAACCAGGCTGAAGCTGTTCACGCTGGATCCGGACACACAGGTAAATTAAGGCGCACTAATGTTCACTTTGTCCCATTTGGTGATAACACCCGACCCAGTTTAATGCCATACCGTCTTTTGAACTATCTTTAGAAACTCGATTTCTCAGGAATAGAGCCAGACGTGAAGCAGTTTGAGGAGAAGTTTGGCAAGCGTGTGCTGGTGAACTGCAACGACCTCTCGTTTAATTTGCAAAGCTGCGTGGCCGAGAACGAGGAAGGGCCAACAACAAACGTAAGCTGGATCTCTTTTTCTTTTTCTTTCCGCATCAGGCCTTAAATAACAGAAATATCATTATCTGCCTGACTAAGGATGGATGAGATGGGTTTGTTACAGCAGGCCGGATGGACTTGTCTTATTATTTGAGCTGGTGAACGACTCCCGTTGGCATAGCAACCAGCCTCCAGGCTCAGAAATGGCAAACAATTTGCATAATGAAGTCTGCTGTCCTGCTGTCCCTCCCAGCAGAAACTGTCTATTAAAACTTCAACATGGTCCACGCGCACGCAGAGCAAATGCTTCGAAGTGCGTTCACGCAGCTCCCTCCACTGAAATTTTACAGCAATAGCTGTTAGCTGTCCGTGAGACACGTGTCCATCAGTCCAGCTTTTTCTCTGATGCCAGTGGTCAAATATATTTATATGTACTGTAAAGTCACGTGACACTGGATCCACTGAAATACTACAATGTAATTAGTTATATTTATGCTTTTATTATTTAATACTCTTTATTTTTATCTACACTACACCAGTGCACATCACATTAAGTTCAGTAAAATTAGTTATTGTTAGCTGTGGCTCTTGGGAGCATTTTATGTGGCCTGTAGGCACAATAAAGGACAAATACACTGCTTTTTTTTTATCAACATCATACTTTATCCTTTAAAGTATCTTTTATCCAAGTCATACTTTGATATCTTAGTGTAGTACAAGATGAAAGGAGCCATCATAGCAGCCCAAAGACATCACAGCATACCTAACACATGTGCATAGTACTTTAGTCTGATTGGCAGGACTGTGCTCTTTCTCCAGGTGGAGCCATTCTACATCACCCTGTCGCTGTTTGACATCCAGAATGGCAGAAAAATCTCCTCTGATTTCCACGTTGACCTAAACCACCCCTCTGTCAGGGGCATGATGCCCAATAACAGCAGTCAGTATATGAACGGGGGAGGCGATGGCCGACCCGACAGCCAGCGGTTGATCCACGGGATGCCAGAAGCAGCCATGCAGTATCCCAGACAGGTAAATAAATACTTGAAAAACACTGATTCTTGTTTTTCTTCATCTTAATGACTGCACTGGGGAAATCTACCAATACATATTCAAATCTGTTCTAACATTTCGATTCATAGGGAGTGTTTTCGGTAACATGCCCACACCCAGATATCTTCCTGGTGGCCCGCATAGAGAAGGTGCTTCAGGGGGGTATCAACCACTGTGCCGAGCCATACATGAAGAGTTCAGACTCCACCAAGGTACTGACCCCGTGTTCCTCTAGAATCAGCAGATTCCACCAAATTATTCCACATTATGCAAAGATAATCTTCCCAGTTTGCAATCGCTGACCAGTTGCGCAGAAACTCAACAAAAGCATTGACTTTGGCTCTACAAAGTAGGTGCACACCCCGAGGGCAGAACAGTGGGTAGTAATGTGATTCAGTCCAGCATGTTGGTCGAAGGACTGTGTGCGTGTGTTTGTTTTCTCAAATGTGTGCGTACTCTGGTTGAGATTGGCAGCTTGCTGAATATTGTTACAGTTACTGTAAGAGACGAGGTCCAGCTTGTGCGTGTTTGTGTCGAAGCTCAAGCGTGTTTCTGTTTTGCACCAGGTGGCACAGAAGGTCCTGAAAAACGCCAAGCTGGCATGCAACCGTTTAGGCCAGTACAGGATGCCTTTTGCCTGGGGAGCAAGGTACTTTTCCTCCTTAAATACATCTGCATGCTATCTCTGTGAGTTTTACATCAAGACCACAATTCAAACGGACATAAACCAACTCCACAAGTGCTTAAGGAAGTGATTTTATAGTGATTTTAAATCCCAAATGTCACCAAACATTGCTGCGATTAAACCGTCACAGAGAAAGAATTAAGCATTAAGAATTAATTGCTCTACTTCAACAAATCAAGTTCAAACAGACTTAATGTTTGAGCCCATAAAATTAGCAGGAAAGCATTGACTGAGGTCAAGACTGAAAGGTGTTTTCCCATAGTCTTATATAGGAGCCCAGGTCTTTTTGCATCCAGAGCTATCGCCATCTGGTGGCCTTCAGCGTACCCAAGCATACGTGTCATTAATGTTAGCATCCTGTTACAAGCATTGTCACAGGTGGATAGATGCTTTCTTCTGCATAGCCCTGCGGTAGGTGAGTCATGTGGGCAAGGGAAACCTCTACAAACATTATCTTTAAAACTGGACAACATGCACTAACATGATCTAGAAAGATGAAAGTCACTACAGGGCAGAGAAAAACATGTAATTTGATGTTTAAAGTGAACTATTCCTGAAGGTTTTCTCTTTTTTATATCAATGTATGCTTAAATTTTGGGTGCGCTTTTAATACTCATTGTGAAACTGTTTCCCTGGGCTCTAATGATGATGATTTCTTTGATTTGTGGTCTCGTGACATATTATACACTCAACATTTACTCCAAAACCTGAATAAATAAAGAAATGAACAAATATTGTGAAGTCTAGTGTAGTCCAGCAAGCTATCAGGTCTCCTTTGTTCAAATATAATAATCGATAAAAAGGAATTTAGATGCCTCTGACTTTTCTTTTTTTCTTGCAGACATTTGTTCAAAGATGCTTCAGGGACTCTTGACAAAACTGCTCGCTTCTCCGCTCTATACAGACAAGACAGCAACAAACTGTCCAACGACGATATGCTCAAGCTGCTGGCTGATTTCAGGAAGTTAGTAATGTTTCTCCACTCTAATATAAACTGTATGAATAGTTTGCAGGTGCTCTGTAAGGAAAATATGAGCCTATAGGTTGGGTTTTGGCAAAATGCTGGACTATTAGTATATAAAAATCAGATCGTTGCTCAGAAGTGTTAACGTGTTCACATACGGCTCATCGAATTTCTCGACGTCAGCCGCCTGTTTCTTATTCGGCCTGTGGTAAACGATAGCAAAGGCTTAACTTGAGTTTATTTTCCTTTCCTCAGGCCAGAGAAGATGGCCAAGCTGCCTGTAATCCTAGGAAACCTCGATGTTACCATTGACAACGTAGCCCCAGACTTGTCAAGTAAGCCCTCTAAACTCACCCTATGAAGCCAATATAAGAGATGAGAACTGCTTCTGCTCAGACTAGACAGGTTACATTGTCTGCAGGCTGTATATTTGTTCTCCCTCTCTCTTTCCTGTTTCTCTCTTATAGATTGTGTTACCTCATCCTACATCCCTGTGAAGCAGTTTGATGTCAGCGAGAAGAGCAACATCTTCTTTGAAGTGGAGGAGTTTGTGCCGTGCATTGCCAAATGTTCTCAGCCTTTCACCATCTACAACAATCACCTCTATGTCTACCCGAAGCACTTGAAATACGACAGCCAAA
This sequence comes from Mchenga conophoros, assembly GCF_057382185.1. Lineage (NCBI taxonomy): Eukaryota > Metazoa > Chordata > Actinopteri > Cichliformes > Cichlidae > Mchenga > Mchenga conophoros. The sequence continues at coordinate 22,318,870 of NC_140541.1, forward strand.
AGTCATTTGCGAAGGTATTTCATTTATTCTGCGCTGTTATTTTGTTGGTTTATTGATGTAGGAACGCAGGTATATTACATGTTTTGCCTCTGTGAAGGTTTCTCGCAAATTTCCAGCCAGTTTATTTCAGATTTGCCGTTTGTGTTTGCCCTAAGGCTAGAAACATAGCTGTCTGCATCGAGTTCAGGGACTCGGATGAGGAAGAGGCTGTTGCACTTAAGGTAAAATGCATGCAGGAAAATATGCGGAAAAATCCCCCGAGGATAATCCTATCAGTCCGAGAGTTAATGGGCTATTGTTGTTGTTTCTCAGTGCATCTACGGCCGGCCTGGAGGACCCTTGTTTACCAAAAATGCCTTTGCCTCCGTGTTACATCACCAGCAAAATCCTGAATTCTACGATGAAGTAAGCACACTCTACCTAACCTTTAAAAGAAAAAAAAAATCATTGTAAGTTCTAAACATTAATGCACGACAGAGTGTTTATTTGTGCTCCTCTGCTTCAGTTTAAGATTGAGTTGCCAACCCAGCTCCACGAGAAGCATCATCTTCTCTTCACCTTCTATCACGTCAGCTGCGATAGCAACAGCAAGGCCAGCACCAAAAAGAGAGAGCAGGTTGAGATGCAAGGTAAGGCACCATGATTAAAAATAAAACTCTCGGCACAGATATGCAAAGCTCTTATTTGATGACGTCCTACTCTGTCTCTGCTCTCAGTTGGTTACGCCTGGCTCCCGTTGCTGAAGGACGGTCGGGTGATCATGAATGAGAGTCAGATCCCGGTTGCCGCCAACCTACCTGCCGGATACCTCAGCTGTCAGGAGGGTGCCAGCAAGGTGCAGTGCACTACTAGCCATGAAAGTGCTGATGAAAACCGATTGAGGTTATACATAGCACAAATATGAAACTGCTGAGTAGGATATGCTCTGTCCAGATTGCATGTCAGACAGTTGCTTAGTGCTGCTAACCCACTTAACAAACACCTTTTAGACACTGGATAGGAGTTCTCAAGTGTCCCTCTACGTATGTTCTCATTCACTTTATGATATGATTGTCCAGCTATATGGAGCTGAGAGAGCTCCATATAGCTGGAGAGAGAGCTGAGAGATCTTTTTAAAATATATTAAGCCACTTCTTCCCCAAAATCTCTAACAGAAGTTTGACTCAGTTCAGAACAGGTTGTGGTCTTGGGAGTTAGCTTTGAGAGACAGTAACTCACCCGTTGGTGGCATCCATGTCTATGGAGGTAGTGACAGAAACATGCTTTTTCTTTTTCTCATTTTACAGCATTTGGGCCCTGAAGTGAAATGGGTGGATGGAGGAAAACCGTTATTCAAAGTTTCCACCCACCTTGTGTCCACTGTCTACACTCAGGTTAGTTTTCCGCCCCTGTTTCGTCTGCACCCTACCAGTGTGTTATTTCTTTTGTGTTCTCGGTTTGTGCTCTTCACAGCAACAAAGGTTTTGTTTCGCTTTGTCTTTCAGGATCAGCATTTGCACAATTTTTTCCATTACTGTCAAACCATTGCATCAGGCGCCCAGGCGTCAGGAGGAGAGCTGGTCAAATACCTGAAGGTAAATCAGTCACTGCAAAATTTAAGGGTTCCAATTAACTAGAATTCATGAACCCTATTATTAACATTTAAAGCGCTAAATAGACAAGCCCCTGCTTATATATCAGAGCTACTGAGACAGTTTTTATTCAAACTGTGAAGCAGTTTGTAACTCTGTGTTTTGAAAAGTGCTATACAGGCAAAGTGGTTGTTATTATTCGGCATATACTCTTGTTGTTGTTGGAAGGAAATGCTTATTTTTGTTTGGTTGTAACGCAACAGTCACACTGGGCTGGTGCTGAATCACATGCAGATTAGTGATCTCTGTTTTTTTTGTGTGCGCGTGTGTTGTGGCTTGCCAATATCGCACCCTTCTGGACAGTTTGTGCACAGCTTGTTCCATTTCCCCGTTTATACAGAGTTTAACTGCAGAGGCTGGGCTGATACCAGTAAATCTGTCAGAGGTCTTCTCCTAGTTTGCATGATGTCTTTTCCATATTTTTCTGTGATACTGGCAGCTCAGTTATCGCCTTTTCCGTCGCTAACTGTCAGTCCACGGGAAAACTCGCTTTACTTTTCCCCTGGTGAACGTTGACACAGAGAGCCACGTTTGGTCCAGTGCATCTCTTGGGCTATAATATAAACAGAGCAGTGAACACAAACAATAGCCAGAGGGTCAAACGGCAGGTCAGCTGTGCCGACTGGCAACCCGCCAAATTACTTGGCAGGCTCGTGTTAGTTTCCTGTGCGCAGGCACCGATGCACCAGTATCTGCTCTCAGCCACGTTCAAGGCGCTGAAGCATACAGTGTGGATGATTAGCACAGTGTTATCCACACGTGTACTCCTGTTGTGAGTAGATTAGCTTTCCCTGAAGGTCTTCTCAATTAGCCTTTCATGCACATTTTAAACATGTTTTTTTTAACATTTATTTCCCTCATTTTACACAAAAGGTTTGTGAACAAATCCTTTGTAAACATGTAAGCATCTGTGGTGATGCTTTAATCTCAGAGTCTGCATGCCATGGAGAGTCACGTGATGATCAAGTTCCTGCCCACCATCCTCAATCAGCTGTTCAGGGTGCTAACCAGTGCCACCCAGGAAGACGTGGCAGTCAACGTCACCAGGCAAGAATCCATGAAGTGCTTCATCTCTATAGAGCAAATTAAATTCCATGCAATTTACTGTTATTGAAATATCAGTCATATATCATTATATATGCTAAAAATATTGAAAGAAAGCAGCTCAGTTTGCCATCGGCTAGATATCGTGTTATGTGTGAGGGGTAGTCACATATAAGCTGTTGCTTCTGCCTGCACCCTTTTTGCCTGAAATATAACTGCTAAATTCCTTTTTTTTCCCTTTTGTCTTGCTGTGATCAGAGAGAAATGAATGAATTCATGAATGGAAGTTAATTTTCCAGTGTCGTGAGAGCAGAATCTTAGCGTAGAAACTGTTATCTCACTTGAGCTTTTGCCTTTCGTCCTGTTAGAGTCATGATTCACGTTGTGGCGCAGTGCCACGAGGAAGGTTTGGAGCACTACCTTAGATCTTACGTGAAGGTAAATTTCACATGTCAGATCCATATTTCTGTTGTATTTGACCTTTACATAATTATATATAGTCACGTATGAATTGACATGTCTGTCTTTGCGTGTCTCTGATGCAGTATGTCTTCAAGACTGAGCCATACACATCCTCCACCACCCGAACGGTGCACGAGGAGTTGGCTAAAGCCATGACTGCAATCCTGAAGCCTTCCACTGACTTCCTCACAAGTAACAAGCTGCTCAAGGTAGCACATTTGTTCTTATTTAAAGGATTACACAGTCTTTAATTATAGCCGTCTGTTCTCTAACTGATAATTGTCCGTTGTGCAGTACTCCTGGTATTTCTTCGAAGCCTTAGTCAAATCCATGGCTCAGTACTTGATTGAGAGCTGTAAAGTAAAGGTAAGTTCGCCGCAGCATGTGCGCTTGACTCCGAGGTGTCCGCTAATGCCCGCTTTATTACACTTTAGGTTCTTCACAGTAGTTTGCAGCATGCCGGGTGTTGTGGACAGCCGGAGCACCACAGTGGAAGTTTTATGTATCCACAGTCTGTCCCGCACTGCTGTGCAATTTAATTAGCGGCATTTGTTCGAACCCCATAGGCAACCACATCCCTGTGTTTAACATCCACCACTATGATGTCCTTAAAATGCTGCTTCTCATGTGTAGGACTGTCACAATCCATGGATTAAAGAAATCATTTTAAGCTTGAGCTGAAAAAAATAAGCTTACCGTTTCTGTTACATTTAACTATTTTATGCATCTGTAAATGTAAGCTTACTATTTTAACCATTTATCTGCTACATAGCTATTTTTACATTAGCTCTAATAGCAAATTATTTCTGTTTCAAGGATAAAACAAGGATGAATTCATATTTGAAGTTAAAGTCTTAGTATTTATTTACTGTTGAAGGATGTAAGATTGACTCAAATAAACCACAATTCCCACATTTTGAACCTTTGATCTTTTCATGGGAGTTCTTTGGGATGTTTCATGCTGAATAACAACATTTGTAACAACTTACCTGCTGTGCCCTCCAGCTGTCCAGGAACCAGCGCTTCTCTGCATCGTTCCATCACACTGTGGAGACCTTGGTCAACATGATCATGCCACACATCACGCAGAAATACAAGGACAACCTAGATGCTGCCCGGAATGCCAACCACAGCTTGGCAGTCTTCATCAAGGTCAGAAACCAGAGATACTTTATCACAGATGGCTTTCAAAGTGCTTTTCGTTTAGGTAAATGGTAACTAATATACTGTGCTCTCTTTATTTTGTAGCGTTGTTTCAACCTGATGGACAGAGGCTTTGTGTTCAAGCAGATCAACAACTATATCAACTGTTTTGTGCCTGGAGACCCAAAGGTGGGCTGACAAAACAACGTGCAACAGCCTTTATAGAAATAAATTGCACAACAACTTATTTATTCAACTTGAAGTCATAAAGCAAAGCCTTATTATCAGCCATAATTCTTAATTGAGGTTTATTCTCAATACAGACTCTGTTTGAGTTCAAGTTTGAGTTCCTGCGAGTCGTGTGCAACCACGAGCACTTCGTCCCTTTAAACCTGCCCATGCCGTTTGGAAAGGGACGGATTTTGAGATTTCAAGGTGAGAAAGTTGTGATAATGACTGCTAAAGTGTTTGCATATATAAAATGCTTTGCTGTGGAAGGGCAGCAGCGCAAAAGTAGTTCATGAACTTTTTTACAAAATAAAGCACTTGTACCCACAGAACATACTGCACACATACAATAAAATACAGCGTTTTTTTTGTTTTTTTTTAAAATAAATAAATGCTCATGCAGTCGATTTCTTTTGCTTTAAAAAAATGTACACTGTACACTGTGTTTGTTTTGTGTTTTCCTCAATTAGCCTCATTACCTCCATGTAATACTGTGGAGTCATGTGACACTCCAGTAGGTAGGTGGAAGGTGTCGTGACTTCAATGCCGATCGTTTATTAGTTTCAAATTTCCTCTAAAATCTGAACCTGTCAGTTCTTTAAGCTTTCCTGTAAGCTGGTTCATCTGGGATTTCAGGTTATGATCTTGTCAGATTAGACTGTTTATTACTTGTCATCATCATCAGGTTTGGGGGATTTGGTGTGCTTGTAGTTTGTTTGTTTTTTGGGGGGGGTTTCTATCTTGAACTGGTTTGGGGGTTTGTGGCTATACTGAGTAAACTATTTTCCATCGTTCCTGAGAAACCAGATATCTTTTTAATTCTTGTGTGCTTCAAATGCAGGTTTTAAAAAGATAAAAGCAAAAGGTTTCTGAATAAAGTCATGTGTTTGGGTTTTCTTTACGTGTCTAAAATGCTGCTGGAAACCTGCTGTTGTTCAGCCGCTAGCTTTAGTCGCGTTTCTCAGCGACGTTTGCTGATGTGGAAGTGCAGCTCAACCACAGTGTGAATCTGTCAAACATGAATGTTTGAGCTTTTCCCTTTGTTTTCTCCTCATTTTAGACTGTTTGATGATGTTTATAAGAATCATCTGCCTATAATGAGTTTTAAAGCTGGCTGCAGTAGCTATACTCTCTAAATGTTGATCATTTTTTTCTGATTACTGTCTCTGTGTCAAATTGGTAAGTGAGTTTTTTGGGTTTCTCCTTTCACACTCTTCATCTACTTCTCCTGTCGGTCAGTCCTAGTCTCCTTATCGTCCCATTTATCCTCACAGACCTCCAGCTGGATTACTCGCTGACGGATGACTTCTGTAAGAATCACTTCCTGGTTGGACTGCTGCTCAGGGAAGCCAGCGCAGCTCTGCAGGAGTTCAGGGAGATTCGTCAGATTGCCATCCAAGTGCTGAAGAGCCTCATGATGAAGCATGCATTTGACGATCGCTACACCTCAAAAGTAAGCAGTGTTTTCACACCCCTGTCCCTGTCTTTATGAGTGTGTTTGTGAGACGTGTGTGATATTGAGACATTTCTTTAAATTATTCATTTTGTTTTTCAGAGCCAGCAGGCCAGGTTAGTCACCCTGTACTTGCCCTTGTTTGGTCTGCTCCAAGAAAACGTCAACAGGCTAAATGTGAAGGAAGTGTCGCCGTTCACCGTCAACCACTGCACCAGTGTAAGGGAGCCACCTAGTGTGTTTTCTGAGTATTATGTATTTATCCATGTGCTGTGTCCATTTGATCCAAATTTTAATGCATGTAAAAATATCTCAATAATACTACAAAATAAATGTAACAAATAAATATAATATAATTGTGTGTGCTTTTGATCAGAGATTTTAGAGCTGTCCGTGTTGTTAACTTTCATTAAAAAAAACACACACACAGTGTTTTATGTGGGTTTGATTCATTAAACTCTTTATTTGTCCTGCAGAATGGAAGAGACGATTCTCTCCATACCAACACTTTGATGACACCTCCGAGGTCGAGCACCTTTCTGGACACCGGCTTCCACAAAGATGTTTTTGGAGCCATCTCTGGCACCGGTAAATGATAAGACATTCCTTTTTTTCCCTTTCAGGTTACTTTATGTTTATTTTATGTAACATTTCACTCTTATTCCTTTTTACAGCTTCACCTCATGCGGCGTCCACCCCCAACATTAACTCTGTGCGCCACGCCGACTCTCGTGGATCGCTCATCAGCACTGATTCTGGGAACAGCCTGCCTGAGAGGAACAATGACAAGGGCAGTTCCCTTGACAAGGTATTTGACAGAATGAGCTTTGAGATTCCCGGAAAATGTTTATGTATATGTATTAGAAATCCAATTTAGCCTTTCTTTGACGCATGTGTCTAACATGCAATTCAAATGGCACTTCAGGCACATCAGATGTCCCCTTATTATGGGAAAAACTGCCACATAAAGTCTCTCTTTGCTAACTTGTGCCATTAACTCCTCACCTTCACTGTATGGCTGGCCATGGCAGACGGAGAAGTTTCTACGGAGACACTCTGTCAATGTCCTGCAATTCTTTACGGAGACTGAGGAGTCCATGCTCTCCGTGCACTCCAAGCGTGCCACCATGGACTTCTCCCTGCTCACTGTCCCCAGTGTGCCAGAGAGGGCCCTGCAGTCCAGCAGTTCACTTCAAGTACAAAACACCTCCTTGCTCCACACAGTCCCTCCTAGGAGTGTCCCATCTGGGAATGATAGTGTGTGTGTGCGCAGGTGTGTGTGTTGATGCCCTAAACTCTAAGCCCTTACTTTGCCAGGAGATTGTCAGGCTTTGTCCTGTTTATTCTCTGTTGCTGTAAAGCAGACGTGTTTTACCTCAGGGCCTCACGAGCGTTTAGCGCTTTTCTTGTTCCAGATGGTGATAAGCATGCATGCTTTTGATTTCCTCTCATTCGTGCTGTGTGATTTCTTGTCTCTCTCTGATAAACAGCCTCAAACTAAATCTGAGAAGATTTAAACACAAAGGACTGGATTTTTGTTGTCGTGTTTCACCCAGTGTTGGAACTGCTTTTGTTTCTGGTGTGCAGCAGCTGCTTTATTTCCCTGCTGAGGGGGCAAGAAGACACACAACTATTAGCAACTCAAGAATAGCTCAAGCCCCAAAAGTGTACCAGACTTTGAAGTTCACATCAGCCTTTCCAACCTAATTTTAGCCTTAAAGTTCTCCAGTCTGCAAAACACCCTTTAAAAATCCAAAGCAACAGCATCATGCTTTCCATGAAGTCATCCCCAGCTAGTTTCATGGTCTAGACTAACTGCTGGCAAAGGAACGTGCTTGGTATATAGCCAACTTCTTGCTGCGGTAAAGCTGCTGCTCCGCTGCTTGGGTTTTGGTTTTTTTCCCTGCCGTGTGCCTCAGCTGGGGGAACAAATCCCTGCAACATCTGGATGAATCATTTCACTGCAGTGTAGTTCTCTGACCTTCTGAAAACCTCTTAAGTATTTGGACAATAATACAGTTTTTGTAGTTTTGCCTTTGTAAATCTCAAAAAGTGAGTTTGAAATGAAACAATCAAGATATGATTAGAGTGCAGGTTTCAGTTTTATTCAGAGGATTTAAGGAAAGTATTGCATTACTGTTTAGGAATAAGCAATTGGACAAGGTGAGGTCTATTTCCTCACTATTCCATGGCAAAGTAAGCAGATAAAAGACCTGGCGTGTTTAACTTGTATTTGGTAGCGTGGCATTCCCTCACTGGAACGCTCAGTATTAGGTTTCATTCTCTGCCCAAAACTGATCATGCAGCACTTTACAGTGTAAAAGGACATTGACCCAAAGCATACTGGAAAACCAACCTTAAAGTCTATTATGGCAAAGAAATTGCATATTCTTCAGTGGCCATAACAATTTCAGCAGAGCATGCTTTTTTAGTTACCAAAGACAAAACTGAAGCAGCAACTGAAGGTGGTGATACGAGCCTGACAGAGCATCTCAAAGGAGGAAATACAGCATTTGGTGATTTCACAGGGTTCTAGACTAAAGACAATCACTGGATACCAAATATTTTGCAGTATTAGAAACATTTTTTTTTAGCTATTCTAGTTTGCTAAAGTAATGTTGAGCCTCTGAAATGGGGATTTATGTGTGCTGCAATTTCTAAACGGTTAATGCAATACTTTTGTTAAACCCCTTGAATTAAAGCTGAAAATCTGGACTTTAGTCACATCTTGATTGTTTAATTTAAAATCCACTGTTGTGGGGAAAGACTGGGGAATAGTATCATTATCCAAATGCTTAGAGCCCACATCCCACGGTTGTTCCTACATAAAAAAAAGTTTTAAGCCAGAGCCAAACAAGAAAATCCTCAGCGTTATATTCAGTCGTTGTGCTATGCTTGTATTATTGATTGCTGTTTATCAAATGGTCAAAAATATCGTGAAAATGCACTGATGCTATCAAATAAGGCGACAGATTTTATGGCATTGCTGTGGTAAGTCTCAAATAACCTGATTAGTTTTTCAAATCTTACTTGGAGCCAACACACTGGTAGGATTATGTATTTTTCTATCCATGCCTGATTGTCCCGTTTGTCCTGCAGAACCAACCTGCCTCGACCCTGGGAAGCCCGCTGTTGCGATGTGATAAACTGGACCAGGCAGAGATCAAGAGCCTCCTCATGTGTTTCTTACATGTGCTCAAAAGCATGTCTGAAGGTAAACTCTCATCTCTGCGACAGCTCCTGCTCTTCCAGCTTTACTTAATTGTTTACACTACGTTTAAAAAAAACAAACAAACCCAAAAGAAGTCTCCACAGTGTCCATCTCTGTCTCTTTTAGATGCTCTGTTCACATACTGGAACAAGGCATCATCTTCTGACCTGATGGACTTCTTCACTTTAGTCGAGTAAGACATCTTATAGAGAATAACCAGCTATTACACGCATTGCAGAAAAACACATAGCAACTGAGTTTTTTAAATTTTTTATACCCACTTTCCATTTCTCAGAGTGTGCCTCCATCAGTTCAGATACATGGGAAAGAGATACATTGCAAGGTAATGTTGCTGTCACCCATACAGGATTTCAGGCTTCTCAGCACTTGTTTATCATGAGAAGACAAATCAACGCAACTTTTAGGTTTTATGCAGTTTATGAGTATCCAGCTGTTTGTTGTTTGTAAGCCATCATGTTGCTTACTATTGAAGAGTCTGACTGTACTGTTATTTTAATTTGATTTGATCAGAGTACACGCACTGTACTTGAATCACAGTTGGGAACTCGCCGCGACTCCCAGAAGGCTTTATGTATTCACTCTGTCTAACCCCCCACCACTGTTTCTGTCTCTGTCCACTGAAACGCTGGCAAGTTTAACATAATGAAATAAAACCTGGCTCCTGCCCTCTCCTGCTTGGGTAAGCCTGAAGGTGAAACTGAGAGCAATTGCATGATAACTTCTCACCATTAAAAGAAAAAAAGTTGCAGTGCTGTGACACATCCGGCGCTTTAAGTTCATCGCCTCTCGCATTCTTACATGCATGGCTTCAGCTTAAACCAATAAATGCTGTCAATACCACTTTGATTATTCTCAGCTTTAAACTGCATGGCAAACATGCACTCACAGCTTTACTTTCGCCTTTAAAATCTCATAAATTCAAATCGCTCCCAGGGCGTTCGAGTGTTAGTTGTAAAATCTATGTATTATTTACCGTAACCTGCAGCTTCATTAACTCATCCTGTTTCCTCATCAGGAACCAGGATGGGGCAGGACCTGTTGCACATGAGCGGAAGTCTCAGACTCTTCCTGTCTCCCGTAACAGGGCGGGAATGATGCATGCCCGCTTACAGCAGCTCAGCAGCCTGGATAACTCATACACATTTAACCACAGTAAGTGCCCCCCCCCCTCCCCTCATACTGTACTTCTCATCAAACACTCTCCATCACATGGCCCTCGTCCTCCTCATGCCTCTCTTTCAACATCAGCATCCTCTTCTTCTCCATCATACTACATCCCAGCAGGAAAAGCCTTTAGAAAACATGTGTGCATCAGTAAATTCAAAGAAACTGGGGAGGAAGCTGTGCAGCCGTCCACTGTTAGGCGGTGATCTTGTTAAATGGCATTATTTAATAATAAGTTTCTTTGTGTTTTCAGTGTAAGAAAGATTTCAAGTGTTCTTGGCATATCTGTAGACCATGGTAAGAATGTACCAGGATGTTAGGACGTTTGCTATACTGGCTATGTTGATTTGGTTGATTTAAGAGCATGCCTGTTTTAACAGAACATCAGCTTTCAAAACCTCCTCATCCCTTTACCAGCTCATCTTCTGCTCTCAACTCTACATTTTTACATTTCGCTTTGCGAAAGCAGTCCTCGTGAATTATGAAGGGTTTTATTCCAAAATTTCCAAACTTCATTTGAACTTCATGCAATCAAATAAAATCATCGCTGTAGTTTATAAAGAAAAAAATGCCTCGCCAGCTTGTGACAATTTTTCCATGAAATGCTTTAGTTTGTCAGATAATTTTGGCCTCAGTTTGGAATGAAACTCAAACTTTCATGCAGCGGCTTTGCCTCTAACGCTACGTTTTTGAGAGACATGACCATATATAACAAAGGAGAGGTTTTACATTGAGTGTACTGGTGGTGATTGAAAGAACTACAGCCTTTTCTTGTCTTTGTAGCCTACAGTCACTCGGATGCTGACGTGTTAAATCAGTCACTGCTGGAGACCAACATTGCCACTGAAGTCTGCCTGACCGTCCTGGACACACTCAGCATCTTCATCATGAGTTTTAAGGTACCAAACAAATTCACTGTATTTTGTGTATTTACTTAATTAACCTTGTTCTGCCCCATTATTGTGAAATAAGGGCTTATTTTTTAAATCCGATGATCCTCTCTTATGCCACAGACACAGTTGTGTGCTGATCACGGCCACAGTCCACTGATGAAGAAGGTGTTTGATGTCCACCTCTGCTTCCTGCGGATCAATCAGTCAGAAACGGCCCTCAAGCAGGTCTTCACTTCACTGCGCACCTTCATTTACAAGGTATGAAGGACTTACGCGCCTTATTTAATAATTTTTCTCCTTTTGTTAACCCATGAGAGGACCACGTAAGCCACTGACTGATTTTTGTCTTCTTGACCCCTTAGTTCCCGTGCACGTTTTTTGAAGGGCGTGCAGACATGTGTGCTGCTTTCTGCTATGAGATTTTGAAATGTTGCAACTCCAAGCTGAGCTCCATTCGCAGCGACGCAGCCCATCTGCTCTATTTTCTCATGAAGAGCAACTTTGACTACACTGGTCGCAAGTCCTTCGTCCGGACACATTTACAGGTGAGAGAGTTGTCGCCACAGTAAAACTTTAATATCTACCTGCCTTAAGCCAAATTTTCTGGGATTCTAGAGACCACAAGCATTTTCATTCCTCTTTTGAACTGTTGACCTTTCTTTTTCTTTAGGTTGTGATTGCTGTCAGTCAGCTGATAGCAGATGTCATTGGTATAGGAAGTACTCGCTTCCAGCAGTCTCTGTCAATAATCAACAACTGTGCTAACAGTGATAAAACTATCAAGGTGAGGAACACACGTGCAACAGGTTCATCCTGGTTCCACTTAAAGAGGCCATTTGAAAACTATGCCTGAGCTTAATGAATAAAATAAACCAGTTAGAATCAAGTTTTCCTAAAGGAAGCTAACGATGATTTAGCTCACATTAGTGCGTCATCTTCAACAGAACACAGCTTTCCCATCGGATGTGAAAGACCTGACTAAACGCATCAGAACAGTGTTGATGGCCACAGCGCAGATGAAGGAGCATGAGAGAGATCCAGAGATGCTGGTGGACCTGCAGTACAGTCTCGCAAAGTCTTATGCCAGCACACCTGAGCTGCGCAAGACCTGGCTTGACAGCATGGCCCGAATCCATGTGAAGAATGGAGACCTGTCTGAGGTTTGTGGTGAAAGTCTGTGTGGCTGAATGGTCCTGCTTTTGATTTCTGTGTCTGATGTTGGGCCCAACAATCTTAAACATCAGATAGAGACTGTATTTACTTTGTATCAAAGCACCAGTGCCAGTGTGGCGTGCAGCGAGGCCCACCATCAAGTGCTGCAAACTGCCCTGTTTACTATGTGCTGCTTTTTCGAGCGATACCAATTTGCAGCATAATCAGAGCTTTTATCTACCCACGCTTATCTGACCTGACTTGTTTTTGCCGTTTGCAGGCAGCCATGTGCTATGTTCACGTTGCAGCACTCGTGGCAGAATACCTGCGAAGAAAAGGTACTTCGGTATTCTGTGATGGAAATGTTTCTCCTGCTTATTAGATAGCAGCCCTGTTGATTTAAAAAAAGAATAATAATGCCTGATCTTTCGGTGTTTCCAGGCATGTTCAAGCAGGGCTGCTCGGCGTTTCGTGTTGTGACTCCAAACATCGACGAAGAAGCCGCAATGATGGAGGACGTCGGAATGCAAGACGTCCACTTTAATGAAGTACTTTGATCATTTGTGCTAAAAATGAAAAAATAAAATAAAATGAAATCGCATTTGCTGGAGGAAAGCAGATTTAGTCACATCAAAAGCTGTTACTATTTCTATTTTTCTTTTATAAGAAAGAATAAATCAAAGAAGGCAACTATTTTCTTTCAGTATGTCTTTAAAATTGGTGCATTTTAATTGTGATAAAATGAGCTGCTGACACGCTGTGAGCTGTGTTTCTTTTGCACTGTACACCAGCAGCTCTCCATCTCTGTTGTGCTCATCCCTCAGGACGTCTTAATGGAGCTTCTGGAGGAGTGCGCAGATGGGCTGTGGAAAGCGGAGCGTTACGAGCTCATCTCTGACATCTACAAGCTCATTATCCCCATTTATGAGAAGCGGAGGGACTTTGAGGTACAAACTCTATTTGTCGGGTGTTTTATCCCCCCCCCGCAACAGTTCTGTTCGATTCAGGCTAAGCGTGCAGCATAAGCATCTTTAAATCCTGATCAAGTTCACTGACTCTACACAGAAACTGGCTCACCTGTATGACACGCTGCATCGAGCGTACAGCAAGGTGACGGAGGTCATGCATACTGGGAAGAGGATGCTGGGCACGTACTTCAGAGTGGCTTTCTTTGGCCAGGTGAGTTCAACTAGCTTAGACTCATTCACACTTGATGTCTGAAGCACGGCAGCTGCTGAGGAGGTTAAGTTTTGTTTTGGGGGTTTTTTTCAGTTACGATTATTATGCTGACGAGCATGACCACGTGCTGTGGTGTTTTCAGACCCGCTCTAATACACCTCTCTGCTTCTTTTTAATCCTCTTCGAAGGCAGCGGTAAGTTATGCAGTAGACCCCGTGAGCCCTTGTGAGCGGCCTGAGTCTGTGTGTGACTTTGGTGTTGCTTCAATTCATTGCACTTCTCAGCCATAGTTTGTTGCTTCGAGCTACAGTAGCAGGCAGTCAGCGCTGCTGCTTCCGTTTGGGAGACTGTTTTGCATGGCACTCATTTACTCATCAAGTGTTTATGCTTTAGTTTGCTAAGTTTTAGTAATGACTGTTATTTTAAGGTTTATTAATTAATTTGTTGGGTGTGGTTGCTTCTATCTTTGAGATGTTTTTAGAAATCGATGCCATTAAATTTCTTCACAGTATAGGTTTCTGGTATAACAGTAATTTCATTTGTTTTTATGTGTATGTGCGTGTGTTGTCCACACCCCTGTAGCAGTACCAGTTTACTGACTCAGAGGCTGAGGTAAATCAATATGAAAGCCAACCTTTCAGTTGGAACTGTAGTGACGTTTTAGGCTGTGTTGTGCTCCTTTGCTAATGCAGTCAGTGCTGTTTCACGTGCATTGCTTATCTTCCAGCCCTTTAATTCCTCGTATTTTCCAGCTTTAGTGCTATCCTAATCTTTGCAGGAAACAGCTGAAGGGCTAATAAATCTCACTGGCATTCCCATTCCCATTTACATTCAAGACAAATAACTAACATGCACTGACTGTGTGAAATTCATGTACCTATGTCAGTCCTTTGACGTGTCTCACATCAACGACCTAAGACTGGCTTTTTTGTAGTTTTGGTCTCTGTTCTTAAATGTTTAATAGACGGTTGTGGATAGTTTGGAGTCGGCCAAATTCTCATATCTTTAAAAAAAATGTCTTGACTGAAATGACTCCCACTCACAACCCATGAATGGTTTGATGTGGTATTATCTATTAGATAAACGCTGCGTTTTCATTTAGTCTGACAATTTGAAAGTATCTTATATGGGTTTTTTCCTAATTTATTTTTTTAGGGCTTCTTTGAAGATGAAGATGGGAAGGAGTATATCTACAAAGAACCCAAATTCACGCCTCTTTCAGAGATTTCTCAGCGGCTCCTCAAGTTATACTCTGATAAGTTTGGTCAGGAGAATGTGAAGATGATTCAGGACTCTGGGCGGGTGAGACTTTTGTTAATTTATCGTTTATTTTTAGTTATTTAGTTATTTTGCGCAGGCTGATACAGTTTTAAAACTCATGCATTCTCTGCAGATCAACCCCAAGGACCTGGACTCAAAGTACGCATACATCCAAGTGACACATGTGACTCCATACCTGGAGGAGAAGGAGCTGGTCGACAGGAAAACGGACTTTGAAAAGAGCCACAACATCCGTCGATTTGTTTTCGAGATGCCTTTCACCATTTCGGGCAAAAAGCAAGGCGGTGTGGAGGAGCAGTGCAAACGCAGGACTATACTTACCAGTAAATACCCAGCTTATATTTATGTTGTAGTGGAACATGGATTCAGTCAAACAGCGCTGACTTTCAGTCTTCAGGTTGTGTCTTGTTAGATGTCTCTTGCCTGGATAAACATCAGTGTTTTCAAAATACAGTGATCTGATAAATACAGGATAAACCCATTATCAGACTTCAACTGCTCTTTCTGATTAAAGTCTACTTAATCTCTTTATATCCTAAATGTTAGATACTTTTTTCTCTCTCTAATTATTGGCTGCCTCCTCCTATTTTGGGGGGAGTGGGTTGTGGTTTTTTTGGGCAGCACAACAGAGCAAGTCTGCCTTGAACTGTTCATTACACACGTAATTTTTTCCATTTATTTTAGTCACTGTGGATGAATGAAGATCTTGATTAGATTTTGAACATGTCAGCTGTCTTTTTTTCATGGACATTTCGTAATCCTAATCTGGTTTTATTCATTTATAGTGCAAAAGATTCAAAAGTTCAAGCACGTCTTCTTATCTTTATTATGTGGCGGCTTTCACAGGCTGTACAGATCCTGAGCTGCAAAACTAAGAAAATCTGTCTACCGGTATTCGCTATTCACCACTAACCTCATTGTGTTTTCTCTCCTCCAGCCACTCATTGCTTTCCGTATGTAAAGAAACGGATCGCGGTGATGTATCAACACCATACTGATCTGAGCCCCATCGAGGTTGCCATCGACGAGATGAGCAAGAAGGTGGCTGAGATCAAACAGCTGTGCTCCTCCAGCGAGGTGGACATGATCCGTCTGCAGCTCAAACTGCAGGGCAGCATCAGCGTCCAGGTGCCTGCTTTTAAGTTCTGTGAAACGTAAAAGCAACACAATACAAACCTGACATACAATACTCACACAAAAAAAAAATCTATCACATCCGCCCTCAGGTAAATGCAGGACCTCTTGCGTATGCCAGAGCTTTTCTCGATGATACATGTGCCAAGAAATATCCTGATAACAAGGTCAAACAGTTGAAAGAGGTCTTCAGGTGAGCTGTCGCTGACTTACGTGAGGGTGTGAGTACCACGTTTGCATATCTTTGTGGGGACCAACAGCCCTTATGGGGACACAGTTCCCGTCCCCAGAAGTTTGAAGGCATTTCTGAGGCTCAATGTGGTTTTAGTGTCAGGGTTACAATTAGGTTATGGTTAGGTTTAGGGTTAAGGTTAGACTTCATTTTTGATGGTTGGGGTTAGGGTAAGCAGCTAGGGCAAAGCATTATGTCAATTAGATGTCCTCACAAAGATATGAAAACACGACTGTGTGTGTTTCTGTGCAAAGATTGTTCAGATCTCCCTTTAGCACATTTTAACACTGTTTTTGCGATCAGGCATTTTGTGGATGCGTGTGGCCACGGTTTGGGCATTAATGAACGACTGATCAAAGAAGACCAGCAGGAGTACCACGATGAGATGAAGGCCAACTACAGAGAACTAGCCAGAGAGCTGTCCATCATCATGCACGAACAAGTAAGTACATTAGCTGTTGCTCAGCCCAAGTAATAGTGTAATTACATTGAGCGTTGCTAATGCTATACCTGTAATCTGACTCTGAATTAGGGTTTTGGCAGGTAGACAGTGTGTCATTTATTATATGATTGATTAAGTGATAATGGGCTCTTTGATAACATCACTCTCTGTTCTCTCTTTGTGCTGACATGAGCAGATATGATGGTAATGAAAGACAAATACGTGTGCAATAAAGACCGTTAATTGTTGGTTCCGTCAGATGTCTGTGCAACTTAAGGATTGATGGTACAAAGTGGCTTGAGGTGGAATTGGTGTACACATTACATTTTAGACTATAAAACAGACTCAAACATTAATAAGTCCTTGTTCTCAATTCTAATTAGCCAAATGTTTCTTAATAATATCATTAGAATTTTTTAAGCTGGTAAAGCTAGAGGACCTTAAAAACACTAGATAGATTGAGACACAGTTATCTCATCAGGCCACTGACTTATCTTTACATCCCTGCAATAAATCTGAAATTAGCCACACATAAAATATTATTTTAGTCAGCTCACCAGGAAATTGCAAAAAGTGCCCTTTGCAAAGACTGAAGCTATTAACATTCAAGTATTTCAACTCTATTGCAGCAATTTCCAAAATCAAAACATAAAACATTCCTGTTCTAAATATACTTGTTCCAGCGTCTGGCTACACCAACAATCACATATTGGCTTTTTTTTTCTGTTTTGGCTTGCCGAGTTATTGTCTTGCACGCATACACAGTATGTACCGTGTATATGCATGTACATATATGTGTGTACATTACATGTATTTGAGTGTGAATTAACAGTATGTTTGTGGATCAGATTCAGAATGTGTGTGCTATGTAACATCAATTTACATTATTTGTTTATGTACATACATACATACATACATGCACAAATTTTTCTTCTGCTTTCAGATTTTTTTGTGTGTGCGTGTTTTGTGGATTGATTGTTTTTACCTAGCTGTTTTTGGTTTCATGTATGTGTTAAGCTTCCTGATTAATACCTTTGCTTTAAATTAGCTTTATATGTCTTTATATGCTTGGTTAATATACAGCTACAGCAAGCTAGTTAGCTTAACCCGAGACAAAACCTCAAAAGGGAGGAAAAACTGTTTGCCTGGCTCTGTTCAAAGCCAACTAATAGCCTGACATGTTAATTAGTTAATTAGAAGTGCTAACTGACAGTTTTTGTTACTATTTAGACAGAAGTTGCTGTTTCCTCTTTTTTCGAGTCTGTTTGCCTAGCTAAGCTAGCTGTGTTCCATCTGTAGCGTCATATTTTTGCATATATACATGAGAGTAGTATCAGTGTCCTCATCAACTTTTAGCAAGAAAGCTAACTAGAGCAATGTTAAAATTAAGATTCACTTGCAGTAACTGTTTGCTAAGACTGTCTGTTCTTCCCTACACACTCTTTTCTTTCCAGATCATTCCAGTGGAGGATGGCATGAAAAGCGTTCTCCCAGACTCGCTTCACATCTTTAATGCCATCAGTGGCACACCAACCAGTGCCACCATCCAGGGCATTCCCAGCTCATCCTCTGTGGTTTGATGTCAGCCTGGGTGAAACTCAGAGCTGCCTAAGCCTGCCAACGCAGGCATGCCAGTGATGCCATATTATCACTCCAGAACTTAATCCTGCTTCTCAGCCTAGAGAGAAACTGATGGGAAAAACAGACAAGTCTCATTTTTCTATTTTCTGTCTGGCCACCGAAGACCAATATGAGCAAGGCACTGGACCTGTTTAACATGGATAAGGGAGCATGGTGGCTGTGTGATGGAGGTGGGGGGAAGACAAAGATGAGACTCTTTGCAGCAGAGATGACAGGACACGGACTTTGTTCCTCCTTTATGATGACGTGATGCTTGATAAGACATAACCTGTCTTGTCTTTACGTGTTTCTACCTGAAAAGACTGAGCAGTGTTTTCTTTAAAAACATTCCTGTTGGGATTTTTTTTAATATGCATGTCACTACATTACGCCTACACTCTCCCAACAGTCCATTTTTGTTTATTTTGATAATGTTTCACAATGTTTTTTATGGACAATATTTCACTTTTATAAGCGACTGTATTGATGTCTTGATTAATGGTATATGCTGCATACATCAGTGCTCCTCTCCCTGTACATGAAGGTATATTTCTAGAAAAATGCAATTTTGGAATAAGGGCCTGCTACGATGTAACATTAGCATTCAACCTTAAATCACTTTGATGTCTTAGAATGGGAGAGTTTTAAAGTATTTAAAACCATTGCATACAAAAAGGTATATTCAAAGTTGTGTATTAATGTGTATATAAAACAAGGAGTGTGTGCAATATTTGCAAAGTATCATGCTGTGTGCGGCTCATACACTGTAAAGATTACGTTCACCTTCTTGCCAAAGTGATGAGGTGTTGGGAAAGGACGCCTACTGTGCAAGTAATATGAAAATTTTATCATTTTATGTTCCAGAAATTGTCTTTTATTTGGGCAGAAATGTTTTGGTTTTTTTTTAACTTTATTTAACACAAGTCACTGTTCTGCTGTAAACAAAGACGTTCCCTAATGCTTTTAAATAAAATACACTCATTTCTCTGCATTTGCATCCATAGGTCCTTATTTGTTTTACTTCATTTTGTGGTATTCTCGCACTTGGCTCACTTGTGAAATAAGTGGGAAATAAACCTTATTATTCTCAGAGATCATTGCTGACTCCCTAGCTCCCATATCTCATGTTCCCACCCATCATAAAAATAATACAGTCGGCAGTGTGAAAAGCTGATCAAGGGTTAATAAAAAGCAATATCACAGGAAACATTCCCACTCCCACTAGTGAACAGAGAAAGATAAATGATCTGCTCCCTGCAGGAAGCTTAAAGGGATTTTATGCTATAGCAGAAAGCAGGTGATAGCTTCACATCATGGCAGGTAAGACTAAAAGAAATGCATTATTATGTACTCTTTCATTTTAATTCACAGAACACAAATATTCTGCTGCACAACATGAAAATGTGCAAAGAGGGAGAAGTTAACAGAAAGAAAACAAGTTCCATGTTCTTAACTTAAAAACTTACAGAATGAAGAGTTCTGGAGTTTAACAGGTGAATGCACCTGTCAGGACAAAGATCCCAAACATATTAGGATCTCAGATTTATTTATTAATGCAATTTGCACTACTGTCTTACACAGTTTCAGTCTTATTTTTACAGTTTTTCTTTTCTTTGTTTGTTTTTTCTATCACCGTTGTGTACCTATATTTACCAGGTGCCAGTAACACCTTTTTTGTTAACTGCACTGTTTTTTTTAATAGACTGTACTATTTTTTATTCTTTATCCTGCTACTGTAACACAACAATATTCTTTGTGGGACCAATAAATTATCTATCTACATATCTATCGCTCTCTTGTTTACTGCACACAATGAATCATTGACAGATAAATGCTTTTTTTATATAACACTGAGGAAGTTGGTAGGCCTGCATATTAGTCTTTTATTTCTGCTTTTTAATCATAATAAGAATTACATTCATTTTTGCATAGACAAAGAAGATCCCAAGAAACGAGGGAAAGGTAAAGGAAAGGTAAAGTACAGTTTTGGGTTTTTTATACAGCTACATAAGAACAAAGGAGACGTCAGCACTTTATACACCAACTCTGTATTATTGCTGCAATAAATACCAATAAAGCTATAAAGATATATTTTTATTAACTAAATGTTAGTACCTCTGTAAAAACCTCAGTTCAGCACTAAAGTTATTTATGCTTCTACGTTGCATATGCTGTACTTTGCTATTCATTCTTCTTCTATATTTATGTAATTAAGCGCTACATTTTGACAAGTTTGTCTTGTACTTTAAGCATTTCAGTGTTTATCAGCAATCATTGTGTTTTTTATTCTACTATATTGATTTTATCAGCAAATTTCTTCTTATTTATTTTGCAGCGATACATTCAAATCTATTAGTAAATTGTGCTAAGATATTCAAATTAAGCTACCTAGTAGTGCCTAGCAGTAACTACTGTTAACCAGTTGCAAACAGTTGGCTAGAATAATTATACTGATTCCACAAACTCTCTGGGTACTCCTCAACACCGTCGATTCAGCTTTATGCAGGTCCAAGTATTTTTTTTGTTTTAGTTTTAGTTTTGTACGCTTTTATTTTGGTGTGGTGTTCATCCTTTTACTTTTTCACCACCCACCAGAGCAAAGATGTGTGTGGCTACCCACTCAGTATCTTCTTCATTGTTGTGAATGAGTTCTGCGAAAGGTTCTCCTACTATGGAATGCGAGGTGAGAACATTTCATCCAGGAACCATGAATAATGTAGCCATGACAGTGAACACGGACACTTGAATTACTAAGTAGCCTACTTAACCCTCTGATTTTTGTGCTTAAACCAACCCTTTATTTGATTGTTTTGGAGGATGACACTATTGCGTGAACTACAACGGTCCTTATTAGCATAATTTAAGGCAACATCAAAACCTATGCCATAAATAATGTACATTTAATAATTAAATAAGAAGGCCTCTTTTCCCTGCCTGTCCACAGCTGTGTTGGTGTTGTACTTTAAGTACTTCTTGCAGTGGGATGAAGACTTGGCCACATCCATCTACCACACTTTTGTGGCTCTCTGCTACTTGACCCCTATCCTTGGGGCCATTGTGGCTGACTCCTGGCTGGGAAAGTTCAAGTGAGTCACAAGATCATGTTCCTCTTTAATGCATGAAGACATTTATCATCCTATTATTTCTTGTAGCCTTATTATTGTGGCAGAATCTAAATAAGTATAGCTACAGCGCTTACCCGATCATCCTCTTTTTGCACCAAGGTAACTTCAATTCTACTGAACTGATTAGAAACATATTCGCAGATACTGATAACTGTGTAATAATACGACAGACAAAGGGCATTTAACTGAATACTTTTACACATAATAGTACAAAATTTGTATTAGTCTTCTAATGAATAAAATGCTCATAATTTAATTCTGAATGTTCATTTGTAAAGACGAGTGGAGCCTTTACTTAAGGAACGTACACGTGTACTTTCTCACTGCTCTGTTTTTCAATCTTCCTCACTCAGGACTATCGTCTACTTGTCCATTGTCTATACAATTGGACAGGTTGCGATGGCTGTCAGTGCAGTTCATGACATTACCGACTCAAACAGAGATGGGACACCAGACAACATGACCTTCCATGTGTGGGTATCTTTTCTTCTGAAGTTTTAAATTACTGAGTCACAGTTTCCATCATATATTTCTACAATGCACCGCGCTCATTCATTTCTTCTTCCTCACATTCAGTGCGTTGTCCATGGTGGGTCTCTTCCTCATTGCTCTGGGCACTGGTGGCATTAAACCCTGTGTGGCTGCTTTTGGTGGAGACCAATTTAGTGAGCACCAGGTTAGACTGTTAACTTTCTCAAAATACTTTCTTTGGCTGAGTGTTCTTCTAATGTTTAACCTCTGGCATGTGGTTGAACATGTAATTTCAGCATCCATAGTTCAAGTATTTTATTGCATGTAATATATCCCCTTGTTCCCCCTGGTTTCTATGCAACTCTCCATTATCAAATTCTGTGATAATAAAAATGAGCTCAGATAAATTGCAAAGTCATCACTCACTTTCTCACGATGACAATTCTAAAACTGACGAACAGGTATACCTATTACTATGTTTCTTATTTCACCTGTTAGCATGCTAACATTTCTACATTCAAGCCAAACACAAATTAAAGATGTGGCTGATGGGAATTATGAGTATTATGTCAAATTTGAGGTGATGGTGGTTAACGATGGGTAGCAGTACTACATGTGTGGCTCCTGAAGAAGGGGTCTAGGAAATCTGTCTGTAAAGTCCAAGAAACCTTTGTCTCTGGGTTGTGAACATTACAGTTTAAAAATAAGAAAAAAATCTGAGGGAAAGACAAAAGCATGTCACATCTGTATAATGTGCTGTTCATCAAAATATGGAATAAATCTAAAATTAAACGTGAACTATTTTATGATACATGATGTGATATAAAAGCTAGAAATGATAGTAATTAGGAAGTGAATGTATTCAAGCTTTATAACTGGGACACACCGGATTGAACCACCAGTATAACACAGCCAAGTGTAGTGTGAGTAATGTAGAGATCTATATTCTTGGCTAAACAGGTGTTTGATGTTGTTAGAGGAGTGCAATCTTAAATTGGTGGTTAAGTTACTATAGTTACCAAATTGTTCATTTTCCTCAATCTTGTACCCATGTAACCTTTAGAGAACCATGCGTTTAACTAATAGTTGTTATTTAATATTTAAAAGCCTAGAATTACCACTTATATAGCTATACTAAGCTTATGCTGTAACCCATTTATATTATGAGTTTAATACAACTCGACCACCTTTTCAAAGACATACACCAACAAGGCAGCGGTTTACATAGATAATTATCACTTTAGTATTTGTACTGTTTGCAAAACACATTACTGACTTGTCTTTCTACGCAGGATAAGCAAAGGAGAACTTTCTTCTCTGTATTCTACCTCTGTATCAATGGTGGGAGTCTCCTGTCCACCATTATCACTCCAATCCTGAGAGGTAGGCATTTAAAGTAAAATATCAAGTTAAAGTGCCATGAACATGCAGGAATGACAACAATTACATTCTAATAATCATGCAGGAAAAAGTGCTTGTTTTTAGTTGAAGTTGTAGTTGAATGAAAGTTGTTTGCCTCTATCTGCAGGTCAGGAGTGCGGCATCTACAGTCAGCAGAAATGTTATTCCCTGGCTTTCGGTGTCCCCGCAGCATTAATGGTGGTTGCACTCGGTATGTCTAAATTATTAGGGCACTAATTCAAAACATGAAGCAAAAAGTAAAGGGTGGGTAAATAAACTGTATTCTGAAACGAATGATTTGCCCGTGATGTTCCCTTAACAGTGGTGTTTATTGTCGGGAGTGGTATGTACTACAAAGCTGAACCCGAGGGAAACATAATGCTGGATGTGTGTAAATGTATTGGGGTAAGTCGTTTATATAAGCCTTTTCTGCATTCATGTGATCAGCCATAAATGCTATTGTAACAACTCTAAAAATCAATGTTTCTAAAAACAGTATCACTCTTTGCTCTTCTCTCAGTTTGCCATTAATAACCGCTACAGGCACAGGAGCAATCAGTACCCCAGGAGACAGCACTGGATGGACTGGGCAGAGGAAAAATATGATGTAAGTTTCATTTTATATATTTCTCTAATGTCTTATAAGAATAATGTTGTTGTGTTTACATTCAGTCTGCCTGTTTTGTAGAAACTCCTGATTGCTCAAATCAAAATGGTGCTGAAAGTCCTCTTTTTATACATCCCACTGCCAATGTTCTGGACCCTATTTGACCAAAAGGTACAGTAAATTTTGTTTTTAATTTAAATGGACTTCATTTAAATCACTTGCTGCTAAGAGGAAATTAAAATTGTGGTCTAATTTAAAGGGATCCAGATGGACGCTGCAAGCTACCACAATGAATGGATACTTTGTAAGTTTGGTAACAAAAAATAAAAAATAAAATAAAAAATTGCAGCGAAAAGTAATCATAATAATTGACCAATACAGTGTGTTCATGTTATAATATTGTCCTTATGTCTGCAGGGGAAACTTGTTATACAGCCCGATCAAATGCAGGTAAGTTAAAGCAGCTTCATCGTATTGACTTAAAATGACATAATACATGTTATTTAAGAGGATACTAACGATGCAGTAATATTTTTTAAAAGATTTTCAACCCCATCTTGATCCTGACTCTGGTACCTATCATGGACAGCGTAATCTACCCCCTGATTAAGAAATGTGGCTTTAACTTTACGTAAGTGAGAAATACAATGAACTACGTTCAGTATCTGTGGTTTACATGTTTCATAACACCATAACATTAACTTCAAAGGGTTATTAAAAGACCTTTACTGTTACGGTTTTGATCTGCTATCAAAGTTCATCATTATAGATCAGGTCCATTTAATATTTTTCATCAAATGGTCGATGATGAAATTACAGTTAATTCCACGTCTGGAAGCTAGCAGGTGGTCGGTCCACGTTAGCATAGCGCTGCTACCCCATAACTTCTACACAGCCTGTGATTTTATAGATGTTACAAATACAAAAATGTCCGTAGTTTTATTCATGACTCACTGAATAATAACTGACCTTTCTGAAATGTCAGGTGTTCTGTCCAGAAAATCTTTTGGTCTATTAACAGTGGTCTAATGCTAAAATGCTTTTTAGGCTGTTTTGAGATGTGATTCAAACTCCTATGTTGAAAATGACTGTGTTAAGCTAGCTCGCTGTTAGCAGCAATTTCATTAATATTGAGCCTAAGGAGCTGTATGAATCATGTTGCTTTTCAACAAAAACGGAAGACAGGGAAAGGAAGAGCTTGCACACCTGTTTCTATTTCTACACAATCTAAATAAAACCCCAAATTTTCATGTTAATGTTGAATTTTCAGATATTAGATGACTTTAAAAGAAAACTATTCTTTTCACATAAATAAACGTTGTTTTTTTTAAATATATAAAATCACAAATTAGTAACAAAACTTCATGTTAATCCAACAGACCACTAAAAAGAATGACAGTGGGGATGTTTCTGGCTGCTATGGCTTTTGTCTGTGCTGCTTTGGTCCAAGTTGAAATTGATGTGAGTAGAAAAAGATATGTGTTGTAAAATAAGCAAAACTTTAACTCACTTCATTTTATTGACTCTTTGAGTTTTGGAAAAACAAACACTTATTCCTTGTTTTTCAGAAAACATTGCCAGTGTTTCCATCTGCCTCCCAGAGTCAGTTGAAATTACTTAACATGGGCAGCAGTGCAGTCACAGTCAATCTGCCGGGCAACGAGTCGCTGACTCTTAATGCAGCTCAGGTATGTCGTCTTATTCATAACACTATACGGTCTATTAACGAATTGAAAATGACATGAAAATATGTTTATGTACAAAATATTACCACTGTTTGACCTTCTTAAACACTTTCTCGGTTTTCCAGGCCAGTGACAAATACTTCACATTTGAAACAGAGCAAATCATTGTTTCAGTTGGCAGCCCTGGGATGACACAAGCCATCTTCTTGAAGAGGAAATCCAGACAAACTCTTCTTATTCCCTCAGTTATTAGTAATGAATGGCTTCTGGTGAGCGATAATGAATTCAAAGACACACAAGAGGACTTTTAATTGTTAAATTATTAAGTATGCAATGTTATATTTTCACAGACTCAGGACTTGACTTGCAAGCCAGGACAAGGTAACAATGAAATCCGGTAAGTGAAATTAAAATTGTTTTAACCTTTTATCAAGTCAGAAAATCATATTAGTTACAATCATAATCTTTATGTGCTAAATAAATCATTGAAAATGATAGGAACTGCATACACTGATGTAACTTTATTAATGCTGTTGCTCACTATGTAAATATTTCAGATTTGTAAATGGAATGAACATGCCTGTGAACGTGACCACTTCTGCAGTGGACTTGGGACTAATTGAGCCATTTTATTACTCCACTTATTCCACAATAAAGAATGGAGAGTAAGAATTATGTTTCTACTTTAACTAACTAACACAGCAATAATTTATGCAAACAGTACTACAGTTTCTTAGCAATATTTTCTTTTCTAATGATCAGGACCAAATTCTCCTTGTTGAGTGGGTCACAGTCATGCGAATACATTAAGGACTTTGGATTTGGAGGTTCATACACTTTCTTCATACCCAGCACTTTTGTCTTTGGACCAGATGTAAGTCTTCCAAATGATTTTAATATCATGAATTTTGATCATCCAAAGAAGAAAGAAAAGAAAAGAGAAAAGAGCACCAAATGAACAAACAGACAAATAATGGAAATATTGGTGTTATTGTGCTTTATCTTGGGGATTCTCACGTGTAAAAATTAAACATTTCCATCTATTTATTCTAGTGTCAGGACTCTATTACTGTGGTAGAGGACATAGAACCCAACTCAGTTCACATGGCCCTGCAGATCCCACAGTACTTCTTCATAACTGCTGGTGAAGTGATGTTTTCAGTTACTGGTCTGGAGTTCTCTTACTCACAGGTACATTTAAATGACAAGTCAATTAGTCTATGAAATAGTTTCTTTCTCCATGACTTTTGTCATTTTGGGTCCCTTTTTTGTGACTTTAGGCACCTAGTAACATGAAAGCGGTGCTGCAAGCCGGCTGGTTGTTTACAGTTGCTATTGGTAACTTCATAGTCCTGATTGTGGCTGAGATTGCAAAACTTCCCAACAAAGTAAGAAAAAAA
Organism: Mchenga conophoros; assembly: GCF_057382185.1. Lineage (NCBI taxonomy): Eukaryota > Metazoa > Chordata > Actinopteri > Cichliformes > Cichlidae > Mchenga > Mchenga conophoros. The sequence goes on from NC_140541.1 coordinate 22,345,849, forward strand.
TGCAGCATATCAAATACATATCAAACATACAGAAGCCATGCATGTGCAAAAATGCTAACATTGTATTTGTCCCCCTGTCTCTCCCCTCTTCTTTTACAGTGGGCAGAGTACGTCCTTTTTGCGTCTCTCTTAGTTTTAGTGTGCATCATCTTTTCCACTATGGCGTATTTCTACACTTATATTGACCCTTCAGAAATTGAGGACCAGTTTAGTAAAAAGGTTGATGAAGATGAAGATGATAAAGACAAGCGTGAGAAGGCAGAGATCAAGATGGTCAGGAGAGACTCAGCTGAAAGCTACGATGACAGTTACAAACAATCCAATATGTGAACACTTTAAGATAAAAGCAGATCATTAAAAAAATGCATTATTAGTGAATAAGAGAAAGTGTACAGGGGAAAGTGTGTGTGTTGTGTGTGTCTGTGAAATATTTTATATTGTTATGGCAGAGGCATTCATATAAACAATAGTAATTAAAAAGAGAATAAGGTAAGAACAATTATATGTCATGGGATATAATTCCTTTTTTTTAATATACGTGTGTAAGCTGTGAGAAAAAATGATTAAATAATCATTATTCATAATCATTCATCCTTTCCATGTGTTTCTCATTCAGTCTTCAAGTCAAAAAGCACCAATATCACGCAGCAAAAACCTGTGTTATCAGTGGAAGTATTCTTGCCATTGCACTGGTGATTGAGACAGAAAATCTTATATTATTTTAGGAAGAGTATAATTTACTATTGCCTTTACTAATATGTTCAATATTTGAACAAAACATCATCTGCTGCTTGTTTAAATAATTACAGTGAAATGCCGGCAAGCTCACACATGTGAACATAAAATGTTCAAATATCAGAAAATGATCAACAAAATTATTACTAACTAAATGATAAAGTTTGCAATGTAATGTTTTTTTTATGTCTGTTTATTTTTGTTTTTCAGTTAATGCACTGTTGGTGAAATCATACTTTGGAGTGTAATTAGTTCAGATGTCAAATAACTGTGGTACCTAATCATAAACTTCTCATGCTTCTGTATTACTACTTGTTTTGTATAATATAAATTTTCCCTTACAGCTTCCATGTAAGTAAGTTATAACATTTTCAGGTAGCTAAGGTAGTAGGTAGATAGTTTTTTCCCCCTATTAAGTAGGTAAGACAGATCATTGGAATATAAAACACTGCATTTATAGTGGAGAGACACATGCCAGGTTTAGCACCCCAGTCCCATGAGCCATACTGCAAGTGAAAGAGTTTCATACCAGTATAAGACCAGCATGACGCCTTTGTTTGTTTGTTTGTTGACATTGATGTGTTGCAAATGACCAACAGTTTTATAGTGTAAAATTTCCTTTCTCTGGAAATTTCGTCACATACCTCTGTCGCAGCACACTGAAAGAAACCACTGTCTGGAGAAAAACAGTGAGAAAACATGAATTTAAAGAACTTAGAGAATTTAAATTATAAGTGGATTATGGAGAAAAATAGAAATTATTATCAACAAAATATCCCCAAACACAGGAAAGGAAAGCGTATAGAATAAGCTATCCTTATTAGATTAGTATTCAAATATTGTTACGGATATTCAAATGCATACATTAAGCAGTATTTTAATAGTGTAGCTACTATAAGGAAAGCTAATTAAACATTACCATTTATAACTAAATATCAAGTTTAGTAGCAGGAGCTATTAAATGCAAATTTAGGTAAGTGCAGTTTTTTCATGCATTTTGTGTAAAATGCTGGTATTTACCTTCATGCTGTAATAAAGCAGAAGAAGTAAAAGCAATTTTTCCCTCATTATTTACTTATTATAACATTATTCACGTATTATATACATTTAAGTTTGAGACTTAAATGTATATATTTATGCATAAAAATATACAGAATATAGATGTCATTTAAAAAAGAAAAGGAAAAAAAGCAGACTTTTATAAACATGTCTTTGACAATTTTAACGACTGACACTTATTTGTAAAGATTTTCACCCACTCAAATTAAAAAATAATTAAATATCAATTTAATAAATTGGACTGAATTGACACTTTTGTCAGTATGGATATGACGGGGGGCGGCAGCTCAGGTTGAGCAGGCTGGGGACGAAGAGAGGCCAGAGGAGGCTGCTAGGATAATAGGGTGAGATGGAGGCAGTTGACCCGCTGTGGCGACCTCTACAGGGAGCAGCTGAAAGAAGGAGAAGAAATAAGAAAAGGCGCTATTGTTTAAGCTCATAAATAGTGTAGGACAGCAGTTTTGGTTTCTGTAGTTTCTTGGGAACAGAATGAGCTTTTCCGTTTTGGCATGACTAAAATAAAATTACATCAAATATATCTTTGTTTTCCCCAGAAAAATGTCCATGCAGAAAAGTGAAAGGTACTAACTTGTGACGTTTTTTGGTGTACGAATGACGACATCTGCTGTGCCTCGCGCTGATTGGTCCTTCGCTAAACGAAAATGATATTAACCAAGATGGCGCCGGGCAAGAGAGAAAAGTGATGAGAGAATAGAACAACAAGCGACCAAACTCTATAACAGTTTGCATGTATTCGCTCTGCGCGATTATTTTATGCCACGCCTGTATTACTTTCACCCGGAAACTGTCAAACACGCGCGGAGAGGACGCTGCGACGCAGTTATTTTGCTAACTGTTTGTTAACCAGCTGCTAAAGTCGCTAGCCTACCTAACGTCTGCTAACGTTAACTGCGGAAGGCGAGTCAGGAGAAAGCAGGCAGGCGGTTCAAAGTAGGAGCCGACAAGTGAACCTGACTTTATTTTGGTTTGGAGACGTCTTTTAATAAGGTAGCACGTCTTTCATAGTTTGGAGCTCTGTCAGTTACGGCAGGGTGTTGTTAGGAAAGAAACGTTATACCTCTGATAAATAGAGGTGAAAAGACGAGGAAAGGCGTCATCTTTGCTGACTTGACGCCATGGCTCACTCTCCAATTCAGAGCGGACTGCCGGGGATTCAGGTAAATTGAAATTTTTTGTGTTGTGTTTTATTATCTGACATTCAGCTGCGAGCTAACTTGGTCACTTGGCATTTTCACTTCTTTTTTTTTTTTTTTCAAGTTTGCCAAATAACCGAAAGTAATGTGCATCCGAGTTACCGAGAATGTGCAACCTTTGCTTTCCAATAAATGCACCTGTCGTATTTGCCAAAGTCCAGCTAGATGAGTTTTGGAAAGAAAAAAAAAGAATGTCATTATCGAAAATGATTTTGTAATTCATCTGGCCGGTCAATTCATATAATGTTTATTGTAGTCGAGATCAGATCCAAGGTTAAAGATTGCATTTTGGACTGATTTCTGGAGTTTTAAAATGTAATTTATTTATCATATATACTGTTAAAATGAATGCTTATATTAAACATGAGTAAAGTTTCAAAGGGCTTAAATGTAGGGGGAAAAGGATGAACTGAGGGGCTACACCAAAGCACAGTTTAACATAAAGAACGATCAATGTGAACTGGAAATCCTGCAGAGCTCCAACAAGAGAATCCCAGAATAAAAACAAGCTGGAAAATTTAGTGGATTTGGAAAAGAGCAATAATAAGAGTAATAGGTCTGTTTAAAATAAGGAAAACCTGAGAAATTAATTCTCTTGGTATTTCTGAAGCTGAAGCTAGAGAATGTCTAGCCCTGTCCCAATAACTGAATATATAAAACCTTACAGCATTATGTATTAATATAGCTGTAAAAAAAAGTAGATCACTTGTTTACACCCATCAGCACTTAAGAATCTTACAATCTTCAGTGTAATATCAGAGGAGAATAATTGTGGATTCGTTATGTCCTGAAAATCAGTTCATTAATTCATTACTATTTCTATTTAATGTTAAACTTTTTTTGGAAATTAGTTGTGTTAATTTATAACTTTATCTATCAAATGCACCGACCACTTTATGGTTATCATGCCACGTCCTGCTTAAGTAAAGTAGGCCACATTACAGTGCATGTAAGAATGAAACTTGGCATGCATGATTGTCTGCAGGTAACTGATTGCACACAGTGAAACTCTATGAATTATTGGTTAATCATTTACATGTCCACAGACAACACAGGTTAAAAGGTAACATCAGATATGTGCCCATAGCTTTGCATGCAGTTGGGTGGCTGACATTGAGTCTTCGCCCCTGAGGGTGCGGCACTGTGGTGTGTGGATGACACTAGACTACACAGTTGTATAGAGCAGCTGGCAGAGCATTAAACACAAGGTTTTAGAGCGAGGTTCAGGCAGCTTTGGTTGTTGGAGTAAACCTGCTGACTGTGGATATGGCAAGTACATTCCCATGTGTCGTCTGTGGTCACAGTGCCTTTGTTGTTTTTCCACATTGTTTTTTCAGAGGTCAGCCTCAACGTTATGATTTTCACCTGGATGACTGATCACAGCAGTGTTATGATAGTATTTTGGTTGTTGTTTCTACTCTGCTTTGTTCTGCACTGCTTTGATTTATTTGTTTGTAAAGTTCCATTTCTATCAAATTCAGCAGCCTCACTCTTTGCCAGATTGCAGCTCTCAACTCATCTTCTAAAAAGGTTTGACCACTTTGCATTAGCACTTTTACAGGAAATTAGTATCTAGGAAACTCACAAGCAATATATTGTGTCAACTTAAGCCAAAGCTATGTGGTAAATTAAACATTAAAATCTTCCCAAAACAAATCAAAGCTGCTGTAAAATATGTATAAATATTTTATTATAGTTTAGCTTTGTAGCGTTAGAGGGAGGTTGTTGTTTGTTTGTTTTTTTTCAATATTCTGTGCCATCTTTGCTATGAAAAGTAAGTCACTCCAAGCTCTGCTCAGGCTGTTTGGGTTAATGATTGCCATATATGAAGGGAAATTGAACTGCCTGGCTTGAAGACCATTATTGCTTTCCTGGTTCTCCATGGGGAAATAAGCCATTTAGCTCAGTCAATAATTCAGGGTGTAGTCCTTCAATTTATGCTTAGCCTTTGTGGTGCAAGGGTCATTAAGCTTTTGTCAGGTCTGTGTTATGCTGTCTTTTGATGTAAGTGTAGCTCAAAGCCACAAATTTGACTTGATAAGTTTTAAATATTTAATATAGAGTGACTTTTATCAAGTGTAATGAGATTACCCAATTGACTTGATAAAGTTAATCTGCATTCATATGTCAAGGCCAGTTTGTAAATCTAATGTTTGTATTTTTGGTAACAAAGGATTTGATGATGACTGGATTCAATGTATAATGTGTCATCACAGTATGGTAATTAGAGAGTTGTGAAATGTCAGAGGAAATTCAAAGGCTTGTTGTGGTGACAGCTGATTTTAAAACAAAAAAATGGGTGACTTCATCTAACCTTACACTCCAACTGTGTTGCCTAAAAGTTGAGAAGTATACTTTTGATGGACTTGTAACTGGATGGAAAGTCTACTATTGACCAACTGTCAGCTACAAAGGAGTGGGGGAGGAGGGAACCTTTTTCATGTGGACAGGGTTTTAAAAGCTAAACCAATCTTCTAAATTGGTATCACAGCCAAACGAAGCATGTTGTTATTGATCAGAATTGACTTTCCTAAACCCCCAACTCTTATTATTTTTTTTCTAACATGGAAAGCTTGTCATATCACTTGTCAATGAGGTGATACGTGCTTAACAGTGTTGATGATGTCTACATTGGATCTGTGCTGGATTAAGGAGGCTGTGTTTAACCTCTAAGTTGACACAAGAAAACACGAAGAGGATGTCTCTGTTTCTACTATTTAAGTGGAAACAATTCCCTGAACCTTCTGACAGTGTACTGCTAAACAAGCAGACTACCTCTTTATTGCAGATCTGTTTCATTGTAAAGTGTGCTCACAAGTCACTTTATTAAGTGTACCTTGCCAGTACTAGTTTGGACCCTTGTTGCTTTCAGAAGTGCCTTATTACTTCAAGGCATAGATTCAAAAAGGCGCTGGAGACATTCTTCTGGGATTTTGCTCGATATTGACATGACAGCATCACAGTAGAGTAAATGAATTGCTATGTTCAAGAAACCAGTTTTAGATGATTTGAGCTTGGTGCCATGGTGAATTATCTTACTGGAAGCACCAATATGAAGATGGCTACATTGTGGTCTAGGGCTGCCACAAACGATTATTTTGATAGTCGACTAGTCACCGATTATTTTTGCGATTAGTCGACTAATCAGATTATGCATCCATTGGACATAAAACGTACAACTTATTGCACCAGCAGAGCATCTGCTCTTATATAACTATCATTAGCTTAGAGCTTTAAGTGTTTAAGGTATGTGCTAACTAAAAATAAAGACAAGATGATAGTTTATTAAATTTTAATGAAATTTGCGGATTGTTTCAGTGAAGTTTAATAAACTCAGCCGTCTGCTCCTTGCTATCTAAACTATAACAGGACACCGGAGTATATTCTCGAGCATCTCACACTTCTGATGATCAGATGTCTGCTTGACGTTTATTTAGCTGTGTAAAAACTATAACTTTAATCTCAGCCAAACCGATTTACTCAGGAACAAATAAAACACTGAAAAAAGCCAAACAATAACATTTTTAAGTTATCTAAGTGACTTATATATCATGTTTAACCTGAGTAGCGAAAGACGGCGGTGGGTTTGAAAACGATTTGCTGGGAGTCCGGTGTTCTCACGGGCTCTAGTGAGTCTTGAACCCCGGCTAGCTATCGAGCTAGTGGGTAACAGACGTCTCCGAAAACGTCAGGGCGCTTTTGAAAATATGTGGTGTCTTGATAAACTGAGCAGATATTTGAGGTTTACACAGCTACATTCTCGCCTGAAAATATGTTAAATGTTTATTTTGTGACCCAGAAAGAATAATAAGAGTAATATTAAAACTAACTAGCTGCCGCCATTGTTGGAAACTGAGCAGGGCTGCAATGGGCCGCGCTGTGAATTCTGGGACACTTCTTCTTCGGGGTTTAACGTCAGCTGGCATCCTTGTACATGCAGTGCTGCCGTCTTCTGTTTCAGTCCGTTATTACACTCTTAAATCCTACTACTTATTCCTGCGTCTTTTGGGATCTTACAAAGCTTCAAATGACGTGTCGACTATTAAATTAGTTGTCGCCGATTTTGATAGTTGACGTAATCGTGACTAGTCGACTAATCGTGGCAGCCCTACTGTGGTCATAAAGGGATGGACATTATTAGTTACACTAATGGATAGGCTATGATTTTTAAACAATGCTCAGTTGGTATTAAGGGCCCTGAAGTATGCTAAGACTATGGCCTCCACATTATATAACCACCACCAGCCTGAATCACTGATACAAGGCAGGCTGGAGCCATGCTTTCATGTTGTTTTTACACCACATTCTGACCCTAAAATCTGAACATCACAGCAGATGTTAAGACTCATCAGACCAGGCAACATTTTTCCAATTTTCTCTTGCCCAATTTTTGTGAGCATGTGAGAATTGTAGCCTCATCTTCCTGGTTTTAGCTGACAAGAGTGACACCTGGTCTGGTCTTCTGCTGTGAATCTGAGTGTTTGTCTCTGTGTTAGCCCTGGCAACCTGGCTAACACTAACAACCTGGACAGGTTGTACCCTGCCTCTTACCCAGTGACAGCTGGGATAGGCTCCAGCCCATCCGCGACCATGTATTGAATAAGAAGATGATGGATGGATATTTATTTGTTAAACTTAAGATTTTACATTTTCTGACAAGGTTTGATGTTACTTTAAATGTCCTCTTTTTTTCTCTCTCGACGTCTTTTTTCTCTGTCAATCAGAATTTCAGAGCTGATCCAGAGGAGCTTTTCACCAAGTTGGAGAGGATAGGCAAAGGCTCTTTCGGTGAAGTCTTTAAAGGCATCGACAATCGAACTCAGAAAGTTGTGGCCATTAAAATTATTGATCTGGAGGAAGCGGAGGATGAAATAGAAGATATTCAGCAGGAAATCACAGTTCTCAGCCAGTGTGACAGTCCTTTCATCACCAAGTATTTTGGATCCTATCTCAAGGTAAGCTTTAATCTCAGGAAGAATATTGTTGCGTGAACTTGTAAAAGCTGAAGCTTGACATAATGGATTTGTTTGTAGTGTGTTCTTGTAAGCAAGTGATGGCAATTTAGGTAAATAAATAATGCAAATAGACAATGGAGGAAGTATTGTCTGTGAAATGGTGCAGATTAGTATAGAATAACTCGACTTGGCCTGGGATTAGAGTAGTGTATGCCCTGTGGGCTGTTTACGGCAAAGTTTATAAGCCATATGTACATATGTAAAAGAGACATGATTATAATGTCAAACTGTTGAATTTCAGCTTTGGTGTTGGTGTTTTATTTGCAGATTAAAAAAAGAGAAGGAAAAAGTAAAAGCGTGGGTCTACTGTAGTAGCTGTATTTACAGCATCACTGAGACACTTTTTTGTAACTAGAATAGATTTTCACACTAAATGTGATAGAGTGGCTCTCAGAGCATTTACTGTGGTACTTAAGATGAGAAACGAGAGAAGTGGTCCATTAGCTCAAGTTATGTGACTGGCTGAAGGAGAGAATTGAGTCCAATGTGTTTCTAGTATGTAAATATGATGTGTATGTTGTGTCCATGGAGTTTCTAGACTGGTACTGCTATTTGTGTGAAAAAACCCCATATCATCTGCTTTCATCCATCATTGATCCCACATGCATCTCAGGGAACAGATAGCTTCTCATTTTAATCAGTCTAGTGGTCTGGAAGTCAGCAGCTGACGAACAGCAGCTCGTGCTTTATGCTGTACCATATAAACTAACGCCTTGGTATTCCCCCGGATAAGCTGGAGGAGGTGGCTGGGGAGAGGGCGGTCTGGGCCTCTTTGCTTAGGCTGCTGCCCCCGCGACCCGGCCCCGGATAAAGCGGATGAAGATGGATGGATGGATATAAACTAAGAAATCTGCCCACCTATTGTTGTTGTTTTAGGGACGTCTGCCTTTTTGAGTCGGATAAGTCGCACATAGGTTTAGGAGGGAGAAACGAGGATAATGTGTGTTTGTGTGCCTTGTTATAGATCAACTTGAAGTTAGTTGTTGTTGTCTGGTCAGCATTTTAACATCTGCTTATTATAGTGGGCAGGAGAAGCAGAAGTGGTTCTGACACTCAGCTGTTGCAACTTGCATCAAAAATGGTACTCTAATCGTTTTATAACCAGTGTTAATTAGACCTCCTCAGTATATTATTAAATTTTGGTGTCCACTACATGAACTTTTATAAAACCACTTAGGAATAAGAAATGCACTAATCCAATGTTAGGATTGAATATTAGTGCGAACCTGGCTTGAAAAACTGGATTGCATATCACATGCTACACATCATCAGTGGTTTGTTTGCTAGCAGAAGATTTGAAGACTGACAGCAGTTTAAAGTGTTTCAGTCTAGCTCCACCAGCAGCCTTCATCTCTAAGTTTAGAAATGTTTTTAATTTAACTGCAGTCAGGTGCATCGACGGAACTGAAAAACTAACAGCGATGCTTTTTCTCTCTCACTCGCACATATCGTGAAACAAAAATCAAATGTCTGGCACCGCAAGAGGTGAAGCGCTTATTCCTAGAAGTGGATCGTGCAGCATAAGCTTTTACTTTATGTGTGATGTGAGGAGCTGTAAAAGGAAGTAGTTAGTCAGAGGAAAGGAAACTAGTGACTTTAATGACTGAGTGCAAATAAAATAGGTAAAACATGAATTTATGTTAATATATATTTTCATTTTTTTATTTTGTCACTTTGGTCCAATGTCATTTATTATTTTGCTTCTAAATACCAGTCCTGTAAAATTTATACTCTTGAAGGTGTTTATTTCCTTTACTTTAGAAAGTTAGGAAGACAGTGTTGCCCTCCACATAAAGACTAATTCCCTGACTCTTTCTCACTGAGAGAAATACAGATTATTTATTTAACACTGGTATCAGATTGGTCTGATACCAGATCGAGTCTCTGTATAGGATCAGAAGTGGAAAAAGTTGGATTGTTGCATCTGTATTAGAAATAACACAAGAACTGGTAATAAACCAAGGTGTTCCTTACAGTACTGATCTGATGATGGGTGTGGTTGTAAAGCTAAAAACCCCCCACAAAAAACAATGAGCTTCTGACACTGAAGTTTGTGTATGGCAAAGTAAAATCAAAAGAAATGAGAAGAAGTCAGAAAAATGACCATCCTCTGAATGCAAATAAAAGAAAGTCCAGATATTGGTGTGTGGCTGCGTTGGTGGGTGTTGGTTTCCATCTGTGAGGCAGCAGCACCAACTGAGAAAACATCTGCTGATGTATAATATTATGCAGATTGCATGCACTTGTAAGTGTAAGCAAGATGAAATGACATTCGCAGGGTCCTGTAGTTATAATTTGACTTTTCACTGTACAGCTGATGTACCGTCACAGGTTGTTATGAGATAGAAAACGTATTTGTTTCTTTCCATGTTCAAAATCCAGCCATTATGAGAGTTGTCACAATAACAGCCAGTGAGTTGTGTATCATAAAATTTCAAATCATAAAATTTGAAAGTTTGTGTCATAATTAGGGTGTAATTTTAATTATCTTGGTCTATCTATATAGTGGTTCAATAAACCAAAACTAGGTTTTCTTGAATCTCAATAACACAGTTCCAATTATTACATTTAATTCTGTGTGATGTTGTTTCCTAGAAGTCTTGAACAATATGAAGCGCAAAGGCACACCAAATTTATTTTTAAAACCCCCCAAAACAAAACAAACAGTGAGAGTACTAATATCAGAATGAGCTGAAAGGTCTCTCACTTATAAAAAAAAACAAACAAACAATCAAAAAACTAAAGTTGATTGATCTTCCACTATTTGTACCTCTGAAGATGTGGCATATAGTGTACAGTAGTGGAACAGTTATTAAAATGGTTATTTATCATTCACTTATTTAACATGATTTTTTTTCCCACCACAAAACACCCCATGACATAACTAGTACCCACAACTATTCCCGTTATTAGAAACCTGAATGAGTACTGTTTTCTGTCTCTACCATAACTTTAAACACTGTCCAATGGATTTGTCTATTTTTCAGGGTACAAAATTATGGATTATTATGGAATATTTGGGTGGAGGATCAGCCCTTGATTTGGTAAGTTGTTATGAATTGCGATCTGAAGATAATCTAGACTTAAAGTGTTTGTTTGTATGTAAGGCCATTATGACAGTTGTCACAATAACAGCCAGAGTCAAGAGTTTATCCATTCTCCTAGATGGAGCCGGGTCTACTCGATGAAACACAGATCGCCACCATCCTAAGGGAAATCCTGAAAGGTCTTGAGTATCTGCACTCTGAAAAGAAAATACATAGAGATATCAAAGGTCAGTCTGGTACATACATCGCCTTTGTTTTAAAAAATATATTTAGAGAGCAAGCCCTTTATCATCTTGCTAATATTGAAGTGAGACTTTAATCTTTTTGTGTCATTCTTTGCTAGGAAATTACTTACAAAAGCTTGCATTTCACAACTTCCAGCATCTGTTATGTCTTTTTTTTTTTGTCTAAGTGTTGAGCCATAATTATATTTACACACAAGCCATATCACTAATATCTGTCCACGTCTTACACTTAGTTGAAATCCTGTTCAGCCCTGTAATATTCAACTTCTACACCATCATAGATAATATTTGTCTTACAGTAGTGATGGGTGATGGAGGAGGCCATTTCATTTAACATTTCTACAGGTGTAAGTTAATGTGGCTGAAAATAGTGTCAGAATTTTTTTTCTCTAGAGTGTTTTTTTTAGTTCCTGTGGTAACTAAAAGGTATGGTTCTACCAATAGGTCTTTGACATTATGTGATGCATCTCACTAGCTTTTTATTTTTCTCACTGCTGTTTCAGCTGCCAACGTGTTGCTGTCAGAACAGGGTGACGTGAAGCTTGCAGACTTTGGAGTAGCGGGCCAGTTGACAGATACACAGATAAAAAGAAACACATTTGTTGGAACTCCCTTCTGGATGGCACCTGAAGTCATAAAGCAATCGGCCTATGATTCAAAGGTTAGCATTATCTTATATTGTGTGTTATCACGGTCACATTTAAACTTAAAAACAGCTGTCCCAGCAAAATCTTTGTCATAACTTTGTGTTCTTTTTAAAAAAAAAAATTCGAGATCAATATTTTGCTTTAAAACAAGTTTGTACAATTAGTCATGAATGTATACTGTTTCATATAAAATTGTTCCCAATTTGTTTTTCATGTTAGTGCTTTGTTGACCTTTGTTTTTTTTTTTTGTCAGCATTGCTTAAGATGAGTATTCTTGACTAAAAATGACCCATATTATTTTATTTATTTTTTTTATGACCACAACATGAGTCAGTGTGGCTTGTCTACTCAGCTGCTATGTCACAGTCTTGTTTTTGCACAGTTTCCTCAAATACACCCTTGTTACTTAAGTCAGTCAATGTGAGTGTCATGTCATAGAGCTTGCTGTCAAAATGTTTGTGTTCTGCTATTTTAAAAACCAGGCATTTGGTTGCAAATGTTTTCCTTTTTTTAGGCAGACATCTGGTCATTAGGGATAACAGCAATAGAACTGGCTAAAGGAGAGCCTCCCCACTCTGAGCTTCATCCGATGAAAGTTTTATTCCTCATCCCAAAGAACAATCCGCCAACACTGGAAGGAAACTACAGTAAACCACTTAAAGAATTTGTTGAAGCCTGTTTAAATAAGGAGGCTAGCTTTGTAAGTGTTAAGAAAAAAAAAGTTCATTTTTTGAGTTTAAGTTGTATTTTTAAGCTTGAAAATGAAAAGAAGAAGAGGAAATCCACTCTATTAATTGCTCATTTTTTTTTTTTTTATGTTTTCTCTATAGAGGCCAACTGCCAAAGAGTTGTTAAAACATAGGTATATTGTAAGGCATGCCAAAAAGACGACCTACCTGACGGAGCTGATTGACAGATACAAGAGATGGAAGTCAGAACAGTCTCGGGATGAATCTGGCTCCGAATCTGATGAGTAAGTTATCTAAACCAACCTTATTCAGTTCAGTGTTGGGGTGCAGGTGTAAAGTCTATCAACTGTAGTCCACTGATGTTCCTAAAACCCTGCTTGATTGTAGGGAACAAGATGGCCAGGCATCTGGAGGTGATGATGCTAGTAATGATAAATGGATTTTCAACACCATCAAGGAAAAGGATCTGGAAAACGATTTGAAAAATGACCTGAAAAATGACCTGACAAATGACCCTAAAAAGGACCTGAAAAAGGACTTGAAAAAGGTCCAGAATGGAGCAGCACGGCCTGCTGAGTTGGAAAGGAATCGGGTAAGGAATGGGCTCTTTCAAAAGGCCTTATTCAAGGTTCCTATTTGGTTTTTCAAATTAAAGTATTTTGTTTTTTCCAGGTGGAGGAGAATCCAAAGAGGCCTTTGTCACAAAGCTTATCAACAATCTTTTCTCCAGTTTTTTCAGAGGTACAAGCATCGCTTTCTTGTCCCATATTAAAATATTCATCATTGATGAATACATAAGTAATTGGTACTCAACTGGTCACACCAACTTAAGGTGTACCCAGCAGGATTTTACTAACAATGGAAGTATATGTTTATGTTGAAGGGCCTCAGTGTGGAGTCCTCAGCCTATAGCAGCATTCAGGATGTCATAGGAAGGACTATATACTGTAAATACTGTAAACAGTGCAAATTAGTCTTAGTTGAACAGACACTTACAGAGCAGAGGAAGAAGCAGGTGAGAGAAACTTAAGTGCCCAGTCACACAGGCCTGGTGACCATCTGGCATCACAAGTCATTAAAGAAAGATATGCATTTCCCACCCAGGTGGAGAGTAGTTGCTGGAGGTAGCACACATGCACTAGTGTGAAAAGAAGTTTATGGTGTGTACCTAAAACCTTCTTGTGGTTGCTTTGGTCGCTAGCAGATTGTCCTGGCTATAAAATAGCCTTGAAAGTAAGCCAAACAGAGGTTCCCAGGTGGTTGCCAACTGGTCTCTAGGCCTGTGTGATTATGGCCACACACACAGCAGAAAGGTGACACCAGACAATGTGAGGCATGTTCTGTCATTTCAGCCTCATTAAATCCTGTAACGTAACACCCTCCTGCAGGATTATGTACACATATTGCTGTGTTTATTTTTACCTCTAACCAGAACAACAGTGAGTTAAAAAAACAACAACTAACTAACCATTTCCCCCTTGAATGTAATGTTTTAAGTAGTAAAGCAGTAAATTTCCTGCCTGTGCTGCTCCCTTTGCATTCATTCTAGCTTGCTGAACCACCGCTGTTCTCTCTGTCAGTTTTTTTTTAGAGTCAGCAGAGTTTACAAACGGCAACTGATCCTACACAGTGTACCTTTAAGTTTATGTTCCATTTTATGTTAGAGGCTGCAGTTTTCTTTAGAATTAGGCAGTTCACATTATGTCATCTAAAAGCTGTCACTTTCACAGTTGAAACAGAAAGGCGAGACAAGTAATGGCAAGCCAGAAGCTGCAGAGGAGCTGCGAAAGGCCATTGTTCAGGCAGAAGAAAAATACCCAGGAATCTGTGACTCCCTGGTGGCTGAACTAGTGCAGAGACTTCAGAGGCAAGTGAAGTTCACACCAGTAACTTTTAACTTTTTCCTCCATTTAGTAGGTTGTGAATTTGCATAATTACTTCCTGAATGGATTTCATATTAAAGCAGACTGTGTGGCAGGATGTAAGCCTAAGGGGGCAGCTTAATTGTAAACCAACTGGTTTCCAATGACAAAGGGAAAAGCTTTAATTCAATTTGGCTGGAAAATATGCACTTTTTTGAATACACTTATTGGTATAGTCACTTGCACTGATGCATCAAAAGCACTATTTTGTACAAAGTTTTCCATGAGACAGCAGTTTCTGTTGGGATCATGGAGTCATCTGATCATATTGATGTACAGTAAACAATGTTGACAGCACTTTAAAAGGATTTCACTCATTTCTAAATACTACTGAGAGTCTATAGCTATGCTAGTTCCTCTATGAGGATGTCTGCACTTTAACAGATTGGTAAAGTGTTTACAATGGTCACTGTCTAGATTTAAGATTTTAGCTTAAACAAGATTTCATTTAACTGTGATATGTCTGAGACTGACTGGAGTATGATTGACTTACAGCCAGAAACGTACAAAAAACCAGTCTACTGAGGTAGAATAATACAGAGAAAACCCCATCAATTAGATGACCCCTGCCTAACGCAAGCACTTTAGCGAAAGTGGGAAGTCCTTTTTAACAGGAAGAGACCTCCAACAGAACCAGGCTCAGGAAGGGGCAAGAAATTCCAATAACCTCAATTCTATTTTTCATGTAGCATCAGACTTTCCATGCTTCAGTGAGCATGGTACAAGCACATGTTAAGTGTGAGGATGTATTACTGAAGCCCAGAAAATCAGAGCTGAGGAGTCTTAAATGGTGACTTTTCAGAGAGGAAACCCAAGCCTCTCAATCTTGTTATGCAGGAATAATAGCAAGTATATGTGTTTAATCCATCTGCAATTTGTTTTTGTGTAATGTTTTGTCTCAACTTAACCCAAGGCTGGTAAATATTGACCTTTATTTATTTCTTTTCAGGTTTTCTGTGCCACATGCAGCCCCCACTCACTGAGATGAGCCAAGTCCAGTTGTGCTCCACTTTTCCACCCTGGTGGCAGCAGTCAGATCTTTTCCTCTGACCTCCACAGCCAGAATGAAGTCTCCCAGGAAGGTCTCCATCACTTATTTGCCTGAAGCAAATCCTGGCCTACTTAATGTCTGTTTATATGCTAGCACAGCATCAGAGGTTCCTATTCAAGACAGTCAGTGGCCACTCAGTTAGCTGCCACCTGCTGTAAGATTCCCCTTCTCGATACCTCCTTCTCAATTGTTTTATTTTAAGAGCACATTAGCTGTCTTTCTGGAAGGACTTTAAGTTTTGATTTTGGTGTGTTTGTGGCTTTTTCCCACATAGGTTTACAGTCGGCATCCTTATGGAGAAAATAACTTGCTTAATTAATTGTGTGCATGTGGCTGTGTGAAAGATCCTGTGAAATGTTCAGTGAAGCGTGACGAGTGGGTTTGAAGCATTCTATTGAAAACTCAGGTATCCCGCTTTTAGTGGATTGGGTCTACTGGGAGATGGAAAGAGCTCTGCAGGGTGGTTGTACAGACTTGTAAATAGGCTGATTTCTACAGTTTCTTGAGAGGTTAATGGTGCATTTGGAACCACTGTGTACAAATGGCCAAATGCAAAGTGTAGATAATGGCTGTGAGGTGAATATTTTTGAGAGACTTAAGAGGCCACAAGTGAGATTGCCTTGCCTTTGTACTTTATTCTTTTGTATATCTGTCTTTGATTTCTCTCTGTTTAGTTGGAAACTTTTTAAGTACTCATCCAGTGAATGAAAGTGGCTGCCCTCTATCATGGTTTACTATTGATTTGTTTGTGTATATTTCTTGATTCTCTTTGATTTCACACTCTTTAGTGTGGCTGTAATAATGTTGGAGAATGTCTGAAAAAGAGAGAAATGGCTGGTTTATTGAAGCCCCAGCAGTTTTAAACACTGGATGCTCCGTTTCCAGCCCCAATTCCATAAAGCTTCGAGTTGTGTTGGTTTGTTGGACTCTGCCTCATCCCGCTTTTTTTGTTGTTTTTTTGTTTGTTTCTGTGTTTGTTTGTTTGTTTGTTTGTTTGTTTTTTCAGCATTTGATTGATAAACTGAGGTTTCGTCCATTCATTCCATTAACAGGGCAGTGCCATCGTCTGAGTTTAAATCAGCAGACTCTCTTAGTCTTCCTAGGAGCTGCAGCGGTACTATCCTCAGTGTACCTACAGCTTTAATTGCACTTCAAGTATAAATGCCTTTGACTATAAAAAAAAGTAGCCATAAAACAGTAGCATGAGACTTACGGTATTTTGCAGGTATTCACTCTACCATCCGGGACGAACAGAAGTCCGCCACAAGTCTCACAGCTTGGACTTTGGAGTTGGTCATGCAGTGTAATAATTGCCTGGCTGTATCATTTTGATTTTTAACTTTGTGATAAGTGTGCTAGTTTTCTAGACTCCTTACAGCATAGATGACACTGCTCTCAGATGTATATATTAACATAAAGCCAAGCAGTGTTCAGAGACCAGTGGCACTGCTGCTACGTTTGACTCTAGCTTAAAAGGAATGTGCATGGTAGTATAAAGCCTAATGGTTGGCCTGAGTAGTATGTGTTGTAGCATACTCCTACAGGACTGAAGGAATGTTGAGCCCTAAACAGAGTCAGATCAGCCTTATAGTATTTGTGATGAATGGGATGAATAGTATCAGCTTTAAAGTGTTGGATCTGTTGCTTTTGTTGTGACTTGTCCTCTGTTTCTAAATTCAGTGATGTTTTATTGATGAATGACAAAAAGATCAAAATCATTTCTTTTTTTCATAAAAGAAGGTGCACATGAGCAAAATTACCCTGTATGTAGGTTGTCTTAAACCTTTTTTTAATATATAATCTTTGGGGTTTAAGAATCATTTTTTGCCGATATAATGTTTACAATACACACGAGAAGTTAAAGGAATAGGTTGACATTCTGGGAAATACTTATTTTATTTGTAGTGGAGAAAGGAGAAGAATAAAATCAGTTAATGTGTCCTTTTTATTAGGTATACAGTGCAGTCTGACCTTAAAATCTACTTTTGTAATACTGCACTGCAATGTTATTTTGACAATATTTTTGCAACTCATCAGTTTTCATCAGTTAGACCGCATCTGTTTACAAATGTTATTAGAGAAGAAGAGAATAAAATTCAGTCCAGGATACATTACCTTTTTAATTTCACCGAAAAAGTGAAAATGTAATTGGAGGAATGTACCTTTATTGCACGACACACAGTTTCCATTGTACTTCTATAACATAAGCCTCCTATTAAAGGTAATCTGCCGATCTTAGATTTTACATCACAATTGTGAGCATCATAAAGAGACGGCATTTGTATTCGACTGATTTATACTGCAGATGGGTTCCTAATAAAGTGGTCACTGAGTGCTTAAGTTAACAGGAACACAAAGTATTTCCTGTATGTCAACCTTGTTCTTTTAAACAAACCATTTCATAGTTCCTTTCTGCTTCCTGTTGTACTTCTGGTGGGAAATGGACTAAAATGAGGGCAGTTGAAATGCTGATCAGATGAATAAGTAGAAGCTGGTTAACCGAGCGACTGCACGTAATGAGTCTGCTCTTCATTCAAACAAATGTGCCATTTATGCCCCAATCTGCACCTTTAACGTGATCTAGTGTGGCTCTTCTCTTTTTGTGTTGCGCTGTTGCTTTTTAAAGATGTTACTCAGTGTTATGGAGTTTTCTTCTTCTTCTTTTGTGTGTTGTTTGGCAATAAAGCAGTGTGATCGGCAGGAGTCATCTCTCAGCACAAGTAGGCATATATGCTTAAACTATTTTTATAACCCCAAAGAGCAGTATTATGTAATAGAAGGAGTAAAGCTGGATTCTGTGATGTGTTCGAATTTCAGTTAACACTGGATAGCAATCATTTAAAATGTACATTTCAGTTTGAATGATTTTTTTTTTTTTGACAAGTTTCCAGTCCAGTATGTGTTGTTGCTCATTCAGGACAGTGCTGTTGGATTTCTTGGAATTAGTCAAATGTTTAATAAATAAATAAAAATTAAGTGGAAAGTTGAATAGGTTTGCTTTTTACATTTTCCTGACTCAGACTGTAGTGCCTCTTGGAAATATCACCCTTCTTGCTGCTTGCGGTTATGTGATCGAATTTCCTTTTTAAGTTTTGTATAATAACCCACACATTTCAAAGTCCACATATTCAAAATCAAGAGATGAAATGTATGGCTACTGCATAAAGGTTTTCAGTTGATGCAGTATGCATTTCGCACAATTGAATGCTGCACGTAGATCAAAGCAAGTATGTTTGTTTGTTTTTGTTTTCAGTTTGAATTTTAAACATAAGAAATGATACTGAAATTTTCTTGGCAACATTATCAGAACGGAGACGATGATTCATCTTCGGACTGTATAGGGATATAGAGAAACCAGTCAAACACATTTCTGAATAAAACATTCCTTAAACTTCATGTTGTGCAACTGGTGCTTTGTTGTTTTTGTCTAATTAATCTTCTCTTATCATGTATTATCACACCTATTAGCTCTGGGTAAAAATCCATATGAAATTCATAGCTCAGTGATTTAAGCGGAGAACAGAATGTGTTGCATGTGAGGAATTTAAGTCATTTGGATTTGGTTTATCTCTTGATGTGTACTTGATGAAAGGTTGTCATTTTATGTCAGGGTTGTCCAACTCCAGGCCTCTAGGTCTGGTGTCCTGCAGGTCTTAGATCTCACCATGGGCCAACACATCTGAACCAAATGATTAATTCATTACCAGGCCTCTAGTGAACTACAAGGCATGTTGAGGAGGTAATTTAGCCATTTGAATCAGCTGTGTTGGATCAAGGACGCACCTAAAACCTGCAGGACACCTGCCTCGTATGTTGATATGCAAATGTGTTGTTTTACCTGCAGGTAGAGCCCATGAGCCATAACAATAGTAAAGACACTGCTTTAACCAGAACTTTCAGATTTATTATTAAAAAAAGCATAATTAATTATTAATTTTTAAGGTGTGTTAGTGTGTCAGTAGTTGGACGAGTGAATGCAAAGCATGTTGTGTACTGTGAAATAAATGGAAAAATGAAGCCAACCAAACTAATGATAGTTGGGTGAAATGTGAGGGCTCAAAGACTGAGATAGCCAGCTCTTAAATGCTCCAGGGAGGTTGGCCAAGTGCTCCCAGCTGCGCTGATTAACACCACATACCAGGAACCTGCAAGACAAACACAGAGGGACAAATTGGGAAAACATACAGCAAGTCCTGGCCAAGGCAGATGGCTGAACTTGGAAACAACCACTCCAATTTTGCCACTTTCCAGTGACCAGTTTAGAAGTACTTACACACATTTCTACTAAACAAACAAACAAAAAGAAAGCTGGTGCCAACAAGCTGGTATGAGCAGGGCGGCACTAAATTGCTGAGCTCAAATTTGTAACTGCTGACATCAGTGGCTTTGGGAGGCTTAGGTTTAGTGCTGCTTGTGATTAGCAGATTACAATCCACAGTTTTTAGCTTCAATTTTCTTTGCACACAAAAGACCCAAGCGTCCTTAAATTCTCAAACATATTCAAATATTGACTAGTTGGAAGACCCCAAGTCACAGCTAGTGCCACACCACTGTCACGCTGGTGGATACAACATTTTTTTATTTTTTTATTTAGAGTTGGCTCCAGTTTTTCTTTAAGCCCTTTTGCCCTTTAGTTTAAAGCTTCAGTGCCATAACTGCTAAATAAAACCTCTGCTGATGATATCATGTGATATTGATCAGGTACCCCAGCTGACTCCACCTGGCAAAGAGTGCTGACAATATGCTAGGTGCTACTGCACATACCAGTGCAGACAGACAGCATGGACACGGTAAAAGTTTTTCTTTTGATTTTTAGCTGGTGAAACTAAAAATCTGAAAAGCCGTGTTTAAATAAAGAGGGAGAGAGTCCTACCAGTGTAGTCTGGATTGGATACTGAAGGGGCTGCGCTCCAGAGTTCATAACCTGGAGCTGGGAATTAACAGCAGCCAGAATCAAAGGTGCAAAATCCAAGGTTACAGAGAGAGCGATAAAACTGAATTTATCACTGCTAAATTAGCCATGATATTTTAAACAGAACAGAAAATATATCATTAAACATAAGGCATATCCCCTCAGACTCTACAATGATTTGCATGCGTATAAAAGGAGCTGTCAAACTGTGGCAGGGTGCACACGAGCACATCTCACCTCGCATTTTTTTTTTAGGTGACCTTTGAAAAACCACGTTAAACCATGGCCTCAAATACCTCACAGCAAGTTTTATTTATACATCCAAAAACAAAAGATCAAATTTCTCACACTATATACAGATATTACATACAGTGTTTGTACACATATTACATAATTTGTACACAAGAAAAATATACATAAAAATGTAAACCTTTGTATACAAAAAATACCTTAGACAAATTAAACAAGGACCAATAACAAAAGGTGACTAGATTAGCTCATCCTATCTTTAAAAACAGTAATACAGTACATTCAATGAGTATAGGAATTTGTCAGCCATCTCTGAATTCAAGCAGTTACATGTGCCTACGAGCCCTGTAAATTTTGTTCTACGTGGTTGTCGGGGAGAGTGAACCGGTGCAGCGACTAATCTCATGCTATGCAGGATACAGCAGTATTGGCTCGCTTATTTTCAAACACACTTTCACCCAAACCTGATTCTTCCTATTGACTTCTAGGGGGCGCTGTTTGCGTTACCGTGGTCTCTGAGAAGCCCAGCCATCCCCGGTGGAGCTACAGGTTTACACTTTGAGACTGTGTTCTCTCTTTGGAAGGGGCGAGGCAGAACTGGGCCTTCTCACAGCTGGAAACGATGGTCCGGCACAGGCTCAGAGCGGCTAATGGTGGCGGCTGTTTGTGTAATGAGCATCCAAGCAGGGCAAAAAAAAAAAAAAAAGGCAAGACAGACATGGGACATATGAAACACCACCGGTCTCATCCACTCCTGTGCAAATCTAGGTTGAAAAAGTACGCCGATCTGTTCTTCTCCACCATCTGATGCATATAAATCCAATGTTTCTTACCACCAAGAAGCCAGTGATCATCGTCTAATCATGATATTATTATTATTATTACTACTATTACGCTCTCACACAAAGGGTTGCAGCCCCATGCAATCTCAAGACTTCTTCCTGGAAGTTTAATAGCTATCAAAAATAAAACATATTCTCCATCAGAATTGAAAAAAAAAAAAAAAAAAGAAAGACAGCATACAAACAAACATTGATCCCTCCAACAAAGACTTAACAATCATTTTGATAGCCATTAAAAGCAAGACTCATTCTACACAGACACAGGTTCCACTGAACACATTGCAAAGAACAATTTCAATCCATTGCTACTCAATAATTCACCAACAAACCCCAAGATAGAGACTGCTATTCTATATACCTAATACTCAACAATGTCTGATAATCTCTCAAATGTCTAATATATTACTTATCAAAAGCCGTGGTTGTACTGCTGTCGGGGTGGGGGTGGAGGCTCTTGCGTGGAAGAGCACTTTTTTTTTTTGCTATTTTTTTTGTTTTTCAGACACCAGCTTTTCATCATAGGTCTTTAAAAAATGCTTTATAACTGAGTAAAAGAGACAGTGCTTTACTTCAGACGTGCAAAATACACCAATTGTGTTACATCTAGCTGATGGGTAAAAATGTCCAACACCAATTCACTGCGTAAGCCTCCTCCGGGTAGCCTGGCCTGTCGTATTAGTGCGAGCCCTGAAACTGAACTTTTGTTATATGAGACATGCAAGCCACTAAATACCATTGTACGTGTGGACCAGAGAGCACCTTTGAGAGTAGACACTTAAAAGTCCCTGGATTGTGCCATTACCATCGTCGCTGTAACACTGAAGCTAATTTAATCAGCCTTAAAAAAAATCCACTCAGAGAGAAGTTGGCCTGACCTGATCGCTCGCCTCTAAAGGCTCTGCGGGGAAACTGTTAAAGAGGCCAAAATATCTTCCTGATCCAGCCTGGATTCATCGAGTGAAGCTACATGTAATGAAACCAGCGAAATACCTCACGATGCCAGAGTTATGTTCATGTATTTATTGCTTTAAGATACTAGATTTATTCAACTTCAAGTGTCTACTAGGCCACTCAAGAGTCCCACAACCAATGGTGAGGTCAGAGATTTTTGACGTCTGAGCAAACCAATAAATGAGCACATATACACTATACACAATATAAAAACAGCTGTTTAAAAGTATTTTGGTAAATTCATATGACTGTGAAATTGACTCCGTAAGATTCTATATCATGATGACAGTTAAATAGCTTGAAACATAATGGATCACAAAAATCTCTTGTTCTTCAGAGGGTGACAGAAGCAGTGTATGAAACAGGTGGGTAACAAAAAAGAAGAAAAAAAAATGCAATGGCCGTTTGAGCAAGGCAGGGTGCAGCTGATCGTTTTAAGACAGGACTTGAACTGGCAAAGCAAACTAAACTGACCACTGACTGAGGCTTCTAGGAATTCTGAGCACTGTGACACAGATAATCTCTGCTTAGGTCCTTCTGCCAATTTTCACCCGTTTATTTCATCACAAAATCTGACTGTAACCCCCCACCCCACCATCCCACCCTGCTGACGAAACCACAAGGCATCGAACACGTGGACTCACACTGACTTAAAATCTCAGACACCGTCCGGCTACAGACGGAACGAACAAAAATAGAGTAAAATCTGAAGCTGTGCAAATTCATTATCAATAGTGCACTATTACCACATTGCACACATGTAGCAGATGAACGGGGTGGTTAACGACTCAGTCAACTGGATTTTAAGTGACTGTGATTCCACAGACCGTCGTGCAGTAGCTGCGTGCCGCCTGCTCTCATTTACTTTGCGTGAAGGGTGGCGTGGCGCTGTTGGCACTTGCAGCGGTGGCACTAACTATAGAGAAGCCAGCAGGGGGCGCCGTGGAGCTGTGGCTGGGCTGCACGTCTTTTGGGATGCCACTGTGGGAGGCCAACTGATGGCCAAAGGCCGCGCTGAACTGAGGGAGCTGTTGCTTGGGCTGTGCGGAGGTCAAAAGATCGCGTGACGAAGATGGGAGCGAGGACGAGGGGGCGGGAGGAGTCGTTAGGCCAGTCAAGCCGCTCTGGGGCATCGCCGAGAGAGCAGCCATGGGCTGCAGCGTCACAGAGTGGGTGGTGGCGGGTGGAGTGGACAGGGAGGTGGATATGAGATGACTTTCTGATCTGATGAGACTGCCAAACTGTGTGGGGTCCGTGAGGGGGAGAGCGAGGTTGTTCCAAGTGGACCGGGGCGGTCCTGGAACCCCGCTCAGAGGGACTTCCAGGAGAAGAGGGGTGTCTGTCTGGAAAGAGCTGGTGTGGGGAGAAGATATGTGGTCACTGTATGGGGATGGCACATGCTCGCTGCTGTAGTGGCTGCCTTGGGGTGATGATGTGGGTGCGTCCGACTTGGCGAGAACATGGGATGTGTGCGTCCTAGAAAACGTCCGCTCTGTTAAGGAGGTCTGAGTGAGCAGGGATGTGGTGGAGGGGGCCACTGTAGAAGAGGATGAGGTCAGATTGGAGCACGGCGCTTGGCTCTGGTTAACGGGCTGAGTTGGAGGTGAGGGGGGAAAGTGATCTCCAGTAGACTGCAGTAGATTGTCCTCCAGCTCAAGGCTGGTGAAGTTCTCGGGAGGGATGCGGCTGTTCAGCAGGTCTCCCATGCCCCCTGGTTGGACTGGACCAGGAAATACGGTCATGGCTCTGTGGTCCACTCCTTCTGTAGGGGCCAGGTCTCCCATGGAGGTTAGGCACACCAATGAGTCTGTGTAGGACCCCATAGCCTGCAGTGCACGTACCAACTCTTCAGCCTCCTCTGTGGTGGGCAGTAGCTCTCCGTTTTTACCTGCACAAACATTTGCAATGTTATAAAAATCACAGACTATGAGGAATCACACACATGAAATAAACAGCTGTACACAAAAATGAGCTGCAAGACAACCTTCAAACAAGTCAAAGTCCTGCAGGTCATCAGGTAGTCTGGGTAACACGTCTGAGAAATCTTCCTGGTTTAGCTCAAGGTCATTTGGAATGTCTGCTATGTCATTGGTGATATCATCAGGAAGCTCATCTGTACTTAGATCTGGAGTCGAAGGGCTCCTGCAACAAAGGTTAGAGGAAAAGAATTCAACATGCTATTGTAGTGAAGAGGCTGTCCAGACATGTGTGACATGTGAGCTTGTCTTTCACTCTGAATATCCTACACCATTGAATTTCTAACAGCAGCAGAGAGACGCAGCTGTGGCACACCTGATGCTGGCCTGTGAGGGCATTGCTAGGCTCGTTAAAGGCATTCCCAGGTTCCCCTGCGGCAACGCTGGAGGGATAGGTTTTTGAGGCCTCCGCGGGCCTCTCCTCCTCTTCTTCTTATGCTTTTTGGTGAGCGCCGGTGGTTTGGTCTTTTTACGTGGCTTTCGCTGTTGCTGCTGCTGGTGCTGCACCCGTCGGTTTCCGTCCCCACGCAGGAAGTTATCCTGTGCAGAAGGAAAAGAACAGATAAAGCAAATCAGATTGAGACCCCCCCCAATCTTTGCGGCAATGGAAGTTTTTGATTGATCCCACAATTCCAACAGTGTTTACCCTTAAACACTGAACTCACCATCTTTTTGGCATGCTCTTCGCAGAGGGGTGTCTGGTGCGTGATATCAAACACGGGGATGGAGCACTGCTGACCATCTGCAAATTTGGCTGTGCAACTTGCAAAGAGCTGCTGGGAACGATTCAACAGAATGTCTACAGAGAACAGTTAAGGAAAAAAAAAAAAAAAAAAAAAAAAAAACCCGCAATGCACTCAACAGAGACCATGTGAACAACATACTCCAGCACAGGTGCAAACCAGCTGTGCATAAGAGCGGCGGGGCAAAGGATACGCTGAAAGCAGTGTCGAGTGAAGGGCAGAGCTCTGTTGTGGCAGGGCTGGCCCTTTGTGCTGCCAGTGCAGGTCCCCGTGTCTGTGCTCTGCTGCGTTGGTGGAGCCACACTGCAGACACAAACACATCCAGGAATAAGCAAACACTGACAAACCAACATTTTTTATGTCGGGTTCATTGAAAGTTACATTCTTAAAGTTGAAATAAATAAGGTTCATGAGTGGTTTAACCGAGGTAAGGCCTACTAGCCATACTGTCAAACATAGCTTGACTTAAACAAAAGCAATGGCTGTGAGAATACCTCGATGAGCTGCAAGAGGCACCACTCAACTCCTGAATCAGCTGGCCTGCACATCTGGGGTTTTTACTGGCAGCGTGCAGCAAGGCTTTGCGGAAGGCATAGCGGTATCTCTTCTGCCGGATACGCACCCTCTCCTGTCTGCACATGTGCTTGTACTTCTCCTGGAGGTACGAGCAAAGCCTAAACAGTCGCGTCCTCCGAGAGGAGCCGTCATCCTCTTCCAGCCTACAAGGGGAACGAATGACAATCATCATTATGAGAAGTTACACGCTATACAACAGGGGTTGAGGATTAAGATACCAACCCATTCTGCGGCCTCCATGAGCTCTGAAAAGGAGAAAAACGCTCTGCCATGTCTTCTTCTACTTCATCATCATCATCTGCACTGTCCTCCGACCAGTCCAATCCTGGAAGAGACCGTGTTAGGGCAGCTCATCTATCTACTTATATCTACCTTTAAACAATCTTTCACAGTCATTATAAGAATCCACATGAATTCATAAACTATAAAAAGTTTGATTACCTAGATGAGGAAAGAGGTCTCCATGCTCCTGTTGTCTCTTGGCACAGAGCTGCACCAAATGTTGCAACCTGGCAAGGCGGCTGGCAGAAGGTGAGAAGGCAGTGGGACGCATGACGACCACATGCCGCTGATTGTTGCTGCCACTGTCCTTGCAAGTGGCAGGCAAGTGAGTAGCAGTCAAAGGCATTTTCCTGCTGAGCGATGGCCCAGAATGTTGCACTGGACTGGGTGCTGCATTGACAGGCAGCCCCGGAGGCAGAAAGTTGACCGTCTGAGGTGGTGGTGGATTGCATAATAAACCCTGCTGCTGTCCTGGGATGATGAAGGAAGTCGTGTTGGAGTGCTGGAGCTTCTGGAGAAGACCTGGCTGTTGCCGTGGAAGATGACTGTTGAGTGGTGAGGAAGGGTAGATGCGGGGGACAGGGGAAGGACTAAAGTGCTCAGGTGGTGTTTGGAAGAGGTCTGTGTCATGGCAGAGTTTCTGGTTAAGCACCAGGCGACTCTGTATTTTCTTCTTGATGGCGTTACTCTTCCGAGGAGTGCCCACCTCCTCGCCATCTGTGTCATCCTCATAAAAGGCAAAAGGGTCCAGGCCTTCCCCGTCAGGGAGGGGTAACAGGCGTGTTAAGGGGGGAGATGGTGGTAGTTCATCTAGACCATTTGGGGCTTTCAGAGCTAGAGAGGGCACGGTAATATTGAGAGCCACTGACTCCAGGTGAGCAGCCCGTGAGCGCATTTCCTCTAAAGCATCGTGTTTCTTTTTCCGCTCCTTTTTGGGGATAAAGCCGAGAACCTGCAGGTGGCTGTTACAGTATCTGCAAAACAGGAACATATCCTCAGTACACCCTGCAAACCCATGACTGATTGGCTCTGTAAATCAAAGCAGAATCAATCATACATACCGGCGGTCCTCAGACTTGGGGATGGGGTTGGTACACCGCTGGCTGTTGTACTTGGCCACATACTCGCATTGCTTGAAGGGAGCAGTCTTATCCTCCAGAACGTGCCGGATACAAAAAGCATAGCCATTGAGTCTGCGCTGTTTGCAGAGCTTTGGGCTGTACGAGCACAACGGCTTATTGTCTATCTCTGAGAAGTGTATGTGTTTGCCTTCATACATCACGTGACTCTTGTCCTTGACAACATCAGCTGATGGGATAAAGGAAAGGAAAAAAAAACAAACCAGTAATTACATCACAAGCACAGTGAGGAGGTAACTATGCATTCACATGCCGGATTAAGAGGCAGAGCAAAAGCAACATCTTCCACAACAGGTAATACTTTCCTAATATTAGGTAATCAATCACAAAAAAGCTGCATTGTTTTAGCAGTAATTATTAAGTGTTACATTGAAACAAATAAAAATAATCTGCTTCATCATGAAACTACTATGAGTGTGTGCTGTGATTAATAAACTCAAATTTAAATAGTTGAGAAAATTACAGTGTTAGCCATTTCCATCCGGACATTCCTGTTAGGCCCTTTAATTTTCGGCTTCAAGCTCTCTCATTGAGAAACAGGTGGCACAAAGTACTTGATTTTACTCCACTGTTCATTTATTACGAGATAATACAATGGAAGTAAAACAGTGGGTTTGTCCGACAATGTCAAAAGCTCCAAAGCATTTACCTGACTGTGCATTAGCACGGTCAGGCTAAAAAATATACTCACTATAAAAATACTTTATTTTTTGACTCGACAACAAAAAATAGACTGCTCTTTTTAAAACAGTGTACTGAACTCTTCATAACAAACACACCGCGTAGCATATACCTTGACATGCTTAATTATCGTATGGCTCAGCTACTACTTTAAACTTTGTAGGGGTTTTTAAGTTGGTGTTGATAGTGGCACAGCTCTTACAGCTAAAGTGTTCACTGAACACACGTTAACATGTTGTAAACCTGTCCTTTACGTCAGCATAAGTTACATTAACAACTTTAGTATAGGAGAACCGGGCAGGGAGCAAACAGAAAGTAATGTTAGTTACCGGGGAGCTAGCTTGCTACATTAGCTTGGAGCCGATAGACAGCTGTGAAACTTTATACTACGACAGAGTAAATATATCCAAGTACAACAACTACCTCAGGCCTAATTAAAAAAAATATAACTTTATCCATCTTGAATCCAAAATATATAGTATCAAGACGGCCAAATACGGAAAGGCATATTCGCTTGTTAGCTTACAAAGCTAAAAACACAAATTAGTAGGCGGTAGCTAACCAGGAAACGGAAACATAAGCAAATAGCAATACTATAAAGGTTTATTTGCAGTTTAATTTATTTAGAAAAAGGTTAAAAATATAATACACTATTAATAAATAATCTCACCTAGTAATGAGATTTTACATTTTATAAACATGAAACATTTATGGTCAAATACTTTCAAACAAAGGGTATACATACGAGGCGTATGGCCTGTCCCCGAAGGCCTCCATAACAATCGATATGAATTATAACAATCACCCTTACATAATGTGAAATTAGCAGGCCACATCGCTTAAAAATGTAAACATCTCCTTAATTTCCACATCTGCTTTAGGCACCAACTCATTTCGGTACATCACAAGCTTTTACATGAAATATGTCACGAATAAGAGGCCTTTTAGCTTCGATCGGACAGCGGCCTCTATTAAAACCACTGGCCGACTGAAGCCCGCGCAGAACGGTACACTTAGAAATCGAGGCCGGGGCTGTATACGATTTCGCTTACCTTGAATTGGTATGGGCTCTGTATGGTATTCGCTCCAGATAGACGGCCGAAATGTCTATTAGAATCAGCTAGGCTATTTGCGCATCGATATTGGAGATCGGTTAGTAACGGCGATCTTCACCGAGCTCGGTTGATCTTGAAATAAGGACGCATATAAATACAGGCTATCCAGAGCAAATTACAAGCAGTAGGTAGGCTGCTGTGGATTTTTGTTGGATCCACAGCGGACTCCTCACAGCACCACTACAGGCACTGCGGGGACATGACAACAGTCCGCTCAACAACAACAACCTCTCCTACCATATTGGAAATTCAACTTTATTAAAAGCTCCTTCAGTGCACAACTATCACGTTAATTTCTTTATGAAACACTTTGTGTGAAGGGCAGTGCCGTGTACTTGCCCCCCTTTTAAAACCACTGCGTGGAAGCAGACTAAATCAGGGGTGTCCAGCAAATTGTTAGTGAAATCCACCTGGACCACGACTATCATCCTCCATATGAATGAGTTATCAGCTCTGCTGCCACAGTGTTGCCGGCTTGTTCAGTAATGATGGACCACGTGCCAATAAAAATACCACAGCCGGTGAATAGAAAAGTTCAGGTGGAAGTCATTTCACACAGGAAAAGTGGAATTTACTGCATCAACACATTTTTTTTTTCTTTTAAACAAAATGGCACAATCTTGAATGGAGGGTTAGACTTGCTAAAGGTGATTGGTTTATTAATATATATCACATTTACAAAGAGCTACACTTTTTAAATACTATTTATTTTAAATATGTCTAGGAAAATATATTGTCAGTTTTACAGAAAGACAAACAAAGATTTTTTAATCTTTGGTCACACCTACAAAAATGTGAGCACTGATGAAGGGGAAAAAAACAAACTGTGAGGTGTGCATCTTTGAATACTTGGCAGATCTAAGATGACATTTTCACTCAGCCTACATCACTTAAGACACATTTCTGCAGGTATGTTTGCTCACATTATGAAACTTACTCTATAGTAGAATATCCAAGTCAAAACAAGTGCAAATACATTTCTAGGAAAGTGCAAATAAAGGAGTTGTGCGTATCGTCTAGGAACTGGATGGCTATCCATTTGTGCTTTAGCATATGGCTGGTTCATCCACAGCTTGTGCCCCCTCTGTGACGGCTTTCACACACTTCGCCATGGTTTGGGAGGCTCTGCTTATTGGATCTGTGGGTAAAGATTGAATTCTTAAATGTACCCTCAAATTACCGGCCAAAATTTATATCTATCACACACACACACACACACACACAGAGACCATTGAGATTAGACCATGTATAATGGTAAAAAGACCATTACTACATAATGTAGTGAATTATAACTTACAATTTTAATGCTAAAATATCAAAAATATTTAAACAAAAGTGTCAAATTAGAATCTAAAATTAAAACCTGCTGTAAATTACAAATTTGTAATCACAGCAGATTATTTTTGTATAAACTTGGCTATAAGCAGACAGCTTGTAATGGTAACTATACATTACAGAAAGTACATTTATAATTTTTTTCAAACAATAAAATCACTGCGCACACACACACAGAGTTACTAGCAGCTCCTCATTACTACTGATTTATTTATTTGGTTAAATTGGCTATTGTTATTTATTTATTTACTTTAGATGTTCTATCTGCAATGAAAAGTAATGTAAATTGCTGATTTTAATTCCTCCTTATGCCTTTTGCAAATTAACAACAGCCCGATTGCAATGCTCTGAAAAAAATCAAAATTGTCAGCAGGGTTCCGTTTCCTCTAACCATATACGTAATAATAATAATAATGATAATAATAAAATGAGTATTTATTTCAATCTAGGATAATGTCACTAATTCAAAACTATAAAAAAAGGGACATTTCAAGGATATTCCTGTATCAACATGAATAACTTAATAAAACCAAATCACTATATTCAATATACATCATTGATTTTGAATGTATGTTACATGAAAACACAACCATAATTTTTTTTTTAATCTGTTTACATTTCCTAGGCTATACATTCAGTAGTTTTGCCATCTTTAACTGCAGATTAAAATCCTCTCTATATTAGCACAGCAACAAATACAGTAGCTTTTCGCTCAACTTTATATTTTCCATTTATCTGGGATTAATAACACTGTTATGAGGAAATGTTTGGCTTTATCTAATATCTATTTGTATTTATCAAATTCTTGTAACTTCACTGATCACTTCAGCAGGAACACAGTGCCTAAGTGTCCCTCCTTATGCTTTGAAAGACAGGCATTAGTATTACTACATTATTTTCTCTCTATGAAAAGAAAACAAACATTGTTCTAATTAACTGATGTACTTGATACACTTAGAGCACTTTGGAATGAAAACAAGATTAGACCTGCATTAGCCAGAGGAAAAAAAAGAAAAGAAAAAAAGACATGCACTGCTCAACTGGATTACTCGTGACCCACCTGTCATATAAAAGTCCTTCACAGTAAGCTGTGGAGGAACTAAAGGTTCAGTAAGGAGAGTCTGGTTCACTGCCTGCAATAGATAAGCCAGATATCATGCAGAACAGTGTGACATAAACAGAGATAAATTAACTGTACAAACCAACATTTAAATCCAGCTTTACATTTCCTCCCCCTCTATGATCACCTAAAAATAGAAATGCTAGAAGAAGATAACAGCTGACCTTAGATAGCTCATTAGCCTGCTTAAAATAGTTGGCCTCCTCTACGTCATCATATCGCACGAGATTTGGGGAAACCTCTGCCAGCCTATCACGCACTTCATCCAGAGTGTCATACGGCAGAGTCACTCCAGCAAGCTTAAAAGCGTATGAAAACAACACAGAGCATTTAGTCACATTTTATTTCCCTGAGCCTCGCATGTTTATGCTGTGCTCTGGTTCACCTCAGATAAGACTCTGATGATCTTCCAGTCCTCTCTGGCTGCGCCTGGAGGAGTCACTGCCACCTTGGTCTGCTGGGCACGACCTTCAGTGTTCACATACGTGCCACATTTCTCAGTGTATGCAGCTCCGGGAAGGATGATATCAGCCATTGGTGCACTGACATCGCCATGGTGACCTGGGCATTACGAAACAGAAAACTGGAATTAAGTAAAAACAAACTTATTGTTCCTCAACATGTATTCTTCAAGTCCCTAAGGGAATGGTTACCACTATTTTTCCAAACGTGCCCTCATTTGATTGTGCAAGTCTTGAACTGCTTCTAGTTAAACAGACTTTCTTGTCATTTTTAACGTGGAATTGAGCAACAGTTCTCCAGGCCTTCTGATTCAAGCCTCACCAGAAATGGTCTCTGTGGAAGGCTGACTGTCATTTTTAAGGAAGGGAAACTGGAAGAAGAGGCAAAGGTATGTCAAATTACAGCCGACAGCCAAAAAAAGAGGTTTGAATTATCCTTCAAGAAGCCTGGAGAACGATTCCTGAACTATACCTGAAGAAATTACAAGAAAGCTTGCCTAAGAGAGTTCAGGCTGTGTGGAAGAATAAAGTTGGTCATATTGTTTCCCTTAAATACTGCATATCCATGCATTTTTGCACCCAATTCCCATTTTTCTAGCAACATATGAAAAATATGAGGGGTAGATAAAGAGTGAAGGATGTTGTAGAGATACCATTTGGGCACTTAAGCCATTTAAATGTCTTTAAATAATTTAGTTTTCTGTCACACCTGTAAATAAAGAAAAACTTTTTCTTTATTCATACATCCACCTATTTTCTTAACCCTTATCCAATCCAGAGTTGTGGTGGGGCTGGCGCTTATCCCAGCTGCCATGGTGCGAGAGGCAAGGTGCACCCTGGAGAGTTTGCCAGTCTATCACAAGACTAACACAGAAAAACCCACAACCATTTACGCTTACATTGACAGCAAGGGCAAACTTTAAATCACAGAGTAACCTGATATGCATGCCTTTGAACTGTGGGAACATGGCAGATTATGTTGTGAGAAAAACACCTACACAGTGAGAAAAGGTCATGGGTTCAATTTTTGCTTTTCTGTGCCAGTGTTTGCATGACTCCACAGTGACCCGGAATTTTAAGGTTTTGCAAAAAGCTGACCTTGATAAATTATCAAGCTATTCTTAGGGAGATCTTGGCGAGTGATGGAGCCAGCATCAGCTCCAAGTAGGAACAGAACTTTGGGTGGGTTCTTCCTGATAGCATCCACTCCTGGCTTGTACCCCAGATCAAGTGCAGCTACTTGACTGGCAATCCTGATAAGATGAGGACAAAGGTTACACTCACTACAGTAAAAATTCCTTTTCAACATGGTATTGTTATTAAAAACTTTACTAATAATTTTTACAAGCATTTGACCTGTGAAGCACATTGAGAACCTTCCAGGTTTCCTCCACTCCACTGCTGACGCGAGCATTGTGAGCAATGGTTGACACAGCAGCCATTATCGCAGCCCCATCCTCTCTCTGCAGGCAACCGCTGCCAACTACAACAGCAGGATGCTTTGCTTTGGCCATGACCTGCAACAGAGAATAAAACACACAAAATTAGTGAGAGACATTCAAGTTGATTGATGACATTCAAAGAAAAGAAAGGTCAGTGTTACCTGGAAAAATGGGTGAGTTCCTGAAGCAATTTCTTCAAGGATCTTGGCTGATTCACCAAGATGCTCATATGTGTAACTAAGGTCCACCTCCTTTCCCACCAGAGCCACATGTAACTCATTGTGCAGCCAGCTATAGCAGAGACACCAATGTTTACACAGAAGAACAGACTTATGTTGTCAGATTTACAGTTTCCATTGTTAAACAGCCATGATTTACTTACCCCTTTCTGACCCGTGCATTAAACAATGGAGCCTCATACCGTGGGTTAGTTCCAACTAAAAGTAGCAGGTCAGCTTCTTCAATCCCGGCAATTCCAGTGTTCAGAAGATAGTTTGAACGCAGGTCAGATCTAGAAAAGTCAGTTAGTAAAAGAGTTGGACGTGTGTGCATCAATGGCTTCAATTTTCATTTCTGGTATTCTTTTTACCCTGCTCCAGCCATGGGGAACGTCTCCTCAGTGCACAGGTTGTCACTATTCAAATGGTTCAGCAAGTCTTTCAGGGAAATGAGAGCCTCCGCATCGACCAAACCTCCAGCAATGGCAGCAATGTCCTTTCCTTCAACTCCTTGCAACTGTCAAACAAAAACGGTTGGTATTCAGGTATTCTGAATCAGTGTTTTAAATTGCTATCCAATGTTTTGATGAGCTTAGTTACTGTAATTCAATTAAGAATTTCGTACTGCTCCAGCAACTCGAGTCAGCGCGTCTTCCCAGGATGTGGGAACCAACTGCCCAGACTCATTTTTCACCATTGGCTGAGTAAGCCTCTGTCTCTTAAGCCCATCATAAGCAAACCTGCCAAGTTCGAGCAAAAAGCAGTTCAGCAATAATGTAAACACCAAGCACAAGTCTATGTCTATGATGCAAAGTTTGGGTGATGTGAAATGAACCTGGTTTTGTCTGAGATCCATTCCTCGTTAATATCTTCATGAAGGCGAGGCAGAATCCTCATCACCTCGCCGCCGCGAGTGCTCACCACGATGTTACTACCCACAGCATCAAGTACGTCAATCGATTCAGTCTTCCTGCAAAAAAACCAAAAACAACCAACAACAACAAAAAAAGAGAGAATACATAAGTCTCAAAATAATTAGTTGAAACCCTAAATAGCTACACAAGATGTAGAGCATAATCTAAAAACCTGGTCTCCCATGGGCGGGCAGTGAAAGCATACGGTTTAGAGGTCAGGGCTCCCACTGGGCATATATCAATAATATTCCCAGATAATTCCGACATGAACATCTTTTCCACGTAAGTCCCAATCTGCAGATCGTTGCCTCTGCCAGTGGTGCCCAGCTCTTCCACGCCTGCAATCTCACTGGCAAAGCTAAAAGAGGAAAAGAATATATGCATTTTAATATTTCACATGAACACGGCAACTCGACTTGTTTAAATATTAAAGCATGACTCACCGCACACAACGAGTGCACTGAATACAGCGAGTCATAATAGTTTTGATGAGGGGGCCAATGTTTTTATCTTCCACGGCTCTTTTGCCCTCTGTGAAGCGGCTTCTGTCGCTGCCAAACTGCATGGACTGATCCTTTACACGAGATTTCACTCAGTTTTAGTAATTAATCAATAATTTCTAAATTCAAAACCCCATAATATCTGTTTTACACATAATAAAGACTATAATGAGCAGATCTAGAGTGGTGGTGATCATCTATAATTTACCTGTAGGTCACATTCACCTCCTTGATCACAAATAGGACAATCTAATGGGTGGTTAGCCAGTAGGAACTCCATCACCCCCTCTCTGTGAAATTTTTAATAAAAGATTACTTTCATGTGGGAGAATCCCAACAAACCAAGTTAAAGAACAACAAATAAAAGTGACCAAATTTCACCGTAAACTTTACAAAACAGATAAGTGACGTTTAATTAACAGGTTGAAGGTACCTGGCCCTCCGTGTCTTGTCAGAATTGGTTAAAATGTTCCAGCCTTTTATGACAGGCATAGCACAAGCTGCCACCGGCTAGATAATAAATGAAAAAAGATGACATGATAATTAAAGTAGGCATACTTTTATCTCTGCAAGACTGGGCAGAGAAACAAAACACAAAGAGACATTTGTGGCTTTCTAGAGTTGAAACGTAGCACACAGGAATCATAAAAAAAAAGTACCTTAGGAACTTTTTCTATCTCCACAAGACACATGCGGCAGTTTCCAGCAACTGACAAGCGCTCGTGGTAGCAGAAGCGGGGAATCTGCATGCCTGCCTTCTCACATGCCTGTGACAGAAAACAACTGCAGGGTTATACTAAATACTCGTACAGTGCTGTGAAAAAGTATCTGCCACTTTCCTGATTTTTTTGCATATTTGTCACACTTGTATGTTTCAAATTTTAATATTAGACAAAGATGACCCGAGTAAAAAGAAAATGTATTCTCCAGTTGATCATTTCATTTATCAAGGGGCAAAAGCTCTCTATCGGTTACGTCACCTTTCGCAGCAAGCATTTGTAATAACTAGCAATGAGTCTCTCACATCACTGTGGAGGAATTTTGGCCCACTCTTCTTAGCGGAATTGTTTTTATTCAGCCACGTTGGAGGGAAACCATGCCAAAGCATTTCTATCAGATTTAAAGCAAGACTTTTGACTTGGCCACTTCAAAAACTTCATTTTGTTCTGTTTTTCAGCCACACAACAGTGGATTGAAGGTTTGTCCTGTTGTATAACCCAAGTGTGCATGAACCTCAGAGTACAATGTGATGACTGGACATTCTCCTCAAGATGTTCTGGTAGAGAGCAGAATTCATGCTTCCATCAATGACAGCAAGTCGTCCAGATTGTGAAACAGCAAAGCAGCCCCAAACCAGGACACTACCACTACCATGTCTAAATGCCAGTGTGATGTTCTTTTTTTTTAAAAAGTGCTATTATTTTTACAGCAGATGTAATAGGATGCATGATCTTGGGGATCATCAAGATATTTTTTTGGCAAACGTAATATGAGGGAAAGGCTTTGTAACACTTTCCAGACTGATTGATGTCAGTAATTGTTAGTCATATATCTATTCATATTAATGTACAGAATTCACCTGCTTGCTGCTACTACTGCACATTCACCCAGTGTATATGTATATATATATATATATATATATATATATATATAAAATGTTCTTCCTCTACACCCCCCCCCCCCCAATTTTTGCACATGTCGAGGAGCGTGTCAGGCTACATTTCACTGTGTGTTATACTTGTATAACTATGCATGTGACAAATAATAAAGAACCTAGAACCTAGAACCTAATTTTGTTTCTCAGCTGTTTATTGAGATGTAGTATGATGTGTTGCATTTTGAGATCCTTAAGCCTGCTGTACTTTGTCTATTTAAGTGATTCTTTGACTAAACAAGTCTTACAGTCATCAGGCCTGGGTGTGGCTAAAGAAACTGAGCTCAGTTTTCCAAAACATGTGGTTAATTACAGTTAATTTATGAATTAACAGCTTGATAAATGTGAGTGACAATTAAACACTGCATTTTCTATTTACTCAGGTTACCTTTGTCTATTAAAAATTGTTGGACAATATGAAACATGTAAGTGTGAAAAATATGCAATACGTTTTCACGGCATTGCATATCTTAAAGTTTAGCCATTACCTGCAACACAGTTGTTCCTGGCTCCACCATAACAGGCTTCCCATCCACAAACACCTCCAGGAGGTTACTGCCTGCTGCTGCTGTTGCAGTGGATGCAGGGCGAACTTCGGGCACACACAGAACATTTTACTGCACAATATTCCCATATAATACATTATTCCCAATTCCCATAATATACACATTGCATCATTTAATATATGTATCATTTCGTGCTACAACAAATTCATTATGACAGTCTTTGGTTAAACTGCCAACAACAGCCCGGCACCAAATGTGGTACCTGGGAGCTCTATAATCCAGCCTATAATCCATTAATGGCGAAAGTAACAAGGGTGGCAAGCATTAAAACATTTAGTTCTTTGAGATGACTGACAAATAGTTTAACTATGAAGCGATACAAATACAATGATGTCCTTAAACCTCATAAAAAATAAAAGAATAAAAAAAAAATGTTACCATTGTGAGTCACAGCCGTGCCTCCTTTGCTAATAGCTGCTGGAAAGAGACTGCGGGTCGCAACAGGCAAACGCAACATGCTGGAGGAGAGGCAGAATCACGACATCAGGTGTAAGGTGTACTGTTAGCTCCACTGAAAGGCTTCACAGGTTACCGCAACGCTTTTAGATGTGTAATGCGGATGTCTGACCTATAAACCGCTGCTAAATTAGCACTCATGCAGCTTCCAAAACAAAAACAGAAGTAAGCTAGCTAGCTGGTGCGTCACATTTGAAAACAACACGAATAGAGACTAAATTACAACGCTTAATATTCTGGAAGCCCAGAAAATGTTGGAAATGTTTCGAAATGCGGCACTAATTACAGTTAACGTTGCGCTGGCTAAATGTCTCCCAGGCTAACAATAATAACGGTGTTAGCTCGTGAAACTTAGCCTCGTATTATTAGACAGTGATGCCGCGCGAGGCGTTATTTTAACATTTTTGTGACGTTAAATTAAATTAATGTGCAGCTGATTGTTGCATTCAATCAGACGTCACGCGGTCCGCTACAAACACGTAAACGTAACAACCGCAAACTAAAGCCCTGCAAGCTAATAATGTCACTGTATTCAATGCTAATGAATCATTTTTTAAAAATTGTTTGTTGTGACCGGTTACTTACCTTGTCTATGTCTGTCCTCAGGAGACCGCCTGCGCCGCAGATTGCGCACCGTCCATTCTGCTGCGTCACGGATTAAGTAATCCTGTAATCCAAACAGCAGGGCCACTAAACAGTGTCTGAGATAATAGTATAAAAATTCAACAACAGTACGAAGTGATGTAAACCTCTCCTTAGCAGATATCCATCTTATCTACAGCTGTTTGTCTCTGATGTGGCTCAGTGACAATAACAGTCTTTTTTCCCTCCCTAACCAACCCCTAAAGTCTAGTCTCAGTATTATACATACACCTGGATAAGCACATTTATGTAGAGAAAAGAAAGTATCTGTGGGGTCAAAGGTCGTCTGCAATTGAAGTGAAATCGATTGGAAAAGATTGAAAGAATTGTTAGCTTCCTGTCCATATATTCCCACAGATATAAAACAGCATCCTTCCAGTCAGGGTGGTGACAGTGATGTAATACTTACAAATCAGGGTTCACCCTAAATGGAAAAAAAAAGAAAGAAGAAAAAACAGGAATGGCTGAATTTGTAAGCAGACCCTCGGGGAAATGAATAGTGAATGCATGTCTGGACCTTTGTTGATGGCGTGCAAACTATGTAGGACTGCAGGAAATCTTGTCTGAGTCTACATAAAACATCAAATTCTTCTCTTAGTTCTTATCAAATCACATAAAATAAGACACTAAAGCACAGTCAGGTTCAGAAGAACAGATTTATTAAGATATATATCTTTAAAATATATTAGAATAAACATGTTCATACAGTTTTTAACCAGCATAAACATCCGTAAGATACATTAATACATTATTCTAGCAGCTCATATGGCAATATAAAACCAAAAATAATGCTATGTTGCAAAGGAGACTACAGTCAAAAAGGACTATTTTTGTCATCCATAAGAACCAAAGCAGTACTTACAAGATGGCTTGATTGAAAAGTTTGAAATACAGACAAAGTGGCTAAATGTCACATAAATATGTGTAGTCATAGTTGCAAGGTCTAATATTTCATGATTTATGTTGTAAAATATTAATAGCAGTCATCCATCACCGTTTTCCACTGGCCAAGGAGGCATGTTGAAATTACTTGATTATTGTAAGGAGCAGTCCAACCATCAAGCAGACGTTTTACCAGTCGGTAACTCGTGCATGACCATTAAAATCTTCAAGCAGGGACTTCCTGGTGTGTTTGTTTTGCAATTTATTTGAATGATTAGAAACTAAAATAATTGCAGATAGATTTTCTGTTGATCAGCTTAATGGTTTTGATTTCATCTAGCCAGTTTCTCTGCAGATAACTAGGTTTATGCAAAGTAGATGGAAAGATATTGAATCTGTGTTTATGTTCCATTTTCCATTATCCATGAAGAGTAATTGTCAGTTGAAGTTGGCGTGACTCTGCCCAAATAAAACATAGGAAAAATCTTAACAACTCTAATAACCCTCTACATTTATGCTAAAGTAATACTTAACCACTTCTTCTTTTTTTAAATGGAGAGCTTCACAAGTCTGGGGATAGTAACAATCAGATTGTTGATGATGCCACGTGCTCACCGTGAACACCATTCTCATAAACTCCTGCCACAGATTCGATCTCAGTGACAGAGATCGACTGGCTGAACTCTCTAAGTGAATTCTTGGTTATGTCCAGACAGGCTTGCTTGATGATATTGCGCACTTTTTTAGTCAGGAACATGTACAGCAGGGGATTTACACAACTGTTAAAAAAGCCCAAGCTCGTGGCGAGAGGAAAGCCAGTTTTCAGTAAATTGTGTAAGTAAGGTGAGGAATGTATGGTTAACTCCATCAGGCTGAAAGTATGAAAAGGTGTCCAGCACAAAAAGAAGGCGAGGATTACTGCAGTGACTGTTTTGGAGAAGCTAGACAACTGAACCGAACTCCCAGATTGTTTCATTTTCACTATCAGAAGTATACCCGTCACGCTTATAGCAGTCAGCGGTAAAAGAAAGCCCACAGTGGTGCGGATAATCACTATCGTGATGTGTCTCATGGCTGCTATATGAGGGTCGTGTGTGTGGAAGTTGTTGAAGCACACCACCTTGTCGCCCAAGGTCATCGTGTCACGAAAGATTAGAGCGGGACTGCTCAAGATGGCGGCTAGCCCCCAAATACAACCACATGCGAACCAAGCTCGGTTTACGGTGCGATACTTCTGACACCAGTTAAGATGGACGACAGAAATGTATCTATCTATACTGAGCACTGTGAGAAACAGCACACTGGCATACATGTTCATCACAGACACAAAGGAGTTAATCTTACACATAGCCACACCGAACTCCCAGTGGAAGTCCCGCATAATGTAATCAATGAAGAACGGCAGGAAGAGCACAAATACAAAATCGGCTATGGCAAGATTGAGCAACCACACGCTGTTGACTCTCTTTTTGCATTTAAATGCCATCACCCAAATAACAGCTCCATTGCCGATCACACCAAGCATGAAAGAGATTATGTAGATAACTACAGAGAAAATGTGCATAGGTTCTGTCTGACTGTGCTCAACCCTAATATCGTCAATGTCACCATAATCTAGGTCGTAACTGTACGTGTAGTTATAGTCATCAGTGGAATCATTCATGGCTGCAGGGATGGCACGGCTGGAACTTTGTCTGCTGAATATATCTGTGAGGGAAAAAAATCATAATGGGATGAATTCCTGTAAGTTGACCTGCAAGCAAAGCATTCAGCTTTCAACACATGTTCTCACCTCAAATTCTTTGTGACTTTGCCAGGAAGTTATCATAGAAGAACCAGATATCTGCCTTGTCTCTCCTTTCCGGTCAATTAGTTCCTATGTTGAAGTTAGATCTGGGTGTGTCATGAGAAAGCATGGAACATTATGTCAACATCATTTAAATCAACAACTGGACAGTGAGACGCTTCACCCGTCAGGCAGAAAGAATCCTTTGTAACTCACTGTAAACAAAATGCAACAATACTGTTTGACATACACTGTTTCGGGAACAATTCATGATTCCATGTTTCAACTTTATCAGGGACATGCACATATAAGCTACTTAGCATTATCACCAAGGTCAGAATAAGGCAGCAAATTAACCCTGAATCAGTAAGCACAGGCAAATACTCATATTTTTTCTTTTTTGGGACTAGAAAAAATATGAGTATTCGATGTAGCCCTTTAGTAAATTTATTGAAAGTATTAGAGTAACTGATTTAAAAAGAAATATATTTAAAAAAAAAAATAAGACCGTGATTATATGGGCAAAGTGCTGTGCGTAAAATCAGTTGCATTAAGAAGAAGAAAAGTACAACCCTTCATAATTAGAAGACCAAACAATGCTAAACTAATTTCAGTTAAGAATACAGTAGAATAATGAGCGGTCAGTATGAATTAAGATTAAGTAAAGTACTGAAAGCAGATTGCAAAACAGCTCCAACCTGCTTCATCTCAATACCGATCCCAGTAAACCGTTACGACTTATGAGCTGGACAAAATAACCAGCCTGCAAATACGAAGCGTCAGTCTCTAACAAAATTAGTGCCACATACACACTATTGGCACACTGGAAAGAAAAGAAACATAGACTTGGTTTTTGTTTTGTTTTTTCCTTTAGAATTTAAAGGTGGATCGCTTACCAAAGAGCGCAGCCCTCCGCGTTTGGGTCTAAACACCAGCTCCTCCCGGGTGATAATGTCACAGCTCCCGCTGTCTTAGCCTTTTAGCTCCGTTATGCTGGGCCTTGTTCTGAACTTCCCACTAGTCTGCATCAACTCTTTCCATCCAGACTAAACGCGGAGCAGAGTGTTAGGGGGTTACACAGTGGGTGCGCCTGTTTGACGCGTGAAAGAGGGAAGAAAAGTTATTGGTCAGTGCTCTGAAAGTTGAATGCGGCCATTCAGCAAAACTGGGGCTGTTCTTCCTAACTGCAGAGCGAACCAGGAACGCAAGCTTCCCCCCATCAGGGGATAGACGGAAAAGTTACGAATGTTGCAAATTTTATTTTGTCATTGATTGATTTTTTTCTCTCTCGCAAACACACCGTGGAAGCTTGCATAGAAAAGGGTTCCGGGCTGTCGGCAGCTTCTTCCTTCTGCTTTTAATTTGCAGACTTGTCGGGGTTTTTTTTTTAAATTCCAGTTAAGGGGAAAAACAGGGAGACAGAAAGCTAGAAAAAATGTGCAAGGCCAGAATTTTCTTTTTATAAAATCAAGCTTGATTTGCAAAAGCCAGATTTTGAGCCCTACACTATGAAGTGTGTCACTGTAGATCCATGAAAATCTACACCTACATGCAATCATAAATCTGTGCAGCTGTAATGCCTTTCATTAGCTGCTTCCCGGTACACACCCACATGTACATATACACAGTGTGGACAGCACAAGCTGACATAACTCAGCTGCTCCTCGTTTTAGTTTGTTTCCTGATGAAAGCTTCTCCGGCAACACAACAAACATTCAGTTCAACATTCAGTTGTTCAAAGTATGCAACACATGCTCTGTAAAGTGAGCAATCTCATAGCCAAGTTGAAATTCAGGCAAAGCACAAGTTTAAAAGTTAAGGTACACTCAGAAAAATTCAGCAATTAAAAAAAAACTTGAACTAATTGAATTACATGTACAGTTTCCATGTAAATTTGTTTCAGAAGTACAATGTAAAATGTTACTTTTAATGGAATCTGGTCAAATTAAACGTACTTGATTGGTATACATTCAGTTAACAGCAAACAATAAACAATAAAAATGATTAATAGTGGCGTAATTTGTCCTCATAGGGTTTTAATGGAGTTATTACGTAGTTAGACCAGTTAAATGTAACATATAATGTTTTATTTTTCTGTGTAATACATTAAAGGACCTTAACCCATCATATTTTCCACACTAAGATGAAATGCATTTATGTGTGATGGATGGCTAACTACACACATTCTCTGTTCAATCATCACAACTTTACTTTATGCTTCAAACTTGCTTTACTTGCTCTGGGGAATGGAAGTGGAAGTAAATATGTGCTGCAACAATGTCTGATGTAATTACAGAGGGGGAAACAGGCTGTTTACATACATAAATACAGCCGGCATGTGTGTCTAAATCGAAAATTATAGAGAAAAATAGACACATTTCTGTGTTACAGTCTGTAATCAGTGGTGCCACAATATTCTCTGTGGGTTGAGATGTTGAAACACATTGCACTTATGGCTACGCTCCAATTAGTAAGGTCATCACATTTCTCTATCAGCCGTCCAGCACAAAACATGCTGTCACATCACAATCTGAAACCTCTTTACGAGTCAAATCGTCAAATAACTCTTTCTATCCTATCATTAATAAGATTTAACTGGCAGGGAGTTCATACTACCACTACTGCTTGCTCATCACCGTTTGTTTCATCAGATATTCACACAGTTTCATATTAATCTTAAGCTCAAAGTGAACATGTCGCTTCACTGTGGACTATGCAGTCCTGAGGGGGGAGCTGTCACATCCTACAACAGCTCTGTTTCCACCAAATTATGGAGGCTAACAATCAAACCTTACCGTTACATCATCCAGTGATATTCATACATGGGCACTGTCACACACTCATGTCGTTTCACACAGACTTTTATGGAAACTTATAAGAGCTGTCGTCATTACTGACGCACACTTCTGTTCAGTTTCATGTTTCAATTCCTTATTTTCCAAGAAATTCTTGAAAATGCTGATCATTTACATCACTCATGCTGAAATTTACAAGCACTCATGCTTGTTTTTGTCAGATCGGTGGCCAAAATAGGCTTACCAAAAATTACTGTACAAATTTTTTAAACATAGGATGGATGAAAAACATTTAGCAGCAGCTCACCTGAACAAAACTCCTGTTTTTTGTTTACATTTAGAATGTTTTCAGAGGTATATGTTACATACTTCACATCAATAAAATGTCAGTATGAAAAATAAGTATGTAGATTTG
Organism: Mchenga conophoros; assembly: GCF_057382185.1. Classification (NCBI taxonomy): domain Eukaryota; kingdom Metazoa; phylum Chordata; class Actinopteri; order Cichliformes; family Cichlidae; genus Mchenga; species Mchenga conophoros. Next base: position 22,390,125 of record NC_140541.1, read on the forward strand.
TCCTGCTTTTATAGCTGGGATCCATAACCGGACATCCTAAAATAGAAGCTTGCCTGTTATACTGTATGGTCCTTTTTTGTATGGTGTACATAATAAAATTAGTGATGCTCTGATCCATTAGTGCTCTTCAAGAGCAAGACCTTGTTTTTCTTTTCTTTCTTTTTTTTTACAATGGCTCACTATCATAGTGAACTGAGACACATGCGCATGTCCTCTGTCTATTAGGACATGAACAGGGCATATACAGCCACGTGAAAAAGAAAGTTTTCACAGGACTCTCTGCAGTCCCGTGAAAAACTAAGTACACCTCAGTATCTTGTAGAACCACTTTTAGCAGCAATGACTTGATATAATTGTTTTCTGTATGTGTTTATCGGTCTGGCATATTGTTGTGGAGGAATTTTGCCTCACTCTTCTTTGCAGCACTTAAGCTCCTTGAGGTTTGTGGGCTTTTGTTTATGCAAAATTATCTTAAGATACCACCACAGCGTTTCAGTGGGGTTGATGTCTGCACCTTGACTGGGCCACTTTGGCACTTTGAATCTTGTCTTTTTCAGCCATTCTGTTGTAGATTTGCTGCTGTACATGGGATCAATGTCCTGCTGATTGACCCAGTTTCAGCCAAACTTTAGCTGTCAGACTGATGGCCTCCACTTGTCAGTCCAAAGGTAATCACAGGTCTTCCAGAAGTCTTGTGGTTTGTTTAGATGCAACGTTGGTAACCTAAGCTGACATGTTGTTTTTAGAGAGAAGATGCTTTCTACCTGTCATGCGAACTGAGGACTGTAGGATCTGAGATGTGAGCACTGCATGGTCTGACCTTGGGAAAAAAATTTGACACGTGACACCTTTGCGCACAACTGGATGCTCCGAACCAGCAAACTGTTACAGTTTTAGTAGAAGTGCTTACACTTTCTGATGATCTTTTAATGTGGTTTATTTGATCACCAGCACCTGGCTGCTGCGTTACGTCTGAATTTCAATGGGGTCAGTAAGGGTGTACTTCATATTTTCTGAAAAGAGTCATGTGAAAACGTTCTTTTTCACATGATGTTTTCAAAAAGCTACAGAAAGCACCTGCAGTGAATGAGGCTGTAGCAGTGAAGTGAATATGCAAATTTTTTCTAGTAGTTTATTAAAAATGGGAATACTTTGCATCAGCACTGGGGCAGAACTAGAAAAGTTCTGGGTGAAGGGGGGTGGGTGTTCAAAGGCAGTTGCCCTCCCTTACCCGGCTGTAGATCCACCCCTGCATAAGCATGTAAGTTTCATGTTGTTTTATAGTGCTTGAGTAGATTTCAGGTGGAAATATTACATTAATTTTTGCCTCAAATGCATTTACAAACCATTTACTGTTTTATAACATCTTATATTACAGTCCCTGGTTAGTTAATTGTTACCCTAGTTATACACTAATTAGGATTAATAAAGTGTTAATTACATAAAAATTATTACGCATGGGTTTATAGAGTGTTAAAGTATAACATACAAACAACTAAATTACACCTATATTGTCCACATTAAACATTTACTGAGATTCATTTGTTTCTTTTTTTAAAAATTAGACAAATTCAAGTGTGTCCTATTAATGAGGCTTTGTTCTTATTATATGTCTGCCCTCACAAAAACAAAGATACCAGATTAGGCAGTTAAAACATATCATCAGCTTAAAATGTTATGCAGTATTTCACTCATATGAGCGTAATAACTAATTAAGTACAACTATGGCTGCATACAGTAATTTTATGTCGAATGGGTGGATAAATTTGCTCTAGCCCTTGGGCGAAAATGTGCTTTTAGACCCCAGTTGTGAATGAGCACACACTATGGGGGGGGGGGGGGGCAGCTTTATTATGCACCACAGAGTCCCAAATTACTGGAATACTACCTGGCCCCGGGTTTTCTGCGCATCCGCACAGCTCAGGTAAAACATTCAGGAAAATGCACCATGTGAGTTATCATAAAAACTACCACTTTAAGGATGTTAGAACTAGGTTTTGACTCAAGGCACCTTTACACAACAGATAAAAGTTACATATTGAATAATACTGATAATTATTAAAGAGCAATTACAGCACACGGTCTGGTTTACGCTGCTGATAATACATGGAGCCGTTTCAGAAGATTATGGTGCTGCTGAATGGTCCCAGTACTTTCTCTCCCAGCAGACACAGTTTGACATTTTCTTTAATTAGAAAACCACAGAAACCAAACTTGAAAGTCGAACGATTATTCTATACTGGTATTGTTTACAGTGGCAAGTGCCTACATAATGTAACTACTATGTTATTATAGTATATTATATTATATTATATCAGTGGCAGTGTCCTTTCTCACTTGGTTGTGTCTGTGGTGAGAAAGGGCATTTGAGCTCATCAAGGAGGAGCAGCAACCTGCTGGTAGACTTCTAGTAGCTGCCTCCTGGCCACCGCCTTCTTTCAGCCCCCCACCCCCACCCCTCCTCTCTCCGCTTCTTCCTCCTCCTCCTCTTCCGCTACTGCAGCAGTAAAACCCGGTGTCTCCTGCATCCATGAAGAGATCCCCCCTCCACGGCACCTCCCCCGCCACGATGGGCCGCGAGCAATTAACTGCGTTGATGTGTTGATATTGAGATATTTCAGTTATCAAATATGAATCATGCATTTGATATTTCTGGCCACTTTGCTCGTCAGCATCCTTTTGCCTTGGCTTCATCCATCACTAGCTTCACTCGGTAGGTACTGCCACAGCCTGCTGGCTTTTTTGTCACTTTAATGTGATCGCGTACGCTTACCACTCTGTGCTTTGTGCTGAAATATTTTTTGGTGATGTGCTTTGGATCTATAACAGCGTTCCTCGGAAGCCACCGGGAATTATTGTATTTAATACGCTGCGTCTTTAGCGTGATGCTGCATGAGGGCAGACTACAGCATCAGCATCTTTTGTTCAGCTAGTAAAAACACAATGATCACTGTTATGGATATTTACTACGCTTGAATTAAGTCTAACACACAGGCTCTGTGTTTGTTCAAGTGCGTGATATTATCCAGGCACGCCGGATTAAATGAGAACAGTATTTATCTGGTGCAGTTTTTACTTTGGCAATAACCGTATCAAAAGTGGTTTTTATTTAAATGAGGCAGTTTATAGTCTGTGTTCCAAATCAGTGTAATTGGTGGTGGCTATTAGTTTTTGAGTATACTGCTGCATGTAATCACTGCAGATGAACTGTGTCATAAAATTGGCATAAAGCTAAAGCCACTTGCCTCAGTGTAACAATTGTGTTTAATGAATTAAAGATGATACCTTTGTGCATATCTGTAGTTTTAAAAAACATATATATGTATCTGTGCTGTAAAAAATCCCTTGCAGAGGTTCAAGGAGTAGAGGACAAGGTTGAGAGGGACGCAGTGTCGGCTCTGCTGAAGCAACAGGCAACTGCAGCACCCACCACAGACAACACAACACACCATGCAGTAGAGCATGTGATCACCTACCCCTCTCGGTTGATCTACTACCTAAACGAGGACTCTGAGAGTACCTACCATGACCTGAACACCCATGCTAAGAACCAAGCTTCAGAGGGCCAGGTATGTGGAAGAGGGGTGGATGAAGATGATTAGTGCTTGCATAGCCTTGATTGTGCAAAAAGTTTGCAAGATGTGTGGTCAAAGGTTGTAGTACATAATAATGCGTTGTTTGGTCTGATCCCAGTATTTCATGTCAGTTTGCTGTAGAGAATCAGTCAAAGCTAAGATAATAGTCAAAATAGACCCACTTAGCATAGTTTACGTGTTTCTTTAGCAACTGGAGTGATGCCAAAGCAAGTGTGCTGAAAGAAGCACTTCTTCCCGTCAACCCACTGTACATTAACATCCGTCATTGATACAGCACATCTGTTCTTTGTGCATTGTGCTGTACACGAAGTTGAAGGCAGACCCTGGAGGATTTTGGCTCAGTGAGACGCTGCTATAATCTTATTTGTTTTGCAAGCTACCATTATCTGCAGTGACTACTCTTTTTCTCTTCTACAGGCAGTCCACCTAGCCCAAGTTAGTTTCCAGTTAGAGGCATTTGGCTCCAGATTTGTTCTAGATCTGTCTCTTAACAAGTAAGTTCTCCTAATCTAATTTAACCACAGCAATTTATTTCACTTAAATTGGTTAGTGTTATTGATTGTGGGCTTTTTTTTCTGTGAAACTCAGAGATGTGTAAGGATTTTGTTTATCTCCCTGTCCTTGTTTTTTCCCCAAAATCTCACCACCAGACTGACTGAGTACTAATCAAGCATGAGACAAAGACGCATCACAGCCCTTTATGGGAAATGACACCAGATGATAAGAACATGTAAAAGAGTATTTGTTCTCAAGGTCATCTCAACAAAAATGACTAAATAGATGAAAACAATAGAATTTCAGTATCTTGTATCATGCTGGCCTTGTGACCAGCATCCATATAGCCTATCATAGACAGTCTTCACGCTATAATACGTGGTGCTGTATAGAATACATTTAAGATAACTCTTATTTCCTGTTTTAAATCCTTTACTAATTTAAATATAAATCTGCTTGTTGCAGATTTTGGTGTACCATAATAATAATAAATATAATGAAATTGTTGTCATCAGAAAGATACAAAATATAAAGACCAGTGTAGGACTCAAAGAGAACATGCATAAGTGCACTACACTTGTATTTCTATCATGACAGCACAGAGCAGACGTTCAGTGAACTGAAAGTCGACTCGGACTATGATACGAAGCGATGAACCACGTCGAGTAGCTGACTCTTGTTTGTAAATGATATGTATAATGTGTCAGAACAGAGCTTAATGCAGCATCAATTGAAGATAATGTAATCAGGGAAACTGTGGGTCAGCACGTTGGTTGCTAAGTGCTAAGAGCGACGTCAGCTCAGCAGCCAGACTAGTTTTATATGAAGGATTTTGGATAACCAACATCTCTATATTTAATGAGGATTTAATAAGCTTGCATCAAAATGAGGATGGAGACGGCTGCTCTGTGTTCTGCATCTATTGATTCACTCCCTGTATAAAGAAGCCTGGCGTACATGTGAAAAATTCCTGTAGGACGTAGTTACTTTTATGTTTTCTTATCATGTGGTTGGATATTCAGCTTGTGCCTGTGGCTTGCTGAGATCACAGAGGATGTGCCATAAACTTAAGATCCTGTAAACACGCTTTGAAATTACTTTACACAGTTGTTACTTCAGCTATAATGAAGGAAATGTTGGAGCTTTGGCTTCATAGTGGTTTGCGTATCATGTGAGTGCCCACGTCAAGGCTGATAAAGACTTGTAGGCAGTGCAGCAGTATGGAGCAATTAGTATTTATTTTATTGCCCAAATGTACAAGTTCAGAAATCTTCTGCAGTCTGCGGTTTTGGAGATCACATATCGGCGCTGGGATATCTTCAGAGTGTCTGTCACTGCTATCTTCATTTTAAGTTGAACATTTCCCGTGAGGTTTAGCTGAAATGAAAAATACATCGCTTCTTGTATCGCATGCATCATGTCAAATGACAGAAAAGCCTGTCACTCCGTTCAGGAATCACCACATAGTACACAGCAAAATCTCCAGTGTTAAATTAACACTAGAGAGTGTCTATATGGGTCCACACCTCTGAGTGTTAAATACAACACTGTTGAGTGTTAAATTAACACTTTTGACAGTGTTATATGTTTAAAAGTAACCTAGTCAGTTTTGAAGATTAACAAAGACTAACACTGAGCAGTGCTGGTTTTCTAACACTGGAATATTTCTAACATTTTGAGTTATTTTCCAGTGTTAGAAAATCAGCACTGCTCAGTGTTAGTCTTTGTTAATCTTCAAAACTGACTAGGTTACTTTTAAACATATAACACTGTCAAAAGTGTTAATTTAACACTCAACAGTGTTGTATTTAACACTCAGAGGTGTGGACCCATATAGACACTCTCTAGTGTTAATTTAACACTGGAGATTTTGCTGTGTACAACAGGAAAATCTCAGCAGCAGTGAAGAGGCCTGCACGTGTGACCTTGATTCCCAGCTGTTTGCTTGTAGGTTCTCGACTAGATGCTTTTTTTGTGCAAGAATAGGGGTTTGAATTCTGCTTAGTGTTGTAGCTGCAGCAGCACTGATCTAAATATAGATAGGTCTGCACCCTGCTAGTGGGTGCTGCTTTATCTGCTCACCTCTTACCGTACCTGGAATTGTAAGCAACTAAAAAGATGATTTACAGAAACTAATACAAGTCTTACTTTTAAAGAATCTGGATGTTTTTGAAATGCGTTAGTTAAATCGTCAGTGGCCACAATGGCGACTTTGTCTGGGAGATTTTCTTCCTTTGCCGTCTTTCTGAATACTTAATAGCATCTCCATATATTAAGCCTCAGAGCAGATTATTGCCTTGCATGAACAGCATGAGTGTGTCATGTGCTGCTACAGGATTTTAGAGTTACATTTGATCTGGCGCCAGACGTGAGAACCTCCTGCAGCTCTTTGGTCCCTTCTCTCTCCTTTACCTCTTTGTGCCTTTCATGTGCTGCTGCCTCTCCTGCTGCATTGTGGCGCTCCGTCTCCTGTGAACCAAGAGACCTTGGGGCAGAACTCCCTCCTCATGGTCTCCACGCGCAACCGTGGCGCATAGACATTTAAACAGACATACGTCAAGATGCTCACGCTCCGGCGCTTTACCTTTCCACACTCAGTTTTGTTACCAGCCAGCCAGAGAGCCAACCACACACTTATGCACACACAGCCGTTCAAACACCGATACACTCTGGTGTGGCCCACTCTTCTCATCTGTCAAGCTATAAATAGCCCTTCACTAAGGAATCTCTCAGAGACTGCTCGCGCCTTGGCTCTCCTCTCGTAATGGTGCACTTCCTGTTCACATGCTCCAACGCATCACTCAAAAAAAATGGTCACACTGCTGGTGTCACAATACAGAGCCACTATTTCCATCCTTTTTTTTTCTTGCTGCAGCACAGCTATATGTTCAGAGAGGAGGGATGTTTCCGTTTTGCAAGGTTACTCAGAAAAAAAAAAAAAGCGCCATTGTGGCAGAAATTATCTCTTGAAGTCAGCTAGCAGACCGAGCGTGTGAGGGACGCTGACTCAGGGAGCTGCTGAGAGAACTGTTGTGTTCAAGGTGAGGTTGAGGCCTTAGGATAATTTATCGCATTAGGCTTTTCCGTTCAGTTTGATTTGGGCAAATCTGATGCAGAAGCAGGTAGCTTCATATGATATAATTTGCTTCTGTTCTGTTCTCAGGGTGCTTTTGAGAGATTTTTTATCAAATCCAGTTTTATTTTGTGCATCTTCTGCCGGGCTAGTTAGTCATCCCCAGGTTACCTGCATAGTAATTTTTCCTGAGGGCAGACAACATTTAACATCTCCACTGCACTTTTGAGATGCCAGGGGAGTGTTTGTGCAGCCAAATGCGGGCCCGGCGGTGATGACTGTTCGTGTTTAAACGCCAACCAAAGCACTGCTCTCTCACCACTAGTTTAAAACCACAATATGTGAGTCAGAGAAAGCAAAACGAGACAGACAGACTCCTGCATGTTTTTTTCACTGCATCACCTCCTTTTACTCCTCCTGGCAACTCCTCCTGTTACTAACTGCAGTCTCTGTTTTCTTCAGTGACTTGCTGTCTTCAGATTATGTTGAGATCCACTATGAAGGAGAGAAACCTGTTATATCAAAGGTAATGTTTAAGTAGACACATTTCTCAGTTATTTTGCTGTGGTGGGCCATGTGTATGCTGCTTTGACCTTGCACAGAAATAGATAGATAGATAGATAGATAGATAGATAGATAGATAGATAGATAGATAGATAGATAGATAGATAGATAGATAGATAGATAGATAGATAGATAGATAGATAGATAGATAGATAGATAGATAGATAGATAGATAGATAGATAGATAGATAGATGAGGATATAAGCTAGTGAGATGGAAATGAGAGCTGTTTTCTCCTGCTGCTGATTCAGGCAGAGAGCTGGGTTGGGCATGCTGTAGCTGAATCAGCAGGGTTTTGCTCCCCTGCAGCCTCCTGCTGGAGCTCTGGTCACATGATGAGGGAGAGAAAGCACTCTGCAGTATCAGTGCAGGACGGGATGGGTGAAGTGTGTGGAACGAATTAAAACTGTAAGTCTTGTGAACGTTGTGTGGACTCAGATGCTAGATTTTCCTCCTTGTTTCTCCCTTTTGTATGTGCTCATGGTTTTGTATATGTAATTGTATGTGTATGTGCATTTTATATGTAAACTTGTTTACTTTAAATAAAGTTAGTTTTAAAAAAAAAAAAAAGAAAAGAGAGAGACAGAGGGAAACAGGGTCCTGCGCTCACCCGGGGTCTGAGGGCTGAGTCACAAACAGTGTCGGCACCCACCTTGCAGTGTATTAACTTCCCCTTTTAACAAGCATAGATTGAGCCCCCCTGCAGGAGTGAGCTGCAAATAAGCCAAAACTGACATCTGTGACACAAGCTGTTACCCTTTTAGGACTGCTGGAAAATTCAAACACACTGACAGCTTTACACAGCGCCACGACGGTGTACACACAACTCTGTGCATTATGCTAGCGCTGATGCTGCCTTAGTACTGTGTCTTCTTCTCTCAGGGCGGTGAGCACTGTTACTACCACGGCCAGGTGAGAGGGAACGATAACTCCCACGCAGCCTTATCTACCTGTAACGGTTTGCAGTAAGTGAACATCAGATTTTTTTTTTTTTTTTGTGAAATCCTCGCCGCGCTCAGAATATCTCTGGATGTACTCATCTCTGCTGCTTAGCTCCTATTGACTCGGTATTGACTGGTGTGTCTCTCCCTTTTATTCTCCCTCTGCCTGGCAGTGGGATGTTTGACGATGGAGTCCATGTGTATCTAATTGAGCCCTTACAACAGAATCATTCAACTGTAAGTTATTCCTTTAGCAGACACGCACACTGCGATCAAACAAACATCCTCGCCTTGGATGGAAACACATGTTTTATGCTGTTACTCCTTTTTGTTCTCAGGCAAGGATATCCTACCAGGATCATCCTGTTTTCAAAGGAAACGGCCATTTCCTACATGGGATTAACATGACCTTATGTTTTTTTTACATATGGCTATAGCAAAAGACAAATAATCTGCATTTTTATTGTATGTTAATCATCATAATTCCTATTTGTCAAACCATAGTAGAAAGCTGGTTATGGTTAGGGTGGTTTTCTAGTCCTGAATGACTATTCAGTGATGGCTCTGGCCCACACCAGTTCTTCCTGTTATGGTAAATGGCCTGTATTTGTATAGCGCTTTACTTAGTCCCTAAGGACCCTAAAGCGCTTCACACTACATTCAGTCATCCACCCATTCACACACACATTCACACACTAGTGATGGTAAGCTACATTGTAGCCACAGCTGCCCTGGGGCGCACTGACAGAGGCGAGGCTGCCGGACACTGGTGCCACCGGGCCCTCTGACCAATAGTCATAATTATATCATAGTTATAGAGAAAGAGGAACTTTAGGTGCTAATGGGAATCTGTGGCCAAAAAAATCACGAGTGCTGGGATGTTTAGCGATTGCCAGCACTTTCTTCTTGTTGTAATAATCTGTCGGACATGCTTTTGATTGCGCAGTATCTGTTTTCTAGCATTGACGGTCTACATGTTTGTGCACTGCTAGAAATGTTCCTTTTCCTGCTACTACAAGTGGATTTGACTGCATTGCTGGTGGGAAAAATAGTTTCTCCCCCTTTACATGCAAACATAAGTGCTCTTGTTCTTTATAAAACTGGAACACCTCGTGCTCTTGAAATCAGCAACTCAAGAGTACTCACTCTGATACATAACAGGAGCTAAACGTCAGAAAAGATGTGCAGCAGGCATTCAGCGCCAAACATTTTTATTTGTGTAATTATTTAGTCCTGCATTTACTTTTGTAAATCCTTGATAAATTATGTGTTTAAACTTATTTTTTTCATTTGCTCTGCCTGCTTGTACAAGTCACCCTCCCTTTTTTTTCACCGATTTGTTTGCCTGACTCCTACAGGATACAGCTGCTAGGCCTCACAAACTAAGAAGAGCAGCCTCTTCTTTGTGGGATGATGATTCAGTGGAGCAGGGTAAGGTTTCGATGCTTGTCATTAACCTTTTCACATAACTGTCTTTATCAGTCCTTCCCCTCTGACCAGCACCACACCTCTTTTGACTTCCTAAACCTGACATTATCATCCCTGTCTTCAGACACAAAGCAAGGACAGGAAGGTCCAGATAGGCTGTCACCCCAGAAGAGACCTTTAAAACAAACTGGATTGGATTTTAGTGTTATAGTTGCCAAATGGACCAAATGTATATCACTTTCCTTGGATCACAAGCACTTGCCTCGCTGCCGTTTTGCCAAGTTCCCTGTCTTCACTCGTCTTTTTGCATTTCATAGGAAATTTTGAGACACGCTGTGGAAATTTCTGGGAAAATGTCACATGCATAACTGATTTCTTTCAAAACAAGGCTACAGGGATGTAAACACTTGAGTCTGTAGAGGTGTCACTCTTTCCTTGTGCTTATTTGCAGAGGAAGAGGAGGAGCAGCTCTTCTCCGAGCTGGATGAACTGTCCTGGCTGAGGCGCAGGAAAAAGCGAGCAGTAAGTCTCTGATCTCACCTCTCTCTGAAGTAATGCAATGACTTTAGTGCACTCACCCCGGCTGCGTTTCACAGTTTACAATAAAAACACCCACAGACGTTTACAAGGTTAGACCTGTGGTGATACTCCAAATTATACACTTGAAGCTGCCTGGTCATTGTTGTTTTGTTTTGCAGATGCCTCGCAGCGTATTTGAGGAGATGAAGTATTTAGAAGTCATGATTGTCAGTGACCACAGTATGGTGCGTAAAAATCTCTCCTTTTTTCCTCATTTGATGCTATGTGGCTGGTATTTTATCATGGACAAAAGGATACTCTTTAATATTCCAGACCTGGGCCCGACTCCCTCCCAGAAGAGGGAGCAGCAAGCGCCACCGAACGTTACACACTGTACATCACTGTGTGCTATTTTTCCCTCCCCCTTTCTGTTTGCAGTTTAAACGACACAGGAACAAGCAGCACACGAGGAACTTTGCCAAGTCAGTAGTTAATCTTGTGGATAGTGTGAGTAAGCTTTTTACTTATCCTTTGAGCAAACTGGAGTGTGTGCTTTTTTTGGAAACCTCTTTTAGAATATCATCTGTAGAAGACCTACTAGAAGTCCGGCAACGTCTCCTACTGTACTTAATAACAGTTGACTTTTAATGTTTTGCCATCAGCAGGTCTAACTTCACTCAGCTACTATTATCACCAAATCAGCACCAACATACTGACAGTCTAGCCCAGGGGTGTCGAACTCCAGGCCTCAAGGGCCGGTGTCCTGCAGGTTTTAGATCTCACCCTGGGTCAACACAACTGAATCACATGACTAGTTCATTACCAGGCCTCTGGAGAACTTCCAGACATGTTGAGGAGGTAATTTAGACATTTAAATCAGCTGTGTTGGATCAACGGCACATCTGAAACCTGCAGGGCACCGGCCCTCGAGGTCTGGAGTTCGACACCTGCGGTCTAGCACATGACTTCTCTGGCATCACAAGCTGGATAAGATTTGATTTTGTTCAGTGCTCACTATCTGCAAAATGTTTAACATTTCATTCACCCTCGTGTCTAATTTGCATTTGATGCTTAAACTACAATGGTAAACCTTGTCACAGGACCGTCACAGGACTAAAATGCACAACTCCAGGCAGACAAAATAATGCAAAGCAAACCTTTTATTTTGTTGACGTCGTAGATCAATAACTAAAACAAGGAAACCACAGAGAACCGGGGTAAACAGCAAGCACACATCCAGGGAAGACAAAGACTAATTGGAAGAAAGGCAGTATACAGTCACTAGACACTTTGTTAGGTACAGCTGTTCAATAGCTGCTCATTAGCCCAACCATTGAATTGGCCAATTACATGGCAGCAACTCAGTGTATGGAGGCATGTAGAGGTGTCAAGATGACCTGCGGAAACTTACATTGACTGTCAGAATGGGGAAACGGGTTATTTAAGTGACAGTGCTGCTAAAACTTTGGCACGTTTGGGATGCAATGGAAGAGTCACATCATTATTGTGCAGCTGACAAATCTGCAACAACTGAGGGAGGCTGTCACATCAATATGGACCAGATTTGCTGAGGAATGTTTCCAGCATCTAGTTGAATCTATGCCCGGAGAATTAAACATTTAAATGCAGTTTGTAGTGAGTGTATATAAACAACCTGAGGGCAAACTGGGAGCAGGAGAGAAATGAAACATGGGTGAAGGTACAAGATAATCACAGGGGAGGAAGTAAAAGTCAAAGCAAGACACAAGAGACAACTGACAGAGTAAAACAGGAAATAACTCAAAAGATAAATACTAAACACAGACAAGAAACTCACTCTGGTTAGTCTTGAGCTACAATACCTCAAGACAGCAACTGGAATACAAGGAAGCATAAAAAAAGTACACATTTGACTAGAACAGGCTTCTGTTTTCATTTTATCTAAGCGTAAAAAACATATCTTCAGTAATACTGCAAAGGATCAAATCAGGAATCCAAAACTCATCATGCCACAGATAAGAATCAAAACTTCAAACACTAGAATAACAGAGAAAGCAAAACAGACACCCAAACTCAGATAGATAACTAAGAATTCAAAACTCCAAAAATAACGGGCAAACATCATGGCTAAACATCAGTGTTATCCTTGTCTGTCTGTGTTCTTTGTATGTGTGTAAACACTCCCCTGTATTCCTCCCCGCTCCCATTATTCTACATCCGTCCTCCGCTTCCTTTGCTGTCGCTCTCTGCCTCTATCTCACACGTTTTGTTGTGTTTTTTTTCCTTTACTGCTTCCATTCATTGCTTCCGACGGCAGATCTTCAAAGAGCAACTCCATACACGTGTGGTGCTTGTTGCTGTGGAGATTTGGACGGACAGGGATCACATCCCCATAAGTGTGAAGCCGCTGGAACTGCTGCGTGATTTCTCCAAGTACCGGCAGCAAAGCATCAAGCACCATGCCGATTCTGTGCAGCTACTCTCGTAAGTTCACCCTTCGGGGGCTGAACAGATCGTTTGGGGTGGTCTCTGGTTTTGCTCTGATGGAAGTACGCTTTGTTTGCCTGCCTGTAACTAAAGCAGCACTGCTGTGTTCTTACCTGCTTTGTGCTATTTATATCTTCCGTCTTATTCTTCATCTCCATCATTCTTGCAGAAACGCCACCTTCCACTACCGCAGAAGCAGCACTGCGTACTTTGGAGGCATGTGTTCTGTGAGCCGTGGAGTAGGCGTCAATGAGGTCAGATTTACTGTCACACATCCAGCATTGCTCTGTGGACGTATCGCAGTGTGATTATGCGGTGAATAATATGTTGTCACTGTTGTGCCAACAGTACGGCACCACCTCGTCCATGGTAGTGTCTCTTTCCCAGAGCCTGGCACAGAACCTGGGCATCCAGTGGGATCCGGCATCCAAGAGAAGTAAACATGAAACACTTTTTCTTAACACACAGCTGCTATAAGCACGATAGGCATGGCAGGCTAAAGTCACAAAGTTCATGCCACATAGTAAATAACAGTTTTTATGTAGCGGTCTCAAAAATGCACCTGTCAGTTATGATACATTTGGTGTTTTATTGAAGACCCTGTGATCCCTACACTGGTTTCAGATGCCTCTCTAACATTATCCAGCTTTGCTTGAATTAAGGTCAGGATGGGAACATTTTTCACTCTTAAAACAGACATACACACAAAACTGAAATGCTTTTGCTGCACGGCTAAAGTTGTTTGTAAAGTAGAGAAAATGTTTTGAAGGCAGGTGTTTAAATGCACTTTATTTAAGACTGCTAACTGGATGTAACCTCACATCTGGAAATTGGAGAAGTAGCAGAAATGTAGGTGTTTTTCTTTCTCGAAATTGTATTTTTAGTACTTTGAGCACCACAAATACTTCTGCTCTCAACTCTTTAGGTCTAAGAAGGAAGTGTTTTGTGTTAAGTGAACTTTCACATTTCACTATTCTGTTACTATTGGCATTTAACTGTTTAAATACAGGATACAATGCATTTTTTTGAAAGTCTTGACTGATATTTTAGATGTCATTCACAGGCCTCCTCTAAAACAAAAAGTCTCTTTGCAACCCTGTTGCCAGAAGTCACCGTCGGTGGACTGACTGTATTTGAGAAAAGTAGACCAGAAAATGTCCGTTTGAGAAAGAATTTATGCCATCAGATTTGAGATCGCCATGCTTAATGAGGCAGCTGCCAGGTTAGAAACTACAAGCTGGAAAAAATGCTAACCATCAGCAAAAGTCTATTTGTGGCCCCAAAGCTGCCAAGGAGAATGTCAGTGTAAAATAAAGTGAAAGGATTCTTCATTATTCAGCAGAAAGCTGGATATCAGGAGTTAAAGCCACGGATTAAGACTGCTTTTCTTTGAAATTACAAAAAAAAAAAAAAATAATTATGCTAACATGCTTACTTTGTCTACTCTAAGTCTTTATTTAAAATGAAAGTTGTGGATGCTATCTTTTCTTACTCTGTCCGTTCCTCTTTCTCTGGTGTTTCTACACTTTCTGCCCTGTTTTGCAGAGGAATGCGGCTGTACTAGCCAGTGGGCTGGCTGCATAATGGAGGATACTGGGTAAGATCCAACATACCCCCGAGAAACACGCATACACAGTCATTCATTCACATGGCAGAGCAATTACAAATGCTCGTTTGTGTGCACTCAGTAATGTAGTAATCAGTACTCGTTCAGCTTTTTTCCTTGTTGCTTGTTATTAACTAACTCTGAGCGACTGTTTAATACAGTTACACAGTTTTTAACCACCTAGTCAGTCAGTACACAAGTAAGAAAATGAATAAGTTGCACCTACTGTAATTTCGGCATGCTGTTTTGTGAATAATAAGCAACTCTTTTAGCTAAAGTAGGATTGGGTATATAAAAGGTAGCTGTAGTCACCAGGGTGTCCCCCATTGGTTAGTTATGTTCCTAGAGAGGATTTTGCCGTCACCATCTTGTTGTTTTGAAACTGGACAGGATGAGCAAAAGTGGCTCTGACTCAAAAACTGAGGGACAAAGCATGCTGTTACGATAGTGACTTGTCAGTGACCAGAAGCATACCCAGCTTTATCATTCTACACGCCTCTATTTGACACCACAATTTAAATCATGTTGTATTCAATTTAACTTGAAACTTGCAACTGAGAACATAAACACACTTCCATTGGTCAAAATTTCAGGTTATTATTTCAAGATTTTAAACTTAGTGATACGTTTTAGTCAGTAAGCTGAAATTTTGAGATATCTAATGAAAATTGACTTTTGGGAAATTTGCATGCATTCAGATTACTTGAAGTCAACATTTTAGGCATATTTTTTTGACTGTATCCTGTTTGGTTGGACAAACTTATAAATATCATTGTCTTCTCTCTGCAGAGTCCAACACCCACAAAAATTCTCCAAATGCAGCATCTCAGACTACAAGGAGTTCCTCCTGAAAGGTGGAGGTTCTTGTTTGTTCAACAGGCCAACCAAGGTTAGTCGCCCCTTCTCTCAACATGTCAAACTTTTACGCACACGTGCTCCTTTTACACCGTCTTGTCCTCTCCTGACAGCTGTTCGAGGCAGCAAATTGTGGGAATGGATTTGTAGAACTGGGAGAGGAGTGCGACTGCGGACTGAGAACAGTGAGGGTTTTTTTACTTCACCACGTCACGCACGCCCATTTGTCATCTTCTCTTTGTTCAGATGCTTGAAGCTCGTTTCCCTTTGTTTTCAGGACTGCCAAAAGGAATGCTGCAAGAAGTGCTCCCTCGCCAATGGGGCACACTGCAGCGATGGACCATGCTGCAATAAAACATGCTTGGTACAAGCTTGGTTCTTTCTTTTTAAAGCTCTGAAAAACTAGTAGTTGATTTCTGAAATCCAACGCTGTTTTATTCTCCTTTTCTTGCCAGTTCTACCCACGAGGTTACAGCTGCCGCTATGCTGTGAACGACTGTGACATCTCAGAGACCTGCTCTGGGGACTCGGGACAGGTTGAGCTTATGGTTTATTTAGCTTTAAATAGCTTTAATTAGTTCATTTTTTTTGCACGTTGAACACAAATTTGGCTGTTAAAAAAGAAAGGTTGTTCTCTTTGTGATTTTTACAGTGCCCGCCAAACCTTCATAAACAAGATGGTTACATCTGCCAGGTAAACCAGGTAAGAAATGGGTATTTACAAAAATATAAATGCCAACGTGTGCTCAAAGTTTTCTGATTTTTTATTAATCTCTATCTAAAGGGTCGCTGTTACAGTGGAGAGTGTAAGACCAGAGAGAACCAGTGTAAATACATCTGGGGATCAAGTAAGGTTTAATGCTTCTCGGGTTAATTTGAGCACGGGTTCTGCACAAGGAGAGGCAGCGTGCAGCTCATCGCCCCTCTTTTTGTTTTAGAGGCTGGAGGCTCGGAGAAGTTCTGCTATGAGAAGCTGAACACGGAGGGGACAGAGAAGGGCAACTGTGGAAAAGATGGAGAAAAATGGATCCAGTGTAGCAAACAGTGAGCACAAAATAATAACACTGTCGCACATTCATTGAATAATAAAGTGCCTGAAAGCATATTTTGAACTTTTCTAAACTGATCGGCCAACATTTACACCCATTTTGTGCACCAAGCAGCCAGCTGTGCATAGGTGAGAAAGTTTTACTGTCAAGATCCTTTAGGATCCCCAAATTTTTGTTGTGGTATTCCAAAGATATATTGTACAAGTTAATCCTGTTATGTGGAATTTCAGCATCAGGTTTCTCAGTTGTTGTTGTTTTACAGCCATCCAACAGAGGGCGCCAAAGGACCCTGTTTAAAATGGATAATTGCCATCAAATGCCAGGAATGTATTTTTACCAATCAGATCAATTACTAAAAACAGATTCCAGGGAAACCACCTCAGCACACATGTCTTCAGTCTTCCTGGCTTTTCTCTTTAACTGGGATGTGGTGGTAAAAGTCAAGTCAGTTTACACTGCCCAGCCAAAAAAAGCTGAAGCCTGAAATATTTAACTGGACTGCCTTTAGCTTCGATGACAGCACGCATTTGCAGTGGCATCGTTTCAAAAAGCTCATGCAGTTTCACAATATGTATTCTCGTCCAGAGTGGCATTCATTTTTTAACAAGACTGATGTCGGCGGAATCAGAACGTCTTCTCCGGCACATTCCTAATAAGGCAATATTCCCAATAACAGTTAAAGTCAGTTAAGTCTGGGTTGGCCAACCCACATGTGAAAATGATGTCTCATGCTCCTTGAACCATTTATTCATAGTCCGAGCGTGATAAATCGTAGCATTGCTATCTTGGAACATGAATGTGCTATCAGGGAAGAAAAACATCCACTATGGAAAAACCCGGTTATTCAGTATATTCAGGTAGTCAGCTGACCTTATTTTAGGCCACATGACACTGTAGAACCAACTGAAGCAGCCGGAGATTGTAAAATTGCCTCTGCAGGCTTGTACACTAGGCGCTCGGCATGATGGGTCCATCATTTCATCCACCTCTTTTTATGACCTCGTTCCTCCTTCCAGGTTTTACACAATGACATTTCTTTTTTTGTTTTAGTTTTTCTTTGCTGGAGATAACAGAAGGCTTAAAACTTTCCTTTTTGCGTATAGTTAAGGCTGGATCAGGTGATTCTGAACCATTCCTTGGGTATGCTGCAGTAATCTTAGACTGCTGGGAGAGTCCCATGTCCTTCACTCACTTTCTTTTTCAGTTTCCATGTGTTTATAGAAGGATATTGCATTTAATTATTAGTAATTCATTTTAAATTCTAGCTCTCCCATAGTGTGCCTTTTGTCCTAACTCCCTCTGCTCTCACTTTCCCCTCACACCCATGGCATGGATCCAAGTCGCCCACGCATTCTTGTGGGCCTACTTGTGGTTTCTACTGGAGGTTTCTTCCCGTTAAAAGGGATTTTTTCCTTCCAACTGTCACCAAGTGCTTGCTCATAGGGTGTTGTCTCATTGTTGGGGTTTCTCTGTAGTTCTGTGGGGTCTCTAACAATATAAAGGTGACAGTAGAACAGACCAATAACCTTCTGAAACAAACGAAAATCTTTTCCACAATCACGGGAAATGTTTTGTGATGTGGTTGTTTGTTCACTGCATCAGTTAGGGTTAATTAAATGACATGTTGCCAGCTGCATTAAGTAATCACTGCAGTAATTATCCAATGAAAGGCTTATACTTAATAGCTTAGTTAAATCCAGGTGGCGACTTCTTTTTGGCCAGGCAGTGTATTTGTAAAACATGTTTAAAGGTAAGCAGTGTGACTTTAAAATTGCACTTAATATTAAAGACCAAACATTGACTGTAACAGATCAAATGAAAGTTATCAGTACGAGGTTTCAGATCTTTACAGATGTCGCTTTGAACCAAACTAATAGAGCTTTTTGGTGCATTTTGGTAATTGGTGGTGCAGAGGTGAACATTACATTGTTAGACAGGTGGAAGAGTGTTATCTGTACACATTTTTGGTTGCTTATCTCTCTCTTTTACAGTGACGTGTTCTGTGGTTTCCTTTTGTGTACCAATGTCGGGCGTGTCCCTCGCATTGGAAGCATGAAAGGAGACAGTACCCCCACCTCCTTCAACCACCAAGGGAACGTCATACAGTGCACGTAAACACATTTACTTTAATATAATGCCTGGGGCCTGGGGGCTCTTTACCCATGTGGGAAATAAATAGAAAAACTCTGTAGTAAATTTGGGGGATTTTTTGTGTCGCAATGGGCCATTTTCTCATAAACTTGCTCATAAAACGCAAGCTGTTACTAGAAGTTTTTCTATTTCTTTCTAAAATGGGTGCCTACAGGCAGTGTTTCTTCTGTAGCTTTATTTTTTGGGAGACTTCAACACCCCTCACCTCTACTCCATCCTTCTCCTCAGGGGTGCCCACGTCCTTTTGGATGATGAAACTGATTTAGGCTACGTGGAGGATGGGACTCCCTGTGGGCCGTCAATGATGTGCCTTGACCGCAAGTGTCTGCCCATCCAGTCACTTAACATGAGCACCTGCCCCATTGGACCTAACGGACATGTGTGCTCGGGCCATGGGGTGAGTATTTGTACGCACTTACCTACACCTACTCTTTGCTCACTGGCAAATTGAGAGGGTGTTCACTCATTTTTAGAAGATTAGCAAGCATGGACTGCGTGTAGTATTTGTTTGTAAGGGCTGCAGAACGTTTCCAACACCTTTGATGAAAAGGGTGCTTACTGAGTCATGGATAAAGGCTGTTTATGCTCTAACTTAGAGTTTCTGTTCAGCAAACACCAGTATTTGCTCTTTGTTTATTAAATCTCACTCTGGAGGGATGAGGAGAAGTAAGGAGGCTCATTGCATTTCAAATGCCCAGGGTTGTTGATTTTCTTTTTCTCAGTAGAAAAAGTCAAACAAAAGCCTCAAGCTTAAGGGAAATATGCAACTGGCAATCCTTTATTCAGGTGTCAACACAAACTGGAAACTGGGGAAAACCTCTACCCTTTTATGGAAATGTCAAATACCTCTTATACCAGTAAGCCAAACTTGCTTTATTTAGATTTTTTTAAGAAGAAGTTGCAGAATATTTAAATAATATGTATTTAAATAAAAATAAATAAAATACTTCTCTTCATCCATCTATCCATTTTCTTAACAGCTTATGCAATTCAGGGTCATTCAGGGTTGTACTCGAGTCTATCCCAGCTGTCGTTTCAAACTCTAAATGTGCTTCCTTTCTGAGTGGCCCGGCATGTGCAGCATCATTTCTCAGCTGATGTGGTAGAAATTGCCACAATTAAAAATATGTAAATACATAATAATCAAAAATCGTAATCTTTTCTGCAGGAAATACAATGCTTTATATTTCCTGAATTAAATGCAACTCAAATTGTTTTTGAAAATATTATTTTGATGATAAAATAAACACACAGACACAAAACAATAATAATAGCTTGATTTGCTCTATACTGCATTGAGACGTGCATCTTCCCAGAAATGTAACTTCCTGTGGTTACAATATGTGATTATGATTCCAATAATAGCATTTTGCTATTAATTACTAATGCAGTAGTTACTATTTTTCCAAATTCAAAATGTTCCATGTAGCCATTGTTCAGTATTTATTATCTTAGAGTCCAACATGATTGGATGAGTTTCACTTGAGACGATGAAGTAATGCAGACACACCAGTGCACAAGTATAAATGCAAAGCGTTAACTAACTGCAGCGTTAGGTTCTTCAGGGATTTAGTTCAGCACTATAAATGAAGCTTAAGATGTTTCTTAAAGAAGTTTTTTTCCCAAGCGAGTTCTCCTCAGGGGGCTATAGCTGCCTGGGAAATTACACGTCGGTTGATTGATTTTCTTCAAGAGTCCCAGTAAGCCAGTCAGCCGAAAACCAGCTTGCCTAAATTAAATACATTTTTTACACCATCCTGCACTTTTCTCGCTGTGATGCTTTTCTGTGATGCTCACACCAGCTTGGATTACTGGAGCTGAATAAAACATAGCTATTGTGTTTTTTTCTATCATACGTCAAAACCTATGCCAGATTTTTTTGTATAATGTTGGGGAAAAATGGAAGAGAAAAAGTTCCTTGAGGGGAATTTAAAAAAAACTCCATCTTTCATTCTGTTTACCTCTGTATGTCTGCTGTGCACAGGTATGCAACAATGAAGCCACATGCACCTGTGACACCACCTGGGCCGGGACAGACTGTAGCATGCCTGACCCGCCTAAAGAGCCCGATGTCACTCCAGAAGAAGAACCCAAGGGTCGGTTTCCAACCTTTCTACTCCCGCCATCCGCCATCCAAAAATGAATATATCCACCCTTTTTTAATTTAGCCCAGATTCACATTGATCGTATGTTTAATGTAAATGTTATTACAGTGTCGCTCTCAGACGCACTGCTAGATCTGAGTCAGTCGCACATTCCTGAGTTTCACAGGTCTACTGGGGAACATAAAGGCTTTGATTGTAGGAGAATGTAAAAGCAGTGTAAGATTTGTTTGCTCTGATTCTGAAGATGATGCTTTGACCACAGGGGGAGGGGCTTACGGGGCAGTGGTCACTTCATCCATGACTCTGAAGCAGAAGCCTGCTATTTGTTTTTGACAGGGTGGTAATAATGCTCCTTTTCCCCTCTGCACAGTGAGCGTGGCCACTAACAGGCTGATAGGGGCAGTAGCAGGGACCATTCTGGCCCTGGGGGTGATTTTTGGAGGCACAGGGTGGGGAATAGAGTAAGCATCTTTAACCCTTTCACAGCTCTTCCTCTCATAGTGGTGCCTCAGTGTGCGGGCGGTCTCGTGAGCCGGCCTGAGCCCGTGTGTGCGTCCCGGTGGCTTTGTGTTTTCTTGTGTGTTGGTGATGACCATATAATTGTCATGTGATTGGATGTTTTCAGTGTCGTGTGATTGATTGATGGATCTCCCCTCCCTCCCTCCCTCCTTCCTCTCCTTCTCCTGTCACTTCCTGTCGTTCCCCATTACTACAAGCCTCTTTCTTCATCCTCCCTCTTCCCTCCCTACTTCCTCTCCTTTCTCTTATTCTTAGTCGTTATGTGGTTGCTCCTGTGATCCTCTCCTTTCTGGGGCATGTGGGGCATTTAGATGAAAACAGTCCTGAGAAGTGTCCAGTTAGTGACCTGGCTTGTCAGTCAGTGGTAGGCTGTGTGGTGACTGGGACCCCTAAAAACATTTTGTACTGCTCACACTGCAGATCACACCTACATGTCACCTGTAAACCTTTACAGTGATGGATACCCAGGGTCTACACAACCTTAACAGACAAACCACTGATAATCGCTACCTCAACTGACACCAGATAAACTTAAATATTTCCAGGGCGTTTGCTTGATTACATTCTCTTTATAACACTAAAAGGGGGTTGAAAAGCATGCAAAAAAATGCATTCTCAAACTCAGTCATTTTATTGTAATAGTATACTTATGGTATGTTTTCTGTTCCATGTGAAATCATCATTGTATAGCTAAATGTTATTAATACAGTAAATGAGTATAGGAACTCATGTCTTTTTCCCCATAACCCTTTACAGGTCCTAGTGCCACCAATCTAATAATAGGCTCCATCGCCGGAGCCATCCTTGTGGCTGCCATAGTGCTGGGGGGGACTGGATGGGGCTTTAAGTAAGCAACACGCCGCATGCCTCTCCTGCTCTAACTCTAGCATCCCTGCTGCTTCTAGACACCAGGGTTTGAGCTCCTGCTACAGAATACAGCATCCCGGGGTGGACATGTTACACTTACTACACTTAGGCTCACACTGACGAGGAGACATGCAGAACACATATGGGTGTGGAAGGCGTTCAGGTGTTTGATACTGTATGAGTAAATTTGACTTTGGGAAACGCTGGGGGTGTCTGTGCATCTGTAGCAGAACCTCAAACTGATTAGACGGGCAGAGTTCAATGTTTGACATGCATTTCATAGTAAAGTACAGAGGGGACAGAATACTTTATAACAGCTAAGTGGTTAAAAAAGTTTGTTTGTACTTGTATTACAGAAATTACTCCCCTTTAAAATCTTAAACTAGACCATTCAGTGTCACTCTATGGCTAGGAAATCTACCCACCGCTGATTAGCCTGCTGTCTTGAGCAACAGGGGTGTTACGCATCCTAATCTAAACAGACCTAAGGACTAAATAATAAATATGGTCCTACAGCCACTAAAGCATGCCAGATAGCATCATGGTTGTCACTAAAACAGCAAAAAAAACAAAAAAAGAGAAAGAAAATAGAATAAGAAACCAAACATTTCTGCATGTTGACTTGTTGATTTGGAGGAGGTCAGTTCATTGCACAAAGGCTGAGACAAACCCTGAGCAATTTGGTCCGAGGGTTGTCGTGCTCTCATCACTTCCATGATGTTTTTTTCTCACTCCGTCGCTCTTTGAGGCCGAGGCTTTAAATGGAGTTATGAGAACAACACACACAGACACAGAGAGAGAGAGAAGCCAGGACCTTTTTGTTGTCTGCAGCCTTTGTGCCATGGCTGGCCACACCCACCTGGATGGCTGAGCTCCGCCATAGAGCAGAGCAGGACTCTCGGACCCGCCCACACCAGCTGCCATTGCTGCCTGCTTCGCAGACCCGGTACAGACACGGCGCATTGCACTGCATGAACCACGCACAGCAATAGTGCCACCTTCAACTGGCCGACTATTGGAACAGGTGCATGACAGAGTGATAGAAGCCCCACAGCAAGCCACAGTACGGGGAGGTTATGCATCACTCCTGTTGTTGTACTCATTGTTGTCCCACTGTTGTGGTAGTAGTTACTGTTGCTGCTGCCGCCGCTGTGATCGTTATTTCTGTGCTCGTCTCCTCTTTCCTCCTCTCCGCTGTAGAGTACACGTTATGTTAGCTCTTTCCTCCCAGATGGTTGTTTTGAGTGGAACTAATGTGTTTCCCATCAATACCGGTAATGACACGTGTCTCCTACACTTCACCTTGTAAACTGATGTTGCACGAAGGAGCCGATCAGCACATCTGCAAGAAGGCAACAGAGTATATTTATATTCGTAACACCTTAAAAATTATGTAATATGGCTTAGACTTGATTGTTCTTTGATTTCAAAAATTAAACATATTTATTTATTTCAGATCTGGCCAGTACTACAAAAACTGTAAAGCAGATGTGATGTTTTCTCATCGCTGACACTGTAGACCTCAGGTTTGTGACTGTAAATACCTCTGACTGTCTCTTTGCAGTCAAGGCTGAGCGGGCCAACATGGACCAGCCTGTCCTCACTCCAGTGTCCTCGGCGTTTGATCCTGAAGCCCTCAAAAAGTGCACATTTGGAACATTTTCATCAGGCACACTTACACTGTGTCTAAAATCCCATACTATGTATCACTTAAACAGTAGGATTTAAGCCTTAGGATACATTCCAGTGCCTTTGCTGAAATTTTATTAACAGCAGAGTGAAAGCATGTATTTAAACACTCAAGTTCAAGAGTTATCAATGTTAGATTTCAGCTCACTGTCCCGCTTACCCAAAATAGTATGTACCTCGCATGCTATTGGATACATACTGAGAATGTGTTATACCAAACAATCCTCACGTACTACTACTACTACTACTAAAAAGTACGTAAGTATGGGATTTTGCTCACAGCCTTACATAATAAACTGCAACTAACAGCATTTCCTTAAGAGAGCGTGGTTGCTTGTCCAGGTTGCACTAGCTCCGTTGCATATATAATTATAGCAGATGCTGACTTCTTTTTCTTATCTCCTCATCAAGAAATGTGAAGAAACGGCGGTATGACCCCAATGCCACAGCCATTTAACCCAAGGAGAAGATGGCAATCACACAGGGACTGCTCCAAGGCTTCCTTAGTTGGCTACCTGACAGCTGGACTGCACTTACTGCTGCTGATTCTTTGGCATTAGATTTACTTGAAAAAGACATAGTGGACATTTTAACAAATTTCCATCGTAGTGACATTATAAATGCAGCCTTTTTCAACTACACCTCACCCACGCCCCTCCACCCTGATCTCCAGAGTGACAGAGCTCCTCTTTCCATCCTTTAGTGCCAGTGCACAGGCGTTCAGGCGGAATCCACACCACTCTCTCACCTGGCATGAATAAAATCGAAACAAAACCTGCTGCTTGCTGGCCCGCCCGACCCCCACCCAACCCGCCCGCGCCCGGCATGAAGAGCCCTCTCTGCGGGGCTCTGCATGGCTACCAAAGCTATGAATATACTGCAAAAATAAAAAAGAAGAAAAAAGAAAACACAGAAAGAGGAGAAAAAAAGCGCAGGAGAGAGCCTCATTAAAAACCAAACCCAGTGACAAGCCTGTTGAAGCTCCTGTTTAAGCAGAACTTCATGTGAGGACCTATAAGGGCAATGCAGGCCATGTAGTGAATGCGCACACACACACATGCACACACCACTGTACATATTTAAGGAGTTCAGGGTTGGAATTGACAGCATATTTTCCAAGGACATCAAATGCTTTTGTTTTTTATCTTAACATCTTGTATAGCGGGTGTTTTTGGTAATGTTATTAAAATAAAAAACAAACAAACTGAGACTAGGATTTGGGCCAAAATGGTTAGAGAAGAAAATCTAAAGTCAGATTTGAGGACAGAGAGAGAAAGCTGTGGTGTCGAGGAGAAGCGCGTCATTTCCGGAGAGATTCAGACTGTGATCCGATTTAGCCCCCTGTTTTTGAAGTATCTTCAACACTGACTCAAAAGCCAAAGAACCAATCACCCGAACATGTGGATGTTGTTGCACACGGAGCACTTTCCCCTCTGTCTGCAGCCAGTGGTGCCTCTCATGCTGAGGGCATGAAGTCTGTCCATGCAGGCGCTCACGTGTCCGGCCAGGTCTCACTTAACAGTCCTCATCAACACCCACTATACTGGCTTAAGCCTTTTTGCTCTCATAAACTCTTAGTGGAAATCAAGTTCAGCTCTACAGGTAATGCTGCATGCAAATCACTATAGTGGGCTTATAATTCTATATGGGAGTCCCCAAAATCTGCAAGGAAAATATGCTACAAAAGATAGGTGCATGTCAACAATAAAAAACATTTAACTTTTATTTACTATGCAAAGAAAGATATTGCACAAAAGTATGGGTAATAGTGATATCGGTGTAGACATGGTTTTACAAAAGGAAAAAAAAAAAACAACCTCTGCTAATCAGCTAATCTTTTGTATTTGCCCACTCCTATGTCTCCTTTCATTTCGCTTCAGTGTACTCAAACTGTGGATGGACAAGTAAAGAAATCATCAAAATAACTGAATTAGTATTTCAGAAGATAAGAGAGAGAGCACCCTTTTACATTTGTGGAACTGAAAATCATTTTTGTGTGTTTTTCATCCAGACAGATATTTTTAATCACACACACACACACTTATACACACACACACACACTCTGTATGGTGCCTGTACATATCGAGGCCTGAACAGTTTCCTTGTGCAGGGCTATCATTTCCAGTCCAGCTGATTGTCGGTGTATTCCAGGTGCTGCCATAGCACTGGCATTGTTGTAATCCTCCATGTTAATCATTGTCTGGTGTCCCTCTCTCACTGCATTATGTACAGTTGGACTGATTAATAAACTACGGACAAATTTTATCCAAGCGTTTGTCTTCTTTTCTTTTAAATCAGGGGTCCCCAATCCCAGTCCACGAGGGCCGGTGTGTCCCTGCAGGTTTTAGATGTGTCCTTGATCCATCACAGCTGATTTGAATGGATAAATTACCTTCTAAACATGTCTTGAAGTTCTCCAGAGGCCTAGTAATGAACTAATCATGTGATTCGGGTGTGTTGACCCAGGGTGAGATCTAAAACCTGCAGGGACACCGGCCCTCGTGGACTGGGATTGGGGACCCCTGTTTTAAATCCTCAATGAACTGCTAGCAGCTCCTGATTGTGTGATTGGTGTTATTTAAGAGCAACTTTGAGGAGGTGGAACAAACCATTTGAAATGCGGGGGGGGGGGGGGGGGGGGGGGGGGGGGGGACTATGGGGTCAATAACTAACACCAATGCAAAGAAACTCCATTCTGCCCCATGCTGTCACTGTCATGGCACTGGATCCGTGCACTAGTGTTCATGTGTTTTGGGATTTTTCTAACATTCCTTGATTTTGTGTCATTCATGGTTTTGGTTCTCGTATTGTGTGGACTTGTATTATATTTATAGATTCTAGGCTTTAGCTTTCTGTCACTGTGCTTTCGCTGTGTTGCACGTTTTTTCTTCGTCCTCGTCTCAGTATTTGTCTTGCTCCCTGTTTTATTTTGATAGTCCTGCATTAGTGCATTCAGTTTGTTTCCTCCCTATCTCGTTATGTCAAATTAGGTCCAGCTGTGTTTCCCTCCTGTTGCACATTCCCTCATTACAGCCTGCGTATGTTTGTGTTAGGGTCCCTTTGTTCATCATCGTCGTCAGGTCGTCTGTTTGTCATGCGTCAAGCTCAGGTAGACGTGAATCTGTTTTTTATTAATCTGGGAAGGACTTTGACAGGAAACTCAAGTGACAAAAGTGATTAATACAAAACAATGCAGACCTACTGTAACATGAGCCTGTCATCAACCATAAAGTGTATTTTTTTTCTTTCTCTCAAATCTCTTTATTTGGTTTTCCAGTGTTCTTTATCATAAAGGCAACTAAGATTCAAATATAACTGATTACATATATACAATAAGAATTAAAGTAAAAACAAAACAAAAAAAACAACAACAAAAGAACGTTGGACAGAGGATGCTATTTATCGAACTACCAATGAGGCTCAGTGATCATTTATATCTGTACAGTATTGAAGAGATCTATAAAAGGTTGCCAGGTTGAATGGAATTCCTCCAACCTCCCCTTTAGTAGGAGTTTAATTCTTTCCAGCTGCAAGTGTCTCAATACACCTTGTGTTAACGCTGATGTGGTAGGAGGCACCTTTTGTTTCCAATTTAGTAGAATCAAACGGCGTGCCAGCAGCATCACAAAACGTATCACATTATTTTGGGTGGCTGATAGGTCTACAACAACCGGCTTCACTCCAAATAAAGCACAGATTGGGTCTGGCTTAAGTTTTTTTAAAAAGAATTTTAGACAAGATATGAAAGACATTATTCCAATATGTTGCTATACAGGAACAATTCCAAAACATATGCGCCAGTGAAGCAGGTTGCTGTTTACATCTTTCGCAGGACGAGTTTACATTGGGGAACATTTTTGACAGTTTCAACTTTGATACATGGAGTCTATGTAGCACTTTAAACTGTAAGAGTCCATGACGAATGCAAACAGAGGAAGAGTGTACATTTTCCTGGGCTTTTGTCCATTGATTGTCTGGAATTCTCGTACCAAGGTCACACTGCCAGGCCTCTCTCAGATAGTCAAGTGTGATAATTCCATCCAGTTGTGACAATGCGTTGTGAATTTTTGTTATTAGTCCTTTCTTGAGTGGATCAAACTGAAATAAGTTATCTAAGGCAGAGTCTGGGGGCCGATCTGGAAAAGATGGAAAAAGCCTCCCTACAAAGCTTCCGATCTGTAAGTATTTGAAAAAGTCATTACTCGGGTCCTGGTTGGTGTGTTGCCGGGGTTGTGGGCGGGTGGGTGCATGGGGGCCCGGCCCTGGAGCAGGGTGCCGCCGGTGCATCGAGCCGCCTGGGGGGCTCTTCAACTGGTGGGGGGGATGGTCACATCTTGCAGGAGCTTTCTTCTCTCAGGAACTCTCTGCAGGAGGGGGAGATACAGGAGAGGTAGAGGAAGATCTCAGCCTGGGCGTTTACCGTCTTATGTAGTCTGGAAGATGTGTGGTTGGTGGGGTGGGTGCAGTTTTCTCTGTGGTGGGGTTGGGTGGACTGTCCAGGGCTCTGTGGAGCCGGGGGGCGCTACTGCACTGGGCCCCGGTCTGATGGGCCTGGGCCCCCCTTCCCTGGCGGGTCGCGGAGGGTGGGAGTGCCTACTGGGGTCAGCGGGGGAGCTGGCCCCAGGGAGGGGTTACCTGCCCCCCCCTTCCTTCCCTCCCCATCTCCAGCTGCCTCCCTCTTCCCGCTCCTCCACAACCACCCACACATGCAGGGCCTTGGAGTGGGGTATGTCACCAGGGTGCAGAGGAGGCTACCCCCCCCCCCCCCCCCCCCCCGTCCCCTTCTGGCTGCCTCTGCCTCAATTTTATCCCACAACTTAGACATTCACATTATTCACACTCTCATTACACATACATATAGGATCTTGGGGGTGGGCACAATCACGGAGTCCAAATCACCATCAGGGTGTATACCTCACCCCTGACGTCGTTGCCCACCTCTCAATTTTAAATACACTTAGTCATTGAGGGTTAGCAGGAGGGACTATGCGCTTACCTGCTGCTCCTTGGCAGGTAGCTCCATGCCCTCCTGGGTTTTAATTGCACCTTAGAACACATATGCATCAACACTACAATGAGCGGGTGGAGGGAGGTTTGGAGTCTTCTCCCACCCCCATTCTCTGCGGCCTGCTGGAGCGGGAGGGCTAGTAGGAGGAGTTGGCCGTCCGACTGCGGTCTGGGGTGTGGGGCCTCCCTGCTGCTGCGGAGTCGGGGTGGTCTGCCTCTCCCCACCGCAGGGAAAAGGGTAACACCACCTGGGTCTGGGTGCAATTCCCCCCTCCAGGGGCAAGGGTACCTAGACCCGGTTTGTAGAGTACGCTTGGGGAGTGTGATTGTGTGTACAGCGTCTCTTTATGTCTGTCTCCACGTTGGTTGAGTGTGGAGTGAGTGCATATGAGAGCATGAGGGTGGGAATGGATGTTTGTGTCTGTGTGTGCCTGTATGTCTGTGTCTATATGTCAGGTTGGGTATCAGACGCCACCTCTCTGGGGACACCTCAGGCCCTCCAAGGTTTGGAGGCCTATCTCCACCCACCACCACTTCCCCTGCCGGTGGCGGACTCCCTCAGGTGTCGGTGTGTTGGTGGTTCTTTGTGTCTGGGGGTGGGCGTCCGGGTACACACCGGCTCACTCCTTGGCGGCCGCCTGTCGGGGCCTGGGGCTCGCTCGGGCCCCTTTGGAGGTGGGGTGCCCCCAGCCTCTCGGCCTAGGGCTCGGTCACTCAGGCGCAGCTGGGGGCCGGCGGAGCTCACGGGCGCGTCACTGCAACTCCCCCTGACTTCTGCTCCGCGGCTGCTGGGCGAGCCCTCATCTGGGACTCTCCTCAGCTCTTACTGGGACAGTGGCGCGGCTGCCCCTCTGTTGGTCTTCCATGGTCTCTTGTGTTCTGGGGGCCTCTGGATGTCTGGAGTTTTGATCTCCTCCATACCCGCTTCACACCCTGGAGGACGGGGCTGTGGCCCCCCCACACTCCCTAGCAGATCATTACATGGAGAAACCTTTGGAATGCAAGCATGCTGATCCACACAGGTATGCACACATGGGTATTCACAGACGCGGACTAAAGCTTTCTTGGCTGCTGCCTCAAAGCACACTGTGCGCTGTCTATCTTGCGTGCTGCACAATATCGTTTATTACTTAGTAAATATTGATATCTATGACTAGCTAGTTTATTGTGATGGTGCTTTGTTTTCTCTATTATTATGTTGCTCTTTGTTGTTTGCTGTCTCCTCTGTTTGTTTTTGTTTGTTTGTTTTTTTTTTTTCTCCATACAGGTGACCCAGGAGTTCTTTTTTTTATTTTTTCTCTCTCTTCCCCCCCCTTCTCACCGTCTCTTCTCCCCTTTGGTTTTCTTTCTTTCTCTCCCCCTCTTTCTCTCATTCATTCCCCCTGTCCTATTTATTAAAAAAAAAAAAAAAAAAAAAAATGACAAAGGATGAACTGAAGCTCTGCCATCACGTAATGTCGCATACTGCTGTTTCTGATGTCATTTAAAAAAGCAAAAAAAAAAAAAAAAAAAGAAAAAAAAAAGAAAAAGTCATTACTGTGCAAGTCAAATTTTTCTTGCAGTTGCCGGAATGTGGGAAAAACCTTGTTGATGAATAAATCCTTTACTGAGTGCAGTCCCTTGTGGTTCCATTAGAGAAATGAAATATTTGAAAGTGAGTGAACTAGAGTCTGAATCTTGGGATTTTTGTGCCTGGATCCATATTGCTGGGAGACCACACGGTCCCCTTGAGGGACCCCGGTGTGTATACCATAATGTCGAACATGCAGTCACTCAAATGTTCCCTGCCGGTTTGTAGAAGTATTCATGATTCACGTAATTTCTCATAATGATGATGATTTTCACTCCGCTGCATCTCTTCCTGTGTAGAAGTATCCTAACAATACATTTCTTGTATGAATATGAAAATGGTATTTGTTTAAAAGTTATAATTTAGCCTTTGCAGTAAAACTGTTGTAAAGTCTACTTCTTTACATCATGAAAAGGATGAATGAGTAAGAAACCCACCCAGGACATTTAGTGTTGGCTTCTCACTGTGAAAGTAATTGCATTTGAGATCAGGTATGCTTGTGACATTTCAGTAAAAGCATAGAAACGTAACTCGTTCACCACTCTTGATGACTGGTCTTCAAGTTTTTCACAGTTGGCAGAAGCTGCAAAGTTTCTGAGATCTGGTTGCTCATGTTTTCTTCTTAGTTTGAACTAAACTTGTGCAGTAAGCAAAATATATTAAATCTTTGAAGTGTGGTCAGTCTGCTGCAGGTGGACAGGAAGTAAACTGCAACTTCCCCTGAACATTCTTGTACTAAAATTGCTTGGTTTTTAAAAAACTAACATTAGACAGTTAACTCAAGTATTATGATGAGTTAGTAGCTTCTGTCTCCACATAACCAGCATCAGGGTGCAGAATCATTATAAATGTCCTTTCCGTTACAGTACATGCGCATTAAACATCAATAACCTCCCACTGAATTATAATATCTTGCCTTTTTAAATTGCATTTCAGCAGTTTCCTTTTGTAGTTCTTACACATTTTGTATATACAGCAACAGTCATCAGCCAAATAACCACATTACTATGTAACTATGCAATAAACGATAGCAAATATTTCTAAATTAAGCTCCCATGCTTCCCTGAATGTGATCAAGAGAATTGATAATTTCAGAATTGTTTAATATTAAACTGCCACTGTTCATCTGCAGAAATGATGCTTAGAAAAAAGGTGATTGATAATTGTGACAAGCGTTAGACTAACGCTGCACGCAAAGGAGGGAGGCACTAACGTCACTTAAGACCAACCTGATATTTACCAAACCCACATCAACGCTTAAGCTGGGCTGACTACCAAGGCTTTAAGTGGTAAGTACAATATTTTATTTAACAATAATTTTTTTAGGTTTGGATTTTTAGGCAGAGCAAGACCTTTCTAGGCCTAGTGTTTGGATTTGGAGAGCTGATCTTTAAAACTGAATAGGGAAAAATATAATGGGAGCTAATAAGGCTTTAGTTTCAGTTATCGCATCTTAAATATTACAGAAAAAGGTTCTCGTAATGCCTCCATCACAAGCGGCATGAACGTGGCATTTAAAGTGTGGATTTTTTTTTTAATCATATGTATCACCTTAAGTTATACTTCACTAAAGCTATTCTGTACTTGTTTTTCTGGATAAATGATTATTGTTAAAAATATCTAAAACGGCTAATCTGTCTTTGTGTAATACTTTTAAAAAACTTTTTTTTTCTTTACTGAAGCCACAAACTAGATTGGATTTTCTTTAGTAACCTTTTTTCCACTCCGTATACATGCATATCACTCAACAGACAATTATTCTAAAGCTAATTGATTAATAAACATAAAGCTTTATTTAATTCCTTCTAAAAAATGTATGTAAATTTTTTTTTAAAAGTCTTGTTTCTACACATTTATATTTTATTGCTTACTGTAGTTAGAATATTATGTAAAAATGTATGGGATCACTCAAACGAGGAGTTATTAACATTTTCAGTATTTTGTGTCATATCAAAGTATGAGTCGATTGAGGAAAAGTACTGGGGTACACAAAGTTAGTTGCACCAATGATACATTTTGAAAGAAAATCTCAACCAGATTTCTGCTTCTTGAGTATTAAAAGCACTTCTTAGTTAGGTCCTGTCAGTGCTGTTTTACAAAAATTAAAATTCATTCTCCAATAGTTTGGCAGCAAACGACTCCTCTGCCCATGAGTCTACCTAAATCTAAAGCTTCAGCACTACTGACTTTATTTTCTAGGAAACACACTGGACATCACAAACTGTGCACAGCAGGTTTTCAGGCCGTGCTTTCTCTAAACAAAATTTCAGTATGACATGCAACAGCTGCAGGTGTTCGTCCTCACAGGTTCCAGCATGCTACTGAATAAAGGTGAGACTTCACTAGTGTGTCAACTGCACTGCTCTCTAAACTTCCTCTTCCCCTGCAGCTGAGCTAAAAGCAGACTGTCATCACAATTCGCTTAATTATTCATTCCTTTTATTTTAAAAGAGCCAGCTGCAGTTTTTCTTCTGATGCCAAAGATTTGAAAGCGACAAAGAATGCAAGCCATAGTGAAAACTTTAGCAAAGACTGGAAATGAACCAAGTTTAATATTAAGAAATGTCAATAAACATGACAAGCGTTCGTCTAACACTGCATAAAAAGGAGGGAAGCGTTGGCGTCAGTTAAGACCAAACATATTTATTAAACCCCCATCAACACTTATTGATAAAGCTGGGCTGAATACCAAGGCTTTAAGTACAATATTGTAATGGTTTCCAGTTTTTTCTTTTGTTTTTAATTTATTTAAAGATCCGAGGAGTGTAAAATGAATAATAAACCCAAAAAGTACGTTTTTATTTGCCAGAAAAACAAATGGTCAAAGTAAAGCTTGAACACTTGCAAATGTAGCATATTCAAATATGCTGTGCGAAAGTGTTTATGACTGCTCTTAATATTTTAAATATGCAAAACCTCCAATCTAATACAAAAGCTGCTCTGTGCTCTTTTGCAGATGGTCCTGGTGCTAAATAACATGGGCATAGCCACAGTGTTCATACTGACCTGTATGTGCGCCGTGCCACTGCAAGGTCAGAAGCCAGGTCAGGTGGACCCCCTGAAGGCCCATCGGGGCAATCCGCAATGCTGGGAGGCGTCCTCGGCTCTGCTGCTGGAGATGCGCTCTCCGAGGATTGCTGACACAGTGCCTGCCTTCTGGGACCTCATGGAGTCACTCAGGGCTTCAAACAACAGCAAACACACTGCACTGTTCTGGGACCTGGCCCAAGTCTTCTGGGACATCTATCTAAATTGCATTGTGTCCAGGAGTCATGGGCTGGGCCGTCGACACATAACTGCTGTCCAGTCCCTCATTACTGACAGTGAGTACTCAACCACACACTTCTCCTTGCAAAGACAAATAAGTAGGATCATTTAGTTTCTTTACAATAAAAGAAAAATTAATATTAAATTGTATTTATACTGGAGAATTGAAGATTAAAGTCCACGACTCACCTGCAGTTATCAAATGTAGTTTTTCATTCCTTAAAATGCTCCTCATGCATTTATAATTGATTAGGTGTGGCTGTACACCTTCATTCAGTAAATGTCGACGTATGAATTCTGTCAAACCTCTTCTCCCCTGCAGTGAGACTCGCTTACATGTTCTCTTAATAGATGATGGGGGAGACAACTGTGGTACAGACAACCAGAGCTTTGTTGTTGAGCAGGAGAAAACCACACAGGTAATCGGAAGCTTCACAGTGGGGATGCTGACTGTAATAACATCCACAGCGTCTGGAACCTGTTGGATAGCAGCTCTGCTGTGTTGAAGTCTGTTTCACTGTGACTCTTCCTTCACACGAGGTGTCTTTTTCTACTTAAAGTTGTCATACACCGACAGCACAGGGTGAAACTTAAAGGGAGAAATGAACATTAGATTTTTACCCTGGAAAGAGCTGAGTAAGTGTCCTCTCACAGAGAACAGGTCACTAACAATGAGGTGGTGGTGGTGCCAGCTGGGATGGCAAGAAACCTGGGAATCATCCTAGGGGGAAGTGTCTTGGGTAGGGTTGCCAACTCCCTGAAAAATAAATAAGGGACACCTCATGGCCAGGGCTGGGCGACCCGATTGTCTTCACCCTTCCCAGTGTGGGGAATTTTTTAGCTCTTGTTTTTGTGTGAAATTATTTTTTTAACCATTTGACAAAGTGCGTCCCTTTTTCAGCTCAATACTTTTGTTTCTAAATACGGAACAATCCCGTTTTTCAAGGGACGGTTAGCAACCCTAGTCTTGGGACATAACAATCGTTGCTAATCCCGATTAATTTCTCCTTTATAAAAATCAACTGGATTTATCCTTTCCTAACCATCTGGGCATCTTTATACCTTGTTGCAGCTCCTGCATCTGACTGTAGCTGGGATTCAACCTTTGCAAAGCTTTACACACCCATTCCCTACTCGGTTCACTACAACGGCTCCCTGTGGCTGCCTGGTCTCTGCTTTCCTCTCTTTTTAGCTTTCTGGTCAGTCACAGGACCCCATTATCACTCTTCTCACTGCAGGCTTTTCTCTGTTGTTTCATTTTAGCTGTTTAGTGAAGCGTCAAATGTGGAGCCAAAGTGCCATAGTTACTGCATCTCTTGCACTGAAAGCTTTAAACCAATGCTTTTTGACTTAAATGTCTATTTTTTTTTTTATGCAATTGACTTTTGATACAAGCATCTACTGCCCCATGAATTTTGTAACATGCTTAGCATTTTTTCTGTCTTTTTTTCCCCCTTCCTTCAGAATCCTTCAGATTCAACCGCTCAGGAGCAAAGTCCCACGCGTGGCTCCATGTGAGAGTGAGACGTAGAGGGCAAATCAAGACCCTGAAGACAGAGCCAAAATAAAACGCACAACTACTAGAAAAGATTAAGGATAATTCAAAGTAGATAGCTTTTTATAAACATTCTTTCCCAGAAGAAAAACTCGATTTTTCTTAAAGTGACTTTTACTTATAGGATCTGGTTTATGTAAACATGAATGGAGGTGAGACCTCATTACTTTTAGGACACTGAGCTTTGTTATCCAACACTTCAAAGCGAAAAAAATTTGGCAACATAAAATTTTACCCCACACCCTTTTAATGACTACAGCTTGTTTTTATCAATCTCAAATCATGCCGCTATGATTATGCAGTTTTAATTTTTAATTATTATTAAAATTATTATTTTGAATTAAGATTTGAATCTTGTCTGATGTACTGTTCATATCAAGAGTTGTGATTTTGTTATAATGTTTGGGCTGTCTTTTCATCAGAATAGTAGTGCCCGATTGTTCATTTTAGGCAGAAATGCTTTTTCACTGCTGTGAGCTGTAATTCCCTGAATGTCAAAATAAATCAGTCAGCAAATAAAACCTGGCTGTCAGACTCTAACTTCACAAGAAATGCGATTTGATCTACATTTAAGCAGAATTTCCTCCAAACTCAAACTGCTCACTAATTTGATCTGAGGTTTTTCTGCCAGGTGAAATGGAGGACATGTAGAATATAAGCAGCTGGAACATGGGAGTGAGAATGTTTCTGCCATTAGACAACTAGTTTGGGTTTGAAGAGAGCCACTGTTTTAGAGTTGTCTTAAGGACCAAGTAAACACAACACATCTGAATCATCGTATGTCTGAGTCTTATTATGTGTAATTGGATTACTGGAGGCCTAAATTGAGTATGCCTGTAAAGTGCTTTGGGTGAGCTTCTGTAACAAAAAATGGACTTCAAAACTACATTTTTCCAGAGAATTCATTAGGAAATGAACGATGAAAGCAACACAGATTTGTCTTTTATGGGTATAAAAGAAATCCTGTTAGCAGACACAAGGCAGAGTTTGATGTTTCAGTGATCATAATATTTTGAAAGTAAACAGGAGTGAGCACTTTTCTTTTATTAGTCTACAGACTTTATAGTTACTCAATCTAGATTTATTATTAACCTGCCTCGTCGGGGACTTGCCCAGACATGACTCCAGGCTTACGCAGAGGTGATTCCCGATCGAGGCCACGTGCGTCACACAGGTAGTTGTTGACATAATGGCAGGTTGGAGTACACATCCCACTGAGTGAAAACAGGTTGCTATATTTTCACCTTTACATTTAAGTGATCCGCACAGTAACTAGCTTGTCGATGCGGCAGACTCTCTTTCACTTTCGATTCCTGCTTACTCGCCTGGACTTACTTTAACTACTGAAAAGTTGCTCTACGAAGTCTGTGACGTTCTCGATGGCGAGTTAAACCATTTTTCAGCAGCCACCGACAACATGAAGTACGCTTGAAGTATGTGGACATAAACAACCAGTATCGTCGTCGTCGTCCTTCAGACAAGCTGTCAACGCGTGTCCATACAGGTACCTCTGCACGAGATGGTGTTTGAGCACAGATGGCTACCATGGGTTACCTTTAAGTGTGCTGAAGTTATGCAATGTATTTTCCGGGACATAAGACTAACTGAAAAATGAGAATACAGTAAACTCTGCGTGTTACCATGTTATTCAATAAGGTTAAAACGACATGACATGATGGCATCACACAGTTGCTGCAGGTTTCTCAGCTTCACACCGATGATATGGATCTCCACTTCCACCACCTCTCAAAGGTGCTCTGTTGGATTAAGATGTCTGTGGAGGGCTTTTCAGTGACACGAGTTCATTGTCATGTTCAGGAAACCACCTTGAGATGATTTGATGTTTGTGACATGGTGTAATATCCCGCTGGACGCAACCATCAGAGGATAGATATACTGGGGTCATAAAGGGGTGGATGGACATGGTCAGCTGGAATTATGAGGCGCAGTTGGTAGTAAGGGGCAGCTTTCGTTGAGTTATAGATACATCAATTTTGTATTCTAGACATCAAATAAGATATTCTAGACATGCTATAATAATAATAATAATAACGGAGAAAACGTACAACATCAAGACAGCCCTATTTATTTGCCTTTTCGTAAGAGACGTAAAATCATCTAGAATGCAAAAAAGTATTATTGAAATGACTATTTTTGAGTCATTTCTCCAAGGAGCAATTTGCATGATGTGACCACTTTGCATAGTTAAACAACAGACCTAGGCTACATATTTAAATTTCTGGTTTCTGAAAGTCTTGTACTTTGTTTTAAATACAGGAAATGGAATTCCAAAATTTGTTGCTA
Organism: Mchenga conophoros; assembly: GCF_057382185.1. Classification (NCBI taxonomy): domain Eukaryota; kingdom Metazoa; phylum Chordata; class Actinopteri; order Cichliformes; family Cichlidae; genus Mchenga; species Mchenga conophoros. Next base: position 22,427,751 of record NC_140541.1, read on the forward strand.
AAGGTGGGTAAGGCACTGTCTAAAGATGAAGTGAAAGCCTTGGTCTTTCTTTGCACTGACCTCCTGGACCAAAAGCCAAACAAGGTGGAAACGGCCAGTGAGCTCTTCTCCTGCCTGATGAAACAAGACCATCTCTCACCTGAGAACCCACAGCTCCTGACCGAGCTTCTGGTCACTACTGAACATCATGCCCTGATCCGGGATCTCTGTCTCGCTCCACATACAACAACGAGCTTTATTTCTCCCTACAGGTATGCCGTTCATGTTTCGCTTCGTACTGTTTCGTTTTTCTGATTTAGGTTTACATTGAAAAATAAATTTTAATCTGTAAAGCTATTTCTATCAAATGTTTTTCCGTAATTCCAGGAAGCTTCTTTACAGCCTCTCTGAAGAAATTACTGATGGTGATCTGAGAGAAGTGAAGTTCTTGTTAAACACGATGATCCCACGTAGAAAACTGGGGGAACATATTGTAAGTGCGCCTTCAGAAATGTGGTAAATGTAGCCCATAATATTTCATTCTAGTCCTTCTTTATAACAATGTGTTATGTATGTGTACTTGTTACCCGTAGCATCGCCTGCCATACGTTGTCACATTTTCCTTTGAACAAACCTGCAGAACTTCCGCACATACACTTCATTTTTCCATCAGTGCAAAGACCTTGTGTCATTTTCAGACTACACTGGAAGTCTTCTTGGAGATGGAGCGCATGGACCACCTTAGCGAAAGTAATCTAAACACCCTGGAGACCATAGTGAGGGAGGTGTGTCCCATGCTGAATGCTAAGATCAACCAGTTTAAAAAACGGCGAGGTAAGCTATTCACAAAACGTCTCTTGCTGAATGTAATTTCAGTTTCATTTGATTTTATTTTTGAGTCTATTTGCCATTCTGGTTACTTTTTTTGTAAGTAAAGATGGAAAAGAAACAAAGTTCTATTCTTTTCTATTTTAATTATGCTGAGGTAATTAGATTACTTTTCTGTTGGGACAAAAACACAGGTCCTCTAATCTGTGGGATTCCACAAGGTTCAATTCTAGGTCCATTGTTATTCTACAACTCACAACAAGAGTTGCCTCACGGCGCTTTGTATTGTAAGGTAAACATCCTACATAATAAGGAAATGAACGTAAACGATCACATCACACAACCTCGTATGAGCAGCACATGGTGATGGCAGGAAGGGAAAAAGTTATTTTTAACGTCTGAATTAAGAAACCTCCAGCAGAAGCTCAGAGAGGGGCGGCTGTCTGATGCCAACAGGGTGAGGGGAGGAAGATGGACCAAAACACTAACCCTGGAATAAATGATTAAATGCAGCTGTAATATTTTATTCTTCACTGTAACATCTTATTTCTCACAGTGTTCATTTGCAGACAGAGGCTTTCAGTTTGTGACACCAAGACTCTGGAGCAGTTTACCACTTCAGCTACGTTTCTCTCTGCGACTCTGAAGAGTCAAAACCTTCTGTTGAAATTTTCCTGTTTAGCCAGGCCTTCTGTTGACATTCTCTTTTTATTAATATTATTATCTTATTTCATTATTTTTGTTCTGTTCTGACAGGTTGCTTTTTCAGGTTGTTTGTTTTTTCCATTCTATTAACTGTTGTACAGTGCTTTATGACTTTATGCCTGTGAAAAGACATAAGTAAAGTTTATGTAACCATAGCCTTAAAGCAGGGCAGGCATGCACTTTGACCATTTGCTTTAAATAGAGGGTGCTGTGTCTTATCTTCACTTCACTTTACAGTCACATTCCATCTTATTAATGGTTCTGTTTTTTGTTTATGTTTTTACTAGAGCGAAGCTAGGACTCTGTTTGCTCTGATCCTTATCAGGGCAATTGTCGATCTTTAGTGGGGAGGGGCCCATTTGGAAAACCAGCTAACTGTAAAAGTCATATTTCCTTTTGCATTCCATTTAGATGCTTGGATAGCCATATCTGGTTCGAAGCGGGCTTCAAATTTGTCTTAAGCTTACAGTTTGAAACACTACTATTATGGGTTGTTTTTTTGTTTTTTTTAAGTCTATCAAAATTTACTTAGGTTATTTTTGTATCACTATTGCATACGAATACAAGCAAAGTCATTTAATACTCTAAATCAGTTTGTTAGAATCATTAGCTTCAGTCAGGAATTAGTCAAAGATTTGTTTTGAAATCATTTTTAATGATCTTTGAATTTGACTTTCCTGCATTCCTCTTATGGGGAGATAAAAAAAAAAAAAGAGCGTCAGTCACATAAACAGTGTCTCTCTTCCACAGCATGTCTTTGGTATCTTCATCCCCTCACCCACAACTGGTTGCGGCAGATGGCCGCCCCTCCCTGAGCCTAAATCTGCTGGAGGTTTTTTCCTGTTAAAAGGGAGTTTTTCCTTCCCTGTCGCAAAACCTTTTACCTTAGAATATAAAGGGCCTTGAGGCAACTGTTGTTTTGACATAGCACTGTATAAATTAAACTGAATCGAATGGGTTAAGCACTGAGACGAGCAGTCGTGATTCAAACAATAGCTAAACTCTTGTTTAGCTTTTTGTGAAATAATACCAGACGTTTAAAACCTTGAAATATAATTGTTCCCCCCACAATTATTGCCCTTCTTTGCAGTCACCTGTCCTGTTATGACAACTGATGCTATATCAACTCAAGAAAAGGAGTCCGTCACCATGCCGATATCGCCATCTACAAACACACAAGATGAGGTGTGTGTATTTTTTTTCTTATATATGTGACATGCTTAAATCGTAATCACTGGTTACGGCCCTGGCACTACATTTAATTTGAGCTGGAGCCCTCCAGGCGGATCATTCTTCCCTTTGTATACTTAGTTTTCATTCCAGAGTTTAACTTGTGGATCAAATAGAAGTTTACAAGTAATGCACTGAATCATGTCTTCCCTGTAATCTGTGTCATTTATCTCTGTAGGGCTTGGGAACATATCCCATGACATCTGAAAAGAGGGGCATCTGTTTAATTGTTAACAACGATAACTTCAGTAAGTCCAGCCAACTAAGGAAACGGGAAGGAACTGAAGTGGATCAAAGTAAGCAAATTTTGGCAGTCAATATACGCTTCATGTTTGTGGTCCTGCATCATCCTTAGATCGTCTGTTTCTTCCAGAATGTCTGCAGAGTGTGTTTCAGTGGCTCGGCTTTAAAGTGGAGAGCCACCATGACTGTGACACGAACCAGATGCTCTCTGTGTTCAAGGAGCTTGGCAAAAGAGACCACAGTCGGTTTGACTGCGTAGTGTGCTGTGTTCTGAGTCATGGTGTGGAAGGCAGCGTGTACGGTGTGGATGGATCCACTGTCAAGATCAGTGATTTGACGGACCTTTTCAATGGATTAAATTGCCCGTCTTTAGTGGGCAAGCCCAAGCTGTTTTTCATCCAGGCCTGCCAGGGAAACAACGAGCAGCAAGCTGTCTTCATTGAATCTGATAGCTCTGCATACAGCTTTCATTGGACTGATGCTATAAAGGCTAAACAGGGTATCCCAAATAGTGCAGATTTCCTGCTGGGAATGGCCACAGTTCCTTTTCATGTTTCCTTCAGAGAGAGAACCAATGGCACCTGGTTTATTCAGTCTTTGTGCCAAAACCTTGTTCAGATGGTGCCCAGGTTAGTGAACCAAAATATCAAATATAATAAAAAAAATTTTTTTTTAAAATGAAGAAGAATGCTTTTTTACAAAAATGCTGTACATTAGCTCACCCTGTGTCTTATTTTTCCTAGGGAGTTTGATCTCATGTCAATCCTGACAAAAGTGAATGCAGATGTTAGCAAGAAGAGTGATCAGTATGGTCAAAGAAAGCAGATGCCTCAGCCAGCCTTCTCACTCAGGAAGAAGGTGGTGTTTCCGGTTCCCAACGTCCCTACTCCATCTATTCACAAAGCATCGTCAAATTCTTGATTTTTACGTTACTTCAGAGCTGTGGATGCAGATCAAGAATTAAATGCAACAATTTGTTGAAATGCAGAAGTTTTCTATCAAAATATTTTTAATGCAGTTTTGTGTAGAATATTTTGAATTTTAGTCCTCTGTGATCAGGATTAATGTTCTTAATAAATGTGGCTCTCAATAACCTCACCAGGTCTCCGTGGTAACATATACTACTTATGCTAACATGCTCTTGATCAGGATGTTTTTAAGAGTTAAATGTTAATTCTGCTGTTAGTGTTGGATTATAACAACATTCTCTAAGTGCCATAGAGCTTATCCATTGATGCTAATGAATGAAGCCTTGCAGTGGAGTCTGCAATTGGATGTCATGTCTGTTGGCAGCCAGTCTGCTGGCACAGCTCCATATGGAGCCGTGCCAGAATTGATTGAAATGTAACCAGAGTAATTAATATTGTTCATTCTTTAAAAAACAAGCAAACAAACTTTACCCCGTTTTGTTACTTTCCTAATTAACTGTTGTAAGTGAAAAGTGAATCAAGGAATACTGCATTACATCAAAATACAGAATCTACTAAAAAATACTTCTCAGTTTCTTTATAAAAATGTTTTGTCAACAAGCACTGTAATTCTAACGCACACCCATCCTTACAAGACAAAAACGCAGTGACGGTTAAAGACTTGCCTTACACAAGAAACTTTGTAACGTCAGCCTCCTTAGTGATCCATCCACCTCGTGACAGTGAGTCACAGCTGCCTTTCCCGCAATCATTAACGCTTTAGATGTGTACTGTGTATATTTTGTAGTCAGTAATGTGTTAAGATTTAAAAGGAACCTTTTGACATTTAGCCTCGTTTGACTTTGTCTAATAATCGGGAGTCCAAATCTCTACAACAAAAATTGCAACAATTAAAAGTAAAATGTGACAAAGCTACGCCTACAGAATGTGTGACTCAGAGCGAAAGGCCTCACTCTGTTCCTGTACCTGCTCTGACAGGCTGCCTAAACGTTCGTCCTATCGCTGCAACACCTCAGCACGCAAGTATTTTCCACATACTGATAATCTGTTGAAACCATATTTCCATGTAACAACCAGTCACACTTGTCAATCAACCGCCTTCTCCTTTTACTGCATTGTTTGTTGCTTCTCCCTCCAAATGCTCGACTTCTTGCAGAAGTTTTTTGCTATGAAAAATATTACAGGTAACATTACCATGGCAACATAGAGCTCATAGACATTTACTAAATAAGAGTTCCTCTTTCGCAGTTTAGACAGACTTCACTCGCTTGTTTTGTCTCCAAATGGCTTCAACATATGACAGAGATTTATGTGTATTGCAACAATTTTCACTCACTAATGGAGTGATCAGCACACCAACTTTAACTCTGAGTCTTGTTTATCGAACCAGACTGCAGCGGGAGACACTGAACCATATACTGAAAGTGCCAAAAACATGAGAACATTCTTAGCATTCAGTAATTTCCTTTGTTGAGCTGAGCAGCTCACGTGCTGAAAGTAATAGTAGATGTTTAGGTCTGACAGGGATTGCCAGTGCAACTTCTACAGAGACGTGACCAGGGAACACACTGAGAAAGTTGCTATGTGAGTGCATGATTTTTATTTTTTTTAATTGTTTTTGGGGGGTAAAAGGATAAGTCAAAACTTTGGTGGCTGAATTACAACAAAATATAACAAAGTCTGCCCCTCCAAAAATAAATTTTCAGGGAACAGCAGAAAGGAGGAGCACAAAGACAAACAAGGCAAAACATAAACTATGACACAACCCGAAGAATGACTTTCGTACTAGTCATGGCTGTGGGGTTTTTTGTAGGTTTGATTTGACTTTCCTGTTGTTATTGACCATGTCTGAGCTGCAGAAACCCTGCACTTGAACCTCTGTCTCCACCTTCAGGTCGACTCCATACAAGTCCCTTGAACTGCTTCTCTGATTTGCTTGTGTCCGACTGACAGACACCCAGATCAGTCTCCCTGCCCTGCACTGCCTTTAGGATGTTAGGTGTGTATTATATGAGTTTATGGTAAAATTAAATGTAACTATGAATTTGCATAACTTTTCAGCCCACACTGGAGCTCTTTCTGGATGGACAGAGTGTTTGAATGACAGCAATTTAAGCAAGTTGTAGACTATAACTGAAATAGTGTGTCCCCTGCTCATTGAAATGGTCAGCCAGTTTAAAGTACTGCAGGGTAAAAGTTATAAAAGGACTTAAAATACAAACGCAAATGGGTTTAATCTGGTTCCTAACTACTTACCAACCCCCTGACATTAAAAAAGCTGCCTGCTTTAGTAAGTCAGCAAGAAGTACATCTATAGAGGCAAGCTGGTGAGTTGAGGTCAGGATCGAATGAAATTCAACCATAGCTAACAGTGTGGCCTGACCAACTTTGGCTTCTACAGGCAATTTCATGTGTTTCAGTGGTGAATCAAAATGCGCCCTAATTTCCAAACCCTTGTCCCTCGTTGGTGTTTCACATCCACAATGCACAATGAAGATTTACAGCATTCAGATAAAACCACAATACACTATGCATACAAAATTACATTAAATACATATATGAGAAAAATATGGTCTAAGAAATATACACCAATGAATATAATTTCCAAAATTATGAATAATTGTGGAATTAGCCTTTGTTCCGATTTTCCAAATGTGGCATTTTACTGTGTGCTTTATTTAATTTTAGAATTTGCAAGTTGTAAAAGGTAATAAAGTGAACCCAGCTAAACTGATCTAACAAATATCAGCCTAACATTATTAGGAAAACAGTAGACAGTCATATCAGTCTTACACAACCTTAAGCTTAAAGCTTTAAGCTCAGTTGTCTTAAAGCTTTGGGTGTTTGGTATGTTTCCTTACTTTGGGCTCTTTCATGAGATTTCTCTTGGTTTAAATATAATAACTCAATTTCTCTATGACCGTCCTTTTGTAGAACCACTTGATTGCTTTGCACAACCTGCTTTCAGTTGAGATTCACTTCAGACAAATTTCCCAACATTTTCCTTTAGAATTCGGAGGCGTAGCATGTAATTCATTGCTCTTTCAGTGATGGTGAGCTGTCCTGGCCCGTATGCAGAAAAACAGACCCAAACAATGACAGCATCACCACCATGTTTCACGAATGGGATGAGGTTGTCTGGAATGCATTTCCTTATCCACCCAAACCACTTGTTATTTACCCGAGTAAATGTAATTTAAGGATTCATCTACTAAACACTGCTCAAACAGCCTTCTGGAGTACCCACATGGAAAGCAGGATTGTTCTTTTGAACTGGCTTTTTTCATGCAGAACAATATCAACGAACAATAAAATAAACATCAAATGAAAAACTAAAACAAAAAAACAGCAACTGGGAAATTACAGTGCTACCATTGCAACTTCATTAGATTTAATTGCATCATACTCTTACTGTGGGGACAGACCATAACCACCTCTACTCTATAGCCAGGCTTTAACCAGCAGAAAATGTTATCATTTAGATTCTCAATCTATGATACCTAGTTTCCTGTTGTTTTGATTTATTTATTTATTGCTGTTTAAACAAGCCTTGCTGTTCTTTGTGTTCTTTTTGTCAATGCCAGCTATTATTATATTATTGTTATTATTATCATTATTATTATTATTATGTAGTAGTAGCAGTAGTAGAAATAGTAACTGTAAATTTAAAGATACAACGGTTTTTTTTGTTTTACAATTTAATCTAGATTTTTTTTTATTTAAAAAAATGATCTAAAACATGTTTTACGGGGACACTGTCCCGTCCAGTTGAATAGGTAGGACTCACCGGTAGGTGGCAGTAAACGCTTTAGCTCACACATTCTGACGTGCGTTTGACCCGCGTTGATCCGGATGTTGATATAATGTTAAACTGGCGATTGTTTCCCCGGCGAAAGTACAGTGAGGAGTTGCTAGCGTTGACAGGCCACTTAATGTCCATCACAGAATCATTGCTAGATGTCCAGAAAAATATCTCATCGTCGTGTTTAAAAGTTGTTTTGGCCGGAACAGAGTCTGTAATCAGACCTGTGAGGAACCGTGAGCTGCAAACATGTCTCAATCACCAGCAGTGAAAAGCGAGGATGCGAGGTCAGTGTTTTATTGATAGTAGTTATGTGATTCGAGGTAACGGTGCACAATCAACCAAACCGCTTGCATATCTAGTTTGTGTCAAATAATAATCTAGTTAAATTAAAGTGCATATTATGGTATATTAGCTAGAAGCTACAGCTGAAGTCGTGCCAAGTATTTGGTCTTAAGTTGTATTTACGTGTTGCTTCTTTCACTAATCTTTTAAATAAATGGCGTTAAATAATAAAAAAAAATGTCTGCACTGATTCACCACAGCTATCCGCTCTGTATGAAAAGGAGACATCATCATCAGAGAGAAAGAGGTGGTAGCCAAATATCCTAGAGCTGTAATCAATGGGAATTCAGTCATAACAAAGATGGTGGTGGAGGTACAACTTCCAGGGTTAAAAACGTGGGGCGATGATGCTGATGGTAGAGATGATGACTGATACCTTTTGCCTTCAGTGCTCCCTCATTCAACAAGGTGGTGAATGAGATTGTTGCTCCATACTGACATGACAGCATCGCACAGTCAGTTGCTGCCGGTTTGTTGGCTGCACGCCCATGATGTAAATCTCCATAGGCCCAATACCCTCCTTACAGTCTACAAACAAAGAGACTGACACTCACAGTTTTAAATGTATATAGTCTGAAAAGCTGCTTTGGTAATTTATGTGGCACATTGGGGAAACCTCTGCTGTACATAGTGTGTGCAAGCAGAGAAAAAGAGAGCTTTTAATTTAAGTTAATTCAATTTAATTTTAATTGTAATTTTTAGCAATGCGTGTCAGAATCATCATCATCTTCTTTTAGCTGCTCCCTTAAAGGGTCTCCACAGCTCATCTCCTGCCACCTGCCACAGCAACCATCTGTACGTCCTCTTTCACTACCTCTATGAGTCTTCTCCGATTGAGCTTGACTGATATAGGATGCCAATATTTGGTGATTTAAAAAAAGTCAACAACAATATACTGGACAACATAATTGGGTTTTTTTTCTTTCAGACTCAAGACATGAACAGATTTCTCTAACATTTGTTAAGTGTTGGTATTTATTTGTTATTTATTGTTCTTACTAGGATAATATGACAATTCACTTTTAATAGAAAGTTTTTCTGCTGCATCAAGTCATGGATTACTTGTTTTTGCTCTTCAAGACTGCTTGGTTCCACTGTTTGTTGTATTTGGGGTTTTTGTGTTGCCAACACAACAAAGTGAAGGTGAAAGCTGCAAAACTCTGTAACATCAACACTCATACTATAGTTGAAAGATGTTTCTACTGTCTGTTCTTTACTCTTTTATTTATTAATTAAAATTTTCATTTATTAACTGTTTGTAAAAGCCAATAAATGGCTATTTTCTGATACACTGTATGCAAATAGCTAATACCGGCTGATATATCAGTCGGGCTCTAATATGGAAAATGAAGTGGCATGTCACAGGAATTACAATAGTGTAGTCTGAGACATAATAGATGCAATTAAAACTTTAATAGACTCACTAGACTGCATTACTCAGAAAGGAACTGCTCCATTTAATTTACCATCCTCACTGTTAAATACTTTTCCTGTACATTTTCTGGGGTGGCTGTAGCTCAGGTGGCAGAGCGGATCAGCCACTAACCAGAAGGTCGGTGGTCGATCCCAGGCTGCATGCCAAATATCCTTGGACAAGATACTAACCTCATGTTGCTCTCTGATGCATCCATCGGAGTGTGAATGTGTATGTATGTTAGATACTTAGCACTTAAGCTTAGAAGTTCTTGTGTGAATGGGTGATTGGTTGAATGAATTAGCTGTATAAAGCGCTTTGAGTGCTTTTTGAGTGCTCGGACAGAGTAGAAAAGCGCTACATAAGAACCAGTCATTTACAAACTAAGACAGTATAAAGGAGTTCCTGTTCTTGTCAGTCGATAATGTCTCAGATGATCTGTGTCGCTGCCATGGTTATGGAACAGTGAAGAAATTGAAAAAGTTCTTTGATTAAACTGTTATTTCATTGATTAATCATTTAGTTCATTATTTAGAGAAATTTTCAAGGCAAACTGGTAGAAAGTTGACTTATTCTGGCCTCTAAAATTCTGTTCATTAACAATTTTGTATTGACAGCCTTTTGTTGTTTGTTTTAAGACAAAAATTAGATATAATTACATTTTTGGTACTAGGGCTGATAAAACTGGGAAAACATGGACGTTTTCACTTTTTCCTTTATTTTATAAGCAGTTTAAGTGCACAATCAGTCATCCTGTTGTCATTTGTTATTCTGTCATTCAAATTTAATGAGTCAGTTATTACAGTCATAGCTCATAATTTGTCTGTCCTTGTGTTGACTACGTGCAGCTTGGATACAAACGAATCACAGAAAAGCAACTCGGGGAAAACACCGATACAGATCCTGCATGAATATGGCACGAAAAGCGGAAACCTTCCTGTGTACGTGATGGAGAGGGCTGAAGGAGAGGCTCACCAGCCCAGCTTTGTCTTCAGCGTGACAGTCGGTGACGTAAGCGGCATAGGTAGGCTACGCTGTCACCCCTGCTGTGCTGATAGCTGGCTGTCACCGAATGAGGGCTTTTATTTGAATTGAAAATTGCACCGTGGTAATTCAGAGAGAGTGCCTCAGGCTGCAATATGTTCTTTGTCACTTTGTTGAATTTCTCTTCTGTTGCTGAAGCAAAGTGTTTAAATTTACCCTCTATATCCCTTGTTTTTTAACAAAGATATCACACTTCAGGCATAGAAAAGTGCAGGTCCAGAGAAAAAGGGTGAGAAGCAGTTGGAATGCTCTTCATGTTGAGGTGATGAGAAATGACTTAGTGTCTGTATTTAACATCTGTCACCAAGCCTATGCTTTAGGGGAAAAAGGCTTCAAAGTTGAAGTCTTTTTGTTCTTCCCACTAGCCTCTCACACTTTACATTTGATTAGGATACTGTGGCTTTCAGTTAGGTTTATTATTATTGCTGTTTTGATATTGTATAACACAGGCAACTGATTGGTCTTTTTTTTCAGGTCAAGGGCCGAGTAAAAAGGCTGCTAAACACCAGGCTGCAGAGGCTGCTCTAAAAGCTATGAACATAGATGCTGGAGTCATGTAAGTAGAGTGTAATCATTTAAATTACTGGTTGGAAATAAAAGTTGTACTCCTCAGAGGTTCGCAAATAATGAATATTTACCTCTTTGAATAGCAAGCGGACTTTGTGCTGCCAAATAAAGTTGGCAACAGCAAAGCTACGATAATTTATGTTCATTTTCTGGGTAAATCGTCAAGGCTATAATTAGATTAATGAGCAATGAAAAAAATGAATTGCATCCCAAATTAGTTTCAGTCAAAACCATGCCAGTGTTGTGGAACTTTAACAACTCAATCTGTCTGCATTTTGAATCATTTTGGACATTTTATAGACTTCACACTGGCTGTTATAGCATAAAACACAAATGTTTAAGAATATGACAGGAATCTTTTACTATTTTCATTTGTTTAAACACTGAAGTCAAAACAGTAATTGGAATTATAGAAATAATGCTGGTTATGTTGTTATAGTGACATCTGTCAAAGGATTGGTTATAGTGTTGTGGAAAAGCCATGACTATACACTCCTTGTGTATAGATTACTATCAAGGAGTCAGACTTTCCTGAATTCTTTAAGATGGTTTTAAGCAATAGTTCCTCAGTCTTTCTGAAGGTCATTCAGAGTTATTTGTTTTTTTTTAAACATTGGCTGCTCTTTCACTCAGTTCAGTCCTTGTATGTCATCATCACTTTCAGAAGATTCTTGTTTTTTAAGCCACCTAACACTGACCTATCAATCATTCAAGCAATAAAAAGCTACATAACTCAAAAAATAAACCATTTTTGTGGCTACACTTAACAGATAACATAGCAAAGGACCAATTTTGGATGATTCCAAAAAACCTATTAGCTAAAAACTTCGAGTATCTCAGATTGGTGTGCAGTGTGTCCTTATAAAATTTGAGGAAACTTAAGGTTGGAAAAAACAAACAAACATATGAACAATATTTGGTTTAAATTGTCATCACTATGTATAGAGAAGGCCACGACAGAGGCATGGTGAGTGTCTACAGCCATCAGAAAGATACAGTGGGGATTCTGTCATGGCTTGGAGCTGCATTTCAGCCAGTGGTGTTGGGGATCTTGTCAACTATCAGATTTTGATCCACCCAGCAGTACCATCTGAATGGGCATCGGTTTGGCAACCACTTTATTATTTTAGCAATTACAATAATACATCTGGCAGCAACACTCAAAGAAGAGCTCTGAGTATCTGTCAGAAATCTTTTACTATTCCTGAAGACTACTTATAGAAATGACAAGAAAGCTTGACAAGAGTTTAGGCTGTGCTGGAGAAAGATGCGTTAAAGGTGATCATACCAAATATTGACTGTCAAGCTTCTTAGAATGATGTGAACTCTGTTATTGCCTTGTACGTTTTGTATGTCAATGCCTGGTTGTACATTTGTTGTACCAATTTACTATTTTCCTAGAAAAATGAGGGTTAACTCAAGACTTTTAGCACAGCTCTGTATTTATGCTGCAGGAGGGAAGTCAGCCTGAGAAATCTTAGATTAAATCTTGTGCTTGTAACTTGTAGCGCCTACTAAATACTATGACACTCTTGTGATTTCTCTTTAATTCCAAGCAGGAATGTTCCTGGGACGTCTGACAGTAATGGTGTGGCAGCAGAGACAAACAATCATCCTAACTCTGTGGGGTTACTCCAGGTGTGCCAGCCATGGCTGTGTTTATGCAAGAACATTTCTTCCATATGTATGAAATGAACTGTGTTTCCCTCATGATCTTTTCTTATCGTTCACATTAGGAGTTAGCATTACAAAGAGGATGGCATCTTCCTGAATACACAGTTTTAACAGAGGCTGGTCCACCACATAAGAGAGAGTTCACGGTTATTTGTCGATTGGAGTCCTTGTCAGAGAAGGGTGCGATTATTTTTCACGTTCAAAGAAAAATTTCTAAGATTTTGCTCGTTTGTCCTAACTTTCTATCTTTTTTTCTCGACAGGTGTAGGAAATTCAAAAAAAGCTGCAAAAAAAGTGGCTGCAGAGAAAATTGTGGCAAAGCTTCAGAGTCTATCAGGCTGTTCTGAAATCACATGGGTATGTCGGATCTTTCTTGGCTCATTTGTGTGACGTCTACAGGCAACTTCAACATTTCAGGCAATTTCTTTTGTGTTGTGATGTTTTTACTTTTCAGGGTCCTAAACCAAGTGTGCGATTTGAAAACTTAAGGAACTCGATGGCAGAGAAGATATCTTTACTGAGGAGAAACCCGCTGAGCATTCCCAACACAGACTACATTCAGATGATGTTGGACCTTTCCAATGAACAAGGCTTTGAGGTCACATACTTTGATATTGGTAAGAAAACAAACTGCATTTGTATTTTTCTGTTAGCAATACTGGTGCCTTCCACTCAGATTATGTGGTTCCCAGCTTCCCTCACTCACATCAGATTCAAAGAAAAACTCCCGTCGCCCTAATCATAGAACGCATTTAACGTCTTGATTAAATACTCAACTTTCATCCCTTTTTAAAATAATAAAACTGGGTCATCTATGCAGTTGTGCTTTCCCAAATGAGGCCATGTACCGCTCCAGTGGTTAATACTGAGAAATCTTCAGAGTAGTGGGGCACTTGTGAGGGTGTTAGAAAAAACAACAAAAAAAACCCCAGATGTGAGGTTGACGAAAGACATTTTCCATACATTACGTTACACCTGGGATCGGATCGGATGCCTTTTGCCTTCACAATTGCCATAATTCTTCATGGCATACATCCAACAGGGTGCTTCAAACATTCATCTAAGATTTTGGTCAATGCTGGCGTGACAGCGTCACACAGTTGCTGCAGATTTGTTGGCTGCACACCCATGATGTGAATTTCCTGTTCCACCACAGTCAAAGACACTCTATTTAATTCAGATCTGGTGCCTGTGGAGTTCATCTGAGTACAGTGACCTCGTTGTCATGCTCAAGAAACCAGTTTGAGATAGTTGGAGCTTTGTCCTGCTTCATGTGCTGCCCTATTATCTTTATGCAGTGGCAGATCACAACAAGGCAGTTTATATTGAAATGGAAAAAACAACAATCCCTTTTAAGCAAACACTTGGTGACGGCAGAGAGAGAGAAACTTTCTTATGCCAACTATTCACAGTTAGTGTGAGACAGAAGAAAAGAGTGAAGCAGAAAGAGCATAGGTGACTGAACAGTGAGGCTGGTGTCAATAAGACTTGAATTATCTGCTCTTCCCAGAGTTTGTACGGGTGCTTGAAATCCGTGAAAGTTCTTGAATTTTAGTATTGTCTTTTCAAGGTTTGAAACATGCTTGAAGCCGTATTTCATTCACTACAAATAACTATCTGACCGAATAGTTTTCTTATCAGGTAGAGAAATAAAACGAGTTGCAAAGTGTAAAAGCAAAATTTCTCCACCTGGGCTGCCATGCACCACTGTGTGACCCCGCCCCTCCGCCGAACAGTCGGGGATGAATGCACTAACTTGCTGTTTTAATGAGTGTTTGATAGAAAACGACACTGGTGGACTTTGGACTCTTGAGCGTAATTTCCAGGGGGGTTATGACCCCTCCCAATAATCAGACCTAACCAACAAAATTATGAATTATCTTGCATGAATAGGCGGTTGATTTCTTTACTCCAGTTATTACCAGCAAAATAGTTGCATGTTTAATCATCTGGGAATTTGCCCAGATTTATTTATTTATTTATTTAGACAGAGATCTTGACCACACAAATGTTCAGCACAAAGTTACACCAATGTGAGTCCTAGTAAATAATTTTCGAGTATGTGTACATATCACGTGCTATTATTATTATTATTTTGCTAGCTATCAAACGTACTGGAGAAATGATTGAAATGCACTGAGTGTGATGCAGTACGGCAGCGCTATTATAGCAGTTAGTTATGGCATGGTGATTTATGGAATATGCTGTAAACTTAGCTAACATTATTTAGCAGTAGCAGTAACGTGAGTTACTTCACTCAAGTAAAAGCTTTAAACGTTAGTCTGATACTTAACTAGACAACTTATGGCATAAGGAAATAATGGTAATAAGAGGGACTGATCACTATGGACACAAAGAATAGCCACTTTTTTGTGCTGCCGAAGTTCCGAGGCTTTCATTCAAAATCTTGAGCACCTACACATTAAACAACTTAAAAAATATAAATGACTTCAAGCTCACATTGACGCCTGTGGGACACTATCAGCCACTGAGACAACAGACAAATTTGAGTGTTTTAATATATGAATATTTCACACATTAAGGCTGCCTGTTTATTTAAGGGAGATGAACAATACATTATAATTTTACATAATCATATCACAGATGATAGACTAAAAAAATAGATTTGAGGTAGATGCTTGTGCATTCTTAAAGTCTTATATGTTGAACTGAATTGAGTATGTCATCTGTTCAAAGGCTCTCCCAGTCAGTGTTGTTCTCCATGCCTGTCTTACTGTACATGATGTTATCAGCACAAACATTTTAAAGGTGATCATTTATGACTTTAACAATAATACAGACAGCAATGTAGTCCAATATCTCACAGTTAGTTTTATTGGGAATTAACTTTAACCTGTTTGGCCTTCAGGGGTTTTCTGAGCTTTCTGCTCGAAAATGAAATGACCAAAATAAATGTATTTCTCTGCCATTACAGAATGAGGTAAACAATATTTGTATCAAAATAAAGGATATGGATATGGATATTACCTGTCCACAGATTCATGGTGCAGTAACTGCTCTTTTAACTGTCTGGTGTCTTTGCTTTGTTTGGTGTTTGTAGACATGGTTTACATGAGTTTTTAGCTGAGCTTCAGAGGTTTCTGTGGACACTACTCATGTCAGCACTTATATTTCTGACCTCGTGTTATAATCGATTAAACGTGGTCTCCTCCCTTTTGCCCCCATTTTTGATGTTGTGGGCGCAAATGATCAGGCGTGACATTCTCATAATAAATCAGAGAAGATACTGCAAAGAATTAATCCTGCATTTGTGTGATTGAAATGTGTGTGCAGTGACACTGTTTTAAAGATTTGGCCTAAATAATTCTGGAGTGAATGAGCCTAAACATGATGACCGGACTAGTGACACCATATCACCTGTGACACTCACACACGCACGTATGACTTTGCCAGTTTCAGCTGAAACAATTTCAGTGTTTCAAACCATGTTCCAGAGTTTTTAGTTCACCGTTCATGAGGTTTCAAGAAGAAAATGAAAGACAGATCTGAATGTTTGAAAGTGTTTTGGAAAAACTCTGTAAAGAATAGATGAACAATACTCAAAGGATAAATTCAACTGTTTTATTTTGTTAGATAAGTTGAAAAAAAAGTTAAACAAGCAAGTAAATAACGAAACAAGGTAAAACGAAGTAAGTTCAAAAAGTTAACAAGTAAATAACGAAACAAGGTAAAACGAAGTAAGTTCAAAAAGTTAACAAGTAAATAACGAAACAAGGTTAAATGAGGTAAGTTCAAAAAGTTAACAAGTAAATAACGAAACAAGGTTAAATGAAGTAAGAGCAAAAAGTTAACAAGTAAATAAAGAAACAAGGTTAAATGAGGTAAGAGCAAAAAGTTAACAAGTAAATAACGAAACAAGGTTAAATGAAGTAAGAGCAAAAAGTTAACAAGTAAATAACGAAACAAGGTTAAATGAGGTAAGAGCAAAAAGTTAACAAGTAAATAACGAAACAAGGTAGAGGAGAGAAAACCCCAACAATCCCCTCTGAGCAAGCACTAGGCGACAGTGGGGAGGAAAAACTGCCTTTAAACGGGCAGAAACCTCCGGCAGAACCAGGCTCAGGAGGGGGCAGTCAACTGCCGGGACTGGTTGGGGGGTGAACAGAGGTGGAGCAAGACAAGGCTACATCAGTTGAAGAAGCAGTATTGTCCCTCTACCGGAAAAAGCTGAAGAATCTTTTCTTCTTTTTCATGGACTTTTCCACGAGCGCCTTTTTGTCCAGGATGAGGGTTCTCAACTCCTCGATGGTTTCTGTGTTTTGCCTCTCTAGTTTCTTGCATGTTTGTTCCACCTGTTCTAATGTTGCTTGTGTTTCTTTAAGCTTTTCTTTGAGGTCTTTGGATGTTGCCTCCTGTGTCAGCTTTGCCTTCTGCAGGTCTGCATTTCTCACTTGATCTTCTTTGTGCAGGCCTTCTAGCTGCTCATTTCTTTTCTGGATATCGCGGAGCGTACACTGCAGGTCCTCATGCGTTTTGTCTTGTTTTTGCTTTTGGGCCTGCATTTCTGTGTTTTCCCGCTTCAAGTTGTTGAATTCCAACAATATCCCCTTAATGAGCTCTGAGTTGTTTTTGGCCATGTGATCAATCTTTTTCTGCATGTGTGAGCATCGTTTTTCTAGTGTTTCCTTTTCTCCCTCCAGCTCACTTGTTTTGACCTTCAGTTCATCACAGAATCCTTGCAACTTTTGATTTTTACTCTCAAAGTCCTTGATAATGCACTTTTCTTCTGGCAGTCTTTCTTTCTGTTGCTCTTTCTCTTGAAGGAGGTCTTTATTTTGGACCAATGTTTGTTCCAACTCTGCCTTCACCATTCTGTACTTTTCCTGCATGCCTTGGAGCTCGCGCTGCAGGTCTTTTTGCTTTGTGTCCTGTTGTTCCTTCTGTTGGAGGACTTCTTTATTTTTTTCTTCAGCTTCATCAAGCTTTCTTTGGAGCAGGTGATTCATTTGGTCCATGTATTGCAGATCCCACTCCATTTTATCAATCGTCGCTTTCCTGCCTTGAAGCTGCTCGGACATTTCTTTAACTTCAGCGCTCTTTTTCTTGTTTTCTTTGATGAGGGATACAATCTGCTCTCTGGCTTGAGCAAACTTGATCCCCCAGCCCTCATTAATAATGTTGATGTCGGGCTGGCGCTGTAGTGTTTCTTCCAGGTGTTTGTTTTGTGCTTCCATCTGTAAGCACTTCTTCTCCAGGTGACGTTTTTCTTCTTCAATTTGTCGAATTTTGTTCTGGAGATGGTTGTTTTCATTCCTACTCTCCTGTAATGCCCTTTGGATGGATAAGAGGCCATTTGGAGAAATTGGCCGGCCACGCGTGGAAGGAGAGGCGGCGAAATCTTTTTGTCTTGGTTGCCGTAATCTTGGATACATGTTGGCGTTTGTATCCGATGACTCTGAGAGGTTTCCAAATTTTTCTGTAGTGAACGTTTGAAGGCTGCAAACACAAAGGCTGCGAAGAAACGAACTGAAAATTGCTGTTTCTCACCCCTATTTATAGAAAAACTTCAAAGGATCCTTGTGACATCCTTGTGACATCCTTGTGACATCATCACTCCTAAGCCAATCAGATTGTCACATGACATTTTGGAATGTGGAATGGGGATATGTTTTTTTTTAAACAGTTTTCAAATGTAACTTAATATTTAAGTGTTTCTTACTTGACCCGCTTAGTCGATTAAAAAGTTAATTGCCACGAACACCCCTAATGTTATATAACAGACCACAGAAAAAAGACAGGTTTTTTTCTACGTGACAGAGCTATAATAAATGTTTTGTTTTTTTAATTATCCTACTTTTTCTAAAAGGGAACGTTATTTAAAGAATATGTATTTAATTAAAAACTCTGTATTCATCTAAAGGGTATACCAAGAAGGGTGAGCTTCCTGCTTGAAAAGGAAATGACCAAAATAAATGTATTTCTCTGCAATTACAAACTCTGTGTAAACAGTCTTGGTGTCAAAATAAAGCTAACACTGGTGAGATGTCATCAGAGCTGTAAATATTACTGCAGATGTTACTATGTCAAAGTTACTGTGACTCAAACATAGAAAAAATGATTTTTTATTTCCCTCACCTAATTTTTAAAAGTATTTTATAGCATATAACACGTTTGAAAATATGCTTCGGTTCACATTTAACTCCAGAAAATCATAAATCAAAATATGGATATTACCTGTCCACAGATTCATGGTGCAGTAACTGCTCTTTTAACTGTCTGGTGTCTTTGCTTTGTTTGGTGTTTGTAGACATGGTTTACATGAGTTTTTAGCTGAGATTCAGAGGTTTCTGTGGACACTACTCATGTCAGCACTTATATTTCTGACCTCGTGTTATAATCGATTAAACGTGGTCTCCTCCCTTTTGCCCCCATTTTTGATGTTGTGGGCGCAAATGATCAGGCGTGACATTCTCATAATAAATCAGATAAAATACTGCAAAGAATTAATCCTGCATTTGTGTGATTGAAATGTGTGTGCAGTGACACTGTTTTAAAGATTTGGCCTAAATAATTCTGGAGTGAATGAGGCTAAACATGATGACTGGACTAGTGACACCATATCACCTGTGACACTCACACACGCACGTATGACTTTGCCAGTTTCAGCTGAAACAATTTCAGTGTTTCAAACCATGTTCCAGAGTTTTTAGTTCACCGTTCATGAGGTTTCAAGAAGAAAATGAAAGACAGATCTGAATGTTTGAAAGTGTTTTGGAAAAACTCTGTAAAGAATAGATGAACAATACTCAAAGGATAAATTCAACTGTTTTATTTTGTTAGATAAGTTGAAAAAAAAGTTAAACAAGCAAGTAAATAACGAAACAAGGTAAAACGAAGTAAGTTCAAAAAGTTAACAAGTAAATAACGAAACAAGGTAAAACGAAGTAAGTTCAAAAAGTTAACAAGTAATAATAATTTTTTTTAATAATTATCCTACTTTTTATAAAAGGGAACATTATTTAAAGAATATGTAGTTAATTAAAAAAACTCTCTGTTCATCTAAAGGGTATAACAAGAAGGGTGAGCTTTCTGCTCGACAATGAAATGACCAAAATAAATGTATTTCTCTGCAATTAGAAACTGTGTAAACAGTCTTTGTATCAAAATAAAGCGAACGCTTGTGAGATGTCATTAGAGACGTGAATATTACTGCAGATGTTACTGTCAAAGTTGCTGTGACTCAAACATAGAAACATTTGATTTTTTTATTTGGGTGCTTAACTAGTTAAAAAAAAGCATCTGTCTCCTATTTTTGCGTCACATAGTAAAGAAGCATCAATATCTGATTAGAAGACTTATTAATTTGGACATGCTGTTTATTATTGTGGTGTTTGCTGCAGTTTTCTTGTTTTGTGGGGTTGTTTTTTTTCAAGTGGAGATGAATATCTCTGACAAGTTGATTTGTTCACATTTGCAAATCTAAATTTTTAAGAGAAATTTGGTTTTTGAGTTTGTAGACAATGTAAATATAAGGCAACCATTTCCTTCTTCAGTATTTGTCTGTGGTGCATTTTTCTCTGTTTTAACAAAAGGGGAACAAAGGACATTTAAGTCCTCGTAAAATGATTTGTTTTAATTTTAAATTTTTGCTAAAACACATTTACCTGTTCACAACTGCGATTAAATAATTGTAATTTGGCATCTTATTTTTTTTTTTAAGTGTTTTACTATGTTTTTTGTTTTTTTTAGTAAAACAATGAATTTTAAAATAATAACAACAATAATCATGATGAATATTATCATTAATTATTATTATCATTATATAATTTAATACATGAACCTTACACTGGGTTGTATTTTCAAACAGTAATGAATGAATTATCAGTCTCCTGTGAGCAAACATTTGGCGACAGTGCTGAGGAAGAACTCCCTATTAACAGGAAGAGACGTCCTGCAGAAGCATGCTCAGGGAGTGGCTGCTATCTGTCATGACAGGGTGGGGGGTGAGGGGGAAAGAGAAGAGGAAATAGGAGCATAGAGAACAAGAAAGTAAACAAAAGGCCAAAAATTGTGCACACATCCTCTGTGTCTACCAAGATTGCTAATTGTGATGGAACTTACCTGGTAAAATGCCTGTAGAGTCGTAAAACAGGTCATCTACTAATCTGAAGGTTGGTAGTTCGATCCAGCCTGCATGCCAAAGTATGCTTTAGCAAGGTACTGAAGCCCAGGTTGCTCTCCAATGCATTTGTTGGCATGTATATGTTAGAAAGCACTAAGACGTGGAAAAAGTGCTTGTATAAATGTGTGTGAATGGGTGAACCAGGCCTGTTGTAATACTTTTAGTGCTCAAGTTGAGTTTCTACGTTCAGAAAAAGAGAAACAAGGGTTACTCCCAGTAGGAGTCCAAAGGGGGAAGAGTTAAATTCAATTCTGTAGTATAATGGAAACCATTATCCACAGCTTGTGGCTGTAAAATATGTGTTGCAAGATGTTAACTATTCAACTGTTTTGCAGATGAGCTCACAGTGAACGGGCAGTATCAGTGCCTGGCAGAGCTGTCCACCACCCCTGTCACCGTGTGCCACGGCACAGGCATTTCCTGTAGCAACGCCCACAACGACGCAGCCCACAGCGCACTACAGTACATCAAGGCCTCCATCAAATAAACAACGGCGCCGCCAGCAGTCGCTGCACCCACAGTGTCACATACATCAGCTGATGCCCAGTCTGCGATTGCCCGGGTATATTTTTGTAATCATGCACATGGCAAAGTAGACTCAACTGCGCAGTAACCCGAAAAAGCATCAGCTTTATTTTTCACCTCTATTTATACTCGCGAGCAAACTGTAAAAGAATCGAGCGGAAGTGTGGTTGTTTTTATGTTTTTATTTTAAATGTCCCAAAGTATGTGATGAAAAGTGGAAGAATATTACAAACGATTTTCTTTGTATCTTTTTACACACAGTGTGAGTGCAGTCAGTGGTTTGAATGTCTAGTTTTTCCATACATTTTGTCTAGTGTGACATATGGACAGAAAGACAGGCCATGTTTTTATTTCTTATTAGTATTTATTTTGTCCTACTTCCACTCATCCATCGCTCTTTATCAGTTTGACTCGGAATAGAAAAGATGATTGCTGGTCTGTTGCAGTGTGCCTCTGTATAGCTATAGAAGTAAAACCTGCTCTATATTTAATAGATTTACTGACTGGTGTTCTCTGCTGTATGAACTTACTGTTGGTAGAGAAAAATGGCAGCAACAACAAGTGTTCAGATCCAGTAAATAAATGAAATAACATTAAATAAATGTTAATGAGTGTTGGCGTGTGTTAATGGCCGTGCAATAGAGCCTACTGAGAGAATAAATTGCTGTGGCGCCTTCAGGAGCCGGCTGTTGTGTTATTGATTGAAATGCGTCCCGTGGGAGATGACCGCTGGACAGCCATTTATTCATCAGCCAGCACGTTGTTAAGTATTGGTACAAAGCTAATTACATCAGAGTGAATTCATGGGTGCTTTCTACTTAATTTGTGTTGTTTTATAACAAAAAAGTGGCCCAAAGAAAAGTCAAATACAGTAATTTATTTATTTGAATTTGGTTTTTTTACTCTAAAGAGTGATATTTGCACTCACTGGCCACTCTATTAGGTACAGAGACCCATCTCTCCCTGTGACTGGCATCAGCTGCTTTCATAGAAGAAAAATGACAACAGTGAAAGTTAAACCTGAAAGCAATGAGTAAAACAACACTATTATCCATATGCATTCAACAGACACTTTATTAGGTACACCTTCCTGGTACTGGGTTGGAACATCCTAATTTTTCATTTCATAGATTCAACAAGGTGCCTCACAGATTTTGTTTTATAGTTACATGACAGCATCTCACAGGCCCTGCAGATTTGTTGGACACACGTCCAGGATGTGAATCTTCTGTTGGACCACCTCCCAAAGATGCTCTATTAGATTGTCGTCTACTGTAAATACAGTAAAATAATTGTCATGACACATCCTGCTGGAAGCAACCATTAGAAGATGGGTGCATTATGGGTCATACAGGGATGCACGTGGTTGGCAAAAATACTCAGGCAGGCTGTGGCATTTTAAAAATGCTCAGCTGGTACTAAGGCGTCCAAAGTGTGCCAAGAAAGTATCTCGCACATCATTACACCACCACTACCCTGAACCTGTGATACAAGATAAAATGAAGCCATGTATCTGTGTTATTTCTGTGAAATTCTGACCCTACTATCTGAATGTTGCACCAGAAATTGAAACTCATCAGACCAAGTGGCAGTTTTTTTTAATCTTCCATCATTGAACTCTGGTAACACATGTGAATTGATGTGAAGATCCTGTCAGGAGTCCTACAAGGTGTGGTCTTCTGCTGATGCAGCCTTTGATGTGTTGTGTGTTCAGAGATGCTCCCCTGCATACATTGGCTGTTGTTATTTAAGTTACTGTTGCTTTCCTGTCAGCTTGAAGTAATCTGGTCACTCTCTCGTCTGGCAACAAGGCAGTCACTGGACATTTTCACCTTTCAAACCATTCTCTGTCGTTTGGGTAAATCCCAATAGATCAGCACTTTCTGAAGTTGCCAGACCAGCCTGTCATACATATTCAAAGTCACTTAAATCACCCTTCCTCGCCATTCTGTTGCTCTGGTTGAACCTCAGCAGGTCAACTTGATCATGTCTATATGTCTAAATGTACTAAGTCACTGCTGTGTGATTGGATGATTTGATATTTGTGTTGCTGTGCAGATTAACAGGAGCACCTAGCAAAGAAGTCCTTGTCATTGGGTTCTCTGTTGCTTGTGTGTTTGTGTTTTTTTCCCCAGCAACTTAAAACATAGGTACTAGCCTTAAAAAATAGTGGATATCACTACTGCGTCATATGTGTTTCTATGCTTACCAAGGTGTGCTGTGGGAGCTCCAATTTCTGTTATTAAAGAAAACCAGGGGTGTCAAACATAAGGCCCGGGAGCCAGAATCGGACCATTGGACAGCTTATGAAAATGAAACATAAATATCAGAGTACAAGAACACTTACCTTTTTAAAAAACACAAACCACAGAACTTCATCCCTTGAGTTTTGCAGTTTTATTAGAACAAGCACTATGTAGCAGCAGTGTACAGTGTTCATGGAAAGATATGTACTTTGTTAAAATTGCACTTTAGAAGGTACCCATCAGGAAATAGATTTGATCCAAACTGAGCTGACATAGTGCTTCATGATACATGTCAGTCGACAAAAAAAAAAGTGTCCAATTCAGAAACCATAAACCTTTTTTTATAAGGCATCTGCAACATTCATTGGCAAGCTCTAGACATGCAGGTAGAAAATGGATGAAGAAAGCTGGAGGATTTTCTCTCTTTTTTTTCTCCACTACATTCTGACTCTGTGATACCAAACACTACACAAAGCACTGGCCCTACCTCCACAGCTACTGATGTAGGAGGGAAAAGAAATCAGCTGCTGCAGTAGTGCCCCCACTTTTTTTCCCTTCCCCCCCTAAATGTGCTGCATTTATTGTGATCACCAAAAATGAATCAGTTACATGTTGGGGTAGCAGAGCAGTGCAGAACACTTTTAGACACTGCAAGCGTTATACAGTTAAAACTTTTCTACTCCTCTAATGTCAAAGAAATTTCCCTTAATGTATTCCGTCCTCGGCTAAATGCTCAGTGTACTTAATCATCTGTAGGCAGGCGGACTATGGAGAATGTGCGGCGTTTGACTTGTGAATGGCATACCTTCTTCTTGGCTCGGGTATTCTCATCTGTTGTGTGTTTGTGAGGCATTGATAAATGCATTAAGGCACAGCAAGTGAAACCGACGCTGCTGAGTTGTAGCATTAAGTTCGTGATCAGGGAAAAATAAAACTATATCCACGCGCATCTTGTTGTTTTTTATCTTTTAAACTACATGGATGCAAAGCAGTTCTAACTTTTTGGTTTGTTAATCTACGGTGTGATCAGTGCACACATGATGGATTTGCCTTAAACAGTTTTCGCTCTACATATTTATATTCACCTTTCCCCTCCTCGCCCTGCAGCTGTGAACAAAGAGATTCAGCTTTAAGAACTATTCGCGTGTGTTCGGGTTGATTTTAAAGGCGCCCCCTTTTATTTTTTTCTTTAGCTGTAAAACAAAAAAAGAGGAGACTAGGCAAGATTTTAAAGCTAAACTTCAACCTGGTGCTTTGAAGAAGCCCACAGCATAGCAGTAAATTCTCTGGGGAATCAGACACATTGAGACGTTTTAATGTTTTTACAGTATCCATCTGAAAATCTGGCTTCTTTCATTTTTACAGGACGACCTGTAGGTGTCTCTGGTGTTTCATAATGAACTACGACTGCATGCGGTTTGGTGATTGAGTCACGGCGAGATTAAATCATTCCTTAATCAATTAATGATAAGATAAATTATAGATGGTTTGAGTAATATATCAAGAAAAATACCAAATATCTGCTGGTAACAGATTTATAAATGAATACAGTTAGTACTTTTTTTGCTCTATATCTTTGTAAATGATTCTTTTTGGTTGTTAATCAGAATAAAGATGATTTAAAAAAAATCTCTTTGGGTTTTTTGTAAACTGTAACAAGACTCTGATGGAAAATTACTCATTTATTAATTCAAAATAATTACATCTTCAAGCTGCGGCTGTTTTATGGAAATATGTGACTCTGCTATTCACGTTTCGTTAATAAATGAAGTACTACAAAAATCCCAAGGATCTGAGAGAACGCTGCAACCTGTACAAATCTTTTCTTATACTCGTGACTCGGACGTGTACGCGCCCATTATTTGAATGAAACTCTCACATTCGGGAACAGAGTGGAGAGAGTTATGTATGCATTTATGTAACTGTGTGATTCACACGAGTTGGTTTTGTGTAAGAATGGTTATTATTAGACACTGGGGCTGCTGAGGTGAAGATCGTCCTTCCGTTTGCACTGTGTCACGACAGATCAGTGTTGACAGTCCACAGGGCCGAAACGCCTCGCGTTTAAATCACACCTCACCTCCCAGCACATGTTCAGCTCAGTTACTCATTAAAACGGCGTTTGTAGAGCCCCGTACTTCCTCCACAGCGGTCGACATTAATTTCAAATGAGTTGTTTCCCGGGAGAGAGTGCTGCCATCCGACAGAGTCGACAGTATTAAAAGGCAAAAATAAATAAAATCTGCCAATTCACATAATTCTCTTTCACTAAATTCGGAGTCCGAGATATTTTTTATAAAAATACCTATTTTTTTTTCTACAATAACTGATGATATAGTAAATACGGCTTTGTACCAGTGAAAGCTGCTCTCTACACATGCAATGTTATCATAGGTAATCTGTAGGTAATCAAAATGTCTACTTCATAGACTAGTCTACCCAAACTGCTGTTGGAAATTAAATGGCTTCAACTTAAAGGCGCCTAATCGTGTGACTTGTACAGGTGTCTTTTTAAGGCAAGGACATACTGGGAAGTCAACAGAGCTGAGGAAACATCTACATAGGCGCGGTGAGACCCAGCTTCGACAAGCACAATGAAGGTGATCCTAGGGTATGTTTCCATGGATGGGTGACCCTCCACAGGGTCGCTGGGCGTCGGGCCTTCCCTCAGCTCAGCAGTCATTCGTATCCATGCACAAAGATGTTTCATCATCGTCGCGTTTCTCTTAACACCTTATTGTGCGTAGGTAACAGCCTCCTCGTCTGTGATGATGGAAACACAGATCCATGTGCTACCATAGAGTCACTGTAGATTCCATGTTAATGAAGCCGGGGTTTTTGCGGAGCTCCCAGTACATGTTGTTGGAGACCCATCTCTCCCTGTGATTGGCATCAACCACTTTCCTGGAAGGACAAAGACAAAAGTGGAAGTTGTAAACCTAAAGGCAATGGGGAGAAATACACTATTCCCTACATACACTCAGCAGACACTTTATTAGATACACCACCTAATACTGGGTTGGATCCTCCTTTGAGTTCAGAAATGTCTGAAGTCTTCATAGCACAGATTCAACACGGTGCTGAAAACATTCCTCAAGATTTTGGTTCATATTGACACGACAGCATTGCACAGTTGCAACATCCATGTTGACAATCTCCACCTAACAATTTCCACCACATCCTAAAGGTGCTCTTCTGGATTGAGATGTGGTGACTGTGGCTATTTGAGCTCAGTGAACTCATTGTCAAGTTCAGAAAAACCAGTCAGAAGATGAGTACACTGTGGATATAAAGTTATACACATGCTAAGCAACAATATCAGGTAGTCTTTAAACAATACTGAGTTGGTATCAAAGGGTCAAACACACCATTACACCACCACCAGCCTGAAATGCTGATACAAGGGAAGATGGATCCATGTTTTTGTATTGTTCATGTTAAGAAGACCACAGAAGGTACCACAGCTGTCAGCTAAGAGCTCACCAAAAGTATACATCTGTACAATCAGAACACTGAAAATGTAATTTGTCTCGATTTCTGCTGTGACATTCAGATAGCAGGGACAAAATCTGCCATAAACCACATGAAAGCATGGATCTATCCTGCCTTGCATCAGTAGTTCAGGCTGGTGGTGTAATATTGTGGGGGATATTTTCCCGATAAACTTTGGGTCCCCTTAGAACGAGCTGAACATCATGTAAAAACTACAACCTACCTGAGTATTGTTGCTTATCATGTCCATCCCTTTATGACCACAGTGTACCCATCTTTTGATGGTTGCTTGCAGCAGGATAACACACCATGTCACAAAGCTCAAATCATCTCAAACTGGTTTTCTGAACTCAACAGTGAGTTCACTGTAAATGGGCTCCACAGCCACCAGACCTCATTCCAACAAAGCACCTTTGGGATGCAGTGAAATTGGAACTATCATATCAATATGGACGAAAATCTCTGAGGAAGTGTATCTGTTCACCGGGAGATTTATAGACTAATTTGAATTGAAGTGTTGTCGTGTTCACATTTTTGTAGTTGTACAACCCATTTTATAACACAATGCCAGTTAAAATAAGAATGACAATACATAATAATAAACATACATAATTTTTTAAAACAATGCATTTTAACCCAGATTTTCATGTTCATCTATAAATCTCCCTACAGACACCAAATTGTGCTTCATTTGATTATTTGCAAAGAATGTGAATAATGTTAATGTTGAGTTTTCCATGCAAACGTTGAGCTGCTAAACATCCTAAAAATGGGAAAAATGCTGACACAGCCGCAGTCACATCCTCTCTTACAAATATTGATCAAATTATTGCAATAGAGGAGCAAATGAATGCGTCTGTACAACATTTGATTGTTCTATTGCACTTGGTTACAAAATGTTCTCACATGTAATCGCATGGCAACACAATGCCATGTGATTACAACACAACACAGACAAAGACTAGTACTTGTAGACTGCCCATAACTACGTGGTTATCTACACTCCGGTTCTTTCTCATCTTGTGTAACACGGCTTCTCTCCACTTCTGATGTCAGCAATTACTGCCTAATAAGGTGATGTGTCTGGCTTAATGTTTTGATCAGCTACCTCAGGAGAATAAGACAAGGTCTTGCTAGTGAGCAAGAGCTCCCCAATCAAATCAGCTTCATAGCAGCTTCTTCTCTTTTTACCCGTATTCTTCCAAAATATGAGATCTTTTTCATTCTAATGTACTTAATCAGTCCAGATATTTTCCTCATTTCAACACTGAGATGTGTGTAGTAGGCTGTCTGAATGGAGCCAATCAAAGCCAATGAAAGACAAAACCGAACATGAAACGAAATAAAAAAACAAAGCGACGCATTCTACAAGGTGAATAATGCACATCTGGCTGCTGCTTTGTGCATCCTTACTTAAAGAAGCGTGGCTCGTGTTTGATGTTGTTCTCATCGTTCCACTTCCTCCTGACCCTCTGCATGTCCTCAATACGCTGCTTCTCTGATGACGCCATTTCCAAGTTACCTTCTTCCAGATACCTAAATGAAAGGATGAGAATTTGTAAACATGAGGAGAAAAACTACTACCAGCAGACTGACTTCAATGAAATTGCAGCCAGACCGGAAGAAATCAGTCACACTTTTTTTACTCAGTTGCTGCAAAAATATGCAGCGTTAGCAGCTCGTAGTGCCAGGTGCAGATGTGATGTTGTACCTTTGATCAGGTCTGAATCTGGCATCCGTCCGCGGCAAGGCATCTTTTAACTCAGGACAAAGCTCATTTAGTTCAATGGCAAACCTGGTGAAGCCGTAGTAAAGCTCATAGTCTGTGGGCATGGAGCCTGGGGAGGAAAGCCAACAAAGTCCCCTTTTAGCTTTAAAGCTTTGTACAGCTAGTCCTGAGTGAAGTCCCGCTGTGAGAGTGAAGCGAGAACTGATTCTTACCTGGCCTCCAGATGCATTTAGCAGAAGGTGGGACACCACAATAAACACCCTCGTGCCATTTTCCAAAAAGCCTGTGGATCACTTTTCCTTCCTGATCCATCACAAATCCTTGAACTTCATTCACATTTGAACTCCAGTAGTTTCCCTAAAAAACATAAACTTCACTGTTAGCTTTTTCAAGTTATATATAAAACTAAACCAGCCTAGAGCATTAGAGGGAAACCCCAAACGGTTCATTATAAACATCTGGAAAATTGTGAGGAGGAAGAACTCCCTTTTAACAGGAAGAGACTTCTCATTCAGGAAGAGGCAGCCATTGCCATACAACTGGTTGAGGAGAAGACAACAAAGAAGCAAGAAGCTACCCAAATCATCTCAATTATTTTTCACCTTGACAAAGGTAAGTTTGCAGAGGCAAGCACTGCTCTTTATGTTTCTGATGGTAATCTCCCCGTAGTGTTCAATCCACCGCCGTCCACTGAGGATGTTGTGTACACAGGTGGTAACTTTATTCCATTCGTATTGATCACCAAACCTAGAAAGCCACAATAAAAACAGCTTCAGGTACTGCAGGTGTAAAAAGGCTAGATTATTAAAGTAGGTGATACAGCTATGTTCATTTTCTGTGTAACCTCAGTGCTTTTCGACTTCTGTGAGGTTGTCACTTTAATCATACCCCAAAGAGGTTATTATTTGTGGGTTGATCCATACAGTAGATTCTTGTGATAAATCCAATCAAGCCAATCAAAACAAATCTGGCTTTAGAGCAAGGGGAGCTTAAATGATTAACTCTGAGGATGCTGGATTTTTCTGGGGCTCTTAGGTGTTTTTAACAGCTTTGACAGAACTAATAAAGTTTTTGTTGTTAATTTCTGTTGATTTAACACAAGCCTGCATTTCTCAGTCATCATTAAAATCTCGATATTTCCATGAAGGCAATTAAAAGCAGAAACCTGGCGATTAACATAATCCCAGTGACATGAAGCATTAAAACCAACCAAACTCTGCGCCTTCATGTTCAATTACCATGCACACCAGCTGGGTGAAGGTTACCTGGGTATCATGAGATTTACACTCCCGATTGGTAAAATTTCCATTGATTTTCCCCAGAACTTGTTTTTCCATCTCACATCTGGAAAGAAAAACAACAAAAATATCCCATTAAAATAAAAATTTTTTTAAACATTTTGTCTAAAATCATACCAAATAACATTTATGTTTACTCTGTACAATTTCCGCTGGTTATTAAAAAGGCTAATTGAGTCCTGCTGGCTGGTCTACACTAAGCCATATCTCCTGTGAGGAAAATCCCTAACTAATTAGACAGGTAACATACCTTGCCAGAAGGTGAAGTTCTTAGACTCACAGTGGCAGGCGGAGACGGGAGGGTGGTGGCTCACCTTCGAGAAAAGATCAAATAAAAAAAAGAGTCTGGCAGCTGTCGTTTAGATAGCACATCATATACAGCCACTACTCTTAATTACACATTTATTGTGACGATTTTAATTTTGTCTATAATATTCGTTTGACAGTTTTGGTTCACAGAAATTGTGATTTTTTTTTTCACTGTAAATTTATTCTGAATGCTGAACTTGCACTCTCCTGCTAGACACTGGAATTACTTACGCCTGGTGTCTGGGAATATTTTCCCCAGGGAAATCAAAAGACCAAGCATGAAACTCCCTGATCTTGCAGGAAGCCCAACAGCTTATATCTTTCTGTGTCAGGTTGGTGATGAACCCTTGTATTTACAGATTTAACTCTGAGACTTTGAGGAAAGATCTTCCAGTGTAATGTTTGAGAGCCCACACACACATGTGTTTGGACTGTGCGAAAGAGGCCAGACTATCTGGACAGAACCCATGCATGCACACGCAGAAATGCTACAGTGTTGTGTTAGTCCTGTGTTGGACGGGCAACCTGCTCAGTCTCACACCTCTGACAGCTGGGATAACCTCCCAGCTGTCCCAGTGTTGAAATACATTGAACTGAAGTGTAACCCACTGATTTTCCGTCGTTATTAAAGTAGTTCAGCCAACAACAGAATTATGATTTATGCTTAATTTCAGTTTGATTATTGTAATGGATTGTAATCGGTATCGATAAGAAGCCTTCTCATAAGAAGCAAGAAAACTGGTTATATTACACCAGTCTTAATGACTACACTGGATGCCCATTTCTTTTAGAACTGATATTAAGATTTTACTTATTACTGTTAAGGCCCTTCGTGTCCTGGCCCCAGAATATATACTGAAACTGTTGTTCCTGTATGCAAACCAGTGCACAGCCTCAGATCCTTGGGCAGAAACTGTTTACTGTTCCCATCGCACGCTTAAAGACAAAAGACGGTCGCCGTTCGGAGAGCAGCGCTTGCCTCATATTTGTCACAAGCCATTTTGATGTTATTTTGATGTTGCACTTGAGTCTTATTTTAATTCATATATATAAACATTCTTTAAAATAATTTCCTTCCATTTCTTTTACTCTGTGTTTCTTAGAAGCACTTTGCAACACTGCTTCAGTTTTCAGCTAATCTAACCTCTGGAGCAAACATGTGACAGCATTTATAGAAACTCAACCTGATTTCTTTTTTTTAATATCTCCTACTATGTTTCGTCTTCTTCCAGATAAGAGCACAGTGAAGCACTGGGCTTTCTTGCAAATTAGATAAAACCGAGTTCTTTGAGGCGGCCACACACAAAAACAAAGGCACAGACCTTGCGGTTAAACCGAAGCACTCCAAGGAAAGCTCCACCGAGCTTTTTAGACCTCTCCAACATAATGAGACCTCCTCAGGAAAAAAATGAGCTACTCTATAAATGCCTTCTTATTGCTTAAAATTGACTCATTTTGAACTGTGTGAGCAGGTGCTTACCTGCTCAGAGAAAAAACAGAAGCCCTTGTCTTCCCGAATACATTCGTAAGTCTCTCCGAGTAGCGGGTTGAATGGCTTGCTACCTGCTCTGTAGTAAGTGGATGAGTAGCCTGAGACAGCAAAAGCAGCGACGAGAACCTGAACGAGAGTCATAAGAGCATAAACACAGAGTGGATTTACAGGCTCCTCATAACAGGCTTTGTCACGAATAAACTAAACAACAGAATCTGTCATTCAAATGTTATCCAAAGGACAGGAGGCAGCACATCACAGGCATATATGTTAGCTTGTGGCTTGCAGTGTGACATCACACATTAATGAATTAATGAATCACCACACTGGAAACTGATTAACAGTTCATTTCATAAGCTCCGGCGACTTCTTTACCATGCGCTCAAAAGGATCCTCGGTCTCAGCAGCCTTATCCAGCAGCTCGCTGTACTCCAGCTCTTCACACATGCGCTGCAGGGTGTTGAGGGGCTCGTTGAGCTCCACAGGCATGGACACTTTGGACAGGTCTTTGCCGATGTTGTTTCGCAAGATGTTCCAGAGGTTGATGTTGCTGGTGTCAGGACAGGGTGCCGACAAGCAGCTGCGCCGCCCATTACGAAAGGCGCTGCCAGCAAAGTCTCCGTTGGCCACTGAAAAAAAGATAAATAATGAAAAAAAGGAATCATTATTACAACATCCATCTGGTGTAATTATCTGCAACAGGCTATGCTAGTCCTAGAAACGCCTAATTAAGTATAATTATAACAAAGAATTTTAAAAAAAGCATTTTTTGGTCGTGTTGCAAGTCTTTGTGTAAAATGCAGCAGGATGTTTTTTTTTTTAATATTCTAGGAAAAAACTTTTCTTATTTTTTCTTAGTTTGTTTAATATATGCCGACTTTGTAATTTAAGTAGTGAGGACATGGTATTAGTTCAGGTTTAGCTGCAACATCAAATACACTGAAACGACTCTTGTACTTCACCAGTAGTTGTGCTGTTACAGTGATAGATGGTCATATTACACAAAGTCTGAAACAATGATGTCAGTGAATGTACAAGTAATCCTTGTGAGCCAAAAGCTCAGGGTTAAGATTCTTATAAACATTTGGTTTCAAGCTGCTTTTTCCTCTTTTGGATCCGGGCAATGTCAAAGACGCGATCGTCTCAGGCACATAGATCTGGCTGCGAGAACACAAACGCACCCACCTGCCTGCTAAAAACCACAGATTTATGAGGAGCAGCCAATCAGAAGAAAGTTGACTAAAACGGTTTGCTATAGATACTTGTGAACTTGACCCAGCGTAAGGTAAACAAGGTTTACTCTTCGCTGTGAATCATGCAAAGTAGTCGTGTCCAACATTAAAAATATGGGGTCATAAATTAGCACAATAGGTCATCTTTAATTTAGCTTTTAAGCAATATTTTTTCCTTGTAATGAATAAAGAAATCTCTGTATGTATGTTTGTTGATTTTAAAGAAGTTTAAAAGAATAGTGGTCACATCATTGGATTCCTTCCTAGATTTACATATATAGATGCTGATACAGTGTGTTCAGGTAGTGTCATAAGCTCTTACACTCAATTTGTAACCCTGCAGATGATGTCACGCTCCTCTGTGACCTAGATAACGTAGATTATAAATAAATCTCCACCGACTGTGACATCTACCTTTGCTAATCCTGAAGTGCTGGTGACAGTGGACGCTTTACTGGAAGATAACTACTCACCATGAGAAAATAACACCAATTCTAGCTCATTTCCAAAACTTTCAGACTAGCGGGAGCCTGAGTAGTTTTTTTCCCCCCTTTCTGTTGCCCTTGGCAACATAGCAAAGTCAACTGCTTTTGCAGCACTGATAAATGAATTTGCAAAGTGTGTGTCTTTGCGTGGGAATGTGACGTTATTGTAGAAGCAGCACGGCTGACGGACTGAGTGGGATCTCCCCCTCCTTTATTAATTTCTCATGTCCTTTTGTTCTGGTACAAACAACGGTTGCTCGTGACGGCGCAGAATTGGACCTACTTTGTCTGGAGACGTTATCAGTCACGCTGGCGTTGTCCTCGGAAATGTTATCGCTCACATCACTGACATATGACTCATCGTCTGAACCCTGTGAGGGGAACAGGTACACAGGGGAGTGAGGCAGTGCAGTAGTACAACACGAACAGATCAGAACAGCCTCACACTCACACACACGCGTGCACTGCAGTTTGCCATTGGCTAACAAACTGCAGCAGCATGCCGGCTATCTGTCCCACTGCAGTAATCATGAGTCAAGACACTGCAGTATTCATACTTTATATATAGCAAACAAAATAAGGTCACATTTGAAAGGGCCATGTTGTAGCCACTTTGGGTGAAAGCTGCTTTTCCAGTTTATGTGACAAAAAAAAGAGCGAAAAGGCTTGCCGTTAGAGCTACAGGCCAGGGGGGATGATGAATTTCCACGCTCAGTAATCCTTCAGCATGGCTCAATGCATGCCTGGGGAGCTACAATGCTTGATGGGTCTTCAGGGGCCATACACAGTATATTTGGAGCAGAATGTTCACAGCCGTTAAAAAGGGAAGGAGGCAGAAATGGTTGATTTGAGTGATGGACCGAACATCCTCCTCCACTTGATGCTTTTTAACAAAGCATAAAGTGGAAGAGGATCATTTTGATTCTTAGGCATGACTCGGGGATTAGGCCTCGGGCAGATGCGAAGGAGCCCTCCTGTGTTTACGTTTCTTTTACACTCCATCTCTGCTCTTCGTGACTTTTGCATTAATTACTGACTAAATCTGTCTCCACACACACACAGGCATCACGCTGATGTTTTTCACTGACTTTACAGCAGCAGTATAGTTTAACCTTACTAAATCCACATCCATCACCACATCCACTCCGCTTCTTCATCCGCCCCGCTGTACCTCGTTCTCTGACGAGCTGGCTGACAGAAGCACTTCCTGGGCATCAAAAAACTCAGAGACAGATTCTGACATGGAGAGTCGGCTCTCATTAGAGGCCTGCTGAGTCAGAGGGATCCCCATCTGTTCCCCGGCCTGCAGGCAAACACAAGCAAATGCAGGAGGCGTTCACTATTTCTTGCTATGATGACAGGTTGAAGAACCAAAACTGACCTGAACGAAGACAAACAGAACCAGAAGACAACACAGTGCTCATATTGCAGCATGTGTCTCCTTGCCAAAAGGCAACCTCCCATCCGTTTCTAATTAGTCAGTTTTTCCATTAACCTTGATGTCAGGTCCTGCATAGAATAATGATTTCTGAAGCTCACCTGCCAGGCTGTACTGGAAAGGCCATCAGTCTATAGGAGCGAGAATCAATAAGCCAACTGACAAATGCAGGAAGCAAATACATCGACTACCTGGCGAGCCTCCGAAGCTGTAGCTTTATCAATATCAGGGTAAGCAATGAGATTTGTCAGTGATAGACAGTGAGCTACCTCATCAGGTGTGGAGATGATGTTCACACTCACAACTTGCTCAGTCAGGACAGACTCAGAGTGGATGCGGTTGAGTCGAGTTCGAAGTTCTGCATTTTGCGACAGGGCCTGAAGAATAAAAAATGCTTTCTGACATTCAAATCTCACACGAAACTTTGAAGTAAAAAAAGATAAAAAGAATTGGCTCAGTCCTTCATAAAGAAAACAATTATTTGCATCCTGCTTTTTCTGTAAAAAAAAAAGAACAATTTGACTGATTATTTTCTTGTTTTGCCACAGATTTTAAAAAGTCACAAGATTTTAAAAAGTTTTCTTTAAAGTTAGAATATCTATAAAAAGCATTTACTGTGACCAAGAGCATATGCATGCTTCAAAGGGGCGAAAATATGTCAATGATAGGTTTTGACTGGGATTTGCATCCCAGTATCTCAGGTGAATGTTCTGTGCTTAACAACTTTGCAGCAATATTCAGCTCTACAATCACTTGACACTTTTTTAGACACACTTTGCTAGTGCTAGATTTGAAACCAGTGGGCCTTTAGAAGTGCCTTAATTCTTCATAAAACCACGTACTAAAAGTATGCCTCAGAGATTGTAGTCCATATCAAGAGCTTGTACATCCATGATGAGAATCACCCGTTTTCACTACATCCCAAAGGTGCTATATTGGACTGACATCAGGTCACTGCGGAGGCCATTTGAGTGCACTCTGTTGTCCGATTTTGATGAGCCACCTGTGAAATGAAGCCTCGGTTTCCTGTTTTTAGCTGAGAGAAGTGGTCTCCTGCTGCTCCAGTCCATCTTCTTACAAGTTTGATGTATCTGTCTGACTCTTTACATGAACAAGGAATTTTCACCTAATGAACTCAATGGGTATTTTCTGTTTTTTGGACCATATTCTGTAAACCCTAAAGATGATTGTTTGGGGAAATCCCAGTAGATCATCAGTTTCTGAAAATTCCAACAACCATGCCATGTTCATAGTCACAAAATCATCTTTCTTCCCTATTCGAATGCTCAGTTTGAACTTCAGCAGGTAATCCCAATGATGTCTACTGCCATGGTGGTTGGTTAGATTTGTGTTAAGTTAAGCTGCACCAAAGTGGCCAGGTAGTGTGTTTTGTTTACTTTACCTGGTCATGACCAGTGTCCAGTGATGGTTCACTCACCACAGGTTTAATTCATTATTCACATACTCATACATGAAGGGCAGGCCAATATTAACTCCTGAGGTCCAAATGTTGTCAGTTTGTCTTGTTCTCTTACTTGTTCTCATGACTATATTTAGAGATTTTTACAACTGAAGAGGGCAGTTTATAGTTGTGATAAATCCACTGTGAAGCAGCAGAAGAGGAGAGGAGTCACAGCGACTAGCTGGTGGACAGAGTGAAGTATTTAGCTGATTAAGAGCCACACAATAGCCTCAAAGCCTTATGGGGACAAAAAGAGAGGAAGTATTAGACTCTCGTTCATCAGGTGGCCAAAAATGTAATTAAGTTAATGCAATGCTGTTCCTTTCTGCAGATGTTTGATCAAAACTTAAAAAAAAGAAATAGAAAATGTAGGTTTAGGTATAAACGTACCTACTGTATGCCAAAGGAAATATTAAATACATAAAACTAAGATGGCAATAACACTCACTTATATCCTGCAGGGATTACAGTAGCTGACATCAGCAGCTGTAACTATAGCAACCACAACTCCTGATTATCAACCTCCCACAGAGCTCTGCCACCAAACCTGACCTCCATCCTGCGACAAGCGTGTCACACAAGAATCCAATTAGGAACGAAACGGAGATAAAACAGCGAGTGAAACATTTCACTGAAATGATGTCAACTGTTAGCAGAGGAACAGTCCAATTAAATCGCGGTGGTAGAGAGACAGCCCTGAGGAGAAGAGTTAATGAACTGCACTGCACATTTCTCCCGCTCACCAATTAATGTGGGAAAAGATGATTGGACGTTCACGGCTCACTTGCCTGGGCTCTCACCTCCACACATCATTTTTCTTTTTAACTGTGATGTTGATACAGCGTCACAGTTTGCATTTGTAGCACGAAAACAGATTGGCAAAGACTAAATAGAAGGAGAAGAGAGACATCACCACCAAAGATTACATCGGCAACATGTCCTCCAGCCTCCTCTGGTGATACGCTGTAGATAGACTGGTGGCAAATACTGAGGCTTTCATTAAAACATGCAGGTGCTCTAAATGGTCTCCAGCCAGTTTCAGCTGCCAGATTTATGACTTCCTGACTTCTCACAGTGGCGCTAATCGAGTAAAGCTAAGTCGCCGTAGAGAAAAACTCTGTCAAGATGGCCGAAAGCAGGTGAGACCAAACTAGAGGGAGCTTTAATAACACATTATTAAAACTACATAGTACTTATAGACACTGTCACTGCAGTGCAGCAAACACTAGATTAATCCTGCATTTTGCCTTTTAGCTGTATTTTTTCATATCTGGTTACACAGACATTGTGCAACATATTAATAATAACAGAACTGTTCTTCCATAACAGCATCACGATCATATTGTTAGATTAACATCAGCATCTGGCTTAAAGAAAATCTTGCCACAGGAGCCATTTTATTATTGTCTCTAGACTTTTGGTGAGAAAGCTGTAACACTGAATTTGTAACTGAGATGTTTTTTCAAAAAGATGACTGGCTCATATTTTACTCAGCTGTTGTAAAGCAGATCACTGACTTCTGCGTGTTACAGAATTCTCTCATTGATTTCTATTCAGCGTCCTTTCTGTGCCATATCTCCTCCTTGCATATCTCTGGGATCGTATCATGGGTTACTCTGATTCCCACTGAAGGGAGCTCATTACCTGTGACAGAGACTTCCTGAGAGAGTTGATCTGGGCCGACTGGTCTGGCTGCTCCTGATCAGACAGAATCTGTTTGATCTTTTCCTTCTCTATGGCCACAGTGTTGAAGGCCGACTTCAGCAGCGAGTGGACTGCAGAGAGACAGGATCAAAGAAAAGCAGTAACTTAGAAACCCGCGCACCGGTTCAAAGGCATCGCTAGCTCCTCTGTCGCTATTCGCCAATGCTCTCTCTATGTAAGAATCAGTCACACAGTGGTACCAAGAATGAGACATAACATGCACCATGTGCTGGTTTACTGGTTTCTAAGCCACTTCATGGACTAGAACCAGATCATTTCACTAAAGTGCTGCCCCCTTACTTCGCCCTTCATATCTTTCAGATCTGCTGAGCTATCGCTGCTGTCCATCCCACACACTGACTTTAAAACCATGATTGTGCATTTTTCGGTTGCTGGCCCTAAACTGTGGAACAGTTTGTCATTAACAATTAGATTTCCCTTCTCCTGCAAGGAATTTAAAACCAGTATAAAGACCGGTCTCTTTTCCTTAGCCCTTCACTTGCTATAAACCACATTTATTGTCTTTATTTGCTTGTGCAGTACTGTTCTCTCTGTCTGTCTCTCTCTTCATATACAGTGGCTTCCAAAAGTATTCGGCCCCCTTGAACTGTTCCACATTTTGTCACATTACAGCCACAAACACGAAGATCATTTAATGATGATCAGCAGCTACAGTATGAGAATAAAGTCCACCTTGTCCTACATGCTGCGTTCGTACCTTTCTGGGCAATAATGCAGAACTCCTCTTGAAGTTTAATGTAGTCGCTGGCACACTCTACACTGTCTGTCAAGCGGGAGACAGGGGGCTGAAAGTCCACCAGCTCGGCACACAGGTTAGGGTTGGATGAGTGGAGGCGGACAGGGGACATACTGGCAGACAGAGGAACCTGGAGAGAGAGACAATCACAGAGGCTGACTGTCAGTCACCCGTGTGGCACAACAGTGCTCTTCTTTTTGTGTCTTGCAGCCAAAACAATCTCTAAGAACCACAGAACTAAATCTGACAAGACCAAACATTATTCTGATAAATTTCCAGTTCACTCTTTATCTGAAGGGCCTTTAAGCACTGGACCTCTGACAAGAGCTTTAACCAGGCATTAGCAGCTAAAAATGGCTAAACAGCATAAGAGCATGTAGCTAATTAGCATATCACCAGATAATAAAAGTTAATGAAGTTATTGCTCTGTTAACACCGACGCAGTTAGTGTGTTACTTTCCTGGTTTATCTGTATTCTGTTCATGCACAGAGTTTGTGTCACATCCACGCCTCTGTTAGCATGTGGACGTTTGTGTTGAGAATTTGGTCCCCGGTTTGACACGAGATGCCAACATGCCACAATGAGGATTCTTTTTAAAATTACTTTCCTAAAAACGACACTGAAGGAAATGCTTCCATAGTCTTCTCTCAGAGTAACAATCTTTTATTCATGAAATCTATAGGTGTCTAAGAGCCCAGGTTTCCCTGGGAACAACATCTTACCAGGATAGGCCATGCTGGAGAATGTAATGCTCTAGATAACAGATCAACAGGTATGAAATCACCTCCCACAGACCAGTGAAATCTCTGGAAAATGGGCCAGCATTCCTGGAAGTGCTTTCTGACCACTGCATATCTTTATCTTTACCGGAAGATGTCACTTTGCTGCTTACAGCAATTTCGTTTTTCTATAAGCATTAATATAGCCTATGATCCTAAAAGAGAACACCGATTGTATTTTCTGACCTTATCTCAAATTTACACACAGAGTTAGGCCTACATTTGAATTCTGTTTATGCATTTTCTCAATTAAGACTGTCTCACATACACTTTGCCTCACATAAATATACATTTCATGGAATAACAATTGTAATCCATCAGATTCTCCCCCGTCTTAATGACACAGCACTGATAGTGTTGTTAATTTACACTGTCAGCGCTTTCCTTCTTGGCTTCAAACAGGCTAAACTTTATTAATATAATAGATCTTTTCCACTCTTACTCACCAAAGCACTTATACCACACACATACCACGGGTTTGCCTGCACAGGCTGTGGTACTTTCACTCTGTATTATGTCATTAATGTCTTTGTATTTTTTCAGCATCACAGTTTTATCTTCCTTTGTAAAAATCAGCAGTATCACTGTTCATGTTTGTGGCCATGTGAAAATGCTCGCAGCTAGATTCATAAACCTTAAGATGATTTATCGAGTTCATAACCATCTTCATAGCCTGATTGCAGATGTTAGCGTGAGTGAAAATATTCTGGGTCCGTTGAAATTGCTTTAGCGTGGAGCCATGGTGAAACAAAAAATGCATTCAATGAGCAGTAATGACATTTTACTACTAATGGGATTAATAAAAGTTTATGACTGGTTTAACAAAGTGCATAAAGTTGCATGGACACACATTCAGTTTTGCACAAACTGATATATCGTGCAAAATTAAGATATATTAGCAAAATCAGGCCGAGCCGCACGACAATAACAAGTGGAGCTGCAGATTAAAGAACAAAAAAGAGAAAAACGAGCAACAATAGAAGAGGCCGAAACAAAATTGTTGGCTTCTGTGTCGTAAGCTTGTCCACACTTCCAATTTGCTCGACAACAATTTGATTACACATGCACGTATCAAAGCCAGACCTCTCAGTTACCCCACAATTTACACTTATTATGTTATAAGTAAAAACTTGAATAATGCTTTGCTTAGAGACTTAGAGATTTTCTCACAGTGACATATGCATCTGTGTGTGTGTGTGTTTGTGTAGACGTCTGAAGACAGGTACCTGAAGCTGGAATTTTGCATCTTTGCCGACACTTTTTGTTCTCCATCTTCTGTTCAAGCGCTTTTCTTTCTTTGATAACTCAACGCAATTGGTCTTTTGGGCACACGTGGGTCAGAGCATGAAAAATGTGGTTAATAAGACAAACACATCACAAAAAACAAACCAAAAAACCAGAAAGTTACCACAGACATAGATCAGTGAAATGACACTGATGGGTTACATGCAAAAAAAAAAGGGAATGTATGGTATTAAAAATGCATTTCAGCCAAAAATCACCAAACAAAAAGCTCCACGATATAAAACAAACACAATAAATTAACAGATACTGATCAGTCAGAAAAGCAGCAGGTGTCCTGTGAGTATCGCTGGATCTCGTCTGTCTAGACGGGCAGGTACTGAAGGTGACTGCAGAGGTTGCACCGTCGTCACTGCCTCAGCTAGCCTGAGTTTACAATGCAGGATTGCACTAAATTGTTTCCCCTTGCTCTCTGCTGTATGTGTGTGTATTTATGTGTGTGTTTGTTTTACCTGCATATCTGTGAAGTTGGGCGCTGACTGTGTCCTTTGTAGAATCTCCAGACTCTGCAATAACCGGCTCAGCTCGGTCAGGTTGGACTGGCAGCGTGCGAGCTCTGAAAATAAAATTTACACGCGCGGTCACGATCTCATTCAGCCTTATGTGTCACGAAATGGTCACCAAATCATCTCTCCCGGATTTATTGCCGTGCCAAAGGCTTGATTTAATCCACTCCTCTTGTGAAATCAGATTTGTTAGAAGCGTAGGGAAAGTGTGCACTTACCCTCTGCACACTTGTCCATTTCCTCTGACTCCTGCAGCCATGCCACCACCTTACTCTGTCCGTTACTGTAGGATGCAGGCAGGCTGCTGGTGCTGCTGTTACTGGGGGCTGCTGGCTGCCATGGCAAGCTGCTTGGTTTGGTCTGCT
Organism: Mchenga conophoros; assembly: GCF_057382185.1. Classification (NCBI taxonomy): domain Eukaryota; kingdom Metazoa; phylum Chordata; class Actinopteri; order Cichliformes; family Cichlidae; genus Mchenga; species Mchenga conophoros. The sequence continues at coordinate 22,469,776 of NC_140541.1, forward strand.
GTGGTGACACAATAACAGAGCCTAAAATATCATTTCGGAAACTACTGTAGTGGTCAATCAGGCACCGATGATACCTATAGATATACAAGAAGCACTTATGTCATTAAAGAAAGGATACTGTGGATTAGGGTTCCAGCTAATGTATGAAATGTTCTTCTGATCAATGTAATCTTGTCTGCAACAGACAAAAGAGGAAGAAATGAGAACCAATATAATTACATCAATCAGATTTTTTTTTTCCTTTGGTGCATCACTGAAATCAAATCAAATCGGAAGATTGTTACAATATATACAATGATTTTTGACAGTGAAGGCAAGAAAGTCTGTCTTGCTTGTACATAGTTGAAAGTTTTGGTCTAGATTTGCAATTTCAGTGACGCTGGGTTAGGGTTACGCAACCTGTGTGTGACAGCTGCGGTGAATCTGTTCAGCAGCCAAAAGTAAAGGACTGCACGCTGTCAGCAGCTCACAGCTAATATGAATGCTCACATGGAAAAAAATATGCTGTTATGAACAGAAACTGCACGCTTCTTATTTGTACAGCACCTTGCCTATCTTCCTTCCGAGTCTTTGAAGCAGTAGTTAATTTTGACTCTAGGACCAGAGTCTCTCATTTAAGCTGTTCTTCTGGGAGAGCTCATCAGGCCGCAGCCAGATGCTCGAAATCCAAATCCTACTGATCACCTCTAACGGCCTCCGTGTGGCATGGAGCATCACTCCCAGGAGAAGCTGCAGCGAATGAATCTTCGCATTTACGCACACTTCAAGCACACCTGCAGGGACCGAGGCTAACGCCTAACTGGAAACAGCCGAGAAAAGCAAGCCTTCTTGTCTTAATGGGCAAGATTTAGTTACCTGTCTCATCAACTTTACTACATTAGGCAGATATTATTTAGCTATTATTCAGGGGAAACGTCTGGGTGAGGCGAAGCAAGTTTTCAGGTCCAACTTCGTACAACAATGGCATCCATAAATAAAACTGCTGACTTGTCAGGTGTGGTTGACGACAACAGTCATGTGTGAGCCTTATGTCTGTCATTACTGTGAATGTTCCGCGAACTTTACTTCCTCTCTCTCACAGATGATGTTTTTGGTGCGTTATCCCAGTTTCCAATAAAGACAAAACTAGGAGATCTCTCACTAACCGTGATGCTCTTCTTGAATAAGTAATTGCAGACTCTGAGAGGGAGAACAAAATGTCTTTTTTTCTGAGGTAGAAAAATGTTCTGATTTCTTTGTGTAGAGCATCAGTCAGGCATTTCTTATTTATTTGCTTTCAATACTACTTTCATATTATATGTGAGAACTAGAAAATAAACTAGAAGAGAGACCAGGAGCCTTGTTCAGAGTTAAGGATCACCTGAAGTTCATTCATTCACTTTACATCCTGTTTGCTGTGTAAAAACCACAATATACTGCTTTACAGGGGCTTGTGCGATGGATCCTTTCTTGAAAACTGTTAACTGCACTGGCTACCTCTCAGACAGTCCCAGACAAGAATTAGTCAAAGAAATTGAGCTTTTAAGAGGATTTAAGAGCTTTAAGCTATTTTGCCTTTAGCATTATTGGTGTTTGACCAAACAAGAAAGCACTAAGCAAGACTAAAATGTCTGCTTATGTCAAGCATCACAACGTAAATGAGTCTACATACACAGATAATTACTCAAAAGTTATTTTAATCAGAAATTCTGGCCAATTTTAGACCAAAGAAAGAGCACAAATAGTGCCATAAGGAAGAAGAGAGCTCACCTTGACTTCATTTACCACAGCTGGCGTGGGCTGGGGGGAATCCATGGCCGCCGAAGGAGGAAATGTTCTCATGGTGGCATCCCGGGGAGACCGCACAATCTCGTTCTGCCGATAAAGCCGGTGATGACGCAACTTTGACACCCAGGCATCAAATATGTCTTGAGATTTGACCTAAAGACGAGGGGAAGAATAAGCCTCGACCTCTGTCACCACCTGACTGCTTGTATCAGTGATGGATTATTATCATCAGTGTTACCTTCAAGTGATAGATATGCTCTTCAGTGTCCAGGTCGATGCGACGGGCCCTCTTCTTGATAGACATAACTGAGAGGCCGACGTCGATGCTGCCATGAAGTTTCCCTTTTTGGATCTAAAGACAATGACAGAGTTATGTATGTATATATATCTCCACATATTTGTAATTCATACTATTTTTTTACTGTAAAAATATCACAATGTAACAATAATCAATTAACAATACCAGCCAGAGAAGACTGATTTGATTCTTGTTTGGCTGAGTGACTTGAAGAAAAGTCTTCGACTGCAGGAAGCTTTGAATATATTTAACATTTTATTTTCAGATTAGCAGGTTACCAGTGCTCTTCTTACAGTGGACCTACTATACTCATTTCCAGCTCCATGTCATATGGCCTTGGTGCTGCTGCTCAGATCATCTACTCATCTACTTTCTGAGACAAACCAATCAATTTCTTCTAATTGGGCTCCTCAAGCAAACAGAAGGTTTGAACAGCAGGTGGGCGGGGCTTCTGTGCTCAAAGCCAGCTATAATGTTGGTTTTAAATAAAACTGTCTGAATCATTTGGCTGAGCATTTGGCTCACAGAGATTATCTGCACATTTAGTGCAATGACTTCATTATTTGTAACTTTGGCCATGTTTAAAATGAGCATTGATCACTGTTTAGCTAACAGAGATCTATACACACTACCCTTTTAGTGGCTTTAATCAAGAAAAGTGGGAAACTAGCAAAGACACTGACCCTTTGTTGAGAATGTAATGATCATTTAAGAAGTCAGCGAATGGGTCTGTACTGTCTAGTTAGCAGTATTTAAACACTTTTAACTAGAAGGGCTCATGTACCACTGATGCCAATAACTCCAGAATGTGCAGGACTCACTGGTTTCCTTCCAGTGATGGAAAGTTTGCCAAAGAAGTTTTTGCTTTTCTGCAGAGTGACCCAGCTTGCTGAAACACAGTGAACATTGTGACCCATGTCGCTGATGTTTCTGCTGATTCATTGCCAAGCAAAACTGATGTCAGCCCAGTCTGCCCCGCTTCTGCCCGTAGGTTACAGTCAGGGTTACTTACATCAATGGGGGACTTGGAGTACTTCAGGATACCATTGTCCAGAACAAAAAAACGCTGTAGAGGAAACAAGCACAAAAATAAATGACAGGAGGGGCATAAACTGAATACAAATCCTGCTGGATCTGTTAACGTTGCAGATTCTATGCAAATGCAAAGTCTATTTTTTATCCTTGTTTAATCAACTCTCTAATAGTTCATGCAAATATTTTGTGGATTCATTCTGAAGGAAGAGAAGATAAAGGAGGGTTTATGAAAAAGGGAATTTTTTTCAAATAATGACACTTTATTGAACAGGAAACCTGTTAACAACCAGATAGAGGCTGTATGTGAAAATGTTTGTCCCACATCAATAGCTTTTGTGTCTCACTTTACCCATGAATCTTACCTTGTGCCAGCCTTTCAAGGGCCATTTCCGCTTCTTCAACATAAACCCCTCGTGTTTATCAGGCCTCTGGACGTTGCTCTGACCAATTTTCAGCCCCTCGATTATCTCCCAGCTGTCTGCCTCCTAGAAAAGAAATGAAAATATGCAGCTGTGTCAGAATTAATCCACTTATTCCTCCAGAATAAGAAGGAAAATCCGGACACGCTCTCTGTATAATACAAAGATAAGATGCAGCTGTCGTGTGATTGTTTTCATGGTGAAAGCAGCAGGAATATATGCAACATTTCTCTATTCCCCCCCCCCCCCCGTGCCACACATTTAAAGAAAAACTGCCCCATTGAAATTCCTCCTGCTCTCTCAGCATTTCCACTCCATTAGCCTTCTCCTGACTGTGCTCTTCCTGCTCCTAGTGGGTCAGTAAATCAAAGTGACGCCTCTGGAGTAGAGGGACAGCAGGGTCAGGCAGGGACAGGTAAGACATCCTCCTGTCATACAGGTTTTAAAGGCAGAAAAATGCACAACAGAGTGACAAACATGTCTACTACCTCACATAACCCATTTTGGAAGTTATTTTGTTTAGAAACTTTTGATATTCTTATAAGTTATTTAAACGGGCATTCCCCTACTTTATCCTATAATTGTTTTTGTTTCCACTTAGCAGAGCTGCCAAACCACAATCAGTTCATCTTGGTAGTGTTTTATTGTGCTCTTTAACCCCCAAGTAGTAATCTGTCAGTCAAACTTTGGGGTGAAATACACAGTTTAACCCTCTTAACATCCATCAGGCCACCAGTGAGCAGTCTGGGCTTGTTGTTGGAGTCAGATTTTGCTCAGCATCCATCTCCTTTTAATCAAATGGAAAAGCTTTTAAGAGTAAAACTGGAATGCTACACTGTATGAGAGTTCACTCGAAGGGTAATATCTTCAGGTATAGTCTCTCTCTTTCTACTAAAGCAAATGTTAATTCTAACCCAACCTTAGTCAGGTTGCCGGTGACCTGTTTAATGATACGAAATGAACAGAACATGTGTTTATTTAACAATAAAGCATATCGCTAAATAAATGATACAACATAGCCACTGAAAATGATTTTGGCAATGTGTGTGGGGAATGATTTGATAATGAGCCGTGTGATGGTTAACGCCTGGTTAAAGGGTGTTTTTCCAGTAATGCTCTAATGTTTAAAGTTTGTGTCTTTGTCCTTTCTTCCTCCCCTCACCCCCAACCGGTCAAGGCGGCTGGCCGGCCCTCCCTGAAATGGGTTCTGTCAGAAGTTTCTTCCTGTTAAAAGGGAGATTTTCCTTCCTAATGTTGCCAAAGCGCTTACCTTACAATTTAAGGTGCCTTAAAGGAAACTGTTGGTGGAATCTGCCACTATATGAATAAAATTGAATAAAAAAATGTAATTGAAATTGACTATTAGATAAAGATGAAAGTGAAATGACAACATATTGGTGCTCATTTTCAGTTTATGGTCCTGTTAGACCTTGATTATGGCCTAAAAATCAAACAACTCTAAAAGTTGGAGCATGTTTGATACTTAGGTTGAGAAGCCTTCTGCCTTAAGTAAACATGGCATTGGCTGAATGAAGGTAATGTATGTGAGGTTGCTTGCTAAGGTTGCCAGGCAACCATCTGACATCCATCTAAATAAATAAATAATAATGTGGAACACATTCATTGTAACGATCAGTGAAGTAGGTCAGAGTTTTCATTTCATACTTAAATCAGTAGCAGCAGAGCCTTTAAGGCAAACCCCACTTTAAAATTCACAAGCATCTCTGGCAACTTAACTAATAGCCGGTGGCTTCACGCTGCATGATGTGATGCTGCAACCTTGGAGACAGCTCTGTGGGTGTGCATGACAACACCTGACCTTGGTTTGCGGGACATTTAACACAAGGAGGCAACAGCTTGTTTAATCTAATGACCAGGTGAACAGATCTGTCTGGTAATGAGGTCATGTTGCTCCACTGAGGGCAGCTGCTCGCCCGAGTGGCCCTGTGAAATTGGGGTAGAGGAAAAGCTCAACTTTGTTAGCAAAATGTACCTCGCTGCGCAAAGGAGTCATATCTTAAGAGGTAGCACTGTACCTATTACACTACGAGAAAATAGATCATCTGAGCTGCGTGATGATGGTAAAAATGCTACACACAAACTTACTAGGTTTTATCTGAGGCAGCTTCAAATCAGTAGCATGCAAAATAAAGCCTGCGCCCTGTCCGGGCTGTACCCCGCCTCTTGTCCTATGACAGCTGGGATAGGCTCCAGCCCCCCCCACCCCCGCGACCCTGATAAGGATAAGCAGGATAGATGGACAGATAGATGGATAGAGCTGCAAATGCTGCAATACATCTGTTTTCTTTACAAAGAACCCAAACTATCAGGGATATAAATAAATAAATTCCTAACAACCATATGTTAAAAGCCACAGACTCCAAGGCTGGGAGACATACTGAATTAATTAAAGTTTTAAGGTCATGGGTGTTCATACAGAGCCTCGCAGTCACCCTCTGATGATGGAATACACATCACTCTGAGCCAGGTGCCATTCCATAGTATGCCTTTCCACTGGACAGGTCTGTATGTTTGCTTTTGGCAATTAAGAAAAAGCTTGAGTACTGGTAGCCACAGCTGCTGAAGAGGATCAAAATGTAGTCCTGTTAAACTCAGTGTCATAGAGATGATTTGACTTTGCCAAAGTAGAACAGACTACCATGCTGTGTAAATCAAAACCTAAAAAATCTTCTAAAAATATATATCAATGGTAATTTAGATACTGCTATATAACAGATAGACATAGAAGTAAAGTTATTTTTCTGTCATCAGCAGTAGGGACGATTAACATTTGCCGATCCAATCTTTATTACACTACTAGTGACATTTATATACACATTTTTTGTCAGTTATTCGACGTCATTGTCCTAGCAGCCCACCTCTCATCAGTGTGTATTGAATGCAAGGCAGGCTTGGGGGTATTATGAGGGAGCTTTGTCTGTGAGACCCTCGCTGGATTTGAACTCTCAACCTATTGTTCCAAAGAGAGCAGTGTTGCCATTACACCATCCAGCTGCATGTCCCAGAGACAGGAACAGCAAAGATACTGCGCATCAGCCTGGAGCTCACAGGCCTCTGATGGAGGACCTAAGCTTGAAGGACAAACAAAGAGCACCTGCAGGGTGAGTGGGGAATTATTATTTTATATAAATAAATGTTATTTAGGGGGGTAATAAAGTTTGGACTTCATGTAGACAAAAAGAAATGCAGTAAAATTATGAATCACCCCTAACCCTGACAAAATGAATAAATAAATAAATAAAACTCAAAATGTACTTTTTTTATATATATATTCTCATCCAGGCTTATATGGACAGTACTGCTACAGTGAGAGAAATTGCTTTTGTAATTTCACCCGGAGAATAGAGCTGAATTAACCCAAAGTGATTTCCTGTACTCTGCTTACATGTATTGATCTTCCTGCAGAATAATTTAAAGCTGAATGAGCTCTTGGTGAGTGTACCCATTTAATGAAGGATCTTGTGGCAGAATCAGCGAGAGGCTGTCTGCTTTTCTATGTCCGGATTTAGAAGAGTTTGCTCCTTGATCCAAAACATCTGAATAGCTTTTCATATCTCCCTTGATACTCGAGTCTATATCAGTGTAATAAAATCATGAGATACCAATATATTTTAAAAAAAAAACTATGTTGAGTAGTCGAAAGAAACTTCTACAATCCTGATCATCACCTAAGTCAATCTAACAGCCTAGTTGTGTCAGTTTCATAGGCCAAGTTTTCTGGGATCCACCACCTGCAGTGACACTCAGCAGTGTAGCAAAGCAGACCTTTTAATACCGCAATGAATCAAACTATTACAGTTAAGGTCTCTCTGAGCAGGAGAAAGGACAAACACTCCTTGGGGACGCCTTACACTAAATCAGCACTATAAATATCAGCGGCCACAATAACAGCCCACCTCAGATGGCCACTTTCTCTTGCACGTCTGCCTCTCTCTGCCTCTTGATTTGACGCTGCTGTACATTTAGAGCCTGTCACCGTTTTTAAGTTGCTGTACTACACAGACCAGACGCAACGCAAGTGTATTCAAGTCGTATTAAAATGTGATGACAATAAAACAGAAAGTTCTAACAAAAAAGAAGCGATAATAACATAAAATAAAAAAATAAAGGCCAGAAAACTGGCATTTGGTCTTTTCGTCTCGTCCATTAATTAATAAATCGTATCTCAAGATTGCTGTTAAGTAGTTTTACGTTAACAAGTCGGTTATGAGATTCATGAGATTTCAGGTTCACAACAACAGTCTCCTCAAGGCGCTTTATAGGGCTGTTCGATATAACGATACAGATCGGATGACGATATAAGCTAACGTTTGTTTTGTGGTGTAGTAAAATAAAGTTTACAGCAACATTTTTTCATCGTTTTGATGGCCACTGTAGTGCTATATTAATTTCTTAAAGTTCTCTCTTTCTCTTATATTTAATATAACAACACTACAGACAGACAAGCGCCTGTTTATAGGTGTTGTCGTTAGCAACAGTGCCGGTAAAACCGTAGCGTCGCGTGGCTCCGCTGTCCGCTTGTTTGTTTTTCACATAACACTTTCACAATAAAGCTCAAGATCCTGTTGAGACTTTTCAAAATAAACTGAATCACGTGAAAGAGTATGCAGAGAGTTTACGGATGAGAATATGAGATTTTGGTCATATCGCACAGCCCTAGCGCTTTATATTGTAAGGTAAACCCCTTACAGCAATACAGAGAAAACCCCAACAATTAGATACCCGCCAATGTCAAAGCACTTGGCGACAGTGGGAAGGAAAACCCCCCTTCTGACAGGAAGAAACATCCAGCAGAACCAGGCTCAGGGAGAAGCAGTCATGTGATCTTACAAAAACATTTTCAAGACCTTTGTAATAGTACAGCTGCAACAATAAGTGGATTAACTGGTTAGTTCAACAGAAAATCAGTCTACACTGGCCACTTCTACAAACACCTGTTCAACTACTCAACACAAATATCTAATTATCCAATCACATGGCAGAAAGTCCATGCATTTTGGCATGTAGACATAGTCAAGATGACCTGCTGAAGTTCAAACTGAGCATCAGAAAAAAGGTGATTTAGTTGCTGAGCTCTTGAGATTTTTCCAAAAAACCTTCTCTAGGATTTATAGAGAATGGCCCGAAAAACAGAAAATACCCATTGAGCGGCACTTCTCTGGCTGAAAATGCCTTGTTAATGTCAGAAGTCAGAGGAGAATTGCCAGACTGCTTAGAGCTGATAGGAAAGGCAACAGCACCTCACATAACAACTCGTCACAACCAAAATATGCAGAAGAGCATCTCTGAAAGCAAAATACCCCAAGGCAGATGGGCTACAGCGCTGGAAGACCAGGCTCACCAAAATAAAACAACTATGAAATAAGATATAATAAAATTAAAATAGAATTAAAGGGGAATAATTTAGGGGGTTAAAGGTGGGGTCGTCTTAAGCTACATGAGTGGAGGTAGGTAGGTGAGGTAAGAGATAGCAGGTGAAGGTAGAGAAGTGTTAAAGAATACTGAATCCACAAAAATTAATTTAAAATACATCTTTTCCTGTATAGTAAGGTACTGAAACTGTAATCTTTACGTTATAAACTCAGCTACCAAAGCTGCGCTGAAAGATTATATTTTAGCAGCTAAAAACTAGGGCTGAACGATATATCGCATTTGCGATAATATCGCGACACGATCAAGTGCAATTTTCTAACCGCAAAGGCTGCGATTATACTCTGGACATGTCCAAATCCATGGGCTGCATCCTCCTGAGGCCGCATTTGTAGACCGAAGGCTGTCCAAATTACTACCATATCCCAGAATTCATAGCGCGGCCCAGCCAAACTCCAGTTTCCAGCAATGGCGGCCGCTACTAAGTTTTAAAATTACTCATACTAATCTTTCTGGGTCACAAAATAAACTTTTAACATATTTTCAGGCGAGAAAGTAGTTGTGTAAACATCAAATATCTGCTCGGGTTATCAAGATATCCCATATTTGCAAAAGTGCTTCGACGTTTTCAGAGGCGTCTGCTACCCACCAGCTCGACAGCTAGCCGGGAGCTCGAGGGTTACTGATGCGGCCGAGAGCGGCACAACTCCCGGCACATCATTTTCAGATCACCGCGGAGTTTCGCTGCTCGGGTTAAACGTAATATATAAGTCACTTAGACAACCTAAAAATGTTATTGTTGGGCTTTTTTCAGTGTTTTGTTTGTTCGTGAGTAAATCGGTTTGGCTGAGATTAAAGTTATTAGATTAGATAAAATAAAACTTTATTAATCCCCCGGGTGGGTTCCTCCTTGGTTTTCACACAGCTGACTAAACGTCAAACAGAAAACTTATTAAACAGAAGTATGAGACAGTCGAGAATTTACACCAGTGTCTGGTTATATTTTAGATAGCAAGAAGCAGACGGCCGAGTTTATTAAACTCCACCGAGACAGCGGTGACGCTAATCAGAACTAGCCTTCTGATTAGCTAATCAGAAGGCTAGACCGTCCAATTTCACGCCTTTAAACTTTAAAGGCGTGTTTGTGTGTGTGTTTATACAATTGCTATTATGTTTGCACTTTATGTGTAATGTTACTGACTGCAGAGATCAGTAAGATGTGTGTATTTTTTATTTATTAGTTTTATTTATTTAATATTATTTTTTAATTGAATGACTGTCTAGTAGTTCACAGATGTCGAAAAACTGAGTGTGGTAAAGCCACTGATTTTTTTTATGTATATTTCTGCAATCTGCACATTGTACTGACTTTCATTTTAATGTTTACACCAGGGTTCCTTGTCAGCACTTTATGCTCAGATGTTTGTAAGCTAAAAATAAACTATTGTGTATGTTCAAATATACTGTTGTGATTGAAGAAGTTAAATAAAAATGTCAGTCATCAATTCATGCATCACCTCATGTCATCATAACAGAGGTCTGTCTTCCAGGAAAGAACAGTTTAAAATTAATGTAATATAGTATTGGCCATACTATATGATGTATTGCTTGTCTTTGTTTAATAATACAGAAGACAAATACCTTAAAAAATAATCGCATATCGCATCGCAATCGCAATATTGGGGCAAAAAATCGCAATTAGATTATTTTCCATAATCGTTCAGCCCTACTAAAAACCACAGAAGACCTGTCGCGAGGATGGATTTCACCGCAGCGTTCGTCTGAGCAGTAAACGGTGGAGTAGGCGAGCAGACTGCTACATGGATGGGACGTTAACACCCTGAGAGAAGCGCGGTGTCATGCACTGTGTAAACACCACCGCAGATTCAGTTACAGCCTTAAAGTCTGCATGTGTCCCCTGTTAGCCTGCAGGTGAAATACTGCAGCTGCTTCTGTAAAACACATGCACGTACGGACATAACCGAGGATGAGTACTGGAACTCCATACGGTTTATTTACTGAACTTTTAAAGCTTACGCTTCACATGTATTTGACAAAGTAAATCCAACGCCAACCATTTGGACTAGAGATTTTCTTTTCTTGTTTGACACAAGAAATATTTCTATTTCATTCTTGTACTTATTTCGTTACATTTATGTTTAAGCCTCAGTCATTTAGCCAACTTGACTTAAGCGCCTATGCTTTGTTTTTAACCATCAAAGTGTACCATTGCTTTGATCTATTTCTCACAGGGATTTAATACAGTGCATTATATGCAAGGGCTCCTTTTTGTGGCTTCATAGTATTGTGGTTTACACATTTACCTAACAAGTGGTTCAGTCCCGGGAGGAAACACAAATCTCTTAGGGGTTGCATCCGGCAGGGCATCCGGCGTCAATATTTGCCTAATCAAAACATGAAGGACTATCCACTGTAGCTTTCTACAGCCATGGGATCCTTTGTGACAAGACTATAAAGTTATGTCTGCCATGTTCAGAGTCTCAGAAGCAAGTAACAACCTACCATCCTTTTAAAAATAATGATTGTCTTTAACATTTGGATGAAAATCCCAATCTTAAAATGACTCCCAGCTCTCTCGAGACCACCAAATTATGTTTCCTTTGTTTTTCACTGCAGCCAAGTTGCTTGCTTGCTTGTTGCTGCTTGTTTGTGCATCTTTCTGCCTTAAGTTTTGTATTTAATAACTAGAAAAGCATGAAAAGCTCTAATGGGCTGAGATCAGGTGACAGGCTTGTCCACAGAAAAATACCCCAATTCTTTGCGTTGAGAAACTCCCATCAGCCTTTAAGCAAATAATCCAGTAGTCAGTGGATGTCTGCTATGTCACATGAATTTAGATAAATATTAAAAATTGTAGTGTGCCAAGCTGAAACACTTTTTTTAAAAAGAGGTCTTTGCGTGGATAAATAAAAGCTAAACATAATAACCAGGTAAAAACTAAATATATAATGGCATCAGCTAGTTTTCTGCCCAAATAACAGACTATAAAAGGGATCAGTGGGGTTAATATCCTGGAGAAAAATATGCAAAAACTTGACATATTGAGTGGAAGCGGCCATGACTCAGTGTTAATCTAAGGCAGGGCTGCCCAATCCCAGTCCTCGAGAGCTACTATCCTGCAGCTTTTAGATGCATCCCTACTCCAACACAGCTGAATCAAATGGTTTGATTACCTCTTCAGCATGCCATCGTGTTTGGCAAAGGCCTGATAACAAGCCATTCATTTGATTCGGGTGTGTGGGAACAAGGATGCATCTAAAAGCTGCAGGACGGTAGCTCTCGAGGACCGGGATTGGGCACCCCTGATCTAAGGTAAACCACTTCAGTGTCTTAATTTCAGTTCTCTTTTCTGAAGTGGATTTGTCACAATGATCTCACACAACAAAAACACCTGGTGACTGAAAACCACTTTGAAAAGAGAGACATCTTCAGACGAGGGAGCAGATTGTGATTTCTGGCCATTACCATAAAAACACAACTGATCTCATCACTGATTTCCCCGCTCTCATAAATCTCAGCCAGCTTCCATCAAAGGGACCTTTCCTAAATATTTTTCAAACACATACAGTAGTGTGATTTCCACCCAGATTATCTCTAAGTTAAAATGTCTTATCGAACAGGAAATGACAGGCAACAAGAGGATTAACTGATAGTTGCAGCAACACGTTGAGTTGTTCATTTATCTTCATCTACACAGAATCGCGTGTATTTTTGTGTGCGTGAGTCGGTGCCAGCTCACGCTTGCTGCAGGTGCTGCTTCTAATTGCTCTCATGAGGGCTTCCAGAGTGAACAGGATTCGTCAGCAGTGAGAGAAGTGACATGTATTGATTTGAAAATGGGGGCAGGATCCCATTAAGGCTTTCCCCAAACAAAGTGCCCCCACTCTCATTTATCCACAAACGCTGAGGCCCGGCCAAGCTAGCTAAGGTCTTAAGATCTGCGGTCCAAGGGAAGATGTGCTGTACTGACTCTTCTCAAAGCAAACTGCCTGCACAGAAAACACTAATACTGCTATCACGAATGCAATGAAAGCGCCGGTATAACTTTACATAACATCAGCACAGACGTGTTTTGATGTTGGAAACAACCTCGCAGTTAAATCAGTTAATAATCTGTTTAAGATGTGATCATCACACAATCATCCACACATCAGGGGGGCTGGGTGATTTGAGTGAAAGCCAGAATAGCCACTCAAAGGACCTTATGAAAGAAGTACCTGCAGTGCTCAGAAAACTAGATGAAGTCCACCTGCAGAGAGAGCATGGGAAAAATCAGAAGCGACTCCTGCGCCGCTGCAGCGGTGCAAGCCAGAAAACTGCCCCCTTTTCCTTCCTCCATGATACTTGGAGAATATAGGCAGATTTTTTAATATCTGGCACAGCGCAACACGAACCACAAAAATGCCGTGGGAAAGATTTCCCTCTTCTTTGTGGCCTAATTTTAAATTTATTTTGCTGATTTAGTCTGTGTGAATTTTCCTGTAGGCACTTATTTTTTTTTTTTTTGAGAAGCGCTAAATGAATAACGTTCATCACTAGTTAGCTGTTATCAGTTGTAATAGAAGAAAAGAATGACGACGTGCTTGTAAACGTATGAATTAAAGGGAAACAAAGTGGGCTCATTTTTGTGAAATGATCTCAATATACATCTGACAGTAGTAAAAAAGGAACAGATGATTATAAAATCTGCCATTTCTCATCAGAGATGATAAGAGCATCCCGAAGCCTGCTGCAATATTTTTATCCTCACTTAGGATTGCCTTCGGCAGTCACAGAGAGTTACTCTTGTCCAAGAGTGGAAGGATGGAACTGGGCCTTACCCTGTGGAGCCTGTGAAGACACTTTTGTGTTTAACTGTGATTTACAAAGTCTTGTGTCATGTACAACCTATGGCATTTATAAATCTCATATTTAAACTATAGAAAGTCTGCACTGGGTCTTCACAATGCTGCTATTAAGTAATTATTTTCTGAGTGACTTTATCAGAATTTCATTTCACGCTTCTTTACAACATTACTGTAGTTCATTTAGGTTTGTAGGTATTTGTTTTTGCACAGCTCTCTTAAGGTCACCTCTTTGTTTTCAGCCATTCTGCTACAGATTGCTGCTGTGCTTAGGATCAGTGTTCTGTTGCACCACCCAATTAAAGCTATGCTTTAGCTGTCAGATAAATTAGCTTACATTTGACTGTACAAAACCTTGGCATATATAGGAGTTTAAGGTTGAATCAATGAGTGCAAGCTGCACAGATCCTGGGGCTGCAAAACCAGCACAAACCACTACTTTTCCTCCATTGTGCTTGACAGTTGATATATATAAGGTGTTTCAGCTGATATAGTGTGTTTTAGCCAAGTGTACTGCTGTGCATTATGCCCAAATATCTCCACTTTTGTCTCATCTGTGCAAATGACATTGTTTCAGAAGTCTTGTAGTTCAGATGCAACTTTGCAAACCTATGTTCTGCTGCCATGTTCTTTTCAGAAAGAAGGTGCTTTCTTCTAACAACAAGCCATATTTGTTTATTCTTTTTCTAATTGTACTTTCATGAACGTTAACATTTAGCATGCTAACTAAGACCTGTAGAGTCTGAAATGTAGCGCTTGGGTTTTTTGCAGTTTATTTGAGCTTTGCAAGGTTGAATTGGGTTGAATTTGCTTGGACGTCTACTCCTGGGAAGAATGCCCCTGACCAACAAACTGACAAAAACTTTTTAAGGTGTTTTGCAGGTGCTCAAACTGGCTGATGATCAGTTAATCAAGTGCATGTGATCAGCAGCACCTGGCTGCTTCTTAACCTCTGACTCTGTGGAAGTACTAAGGTTGTACCTAGCTTTTTACAGGACTTGGTATGGCTTATATGCCAGTTTCAGGGATGTCAAATTTGAACGTGAATCTTTTTAAGTAAAAATTATTTTCAGGCAGGCGCAAGCAAAAAGCTTAACCGTGACAGCTACAACAATCAAAAAATTTGTTAATAAAATATTTCTCCTTTCACCTTTTTTCAAAAGCGAGTAGGTAACATTAAAGAAACAGTGAACAGAGAGTTTGTAAGGGTTGAGTGTCTGCTTCATCAAGCAGCACGCCTTCGACTGTGCTTTTCTAACAGGCCCCATTTCTCAAACCAGCTCCGTTTTCTCTTCCGAGAGCCATCTCCTGAAGACACAAAGCTCCACACAGCTCACCAGAGTGTGCCACATGTTCACTGGAGCACCAAGCCTCCGCCTGTCCCTCATGAAATATTCATCACGCAGTGCCGACGGAAAAGCTGTGTAGTCAGAGATTCCAGTTTCGGTGTCCTGTTTCTGCACAGCCACAGTGACACAGCAGCTCAACGAGGTAAGGTGGGTTATGGGCTTCAGGTGGCTTACGACAGGGGTTCATTTTAAGCAGCTCTCATGTGAGCTGTGAAATTAGAGTCCTTTTTTTTTTTTTTTTTTACTGATATGAGTGACAAATGAACCTGAGCCCTTGACAACTACAGAGAGGGGATTCATTGGGTCCGTAATGCTGTGAGGGGCTCTTTGCTCGCTTGATTAGGGTCCTCTTACATCCTTAAAAGAAGTCTAGCAAAGTCACCTAATGATTTGTTTTCTAATGCTTTACCCTACTGTATGTCTCTGCATGGTTACTATTTACTAACAAGGAAATTAAACTTAATCATCAGATCAAAGGTAGAGATTTTCTTGGCTGATCCCAGTTTCCAGTTGTTTTCTATGTGTGACCCGCTGATGCTGACTGCAATTTTTTTGTTTGTTTGTTTTTACCAGAAATAATTGACTTCATTGACAACAACATTTCCTCCAAACTGCAGTAAGTTACAGAATCGTCTCTCATAGAAACAACTGAAAATAAAGGTACAAATAATTAAGTGAAAATGTGCTGCTGTACACCCAACCCTTTATCTGTCATATTTTACTGCGCCAAACAAAAGCATGTGCAATGGATTTATAAAACAAAACGAATCGACAACATCACCCCCCCTCTTGTTTTCCCTCGATAATTTTCCTCGTAGCTCCATTGATCCTTTGCTCATACCGAGGCTCCCAGTTTGCTGCTGGCTCTGAGCTCTGGTAATGTTTCCCTTTTCCTGTTAGCTTCTTTAAAATGTTCAACAGACTCAAGGTGATTTAAGTGTCTGAGAAGGTTTGTTGTTAGCAGTGTTTCTGTAATGGTCCCCCTCCCGTTCATATTGCCGAACTTTAAGTCTTCACTCACAGCGAAGAACTTCCATGCTAATGGCATGTTAGCGTACGGCTGCAACTGTGTGTATTTGCCTATGCTACTGTGCTCGTGTTCCACATGTATGAAACATAATCATAATCAGACATACATGTGGCCGATCGACCGCTCACCAGTCCGCGTAACGAACACTGAAAATCAGCCAACTTTTGGATCTTAATAAATTATAATCACTACCAAAGAAGAGTTTTCCCCAAGCTTTAAGTCATCTTTGGTTAATTAATCAGTTAAACATAAGCGCTGATCTTTAAACTGTACACAGACAGGGATTCAGCCTATAGCATTTAGCTACTCAAGCCAAGATCGCTGATTTTCTTCAAGTGGGTTACAAAACCTGATTAATTATATGAAGCGTTTGGCTGTAAGACCACTGAAGGGGTTTCTACGACAGAGTATTAGGGCCACATTATTGATCCTTTTGAGAAAGTCTAAATTTTGAGATTAAAGTCAAAAATGTATTTCAAGAAAGAAGTCAAAATGTGGAGCTTATCGCTGTTGTTTCAAGACAGACTGCGACGTTTGCTACACCCGCTACAAAATGCATTGTTAAGATGATGTTAGTGAAACAAATGATCAGCCGTCTTGTGATACAACAAACATCCTCGTGTGACCAAATGCAACTTTCTGCACCATCTATTCAACGTCCTTATACTTATCACCACAATATGTTTACGTTCTATAAGAGAAATAATTTCCTATCTTGTTACTTAAACTGATTCAGAAGTACGATTTCAGTAACTCAGAGGTTAGAGGAAGCTTGGCAGTTTGTCTTGAAACAACTGTAATCTCCACATTTCGACTTTTTTCTCAAAACAATCAACAATATATATTTTTCTTAATGTGGCCCTAACACTCCTTCGTTGGTTTCTGATATGCTAGGATGCTACATATTTCACATGCTGTTGTTGACAGAGGTTAAGATTAACTTGACTAAAAATTCTTCATCTACCCAGCCATCTGTCAGCACTTGTATTTATGGAGGTTTCATGTTTACATGGAGCCTCCCCTGCTGATCTCGTTGCAATGCGAGTTTATACACTTGGCTTTATTTTAAATGAAAAAAAGGGAAACAAAACAAAGCAAAAACATCCTGTTTCTGCACATCTTCAAGTCACGAACAGTTTAACATGACATGCCTAACTTCTCTGTATGATGGCAGTTGATATTAATTATGTCAGTGCATTATAATAGCTTTGATTGTTCTTGCTACAAAAGCTAAAACTGCTGAATGAATATTTCATGATTCATCATTCCCTCATAGCTCTTCTTTCTTGCATAAACAGTCACACTGATAGAAGACTGCAGCACTCCAAACTAATGTTGCCTCCTGCCTTTTCCACCTCCGCTAAAGCTGCATTCATTCAAAGTCCTGCCATCCCTGGAATCTATTTGTAGATGGATTCTTCTGCCCGTGGCCTGAAAATTACCTGCCGGCTGTCGCGCTGGGAGGAGGAAGAGGAGGAGGTGCTCTTGTGGACTGGCGTCGAGATCTTGTTCACCGGCGTAGAGCTCCTCTCCTCAGAGCTCATGGTGCGGCTGTGGGGGCCTCGCTGTTGATAGTGTTGGTGGTGAGACATTGTGGGCACCGTGCGGCTCTGTGGACCTCCCTCTGCACTAGGCCCCGCAGATCTGGGGCATCCTCTGACACTTCCTCGTGATCACTGCTTGCTGTTCATCTGAAACACAAGAGTGAGGAAGTTACACTAGCACATGCACTTCAGCTTCCTCATTGCACCACACCTCGGTTGCTTATAGCAGGCAGTAAATCACACGGCCTGTGACTAAAATTAGCATCTTGGCTTCTCTGAGGCTTTCGAAAAATATCCTCCATCATTTTCAGTATGTAAATTTCACTCAGTGATATTCAGTTGAGACACCCGGAGCTCTTCTTTGAAGCATGAGATTCTTCTCATTACAAGTGCATTACTGAATAAGCCTTTCATTATGTTGGCTATGAGACCAGCGCCACTCAGGATTACTCCTTTATTATTCACTGTATCATCTGAAAGCCAAACTCAACTTATATATGAGGACTGCAACTAATGACATTCCTACTTCATGTTAATTAATGAGATAATCAATTGTCACAAATCCAAAGATATATAAACTGACTGTTTCAATTTTAACTAGGGACTGGCCACAATAATGGTCTAATATATAAATAGTCAGCGCTAACTGATGTTGGCATAGCAGCAAATGTGATGTCATTTACTGATGTCACTCGCCAATACAGTTACATTTATAACTTGCTGGACAAAGACATCAATTACTCTGGTTTTCCCTCTGTACACCTCCACAGTGGATTTCAGGGGCTCAAAATGAAGCAATTCAGAATTCTTTTAAATATGGGATTAAAATCCTCTGCAGTCAATGACTGCCTGAAATCCATAACCCACAGATATCACCAAATGCTGTGTTTACTCCCTTGACATGCTTTGTCAGGACCTTTGCTTCAGCCACTGGTCATTATTTTTTGGTTCATTATACTGAATCTGAGAAGAGATTCATTCAGCCCTTTCAATCAGCAGTCACATCATGAATAAACATTGGTGGCACGGTTCTACTGGAAGCCATACATGCCTGTGCAATAATATTACCTCCACCATAACAGATCATGTGGAATGCTTTCTCTCCTCTTTCCATCATTCTAGTACAACTTGAGTTGGATGTTGTTAAGTTATTTGTAATAACCATGGAAATAATTCTGTTATCATGCACTTTAGTTTCTGTGCTCTTTCAGACCTGTCGGTGTTGCTGAGCTCGTCAGTTCATTCATTCTTTTTGCAAATGCACCTGATTGTTGATTTGGCCACTCCTAAAGTTTTTGCTGTCTCTCTGATTAGTATATTTAGTTTGCTTCTGGATATGATGACATCCCTCATGTCCACTGATACCCCTTCGGACCTTATATTTGAAACTACAATGAAAAGTTACAAGTCAGTTTATTTATACAGAACTTCTAACATTTAAACACAACAGACATTGACCAAAATTCTGTCATGGTCTGTGCGCAGGGAGGCAGGAAAAGGACCCAAGAGCTGGACTCATGGAGGCAAAAATAAACTCAAAAAGAACCTCAGCTTTATTGTTGGTAAAATACAAAACTGAAAAGACACGTGAACGGAACACACAGGCAGGAATGGCAGGACAACGAGGACTGAAGGACACACACTATAAATACACAAGCAGGACGGGAGAATGAGGAACAGCTGGAACCAATTGGGCAAAATAAGACCAGGTGAGCAAAACAGAATACACCAACACGAGACAGACCTTCAAAGTAAAACAGGAAATCCACAGACTTAACTCAGAGGCACTGGACAAAACTTATATTAAACACAAGAAATCACAAATTACAATAACAATACACAAAACACTGGGTCACTGACGCAGAACCGTGACAAATTCAACACTTTTAATCAACTTCAGATATGTCTGCTTTATTTGTCATCAAATAACAAAACTGACTGATGAGCATTTTTGTCTCCTCATCTGGAAACAAACTGTCCAATTATTTATTAACCACCAAAAATGGGGAATTGTGTTTAGAAATGGCTGGAATTCCTAAACAGTTAATGACAAAAATTTTGTAAAACTCCCTAAATGAAAGCTGAACGTCTGGACTTAAGCAAACAACAGCTGTTGTTTTAAAATCTGCTGTGCTGGTGTACAGAGCCAAAACTAGAACAATTGTATATTTGCCCAATAAATTATGGACCTAAATGTATTAATCTGTTTATTTATCTTTTTGTCACATTGCTATCGGATGGGCTAAATCAGGGGTGTCAAACTCAAATACACAGTGGGCCAAAATTCAAAACTGGAACAAAGTCGCGGGCTAACGTTAATATTTATTGAAATATATTTATTCCTCCAGATATAAGAATGAATCTTTTCTTATGGACTCAAACACGTCTTGCTGAAAAACTGAATATGGAACAAGCAAAGCTTAATACTAAACAATATATATATTAGCTGTATAATACCAGTAGGCCAGCTCTAATAGTAATTTGGTATGGCTTCGCGGGCCAAATGTAAGTAGGCTGCGGGCCAAATTTGACAGAGTTTGACACCTATGGGCTAAATGTTCAAAAAGGTCATTTATTTTTGTATTTTTGTAACGAGTATTTTTTTTTTGTTACTATGGAGACCAAACAGGAACTAAAACAGTATGAAAAAAAGAAAATATTGGTATGTTGGTCAGAATTTCACAACTGGTGGATCGTTATTCTAACCTATAGGGACAAACTATATATTTGTACTTCCTTAGACTGAACTCTGTTTAAATTTAGGAATTGTGGCAACTACCACTTTTAACTGTCAACTACAACCACTGCCTCCCCTCCACAAGACTGAGATCATCCCATAAGACTGTGACATAAATCCTTAAACATCTAATTACAAATATCATAATGATTGAATTTAGAAGAGGACATCAAATCAATACAGGAAAACATCTGCTCTATCTGCATTGTTACAAACCAGTTAAAACTGTATAAACCCTCATAAACACACAAACAAGCAAGAGAACACTGTCCAGTGAGGTAACCTTTAAAACATCAGACAGTGAAGGCGGAGAAAGATTTATATTGGATTCAAAATGTCTGGTTAACCTTATGTTCAGGTAGCAGCAGGGTGTACTCATTTTCATCATTAGTCATGGCACTGTGTTGCGCCACGCTGACACCCATAATACTGCCTGCAGTGCTGCTCTGTAATTGTCTGAGCTCTCTGGAGGTCCCACTGTTAAAACATACATCGATCGCAAGACAGTAGAAAACAAACACTGTTCAGCTGAGAAACTGAGACACTTGACACCGACGATGTTATTGGACTTTTACAAGGGCAAATATCTCTTTTTATCAAGCGCCTCAGTGTTGACGATGTGGCTTTTGGACCTCGAGAGTAGAGCAGGGCGATATGACCAAAAATATTTATCACGATATACATTTGAAAATTTGCGATAACGATATAACTGACGATATAATTGAGACGAGACAAAATACTTTACAACTCCTCAACTTTATTAGTGCAAAAAACCATCAATGTATTTTCACTGAAACAAGCAGCTGTTTTTATGTGCATTAAAGTTATATAAAAACGTAACAGTGCAAACTCCTCGCTGACAGTTTAACCAAAAGGCATTTCCAGTGGAAACTGGCCGACATATCCTCAGCATAACCATGTATAACATCCACAACACTTAAAAAGAGCTTATACACACACAATACGGTAACATTATGTTGAAGCACAGCACGTATCACTCCGCGAGGCTCCGCCTACGATAGCCGTAACGCTCCCACAATCCATCAAGCGGTGCGGCTTCGTAGCTCAGCAAAGTCGTACTGAAACATCTGACAGATTTTCGAGCGCCGTGCACATAAAATCGTTTCGAGGTCAGTAAACACAACCAGAGTTCATACATAAGGCACACGGGATTATAAGGGGCTCTGTCGACTTTCAGAAAAATCAAAGGATTGATTTTAAGTGCGCCGTATTTTCCAAACAACACGGTAATAACGACGGCCCGCTAGCATGCTCTACCAAAAATAGTGCTTTGTTGTGTATCTGACGGACGAAAGCTAAACCAGTTCCACACCAGTGAAGCTGCAGCATTTTTACAAACCAGTTCAGGTTCATGGTTTCATTCAACGATCCACTTTCGCTCTTCTCATTCTGCGTCGCCGCCATGCTTTTTCCGCCATGTGCATATGTAAACATGGGCACTGCGCATGCGCGTTTTACCCATATTCTATCGCCATGTTTCATTTTCCTATCGTTGCCCAACATTGCACCGGTATTACCGTGAACGGTACGATATAGCCCAGCCCTACTCGAGAGGTTGCCAAATTTACGCAAAGCAAACAGCGGTAA
This sequence comes from Mchenga conophoros, assembly GCF_057382185.1. Classification (NCBI taxonomy): domain Eukaryota; kingdom Metazoa; phylum Chordata; class Actinopteri; order Cichliformes; family Cichlidae; genus Mchenga; species Mchenga conophoros. The sequence goes on from NC_140541.1 coordinate 22,491,819, forward strand.
TGTGGCCTGTTTATTTATTATCTAATTTAGCTAGATCAACCTATTAAATGCTGAAGACCTTATTAAATAATCAAAATAGACAGATGATGCTCATATCTAGTAAATCAGGCGAGACTAAAACATTTATATTGTAGGATAATCTTAAACACACAGCATTAGAGTGAAACCTTAAAAAATTGATTATTAAAATCTACAAAACTAAAATATCTCTCATTAATAATGAAATGAAAACCAAATAAACAAAACTGGTTATACAAAAAAAACTTTACCAATAACAAAGACTCCTCTGAAAACTGTGTGTAAATGCAGGGTTATCAATTCCTGCCACAGCCAGTGACACAGTGTCACGGCACAGTCAGCATGGTGCTCATAGATACTGTATTCAACTCTGGAGCAACCTGTGGTTTTTAACTGCCGGATGTTTCTGCTAGGCTCTCCCTTGAGCCAAGGAAATGCAGACTCTACAGAGGAGCTCTGCACGATCACAAGCAAGCATGCAGCATACTCACACACTGTAATCTATAATTCAGATCCTTTAACAACGTCATCATCCTGCACTCTCTTAAGCCAGCCAAGGCTCTAAGCTACAGTACACGGCACTAAATCCATCCAGATAGCGTATTCCACTTACATCTATTTAACAGATCTAATCCCCTTGACCTAATTAGAAAGCAAAAGTGATGAGCACATTGAGTGTAAGTTTAACAGTTTTATATTGTTGCTAGTCTGCGAGCATGCAGGCTCTAGTTTGTTAGCATTTGCAGTAACAATTGCTGACCTTGAAGCAAAAGTCAAGTGAAAGCATGCAACCGAGCTTTCATTTCATTTGTTTCACTTCAGCAGAAGATATAGTTTCAACACTGACTACATGAATTCAATGTTCTGTTTATTAAAGCCAAACAAAAACAAACAAAAGAAGAGTCGGCATTTACGTACTGAATCGGATCATTCTTGGTAAGCCCGTTGCTCAGAGACACAACAAGCAGGTTTGGGGCTTTAACCGAAGCTTTCAGTTCACAAGAAAATGCAGGTGCCAGCATCATAAATGTCTGTTTGACTTAGACGGACGGCAGCGTTGCGCCACACAAAGCCAGTCATCGTGCTGAGGAACGTCCGATGAGTCATGAGCTTATTGTTCTAAATCCAGTCACTGTGATTATGGTGCAGCTCTAAGCAGACAGGACGAACACCTCTGAAGCACCTGGTCAAGATCTCTGCAAAGTCAAACCAAACACTATAGCATCTTTATAAATGTGCAGTTCTGTTTGGTGTATTTATGTAGATAAACTACAAAGATGCTCCAAGAAGAAGCCAATGTAATCTTATATAAACTCCTTCCTATTTATTGGTTTCATCTTCCTTGTTTTCATTTATTGTTTTTACGGCCCTGATGGCTTATATTCTGTGTAATGATGGATGATGGATGAGCATCTGCTTCCGCTGTGCTTCAGCGTTTCCCATTTAAAGCAATAAAACTGAATAGAAGTGAGCTGAGTGAGACCGCAATAAAAACTATACTGTTCTATGTACTTCACTCAAACACTGCACACTATATGCCAAAGGGAAAAGGCTCCTTGTTTTTGTTTGTTTTTTATAATTACAAAAGAATATGTGCACTCAATTTCCTCCTTAACCTCCCCTTGTGATAGTATGGTTTGAAAGTCTGAAAGTCAGATAATGGACTGTGGTTTCTAAGATTTCCGATCCTAGGAGACAAAGAGGATCCTTCAGTTGTCTTTCAGACATGTAAAGGAACAAAAGAGGCAGTTGTAAGCAGCTGGGAGGGTCTTTCTGTCGACATTTTCTGAATGCCTCAAGTTGAGAAACGTCACCGAACCTTAAAAAATGGAAGGACATTTTGCCGCTGAATGATCCTGTGAAACATCAGAGCGATAGTTCTTCTACCGATGACATGAAGATGTGCTATGAACAGATCCGTAATTTTTATTTACTTCTAGTTTATGTTTATAGACAAATGTATGGCACATGAACCATGCCACAGACCACAGCATTTATACCCAAGGTGGTGTGTAATGTCCATCCGTAGTTTGACCTTTAAAACCTATAGAAAAATCATTATCAGCTACAATCTACAATAATAAATACACACATTAAAGATAAAGACACAAAAACTCTTAATATGATAAGTAAGATGGTTACTAATAATGGAGAATACATATTAAAAACCTTAAACAGTTGTTTATTTATTGCAGGTTTAGCCTTTGGTTAAACCAACAGTTGATTAGGAAAATGGGTAGAGTAGTGCCTTAAAGCAACTGCATGATACTGTTTGTTATGAATACAGATATATGTATGCACCAGTGCCAATATATATTGTTTTATTTAAGTAAACCTGCACTGCATGATAGCTGGGCAACAGTAATTAAAGATGCATTTTTGTACCTTGTCGTCTGTTCCTCTGTGCTGATGTATTACACACTTATTACACACTTATCTAGAAAAAAAGAGAAGAAACCCCCAAAACTTGCCTTTTCCCATCTCTCTTGTTTACTCCAAAATGCACTCTATGCTCAGTCACATAAAACTTTTCTCCATCTCATTTCATGCTCCAGGAAGGAAACTGAGTTTCAGGAGAGGGGATTTCACAGTCAAAGGCAATGATGAAAACTTTGAAACAAATTCTATGCGGAAAAAATAATTTAACCTAAGATCAGCGCCATCAACAGGTGCTCATTACCCTCTGGGGACACTTACGACAAGCTGAACAAACAAGCTAAATTAATTATTTGGCATAAAGCAAGCAAGGGTTTAATTTGCCAATACAGGCTACAATACCAGTGTATTTATAACATATATACAACTTACAGAGTGGTCATTACCCTTGCTGACAATGCTGTAAATATTGAGGTGTCAGTTTTGGGTTCAGGACACTCTTACAGCCGGGGATCAAATCAAAGATCTTTGACTGTTGGAGGACCTGCTTTACTGCCTGAGCCACACCAATCCCAAGACTTCTGGTACTTGGTTTTCACAGACAGTCTCCATGTCCAAGTACTAAACGGATCAGGCAAGATCGGGGGATTTCACGGTGGCATGACTATCAGCAGATAGGCTGCAGGATTTGTAGTCACTGCTCGGGCAGTTGACAGATACGGCAGCTCAGTAAAGATGTAAAAACCAAGTATCTTGTCTTTTTTATAGTATAACTGAATATTACATACACCAATTTCCCTGGTGGAATATTAAAAGTGTAATTCTGAGGTTCGGGCAGTACAAAGTGACAGTTAAGCACTGAGTTCAGTTTTTTCATTCTTTTAATGTTTGAGGCCTGGTGCAAGAAATCTGCTGATGCAGTCACAGCACACAGGATAACAAAGGTTATGTTGAATTGTTCTTCTATAATCTCTCTTACCTTAAGGGAACGAAACACAACAAAAAGAGTGACTAACTGACTCGTTTCAGGAAACCGCAAACTTACAGCACCAGCAATAATAACAACAGTTTCCTTGAGTAACATGCACATTCCTACAGCCTGCAGGGTCTTTCTCCTAGTCAGGGTGGCGAGAACAAAGCCACAGGTCTCCATCAGAGATCAACAAGAGGTCCACAAATTAAGGAGCAGCTATCATCCATTCTGATAGAGGTCAAGCCGAGAAGAGCACTACAGGGCTTTTGAGGGGGAGAAGGCAATCCCACTATCTCGCGCCCTGCTCTGTGAGATCTGAGAAGGATGAAGAAAGCAAACTTGAGCCTAAGACACTCAATATGTCAACCACAGGAAGACCCAGAACTAAACAAACCAGTGAAAACTGGAACACATTTCAAAGTCACTTTAAACTTCACGTTGGCTGCTGTCAACACACTAAACGCAAAGCCACACAGGCGTTAAGGGCGCCGCTCGTCACAAACAGGTAATACGATGAAGTGTGATGGTACCAGCGCCCTGACAGGGGTAGAAGGACATGCTTGTTTGTTTTGTCACCACATTCAAGGAACAGAATATCGCATTATTGATCAGCACGCTATAGCAAAACAAGTCCACTGATACCCTCCACCCCCTCACTGCTGCATATTTAAAGCGAGCCAACAAAGGGAGACTCGTGTTCTTATATTACATTACATTACAGGGTCTTTGAGGACAAGTGGTGTCTGAGTTTACAGCTGACTAATAATGCATGGCGGTCGATATTGAACATTTACCTGCGCATTTAGATGGACGTAGATCTCGTGCGACATCTGGAAGCAATGAGCAGCTAACTAAGTAGTTTTGTCTGATTTGTTACAAATACGTTTTTTAAAAAACAGCCCCAACTGGACAGAGCCGGTTTCTCAACGCTGCATATTACATCACCTGGGTAGACCTGGGTATCACACAGTGCAATAGTCTTAAGAACTACTGTATATAATGTTGTGATTCAGATAAAGTCCCTTTGAGATAACGCAGCATTTAGCTTTAGATGTTTGACTTAAACGCCTCCATAATCCCAGTTCAACAGTATCCCTACAATTTGACACCAAACACCCTATTTCTAGGAAACAAAACAAAGCAAATGAGGTTAATAAGAGAGAATAAACAAGTGGCGTGCTGGTAATTACCAAAAACCCTTCATTAAAGCAAACACAAGGGATGGCCGTGCATGAGTCATCAGACCGTCTGAATACTGCTTTAACTCACCCTCAACTTTCTGCTTGCATTTCTCAACTAATTTAACGAGTCAGTCGGTGTAATTACTGTTTTACTTTACGTTAATTGCTTGGCAAAGAAAGGAATAACCAGAACGCAATCCCTCTATCAGTCATTAAGGCATATATGCTCTGCAAGGATATAATGTAAATGGTATGGGGGCACCTTCAGCAGGAAGAGGCGAGCAGTACTGTATATAAAAGAATCAATAATCACCCCCTGTTCAAGAAGGCATGTCAGCCAAAAACTACAGATGCACTGAGATCTCCCAGTCTCCTCTGCTGCTCTTTAATTCATGTGATTGGAGGCTATTTTAAACAGCTGCAAAGTCACTGGCTGACCTTCAGTTGGGGGTAAAAAAGGAGGCTAGATTGTGGAGCCGTCCTGTCATTGGCACCAGAAGTTGGCTAACTCTCAATTAGTTTCATCACTGGCAGCACAATAAGTGGGGTAAAGGAGATTATGAAGGGGGGAGGTCGTGTTGTTAAGTAATGCTCCAGCATGTCATGGAGTTAGTCTAAATGGGACTGGAGCAGTAAGCATGGAGCTCAGTGAAAAAGGTAAAAATGTCAGTGACGCATTACGTCTACATCATCAGCCTTGCTACTTTAATGCTTCATTATGTGTGTGTGTGTGTGTGTGTGTGTGTGTGTGTGTGTGTTGTTGTTTTTTTTTTGGGGGGGGGGGGGGGGGCTTCATCACGATGTGGTGATGATGATGTGCTGGAGCCGTGGATAATACCACCATCATCATCATCATCATCATCATCCCCGTGTGGTAACGACTAGCAGCAGTTAGCTCAGTCAGCAGCGGCTAGGTGGTCATGTCTGACTGGTGATTCACTCAGGATGCAAATACAAAAGGATGAGAGCTGAGGTCTGCGTGTGTGTGTGAGAGAGAGCGGCTGGATGGAGGAAGAAGAGGCTCTACGTCCTAATCCAACGCGACATTGCTGGAGCGCGATAGTTTCCTCTAATGTGAGCTCTAATGTGGCCACTGAGGCTGCTGTGAAAGAGGGACAGAAAAGCTGGTGTCCTTACCCCAGATGTCGTGTGATGACCATGTCTTTACAGTTCTTGGCGCAGGAAACAATTGAGCGGGTCTCCCCTTGACTGGGCAGAGATTCCCAGTTCCTCAGAGACAAGCGGCTTCCATATGTGTCCACATGGGATATAGCTGCTTCTTCGTGTTAACGACTTGTAGACTTGTAGGCTAGAACGTGATGGAAAGTGACATTAAAAAAAGGGGGGGAAAGTGCTGTGTTTGCCTGTTTCTTGAATGCGGGCTGTGATGATGCTCTGCTCCGCTCAGCTGCACTCCGCTCGCTCCTCCCTGCAGCAAGATTGGCTTTGAGCGGGAAGAAATCGCCGGAATGGATCAAATACCGGTGAATGGTGGCTGCGCACAAAACGTGGCCATGGAGTCACACTAAGCTCGGACTCGGAGCAGGGCCGGAGTGTAGACAGACGAGGTGGTGCAAGCATGCAAGCGTGACCCTGTGTGGTTGCAGCTTTATAGCCAATGGGAAGCAAACAGGAATGAATGAGCTTTGGCGTTGGCAAATTAGTAGTGGTGTTTTTGAGCCACAAAAGTCAGTCTGCTGGTATTAAAATTACTGATAGGTGTAAATAATCAAAAATAATTAAAATATTTGAACCTTATTCTTCTCTGCAGTAGGTATTTGTGATTATTTGATACTTCAACTTTGCACTTTAGTACTGTAACACATTTTTGTTGGAGTTATACAATTATATATGTTACATATACTGTAAAAATGGAGGAATAAATATCTATTAGCATATTTAAGCCTACTTTGAAATTCATTATGAGTCTTTGTTTGTCCAAGTAGATTAAGGTAGTCTGAGAAGTAGTCTCAAATTTACTTAAAACATGGTAACTAACTGGATACTTGCTATATATGGCATTATCTTAACTGCCAGTAACACCGTGAGTCATTTTTGATCAGGATGTCTCCTTCAGTGTGCACATCAAACAAGTATAACATGTAGTACTGCTTTCTTTCATTTGCCCAATATCCCCCCATAAATTGAAATATCCTCTACTGGAGTGATGCAGAAAAACCATGTATCATAGTATAACTGAATATTTATTGCATTTAGGCTGGACTATTGTAATTCATTCTTATCAGGTCATTCTAATAGTTCCCTAAAAAGCCTCCAATGCAGCAGCGAGAGTACTAATAGGGAAGAGAAAGTGATCATTATTCTCCAATATTGTCTCCTTTTCATTGGCTCCCTGTTGAATCCAGAAATACATACAAAGTCTTGACCTCAGATTACACCACAGTAATGAAGCACTTTGGTCTCAGACTGCAGGCTTCCCTGTGGTTCCTAGTGTTTAAAAAAGTAGAATGGGAGGCAGAGCCTTCGACTTTCAGGACCGCGTCCTGCAGAACCAGCTCCCAGTTTGGATTCAGGAGACAGGCACCCTCTCTACTTTAAAGATTTGGTTTAAAACTTTCCTTTTTGAAACTCCTGCAGGACTTCATGTGATGCACTAAGCACTTCTCCACTCACACCTTTTCACTCTCCACATACACCACTGCAGTATGAAATTAAAGCCGTTCTCCTCTATCCTTTAGCCTGTGCTTTGTCCTGTTTCCATATGCTCTCGTTTTTCGTTTCTCTTTCCCCTCACGCCCCTAACCAGTTGCAGTGCATGGCTGCCCCTTGCTGAGACCGGTTCTGCTGGAGGTTTCTTCCTGTTAAAAGGGAGTTTTTCATCCCCACTTTTGCAAAACGCTTGCTCACAGGTGGGTCTCTGGATTGTTGCGGTTTTTACAGTATAAAGCACCTTGACGTCACTGTTGCTGTGAATTTGCGCCATATAAATAAACTTGAATTCATTTGGCTCTGACTTGATAGATACACGTAAACGATAGAGGTTAAATGTTTGGCATCGATGACATAAAAAGGGCAAATCATCTGCATTGTATTGAAATGGACTTTTCCAAACTTCTTACTGAAAGTTTAAACACATCTTTATGTTCTTATGTGATTGTCTTTGTCCACCTGTGTACTTCTGTTTTCTATTTTAATGACTGTTAGTTCAGCTGCTTTTCTGTCTGCTGATCATCTTTGGGTTTTCACACTGATGTTTTTCAGCCATATTTCTTGTAAGAATCAAAACGTGGGACATGATCTCAATATGTCGGATGAGGAGGGACAAAGGATAAAAATGCAGTGCAGTTCATCTGGTCACCCTGGCTACAAACAGCAATCAGCCCTCAACCTGTCAACAACAATATGGTTCTTGTTTTGGAATTTTCTTTCTGCAGATTTCTTCATATTTTACTGTTTTGTTTTTTTCACGTTTGAACGCTACTCTGGAGCTGCAGTTTCAGCACCCCTGGTTTAAGGCATCAGAGTATTTTCTGTCCATGTCGTGGTACATTAGATCTGGAAATACTGAACTTTTCATTTTCACTCATAGATATTCAGACGAACATCAAAAACAATGACGTAGATAAATGGCAGACAAAATGCTACAATCACAGGCTAGACTTATGTGCAATAACTAAACAGGGTATGTGAAATAACAGATGTAAAGACGATAGAAGATAAGACTCATGGTTATAATGTGCACAGAGTTTATCATCTATGATGTACATAGCTTTTTATATACACAAAAATACACTGACTATCCATCAACCAATCAAACTGTGTTTGTAAGTTGATGCAGGCTCAAAGTGCTTCACACATAAAAAAACAAAAAACAAATTGAGAAAAATTAAAAAAGATTCCTTATTAAAAGTATTAATAAACACTTAAAACGTGGATACAACTAGTGTTTAAAATAAAAAAATACTAATCAATAATTAAAATTCTGAAAACAGGCATTTCATTTGTAATCTGGATTTTTGTGGCTCTGAATATCTGACCAAAATTAATATTTTTAAAAGCACAACACAAAGACATATTTTGGAAAATGTTTCCAATTTATTTATTGCAAGAACTATTTTCAAGGTATTGTACTCAAACAAAACAGTGCTCCCTGGTGGACAAAGGGTTTTTAAATAACCTGTTATTACCACACATACAGTAACATCATCCGATCTATCATGACCCAAATAAATTACCAGCTGGCTTTTCATTTTAAAATTGTCACGTTTGCACCTTTATGTTTATTAATCTTTGGCAACACTTGACTGAATAATGCACAGTACATTGAGGGTGAAACTAAAAGCACGTGCACAGTCACAAGATTGAGAATTTATGAAATAAGACATACAAATTGCATTTCTAGAGAGAAAAAGATTCCCTTTTCTAGCCAAATAAATAAATAAATCCCTGAGAGAGGCTAGTAAAGCAAAAGGCCAAGACAAGCATATGCTGCAATCTCCCAGATGGTTTTCTTGATAGCAGGGTCAAAGGTGGATGGACTTTCATTCATTATGTAAACAGAATGATGACTTTAGCAGAGTCCACGTAGCTCTGTCCTATGGATGTTCCAGTTAGCTGCAGATAAAACTGGAAATAACTATGATATATCTGTCAGATAGTGTTGGGTGCCTTGAAAGCCTGTTGGTAGCTTTAGCGTGCTAACAAATCTGCTTCATCTCCTGAGGAACTCAAATTTTAGACAATATATTAATCTTAGGCTATAGATAATATTTTTTCTGGTCACATGGATTTTTTTAAAAGACCAGTGAAAGAAATCGCAGTGATTAAACTTCTGTGGTTATTTGATTCCAACAGCCAGTGGATGTCGGTTCTAATTAGCCTGCATCATTTGTACACGTCACGGTGCAACACTTTGCCACTCATCTTGCTGGTGAAACTAATCCCGAATAAGCCTGCTGCTTCAAATGAAAAAAAAAGAAGCAACTTTGTGTGTTTTGTTTTATTGCTCATTAGCGTTTGGTGCCAGTGTCAGTCACATAGAAGCTTGTACACTCATGGGATTTTTTTCACACTTTTTCTGTGCAGAGCTAAGTTGAGAGGTTTTCTAAGGGGAAATGAAACCTAAACTAATATGCACTGTGCGTGTCTCCTCTGCTATTCTACTAGCAAATGGACCGCCAAACATCCTCTATTCCTGGGTGTTTGACTTTGCATGCATTATTGTCACTTAAGATTAGCAATCACACATGCAGAATAAGAACCATGTGAACCTGAGGGATGCTTGTGCTAATCCCCGTGCTCTACACCCTCTTAACCTGTGCAGCCTTGTAGACCACGACTATTAAGAAATTTGCGGAATTAGTTAATGAACTAATTAGTGAGGGTGATGAGGGAGCAAACAAAAAGAAGAAGATGGTGGAACAAAACAATGACATAATGTGAATACGTGCGACAGAGGTGTAAACGCCTTCTTAATTTAACCCCTTGATACAGTTTATATTTCATGTTTTCAGAGTAAGCCAATAGGTGTCTATGCCAAATTTTGGACCATGGATCTATTTAGAATATATAAATAAGCTGACATTAATAAATGGAATAAAAATCCTCAATTAATGTAGAGAGGTCAGATTAAGAGAGCAAGAGTTGATTTTGAGATGTAGTCCCCAGCAGCAAATCAGTGCAATTGTGTAATAAGCTGGAACCGCCCCCCACATACCCCCACATTTATTGTCATTCCAACACTTGTACTGACATGAGGTAACAGGAAAGTTTGCACTTTAAGATCCTGGTTAAAAGCCAACAAGAACATGTAAGAGTAATATATATATATATATATATATATATATATATATATATATATATATACACTTGTATGCAGTATAAAGCTTCGTGGCAGGCATACCATGGTCAAAATACCATGTCAGTATTAAAAAGTGTTTCATTTGAAGGCCTCCTGCGTGAATAGTGTATATATATATATATATATATATATATATATATATATATATATATATATATATATATACTTGTATGCAGTATAAAGCTTCGTGGCAGGCATACCATGGTCAAAATACCATGTCAGTATTAAAAAGTGTTTCATTTGAAGGCCTCCTGCGTGAATAGTGTGTGGGAAGTGAAGGCATGTGGGATGGCAAAGAGAGTCCAGTAATTGTGACTCCATAAGGTGACAATATTCTCCACTTGGTTGCAGCAGCATACAAAAATTGTGCTTTTCAATAACAGATCTGGGCTAGAAAATGCGAAAATAAAAAATAGCAAAACACACAAAGAAAACAAGTAAGTCGGACGTTTATTTATTTATATATTAGTGTGGTATTTTTTTTGTTGTTGAACCGATTAATCGGTTAAATGCGAAGATTTAATCTTACTTGCGCTTTCAAAATCCCGTCATGACGTGCACGACGACGCAGGTCAGGTGACTGATGACGTCTCAGGGATACTAAAAGTTTTGTGAGAGAGTTTTGTGAAACTTTCGTGAAACGGGTGTGACAGAACCCGGCAGGGGGATTAAATTCAAGAAGCTGCGAGTCTCTTCATTGTGCGCGGAACGGAAACGTAAACGGTAATTACTGAAATGTGAGGTTTGCTGTTCTCTGTTCTTCGTGCTCACAACTTTTTACGGACTCAAATCCGTCTGCGTCGGTCCTCTAACATGAAACGTGCTCCAGCGCCGATGTCTTTAAAGACGATATTCTAGCTGATTTTTTTCCTTATCTGAGGAGCTGTTTGAGTTTAACACACATTAGATACATTACCTTACATTACAGTCAGTGATATTTAAAAGATGAACTTTGGTATGTTTTATGTAAGGTTGATATATGAAGTTATAGCTACAGGTTTAGCTTGGAATAAGATGTCAAGTGTGAGGTGGTATTGATATTTTTTACTGGAATAATTTGCTTTAAGAGGATAGCAAACGCGCTTTTTTAAACACCTGTCTTTGGTTTCATGATAGGAGCGGTGTAATTTAGCAATACTGTGAGAGCCAGTTTGGTAACGCCCCCAGGGGCATTGTTGCGCAACTAGCACGTGAGCTCCCCCCTGTGGCTGAATTGGTGTATACCGTTATACTGTGATTGTTCTAAGCCTGTATATTCTCCTTGTTAGAAATGACTGGAGACGTTGAAAAGGGCAAGAAGACATTTGTCCAGAAGTGTGCCCAGTGTCACACCGTGGAGAATGGTGGGAAGCATAAGGTTGGACCCAACCTTTGGGGCCTCTTCGGACGCAAAACCGGCCAGGCAGAGGGGTACACTTATACAGATGCCAACAAGAGCAAAGGTGAATACTCTGTGTGCATGCACTCTTTAACCAGCCTTGTAAATCACACAAACTTGATTTTAAGCCTTACTTTCTCCTGTTGTTGCCTACTTTAAAACAGGGGTTATCTGGAATGAGGAAACCCTGATGGTGTATTTGGAGAACCCCAAGAAATACATTCCAGGAACAAAGATGATCTTCGCTGGCATTAAAAAGAAGACTGAGCGAGCTGACCTTATAGCGTATCTCAAATCGGCAACTTCATAAAGATCTCTGTATCCGTGCACCTTTTTAGCAATCTTTGTGCCTTAACAAACTGTTCAAGATACCAAGACTTGTCTTTTTCCCCCCCAAAAAATAAGGCAAAAGAGCAATCAGTTGTGGTGGCACTGGGATGATAAGTTGTCGCCATTGTCTCAGGTTTACTTGATGTGGACTAAATATCTCCTGGTTTGAACAGGTTTCAGACATAAATTATTAAATAATATACTGTGCATCCATAATGTAGGGACCAAAAAAATGTTTAACTGTCCATTATTTTTTGGGGTGAGTAGGTTGTTGTTTTGTTATCAAGTTATTTGAAGATGTGTCTGTTCTAAGGATGAATGTGTCTTCTCTGGTTTGATTCCTACCTCAGCTGTCTTTTTTGTCATTTCTGAATTTGAATAAAACAACACTAAACATGAGAATTTCTTCACCTTTTTTTTTTTGCCCGAGATCATAAAATGCTGAGGAGGCAGCATGCCAGGTTTTGATACACTTGATTTGTCAATCAAATAAAGATTAGAGTGGTGTACTTCATTGTCTTATATGCCAGAGGATGTGCAGGATTTCTATCACAAAACTGAATAAACATGACACACTGGGACACTACTTGCAGGATTTGAGTTGTTAGTGGGGAGAGAGAAGCAAATAACTCTGAAGTGATCTTTAAGAGGCTGTGACTGATATGAAGCTATTTAAGAAAAAAACCTGCTACACTTTGAAAACTGTTCTGAGTTGTTTGACCGCATTTTGAGAAAGAAAATACTGGCCAAAAAGACAGAATGCATTTGTAGGGGTCATGTTAAGCAGATAAAGGCATGTCGAAGTTAACCTTGCTTATCAAATCTAGAGGTTTCACGCTTGAATTCAGATTGCTGAACAATGAGGTGCTCATGATAGGAGTCAGATTTGTGCTGGTAGCTGTATCACTGTCCAAGTTGTGGACTACAACTCCCCCTAGTGTTCAAATTACACACCTACTCACAGAGGAACTAGTATAAAGGAATTTGAGTATCTGGCATGCTCACTAGCGATAAAAGTCGCGGTTACATAACTAAATGACACAGACCGCTGCAGACGATGTTTAATATATGCTAAGAATTCCTTCTTTTTTAGTCGACTGTCACTCATTGATTATCACAGAAAAGCCTTTTTTGTGGAATGCATAGAGATCCATTGTATTTGAATCATGTTAAAGAGTTAATTCACCCACATGGGGTTCCTTTGCTTCAGATAAGCCTTACAAAACTGGAGCGGATCCGAAATATTGAAAGTTATGAACAGTGTGCAACAAATCTATCATTATAGTCTACTGTTTTATATTTTTGTGTAGCTTATTGCATATGTAACCATACGCATTCTGTATAATATGTGCTGGACGGACAGACGTTAGTATTATCCTCGTCGTTTTCACACTTGGAGCCTGTAATAGGGGCCAAACGGTTCAGATGTCCAGAGGGCTGCGTACTGAAGCAACCCTGAGCTCCTTCTCGTGTGACGAAACGAGCATCAGTGGGACCGAGCCAACCACAGCCAGCGTCATTTGCAAACTAGAAGACGCACACGACAGTAACGCTCGGTAGTTGCTGTTTGTTGTCTTTTCAAAGCCCGTGGCAGTCCCAGCGAGCATCAGTTTGCGTCCACGCTGCTTAACCTAGATCTGCTTAAATGATCTTACATTAAGTGAAAACGGCGTGGACATGCTGTGGAAGAATATGCTGGTGCGCAAAGGGAGTCTCCATCGCCACAGAGTGGAGCTGGATATGTAGCCGAAGCTCCAGGGATGCTCCAAGCGTACTGCACCTTGGAAGTTGTCAAACGATTCTTGTCTTCAACCCCCCAGCAAAGCCTCATAGATGATATTTCTCTGCGCGACTTCATGGATTTGGTTCTCTGAGGACCATCTGAAGAACAGACATGGCAGTGTCAAAGATGCTGTTCTCTGACGTGGAAACTTTTCTGGACTCGCATCCCGAGTTATTCGAGGATTACCTGAACAGAAAGGGGAATTATAGCATGGTGGAGAAATGGCTCAAGAATCACCAGGCGAGCAAAAGTCCAACGGCTTCAGCTCCGGCCGAGACAAGAGAGGAGAAGAGCAACCCGTACAAGGACAGCTGGGCGAGCAAATGTGACGGTTTGCAGCGGAGAGCGTCTCAGAAGGAGCTGCGTAAAACTTTCGCCAGATCCAAGGCAATCAACATCAACAGGACATACGACGAACATGTTAATACCAGGGCGCAGGAGCCGCTGACAAGCATGAGGAGGAGAGCACTGCTGAGGAAAGCGAGTTCTCTGCCCCCGACCACTGCGCACATACTGAGCGCACTGCTGGAGTCCAGAGTCAACATCCCCCAGTACCCTTCCACAGCCGTGGATTTTAAATATTACCTCAAAGAACACAACGAGCGAGAGTTTTTCCTGGAGCTTGTAAAAGACATATCAAACGACTTGGATCTAACGAGTCTCAGCTACAAGATCCTCGTGTTTGTTTGCATTATGGTGGATGCAGACCGGTGCTCCTTGTTTTTAGTGGAGGGAACAGGCAACAAGCAAACGCTAGTGTCCAAATTCTTTGACGTGCACGCAGGCACCACAGTTTTACCCTCAATGAATTCAGACGAAGTTCAAGTGCCGTGGGGGAAAGGGATCATTGGTTATGTAGCCGAGCACGGGGAGACAGTGAACATCCCTGACGCTTATCAGGTGCCTTCTGCTCTGTGTGCATGTGTTTTTGTGCATTTCCATCTGTCACAGGCAGTGAGTCAGATCGTTTTCGTGCAGCTTTTCATTTTATCTCTCACAGTTTGACGAACAAGAGCACTGCTGATAGCTTGGGCCAAAACCACACGTTCACACAAATCACATAAGAGTAATAAAAAAAGTGTTTTTTGTTCTTTCTCCCCCTCAAGTCCACTGTGATTTAATACAACAACTACATAAAGGTGCTTAATAATGGCAACAGCCTTTTTAGATGTAAAAGTCTTAATGGCTGGCCAAACATTTACACTAATGCCTCACCACATTGCTCTACTTTACTACTTTTTGTAGAACAAGCTCCAAACTCTGCAGACGTCCATCAAACTGACATTCCTGTAGACACGCAGTCATGATCTTTATGTTTAGTGCCCCGTCATCTGAAAAATAGAGGAAGCAAGTGCTCTTTTCCAACAAGTGCTTACACTGTGTCTTTTCTTCTGTGCCTACGGCTTGCAGGATCGTCGGTTCAGCGATGAAATTGACAAGCTGACAGGGTACAAAACCAAGTCACTGCTGTGCATGCCCATTCGCAACAGTGATGGAGAGATCATCGGAGTTGCTCAGGCTATTAACAAGAATTCAAGTGGAGAGCTCTTCACTGAAGATGATGAGAAGGTAATTTAATCATTACAGTTATGAGCATACGTACTGAGTAAAGAAGACACACACATACACACACATGCTTCTCTAATACAGTGCATCCTCCCTGGTGTGTGCAGAATAAGCTTATGTGTTTGTTCTTTGTTTGATCCCTCCCTGTTTTCTTACATCTTACACCACTAAACCTTCCCACAGGAACTTTGTGCACGTGAATCAAATGACTTTATAAAGCGCTATACAAATAAAAATAATATCTGGGGCAGTTTTCGATCACACCATTTCTCATTCTTACATAAATAGAAACAATGCTTGTGGGTAAAAGGATGGGAAGTCACAGTGAATCGGTAATTTATCTCAATAAAAGCATACTGTTTATTTCATTTTTATTCTGTTTTGTTAAATTATTGCAAAGATGAAATAACACATTTATGTGCTTAAATCCTAATGTTACATTTCATAGACTGGCAAAGCAAGAGAAGGAAATGTGACAGACTGCATTTAATCACAGTGAAACAAATAAAGCCATATGGGGTAAAATGGTAGTTTGGGCATGAATTTTAGCCACACTTGTAACATTGTGCAAGAGCTACATCAACTGGCCTGTGCACTTCTTTGGTCCACATGGCAGGTTGAACTGCAGAGATCCTGTGACCTCTTCTCAAGCACTAGGCATGAAATATGGTTCCTTCATGTTTGAAGATGTCACCTGATCACTTTAGTAACCTGGTCACTGGCTTGATGTTTTATGAAAGCTGTTGTATGAACAGCGATGAGATTTGGCACAAACATTTTTAGAATATTTGGCTAGAACCTGCACACATGCACACACACAGTCCCATTTTCATGTCTTAGTGACATAATGTTATCCCTTGCTGCCTACCCTATTCCTAACCATCAAAAATGAATGCCTAACCCTAAGCCTTAGCTTAAACATAACCTTAACCTAATTGTAACCCTGACACTAAAACCCAATTTTGAGTCTCAAAAATGCCTTCAAACACGTGGGGACAGGCATTTTGTCCAACAAAAGGGTTTTACATCTATTGATAAAAACAAAAACAAAACGAGAACACAGCTATTATAGTTAAGAAGAAGCCAGTTTATTGTTCCATAGTTTAATTCAACAATACATACATGCAAGCCTTTTTCATAAAAGTTGGTATGCTTCATAGGACTTAAATAAAAAACTGAATACAAGATCTGAAAAAATCTGTTAAATCCCATATTTAGTCGCAGATAGTAAAAGAGAGGATTTGATGATGAAATCACAAAAACCATGGTTGCCATCAATTCAAATTCATTCACACTTTTCTTGCACGATGATCAGATCAAATTTCAAGTGTGCCATTATTTGGATTTCCTGAACCTGCAAAAGTAACAGTATTAACACCAGAGAAAAGATTACAATGTGAACACATTGCAGGTAGACTGTGAAAATAGTAAACCTGCAAACCATCAGCATGTTATAATTTCCATTGCAAGGAAACTGTGGTGATAATGATAGCGCTTCTTAACCATGGCTTTACAGAGCTGCTAGCAAGGCCTCCAACTCTCACTTTTTTTTGTTATTATTGCAGCACATTGAAGTAAAGTACAGATGAAAGAATAGCCCTGAAGTAATGCTCATGCTTTATGATTCATGTGTGGCATTTCAGGGATGTTACTCAGTTTTTTTTTTTGGTACATAGACACTGTTTTGTGGTGTTAGCGGCACACAAGCAGCAGGGCTGTAGCGATGCCAGCTGTCATTTTTCATTACCGTCAGCGCTGCAACACTCATGAGTTTACAGTTGTAAAGATTTTAAGAACAGGATGTTTTTTTCTTCATATTTTGCCTCCTTTCGTGTTTTGTTTTGCACTGTGACCTACAAACAGGGAACAGTTTTTTTTCTATTCCCTCCAGTTTGTTGGGTGATTCTTCAGTTTCTGTGACATTAAACTTAGAGTTAGCCTCCATTCTGTTTTTAATATTTAAATTGATAAATAAATCTGCTTTATTAAATTACTTTTAATTATCAGATGACACAATAGATGTACATCTTGGAATTTTAAATGTTATTACAACTGATTAATTTCTCAAGATCTTGCTTGGCTTCAGTTGAAAGTCATTGTTAATGTTTTAACACACTGCTTAAAACCCTGAAATTAGTAACTACATCTTAAAAATATCATAATATTTAATGTAGGCCACGCCAGTAGAAGTGATTGGAACCTATTTTGAAAACACTTCCTCTCAGTTATTTTGGCATTTTAAACCTCTGTCAAAATGTATAAAACTGTAATTTAAAGGATGACTAGGCCATATTACAACCGAGTCACTAGTAAAAAATCTGCTTTAAGAAATGCTTCTTGCACATTGAAAGTTTTTTTCAATGCAATTCATACTTTTACTGCACATGTGCAAAGTTGCATTACATAATGGCTTTATTAACGACTCAGTCCAGAGTACTGACATGATAAAACACCTATTGCCTCATCCCACCAGAGCACTTGAACAAATACCATGCTAATTCATGTTATAAATACAGCAAGCCAAGGAAGAACAAAAGCAAAAAATTACATTAATTACACACGTCTCCATCTTTAATACACACGCCATGTTTATGGTCACATTTCAATTCAGGGTTCTTCGAATGCCTAACTGCCATCATCACAATGGATATTACCTTTACATGAACAACAGTAAATATTATCATGTTACATACTGTAATACTGAATGTAGGTCATGTAATGTTGTCACAGCTGTTCTTGCTTCTATCATCCCTTGTCATAAAGTATTTGACAAACAACATTAACTGAAGACATCATCGTCCACTTTATTAGATACACCTCTTCAACTGCTCATTAACACATCTAATTTAACATCTAATTAGCCAATCACATGGCAGTAGTTCAACTCTAACCTGCTGAAGTCCAAACTGAGCAACCGAATGGGAAAGAAAGATGATTTCATGTTCATTTCAATGTGGCATAGTTGTTTCTGCCAAATGGGCTGATATGAGTATTTCAGAAACTGCTGACCTACTGGGATTTTCCCACATAACTATCTTTAGGGTATACAGAGAATAGTCCAAAAAAGAGAAAATACCCAGTGAGCGGCATTTCTCTGGGAGAAAATATGTTGTTGATGCCAGAGGTCAGAGGGAGACGGCTTTGAGCAGCTTTGAACTGATAGGAAAGGAAAAGTAGCTCAAATAACCAGTTAGCACACTCACCTAAAATGCAAAAGATTTCTGGCTTGAGCCTGAGAGCTGAAACAAATCCTTTGGAGGATTATGTAAGTGTAAAAGGATGTTCCAAATTAACAATGTGGATCCATCCAGCGTGGCAACCCTTTGTGAATAGGGCATCAACCAAAATAACTTTTCAACACACAGCCTGCCACACCTTGAAGCAGATGAAGATCACACCCCTTTCAGCTAAGAACAGGAATCTGAGGCTAAAAAACATTACCTGGTGTAATGAGTCACAATTTCTGCTGTGACATTTGGATGGTAGAGTCAGAAGTTTGCGCAAACAACATGAAAACTTGGGTCCATCATGCCTTGTAAGATAGTGTCTGGGATATTTTTTGGTCACACTTTGGGATTCTTAGTACCAAACAGCATTTTTTGAACACCACAGGCTACCTGAGTATTGTTGCTGACCACGTCCATCCCTTTCTGACCTGTTCAGATGATCTCAAACTAGCTTCATGAACACCAGACTTATATCATGGATGTGCAACTGACAAATCTGCAGTAACTATGCGATGCTATCTTGTGAATATGTTTCCAGCACCTTTTCGAATCAGTACCATGAAGAATTAAGGCATATTTTACATGCAAAAGTGAGTGTATATATGTAATCTGATAAACAGCAGATCATTTTTTCTCATTCTGTCTTCATTCCTGAGTCCAAACTGACTCAGTATTTATTATTTAAATAATTAACCCCACTGTCTGAATCCATAAACCAAGGTTGAGTCATCTGTCATTAAATTTTCCCAAGGCAGTATGATGTAAAGGGCCGGGGCACTGTGTTAATACCACCAGTATTGGCTGGTAAGACTCTCGCATTGGTTAATGCTTCACTTTACTGCTGAGTAGAATATCCAGTGTGTCAGCAATTAATTTATTGTCACCCCTTTGGACTGCGCCATTTGTGTGATTTTGAATGGTTGCCAACGGCAGCACCATGGGATTTGTGGCAGTGTTGGGGCAGCCAAGTTACTTAAAGATGATTCAAGAGGACAAAAGCAGACTCTTGGATGAGAACCATCCAGGATATTACTCCATCGGTTAGTAAACACACTGGTCAAGTTTTCAGCCCCAGCACAAAGCCATCGCTGTCTGTGAGTTAATGTAATATTTAAATTTCAAGCAGCTGTCAGGGGAGCAACATCTCCCACAGTGATCCAGATAGCCTTCTGTTTGTGAATGATCGTTTGTCAGAGAGACACGAGGAGCACGTGTTGAGTCCATCAGCGCGCTTGAATAGACGTAGCAGGAAGGCGGTGAAAAGCCGATACAGCGACTTGTTCTCTTATTGCAGAGGCCCCTAAAAGAGAGGAAAGATGAAACATGAAAGCACAAAGCTAGCTGTGCTTTTATTTAAGCGTCAGGTTTCACTGTGGCAAAAATGATCTGTCGTATGTTTTTCCTCCACTGCTGCTCTGCCATCAAAATTACATCTCCAGACTCGATGCGTTGTTTATAATAGATGCAGATTAGGAATTCTTTTTTTCATTTCCCTTGTTTTGAGTATGTTTCACATTTCGTTAACATCACACTAATGCCTGGGATGGCTGCAGCTGAATTAGTAATGAAATGCAATGTGAGTGTCAGAGAACACAGCAAGCTCCCTGTACAGCACAGCTGCAGCCCTGCTTTTATGGAAGACCTTGTAATAAGAAAATTTATCATACCTTTCGAAGCAGATTCCTTTAGAGACATAAGCTTACGTTTATCCTTAAATGATTGTGCTGAAAATTTACAGGATTTTGAACACATTACATGCTTGGTTTTAAATCCCAACAGCCTTAAATTTGTTCTGTTCTGTCATTCAAGATTTGAGACCTTTGGCAAGTCTGAAAATGGTTCAGCCCATGTATAATTGCTGTGTCTCATTATCTTCTGCAAAGGAATTTGGCTACCGACTTAATTTAAGAGTGCAAACTGACCCCGTCCTCCTATCTCTATATTTTGCATTACTTTCTTGATTCTTGTCTTGCATGCCTTGTAATACATCCGATGTGAAATGTGTTATTCTTGTGAATTAACTTTTATTAATTCTCCCATGTAGGTTCCATCTGCCAGTATATCTCAACATCTGTGTGAGCTGATTGTCAAACAGCAGTCCCCCCCTCACCACAGTGCTCCCTCTGGCTGCCAAATTCCCAGTCAAATTGGCTCAAAGCATTTCAGTTAATAACCACTTTCATACAATTTCCAAATGTAAATCTGCAGCTAAAGAACAAAGAACACAATTTCAGCTTGGCACCTAATTAAAAAAAAAAAAAAAAACAATCCTAGAGGATATCAGATCAAATCAAATGTAAGGAGTGCATCATACCAGAGTTGCTCATTGCAAAGCAAAAGAAGGGAACTATCACAAGAAATCCTCTTAAATCTTTGCATGTTGCTGTATTAAACTCTGTGTATACTGTACAGGGGTGACCCACACACAGTAAAAGGAGACCTGCCTCCCCAGCCACTAAATAAACAGTTGATGAGAAAAATGTAATCTTCAATATTTTTTTCAGATGTTTAACAAAAGGTCTGATTCTGTTCTTTATCCGACTGTCTTCTGATGTTCCAGGAATAATACTGGATCATGTTTATCTAACAGTCATCATATTTGGTTAAAATTAGTCTTCTGTTATGCTTTCTGGGGACTTTGGTTTAACAATTCACTGTGTTATCTACCTTTGATGGCAACAGCAGTGTTAAATATATGCACATTACTTTTTTTTATATGCAAGGGAGCGAGGTGCACCAGGTCAGTCTGAGAAGAAAAACTGTATATAAAAGATGGATGTAGATTCTAGGTCTGAAAAGCCTTAAACTTGCATTATTTCTAACATCCAGCAGGATGTGACTCCTGCAAAAGTCCACTTGTGTAGAAGTTTAGGATCAAATGATACTTCTTAGTTGCTTTAATACCTCATCTATGAGTTTATGGTTACAGTTTCAAGTTTCAAGTCTTTTTTATGCAGCAAGATGCTTATTTGGTACATTATGGTTCCAGAATATCAACATAGGCTATACTTTAAGACTAGAGATGGCACGATACCGCTTTTTTATGTCCGATACCGATACCATAAATTTGGATATCTGCCGATACCGATATGAATCCGATATAGTGTATTTTATAATCAATAAAATTGTTTTTCTATACATTTTACATCAGATAAAAACTTTTGTTGTAAGATTCAGAAAATTATTTATTAAAAGCTAGACATGAGAATAAGAAAGAAAAGTATTTCTTTGTGCCCCCTTTTCCCTGTTAATGCCCTACCTGGCCCCCTGGCAAAACTTTGCTAGATCCGCCCCTGCACAGTTACCAGCCGTCAGCTACTTAGAAAAGGATCCTGGTGTGGAAAGTAATATTAAATAAGTTCTAACAACAGCTTATCAAGCTTGAACGCGCTGCTGTTGTTTAGTGCAACATCCGCTGGTTTCCTCTTTCTGGCAAAAGTGGGCCAAAAACAAACAAGAGAGACGGGAGTCGCGACAGAAAAGCCGATCAGTTGATCATTGATCAGTTTCATGATTTCAAGTAGCAACAGTAGAGGGAGGGAGAGAAGAAGAGGCAGTTGCTCCATATATCGGTTGTTAAGCTTAACGTGGGAATGCTTTACAAACATTCCGAGACGAACTTACACACTTGCTTTACTTCTCTGGGATAGCTTTGTCGGAGAGGAAATGCTGGTTTGGAAGCACATAGCAAGGCTCCAAATGCTCAGGGAGACCACCGACAGGTCTGGCACACCGCAGCCGCTCTATCACGCGAGACATACTTCTCCGACGTGCTAAGGTCATGAGTTGGATTACGTCATGTCGCAAGTTTTGTGAGATGCTTTTGTGATACTTAATGGATCGATTACATTTTTTGTTTCTTTCTGATATCCGATCCAGTAATTTAGGTCAGTATCGGATCGATACCGATACTTAATATCGGATTGGTCCATCCCTATTTAAGACATGTACATGTGACTGACAAGTTGCTGCAGTATAGGCAAATACTCATAATCAGAGGCTTCAGAATACGACTCTACAAAATGCTGGGTGATGTGACATTGGCTACATTCACCTTTTGTATGCAAACTAATCTATGAGTATATAAAAAAAATAAAAAATAAAACCTGTGATGGGGATGTCTGACTTGTTGAGGTCAACATGTCGGTAACAGTGGAACCTGTACTAGATTAAATTAAAGCAGTGTTTGTGTCAGACAAATAAAAAGTGTGCAAACCTTTAAAGTATAGAAAGTGTAGTATTGAGTAAAAACTAGAAGAGTGTGGGTCCTTCCAGTGAACAAAGCAGAATAAAGCTGAGGATAACAGTTACATTGTCTGTGAAGAGAGAACTAAGTTAAGTTTATGTCTTCCTTTTTAAATCCTCATATTTCACAGTTTGTTATTAACCTGCTTATTAATTCCATCAAAGTTTAGATAAAAATAAAACAAATAAAACATCTGAACTAATTTCCACAGGCAGGTGGAATATGTTGGTTGTATAAGCGGCCAGAAAAGGATGTTTCAAAATTTCTGAATGGATACAAAATCATGCTCTAGGGTTAATTAGTAAATTCATTTCCATTCTGAATTCCAAACTATTAATGATAACTGATTACTCTAATTTTCTCAGTTAAGAAATTAGCATATGTAAACCACCTTGCCAAATATAGTGGCAGCACACTGATGTTAATAGAGTGCACCTGATGCCTCTATGGGTAGATTTAATCACTAAATCAGCTTTCTGGTTGATGGAACACAAACTGCACTTCAGCCTCAGTGAGTTACTTGTTGCTTGAATGAATATATTTAATATATTTTTCTATTTAAGATAAGTGAAGAATCTGTAGTTCTTTTCTTATTGTAAATCAAGATCCATGTAATGTCAGGGAAGAGGAGAAATTTTCTTTTTTGTCACTGACTACAAACCTCGTTAAAAACAACAACTGTTTCCTCTTTTCACACATGCAAAGCTTTAAAGCGCAACTTTAAAAGATATCCATAGAGAAATGGAGACAAAAAGTATTGTCTGTGTAATTCCCCTTGATTTCTCTCATTTGAAATTCCAGTTACAGAGAAGGAAGTCACTGAGGTTAGAGGAACTGACAGTCCCTGAGGCGGTGGCCAGTTAGCTTTGTTATTAAACCGCTCTTTACTGGTCAGCCCAGAGGTCTCTAGGCAAAAAAATGTCTTGTTTGTAATGCAACCTTGTATAATGGCCTGCTTGACAGAATGTAATTAGAGCAAGCAGTGCTTTTCTTGGCTATGCCTGTTAGTTCCACAGGCAGATCCATAGCCACATCCCCCAAGTCCTGCTCATTAATGAATCTGCTCCTGCTGGGGCTATTGATGGCCACTGCCTTTCTGGAAGATCATTATTAGAGAATTCCATAGGACAGCTGAAATACATTATGTATGAACTCATTGCTCAGCATCATCTGTTTTCTGCATCTGAAAACAGTTGCATAAGGCACTGGATTATGTATAATGACTGAATGAAGTGCATAAAGTTAATTTACCCATTAGCATGACTGAGTAAGTTTTCGTGTCACGTTATGATTAAATATGTCTTTAATTACAGTGGCTTAACATGTAGTTAATGTATCATAACATGCACACCAACAGGACATGGGAGAGCAGAGGATTTACACTTTAACGTTTACTGACGCAACGCAATAATTATAAATACACAAGACTATAACTCTGCCCTGCAGAGTTTCAACAGATGAGTGACATAGTTGACTTCTTTCAGGCTATCTTTTTAAAATCTATGCATTTCTATCCATTTTGAATATTAATTAATAATCCCCCATTAATTTACTCCTCAGTCACTAGAGTATTGATGCCAAAGTAATGGGTCACATACAGCCCGAATTTGATCTTGAGTATGTATACCAGGCCGGTAACCTAAAGACGCTACAGTCATACAAGACGATGGACAGCCTGAGAGGAAAACACAACAGCTTCAGTTTTTGCTGTTGTAAACTAAAGGCACACCTCCTTGGATTGACCACCTTACAGTAGTTTGACCTGCAAGTCATTGGTAATGTCTTTGGAAACCCACTGCTGTGGTATGGTCCAGTTTTAAGAACTGACGATCTAAATAGATAGTGAAAGAAACAAGAAGTATGTCATTTAATTGTTTATCTATTACCTTTTGGCAATTTTGTAGTAAGATTGACCATGGGACAGGTCTTTATCAGTAGAAAAACCTATAAAACTAAAATTGAGGTCCCCCTTCACATTTTCCAAAGCTGCCCAGTGGGCCAGATTGCAGTCTTTTGCAAGCTCATTCTGGCCCCCGGGCCTTATGTTTGGTACCCTTGGTCTAGAAAAAGTGACCTTCTTTGCAGTTCCAGATCCAGCAGGACATAGGTTTGATACCACTACACTCGATACCACTACATTATCCCCAATCAATTTCTGCTATATTAGTGGTTCAAAGTAGTAGCACTACCACTGTAATACAGACTAGGAAGTTACTGATATGCCACTAACCTTAAGCAGGAGCCAGCAGAAGATGGGTGCACTGTGGCTTCAAAGGGACTACCTTAGTCAATAGCAATACTCAGGCAAGCTGTAAAGTTAAAACAATGCTCATTTAGTAATAAGGGAAAGAAACTGTGCAGAGAAAATATTCCCCACACCATTATACTACCACTACCAGTCTGAATGGTCAATACAAGACAGGATGTTGCCTGCCACCTGAAGGCAACATTTTTGGTGAGCTTGTATCAATTGTAGCCTCAGCCTCCTCTTCGTAGCCAACAGTGGCACCTGGTGTGGTCATCTACAACTGAAGCTCATTGGCTTTAAGGTTAAATGTATTGTGCATTCAGGGATGCTCTTCTGCACACCTTGGTTGCAGTTACTCACTGCCTTCCTATCAGCTCAAAGCAATGTTGCCATCCTACTTTGACCTCTGGCATCAAAAAAAAAAAAAAAAAAAAATCCCATCAGCAGTTTCTGAAAAAACTCAGATGAGCCTATCTGGCACAAAGAACACCGCCATGTTCAAGAAATTCAAAGTCACTTAAATCACCTTTCTTCCCAAGACTGTTGCTTGGTTTGAACTTCAGTAGGTAACATCAGGTGGTATTATCACCTCACATGGCAGCAGAAGTGCTGTGAACCGACGGTGTACGTAAACGTAAAAGAATATTTTCCATGTAGGCCACAGGTACAGGCGTATAGTTTTCCACAGAAGGCTTTAGCCTTGTGTTCTCCACATGTTCATTTGCAGCTGATGAGAAACTGATAGATTATAATTTCTGAAAAATGAAAGCGATATCCTTGTATCAGTGGCGACAGCTGAGTAACTTCCCATTCATGTATTGTTGTAATGTCCCTACCCTCAGGTCACACTGAAGGCTGGTAAATATTGGTGGGTCTGTTGTGCTGATTGTATTGTTTACACAGCAGCCAGATGCTAAAGATTGACAACTAAACAAAGAGGCAGCGCAAGGAAGCACACAACCTAAATTCTATTGATTTAATGTTATGGAGCTGAGTGTCACACCGATAAGGCCACATTGTTGGAGAACTGCGGTCATATAGAATTCAAGCCGCACGTTCACATCACAGACATATTTTTGTAGCACTGCAGCCGCTGCTTTGCACTTTCTATACAGGTAAGGTGCGTATTGATATTCATTATGAATCAACTGTGGTAAGGAAGCAAGGAATGTAGTTTGACTCTGAACCAGTAATACAATTCAGGTTATACATACCATACATATTAGCTACAGCAATCAGACCACATCAAGTGATTACATTATTTATGTGAAGAAAATATGAGGGAAATAAGGAATTCATGTTATGAGCCCAAGGCACAGTAAGTCAGACTATTTGGTCAAATGGTAAAATGTCAGTTGAATTGATTTATTTGTCCTAGCAAGTAATAACACCAATGAAAGGCCATTTCTTATTTGTTCCAATTTAATTTAACAGCTAAGTTTTTCCTGGATGAAAATATTACTTGTGTTTTAATTTCCTAATGCTAAAAGAGAAGAGTTACAAACAAGCAAAAACTTTTGTCTTTTGGTTAAATGTTAAATGTTCAGTTAGTACTAAGGGGGCCAAAACGTGCCAAAAAATATCCCTCACATCATTAAACCATCAAAACCAGACTGAACCATCACAGGATGGATTCATGCTTTTACGTTGTCTTACTGTAGCCTCAGCTTCCGTAGTTAACAGGAGTGAAATCTGGTATGTATCCGTGTGTTGTGTGCTCAGAGATGCTCTTCTGCTTAACGTGGTTGGAATGAGTGCTATTCTGAGTTGCCTAATTATCAGCTACGAGCCATCTGGCTATTCTCCACTCATGTCTAATATCAAAAAGGTATTTTTGACCAGAGAACTGCTGCTCACTGGATATTTTCTCTTTTATGGACCATTCTTTGTAAACCCTAGAGGTGGTTGTGTGGGAAAATACCAGTAGATGAGCAGTTTCTGGCAATAACAATAATGCCACATTTAAACTTAAATTACCTTTCTTCCTCATTCTGATGCTCGGTTTGAAATTCAGCAGGGCATTTTGCCCATGTCTTCATATTCCAATGGACTGACTTGCTGCCTTGTGATTGGCTGATTAGATATTTGTGCTAATGAGCAGTGGAACAGGTGTACCTAACAAACTGTCCGTATAAGTCAAATGAGATTTAATATTATATTGTATTTTTTTATACAACAATAATGTGTTATTTGTGGCATACCTCCTACTTCAAACGATGTTTCATGAAGTCTTACAGTTTAGTTTCAAAGATTAAATGTGGGGGCTATGTGTCTCATCTCAACAAGCGCTTCAAACCTGTTGCTTTATTTAGTCAGCAAATCTGTTGAATATGTCCACAGGTGCTGCAGATGTACCTGCCCTTCTGTGGTATTGCAATCTCCAACGCCCAGCTATTTGCCGCCTCAAGGAAGGAGTATGACAGGAGTCGGGTAAGGGCAACAGGGCCAACCAAGATAATAATCCCCACCTACCCCTAGGATCAGCGGTACTTCCTTCACCCTCATGCTGACATTGAGGCTGAGTATTGATCAGCAGCAGCCCACTTGTTGCCACTGCAGTGGGAATCTCAGAGCAGCATGCAGCCCTGTCTGGACATTTTCTGTGGACCTGTGGAGGGGGATGGGCACATATCCAGCAAGGGGCCTGGTTCATGATCTAAATCTCTTAGGGACCGTTAAGAGATGCACTAATTCATGTCACAGGCATTGATCTGTGATGGAAGAGAACATAATGAGTGCACAGTTCAGTGAGTAGAGAAGAAACCGCACGATTTTTATGTGGTTGTGTATTAAATTCGATTGGCACTCGCTAAGATAAAGGGCCTAATTTTCTTTTATTGGGCAAAGTAATCATATTATATCGTGCTGTTGGTTTATGATTTAGAGATAATGATAATAATCAAGTTTCAATAGCTGAGCGAGGCAAAACATCTTTATTCAAAGGGTCATCACTATTACCTGTTGACCAATTTTTTTTTTATTCAGCCTTTGATTGTTGGGAATAATGCCAGTGGTAACGTTTTCTGTCACTGGTTTTTAGGCACTCCTGGAAGTAGTCAATGACCTGTTTGAAGAACAGACTGACCTGGAGAAGATTGTCAGGAAGATCATGCACCGTGCACAGACACTGCTTAAGTGCGAGCGTTGCTCTGTTCAGTTGCTGGAGGACATTGAGTCACCGGTACTGTTTTTCTCTCTGCTGTCCTGTCATATATGTCAATGCATTTGCGCATGTGCGTTCTTGTTTTTTTGTTTTCTGTTTTCCCCCTTTTTTCCCAGTAAATACTTTGTATGTCCATGAGCTGTTGTGATTTCTTCCCTTTTGCATCTTTCAGGTTGTGAAGTTCACCAAGTCGTTCGAGCTGCTCTCCCCTAAGTGTAGCGCAGACACTGAAAGCAGGTATGTTTCATTCAGAGCACCTCGGTAACATTTGGCCTGATTAAAAAAAAAAACCCTCATACAACCCCCCCTCCATAATTTCCCCTTCCATTTCCTCACTCATCATACCATTACCCTTCTCATTAAATAGTCATATCTGCAACATGGCACCTGTGCATTTGGCACAGAGCCTTTTTGAATCTGCAGAGCGTCCATCAAGGACAAAAAAATCTGTATAAAATTTGACTATTATGTAGTGCTGTGGGAGTAATATGCGGATTCTGAATAGAAGGCATACTGTGGGAGCCCTGCTTAATTGGGTTTTCCAGCTTCTCTCTACAGCTAGGCATGGCTGAGTGGAGAAAGAAAGGTTTAATATTGCGTAGGATGTTTATGGATGAAAAAAAAAAGGCTGAAAAGGAAGACAAATTATCCCCCCAAGTCCTGCACTTGCTGTAACTGATATGGTCACTTTGAGGCAGTAGTTACAGTAACTATAACAGTAATTTAAAAATATCATAACACAAGAAATACCAATATTAAAAAATTAGCGATGATGAAAGAAATTTTCAGCCGCTAGACTGGGAAATGTATTCTTTCTGACTGCACGCTCCTTTCCGATATGTGTTGCTACTGTCACATTTTAAATATGAAGCCAGTTTGTAAATAAAACTGCACAAATTCCTGAAGCACCTCTTCCTAAAGGCTCTCATCTCAGTAACAAGAGAGCTAGTGAAATTTATGTGTGTAATTAAATAAATGCATTCGGTGACAAAAGGTGAGGATACTGTAAGATTTCTGATGTGCCTAAAATCCCCAGCTACTCCCACAAGAACAATGTTCCTTTATGAGAGGGATGAACCGAGGAAGACAGAGAGAGAATTAGGAGAGAAACATAGTAAAAATAAAAGAAACAGGAGGTAAGGCAGATTGCCATCACACCCATGTGGTTTATTACTGCTGTGCTGTGGTTCCACATCTACACACAGCTGTATCGCTAGATCAAAGGGATCCAAAAGATCTGACATCTGTGTCGTTCCGTCTTTTTTCTAACCTTAAAAGACAAAATGAGCCACACTGAACATTTACTTTGGCGTATTTGAAAGTAAAAACTCAGTGATGGCACCCTGCAATAAGATGTAAACAGTCTGAATAGTGATGCAGGTGTCTGGCAGAGAGTGGGGGCACCGTCTAATCAGAAAATAGCTCATACTGTATGCTTAACTTTTCATTACTTTCATTACTTTTTAAAAATCAAGTAGCTAAAAATAAGATTGTTTGCTTATTGTAACATTTCTAAATGCGTATAAAGGGGGTCTGACCTGTGCTCATTTCCAGCTCCCTGTTTTATTCTTGGACTCTGCTGGAGCAGCTATGTGTGAATCAAAGTTCATGTTAATCCTTTATAAATGTATTCTACACTGGCTTGTTCCCCGGCTTGAAACAAGTTGTTTTAACTACATTACCTTTCCCTCTAAGCCAGCTTGTTTCTAAAGGTCTGAACAACAGTTTTTTGGGACTGAACCTTTGAACCTTTAGGTCACAAGGATTCATTTCACATATCCTCACCTCATCTCACACAGTCTAATTAAACAAATCTGGTTGAGTCTTTTGTCATCTATCTTGTTTTTTTTTCTGACCATAGTTTCAAAGACAGCATGGAGAAATCATCTTACTCAGACTGGCTCATCAATAACAGCATTGCGGAGCTGGTGGCTTCCACAGGACTGCCTGTAAACATTAGTGACGCCTATCAGGATCCTCGCTTTGATGCTGAGGTAACCACACAGTAACATACTTCCTAAAGTTCACATCACTAGGATTTAAAAAAAAAAGGTGAAATGATTTGTGGGACTTGTATGAAATACACCTGCTGTGATTGTCTTGCATTGTGATATACACTGAACAAAAATATAAACGCAATACTATTGTTTTTGCTCCCATTCTCCATGGGATGGACGTAGAGACCTAAAATTCATTCCAGATACACAATATAACCATCCCTCCCAAACAGTGGTCACAAATCAGTCCAAATGTGTGGTAGTGGGCACATCTGCTATATTGAGATAATCCATCCCACCTCACAGGTGTGCCACATCAGGATGCTGATCTGACATCATGAGTAGTGCACAGGTGTACCTCAGACTGCCCACAACAAAAGGCCACCCTGGAATGTGCAGTTTTTTGCGCTATTGGGGGTCTGGGGACCCAGAACCGGTCAGTATCTGGTGTGACCACCATTTGCCTCATGCAGTGCAACACATCGTCGCATGGAGTCTATCAGATTGTCAATTGTGGCCTGTGGAATGTTGGTCCACTCCACTTCAATGGCTGTGCGAGGTTGTTGGATATTCGTGGGAACTGGCACACGCTGTCGTATACGCCGGTCAAGCACATCCCGAACATGCTCAATGGGTGACATGTCCGGTGAGTATGCTGGCCATGCAAGAACTGGGACATTCTCAGCTGCCATCTGCCCTGAACAATGTGAACCATGATTCATCCGTGAAGCGCACACCTCCCCAATGTGCCAGACGCCATCGAATGTGAGCATTTGCCCACACAAGTCTGTTACGGCGACGAGCTGGAGTCAGGTCAAGACCCCAATGAGGACGACGGGCATGCAGTTGAGCGTCCCTGAGACGGTTTCTGACAGTTTGTGCAGAAATTGTTTGGTTGTGCAAACCAATTGTTCCAGCAGCTGTCTGGGTGGCTGGTCTCAGACGATCTTGGAGGTGAACCTGCTGGATGTGGAGGTCCTGGGCTGGTGTGGTTACACGAGGTCTGCGGTTGTGAGGCCGGTTGGATGTGCTGCCATATTCTCTGAAACGCCTGTGGAGACGGCTCATGGTTGAGAAATGAACATTCAATGCACGGGCGACAGATCTGGTTGACATTCCTGCTGTCAGCATGCCAATTGCACGCTCCCTCATTGCTTGTGGCATCTGTGGCATTTTGCTGTGAGACAAAACTGCACATTCCAGGGTGGCCTTTTGTTGTGGGCAGTCTGAGGTACACCTGTGCACTACTCATGATGTCAGATCAGCATCCTGATGTGGCACACCTGTGAGGTGGGATGGATTATCTCAATATGGCAGATGTGCCCACTACCACACATTTGGACTGATTTGTGACCACTGTTTGGGAGGGATGGTTATATTGTGTATCTGGAATGAATTTTAGGTCTCTACGTCCATCCCATGGGGAATGGGAGCAAAAACAAAAGTGTTGCGTTTATATTTTTGTTCAGTGTATTATATACAACGTGAATTCAAAAAGCTGAGACCAATAAAAACATACCTGATTTAAATCTGCCCACTGTGCTCTTCAGAGTCATTTCCTTGTGCACTTCTGGCCTTTTTCACGTGGCCCTGCTTTGTTTGGATAAACCTGTTTTGATCACTTCTCTGTCCTAAAGATATCTTGTAACTCACTGTTTCAAAACTTGAAAAACAGAAGGAAGTTGCAGGGGAGCCAAAACTGCCAAGTAGGACAGGTGGCAAACAGTGATTTTGTTTTCAAAGTTTCACAGCATTGTGAGCAGTCATGTGATGCCACATGTTAGCTGGTCTGAAGCAAATTTTCTACATCAGACACTTGAAGACATTACAGTTCTCCACATTGACAATCTGTTGGGACAAATACATGGCTATGTTGTGTATATGTACGATGGTTTCCTAATAATTTTCACATTAAGCAACTTATTTAAGTTTAACATTTAACCTGGATTCACACAATAGTGAAGTGCTCATATAGATTAAACTGGCTGCCAGTTTTTTGAGCTGGTGAAGCCTCTTGAAAATGTCTTTATAGCTCTCTGCACACATAAACGTACATTTTCCGAAGCTGTTCTTTCTCATTGCACTGCAGGAAATGCTCTACTTAAGACACTTTCACACTAACTGAAATACTCCGTTGGGTTTCGGTGATGGAGAGTGTAGCTGGCGGGTAAAAGTCTGGCTAGTGTCCAGCTGAGTGTGCATACTGCACTTGATCTTCCAAACAGAAGTATTCTGTCAATGCCGCACTTACAATAAAATCATATTCTTAAAATCAGTCTCAAATGCATCAGTTTAATGCAGTAGCCATTCAGAATAGTTGTAATCTGTTTTAAAGGCATTTGAGTGCACATCCTCTGTCCATGCCCTTGCCCCAAAGTGGAGATTTTAAAGAAAGTGATTCGGAACTATTACAGCAATAGCTATAGACTTATGGCTTATAGTTATAAACTTCTGTGCAGTACATCAGTTTCACGTTTTATATTTGGACTATTTTAAACTGCACAGGCAAAAAACCAAAAAAAAACCCCAAAAAAAACTGCACTGTATAGATGAAGAATAATTATAACTACAAGCAAATTTAACAGGTTTTTCACTCATTTTTTCATGATATTGATGAGGAGAAAAACCCAAAACACTGATCACATAAGAGAATGAAAACATTTTAAATAAAGTAAATAAACATTTATTATTTACATTTTATGTAGAATAATTATAATGTTTTATTCTCCCACTTTTTGCAGGCAGACCAGTTCTCTGACTTCCATATCCGCTCAGTGCTTTGTGTCCCTATATGGAACAGCAACCACCAAATTATTGGTAAGTTCATACACAAAAAATCTTCTAGATTCTCAAATTCTTCTGTTTAAAAGTTTCTGGTGTGGCTGAATGACATTAGATACTAAAGGATGTCTTTAGGCACTTACTAAGGTTCTGGATAGCTTATGTTGCTACAAAGGAATGCAAAATGTCCTAAAATATCATTTTAAAAGTCATTTGTAGAAGGGTCCCTAGCTGGAACCAATAGCAAGAAGTCAAGCCATAAAACATCACCACATTCCACATACCTTTGGCTGCATGCTGTGTTCAATTGCAGTAATTTCATTACCACTAATACTGCACAGGCATGCACCTTTTTGCTGCATAAGGCAGAGAATATAAGAGGGGGAGGGCTTGAAAATTTGTCCAGCCGAGACTGCATGATTAACTCCATGCTGCACCATCACGCCACACTTAGAGGTGGTTCCCTTCTTCTGGCAGCGTGCTTTGTGTTTGTGAATCAGCCCCAGGCTAACACCACACTGACACTCTGATAAATCATTGATCTCTCGTCTGGCTTTGGCGCTGGATATTGCAAGGAGGAGCGACGATAGCGGCTCTATTCAGTCCACTGAGATCTGACGCGGGAAGCCATCAGTTTTATTTGAGTGCAAAGTGATCAGCATATCTGGTGCAGATGGTTGGTGAAGACCTGTGTGCATCTTTGCGTAGGTGTAAGTGCATTTGTCAGGGAGGGGAGAGGAAGAAGAACACAAAGAGTGAGGAAGAAACACAGTGTGTGGGTGGCACCTGAGGATCTGGAGTGAAAAACCATTAAACAAACAAAGCAGCAGAAGATGAAATTCTTATATCAAGGCTACATTCAGCTAGAAAAATTAAAGCCCTTGTGTCATCCGCAAGGTTCCAGCAGACTCATTCAAAATATAAGCAAAATAAATACTTTAACAATAATAATGATTAGTGAAATCCATCTTAGCATATTATGCATCATTGAAACTGACTTTAATAAAAGCAGATGGCTCACCAGGTATTTTTAATGATTTATTTTCCTGAATTTAATGAATATCTTTTTAAAAAAAAAAACAATTATTTTGCTATCCAGATAAACAGAGAGAACAAAACATTTTTTTTATTATACTTAAATCCCTAGTCCCTTTAATGTAGTACACTGTGTACACTACCTATTTATTTGTGTAGTATGTGTTTTGACAGCGTAGTTTTGTCTGAAGTCTGAATCACGTTTGTAGCACCTTCTCAATCTTAAAATGCAAAAACCACAGCCCAACAGTTCTACCCAACTTTGGACCAATTTCTAAATTCTTTATTTCCATAGTATCCCTGTATTTAACTGGGAGAAGCATTTCAGTTTATGTGGGGTTCCTCAGGTGTCTGTTCTTGGCCCAAGTTCAATCATGAGAAAGCGTGGCCCCTCACTTCCTTTTTATGCAGATGATTCTCAAAATTAAATCTTGATTTTAAGATTTTATTCTTAGTTTTTTCCCGAGTGACAGGAGAAGGGAGCCGGAGATCGACAGACGGATTGGTGCTGCGGCCGCAGTGATGCGGATGTTGTACCGGTCCCAGGATACGCTGGAGAGATTATATCTCTTGGCTGGCCTGGGAATGCCTTGGTGTTCCCCTGGACAAGCTGGAGGAGGTGGCTGGGGAGAGGGAGGTCTGGGCTTCTCTGCTTAGGCTGCTGACCTGGCCCCAGATAAGCGGAAGAACAGGGA
The DNA here is from genome assembly GCF_057382185.1 of Mchenga conophoros. Lineage (NCBI taxonomy): Eukaryota > Metazoa > Chordata > Actinopteri > Cichliformes > Cichlidae > Mchenga > Mchenga conophoros. Next base: position 22,526,637 of record NC_140541.1, read on the forward strand.
TGGATGGATGGATGGATGGATGGATGGATGTTTTTAAGTGTTTGCCTGGGTTGGTGCTGCGTACCTCACTGATTGTTTGCCCCTGCATGCTCCCACTTTACCGGTGGGGTCTGGTGAACAGATGCTCCTAGCTGTCGTGAGGTTCAGAATAAAACATGGAGCCGATTGGGTCTTCACAGAAGCTGCTCCTAAATTGTGTAACAAACTGCCTCTTCACATCACATCGGGATCTCCCCAACATTAGAAACTTTTAAAGCCGCTTGAAAACCCACTTTCATACTTTGGCTTTTAAACCAGACTGCGTTTTGATTGCTTTTGATTTATATTGTTTTATTATTTCAGCCGCACTTACAGGATCAGCTGTTTTTTTTTAAAAACTGTTTTGTAAAAATAAATCTGACTTGACATGAGTCCACTTTATAGAAAGTTGCCATAGACTCAAGCGCTCATTGCTGCACTGTTGCTTGTTTCCACCTTTTCTGGGATTTTTGCATTGGGTAGAAGATTTAAACACATCTGTTATGGTACAAAGAATCGGCACAGGCGCTATCCCCGCATCTAAAACTGTAGCAGTTCATTTGTTTCCATTTAGCATTTAGCACTAAAGGCCTCCTTCTCCTAACAGTTATTTATTTATTCATTTATTTTTTGGGATGTTCTACAGGAGCTAAAATGAATAACCTCTGGAATTCAATCTAAATTATAAGGAAAATTATTGGAAAACTTTTTTTCATTCAACTTCTTTTTTTTTGTCATCAACAATTTTTATTTATTTCATTTTAAACTTCAATAACAGAACTTAAGAATAACTACATAAATAAATAGTTTAAAAAACAAACAAACAAAAACAAACAACAACAAAACAAAACAAAACACAACAACAGAAACAAAACAAAAAAAAAAAACCCAAAGGAAAGTTATCCTATCTGGTTGTTCAGTCTGACGTCACTAGCCGTGTCTGGGCCTAAACTCCGCTGCAGGTCCATATATCAAACGATCACTATGGCATTACTGAGAGTTGAAAAACTGTCTAAAGTCTTTCATCTTTAATAAAATGATCAGCGTTCTGCTCAGGTGTAACAATTGAGTTTAACATCCAGACATCCATGAAAACGGAATTTATGACATTTAACGGAGTTAGAAGTTAGCAGGGAGTTAGCTCGCTAGCTTCTATCTAAATACAATATAGCATGTCCTGACTGCGGGGTTTTGGAAACAAATTAAAACGTACAGCTCTGTTATCACTTCCAGCATAAATGAAGACAGAAAACTAAACAGCAGTGACGTTTGTAGGGTTACTGAAGTTGGGCTAGCTGGTATATAATGATGTGCTGCGTGACCGCTAGCGACACAGCTACGTTAGCATAATATAAACAAGCTAACTTTTTTTCCACTCGATAAAAGTTACCGTGAGTGTTCTCGGTGGTCAGGAACAAATGTAATCGCATGGCAGGATGCTGTAAAAGGACCAAACTTCAGCCAGGAGAACAACTGAGATAATCCATCCACAATACGAGGTTAGTCATTCATAGGGTTGCCAACTCCCTGAAAAATAAATAAGGGACACCTCGTGGCCAGGGCCGGGCGACCCAGTTGTCTTCACCCTTCCCAGTGTGGTGAATTTTCTAGCTCTTTTTTTGTGTGTGAAATTATTTTTTTAACCATTTGACTTGAAGTTGATTTAAGTAGATGCATATTCTATTCTTTGTGATATGAACACATGTGAAACAAATGATCATTTAGCCATTTATTTTTAGCTCAAAATGACAACATTAACACAGTAAAACAGGTCTCTTTCTTAAACAGAAGCCTGTCATGCTTAACTTTTGAGAATATAAGTAAATCTTTCTTTAAAAGCACTCTGTCCTGCTTAACTTAAAATAATAGAAAACAATAGAAAGAAAAATATTCTTGTAACAGTGCACATTTAGTGCATTTAGTACAATTGGCTTCAGTTGAGGTATTATTTCAGCTTTTCTAATGCTAATCAGCTGCTCCTGTTTGTAAACCCGCTTGTTCCCATGATTACGCATCTTAACTCATCATCATTATTCATCTATGTATTACTTTTATGTATTAGTCATCAATTTGTTGTAATCATCTATCCTTGCAGTTGTTTATTACACAAAATAAATTATATTATCACACTTCTGGCCACATAGCGCTGATATTCACTGCACATGCCCATATTAACGTTTTCCAGCCAGGTGTTTTCCTTTTCCCATTCTTCCCTTTCTCTGAGGGGAACAAACATTGCTGCTCTAATGCTGGGCTCACACTGTGCGATTTTTGGCCCATTTTGAGCCGATTTTTGAGTGATCGGACCGATTTTGGCCTTCATCGTGCGTCGTGTAGTATACGTGGGGTAACGAGAAGTGATTAACACCTCACGACCAGCTCCCGATCATCAATCGCTCGTGAGGGTGTCACCACAGGCGCTCACACTGCTCACGCGCAAACGTAAACGTTGGTGTAAAAGATGGAGCAGCACGGCTGTGCAGCGTGTGATCTGGACACAAGCGATGGAGGCACAACTTGTAGAACTTTGGAAAGCTCATCCGAGCCTTTTCGATGTGGCATCACAAAATTATCACGACCACAACAACCGTGAAAATAGTTGGATTTACACTGCTGCTCAATCACAGCTGCCTGATCAATGTTTTTCATTAGCAATTTAGCAAAGTTGATGGTAGTGGTGTGTCTGTGTGAGTGAAAGACAGAGAGAGCGAGCGACAGATTTTCTGTTATAACCTTCATGTTATGGAGGCACAGTGTGCGCACTCAGGTCGCATCAGAGCATCGGGCCGTATAGTGTGAGAGTACATCGTGACATACGAACTTCTAACCCCTGCGAGTCAATCGTGCAGTTTGAGCAGGAGCTGAATAACGTGACTGAAAAAAATCGCACAGTGTTTGCCCAGCTTTAGGTGTACTGTCATCCGAGACTTGCACCGCAGAGTCGGCGTTTGTTCCCCTGTTGGCCATGCTTCTTGTTGTGGTCATCTGTTGTCTTCCGGTATTTTCTCCGCAAGCGACCTTTCCTCGACCAATGAGATGAGCGGTAATCTGAATTGTCATACTCGAATTGTCATAAGTGTGCTGTCAGCTCATTGGTCACAAAGCAGGAGAGGGGCTGGGAATTATGTTTTCAAACAAAGTGTTAATTCCATAAACATTTATAGACTACTTTTGATTATCACTGTATTACGGGACAAAGTGCGTCCCTTATTAGCTCAATACGGGACGTGTACTTTTGTTTCGAAATACGGGACGATTCCGTATTTTAAGGGACGGTTGGCAACCCTAGTCATTCATATACTGCTGCATGGGCTGGGCTGTAGTTACATCCTAAGGTTTTAAAAACTGAGCTTAAATAAATGATTAGCGGTAATAAAAGCCGAGGGAGATCAACAGTGATCACTGACTGTTTTAGGAGCTTTTTGAGATCAAATAGAAGAAAATACATAACATTAAACATGTTAACAACACAAAAGCCATATTAAACGCAGACTACTTTAGACCCGGAAGTAGGATTCGTCGCGTCATCACTGAACAACCGGATTCTTTCTTCGCACACCAATCCCCACACCACCACTCTATCATTACTCTTCTGTTCTTCAAGTTACAGAAAGCCAGCTTGTAAAGGGGGACCTAATACAATCATATTGATGCAATTTATCTAATAAACCATAAGTCACTTTTTCATAAGACGCCAACTTAGCCGTTGTCTTTAGCCACTCTTCATAGGGAGGGGGGTTCTTTTTCCGCCAATGTCTTAGTAGGACCCGTTTGGCCGTAGTAAGAGCCAGAATAATCCATCTTTTTGTATAACTAGAAAAATCTCCATCAGAAAGTTCTGTGGTTATACCAAGTATGGACAGTTTTGGTGAGATACCAAATCTCCTTTTTAAAACACTGAAAATTACCTCCATTATATTTTCCCACCAATCTCGAAGTGCCGAACAGCTCCATAAGATATGTAAAATCGAGGCATTTTGACCATCACATCTCCAACATTCGTCCGTAGAGGCCAGGTTCCATTTATACAATTGTTGCGGTGTTCGATGCCACCTATGGATTATCTTAAATTGAATAAATCTACTGCCTGTTTCTTTATACATAGTATTAACACTTTGAAAACATGAATCCCATTCAACTGAAGATATGTCCAATGCCATGTCCTGGGCCCAGTAGCCCTTAACTTTAAGGAGAGGGTCAGCTGACCGTTCTTGCAATAAGTGATAAATCTTAGAGGTAATGCCTTTACCCAAGGGTGATCTTGAGAGCAGGACTTCCACAGGGCTGCCCACAGGACAACTCAAGGGGGTTCCCAGCCACTTCGATAATGAACTATGTATTTGGACATATCTCCAGAATTGATTACGCTTCAACTTATATAACTCCACAATTTTATCAAAGCTTAAAAAACATTTAGTCCCACAGTCAAATAAATCTGATACATTAAGGATGCCTGCTTTACGCCACTGTAGCCAGTCAACCGATGTCCCTCCAATTAAAATTCTTTTATTCCCCCATAAGGTTGCCGAAGGTGATTTAATAAAGTCCCAGCGACCTGCCCTATGTAATTTACACCACAATGTCTTCGCGTTTGCAATTATAGGATGGGTAGTTTTATGACTGGTATCAAACAGCTCCCTCCAAGGAGAAATACCGCCATTAACTTCCGTCTCTATATGGGACCAGATGGGTTTAACTGGTGCAGTAGGTAACCAAGCTCTAAGTTGTTTCACGTTCATCACCCAATAATACCATTGGAAATTAGGCAATGAAAAACCTCCTTGTTTTACACTCGCTTGAAGTTTCCTAATACTTAAACGATGTGGTGAACTACCCCAAAGAAACTGCCGGATCAAAAAGTCTAGATCTTTGAAATACTTATCTGGAATGTGTAATGGAATATTGGATAAAATATAAAAGATCATGGGTGCAGTCATCATCTTAATACAACTAATTTTACCCCATATTGTGAGACGCACTCTGGACCATCTACCAAATTCCATTTTTATTCTTTCAATCATTGGCTCCATATTTGCTTGAACCATCTTAGTGTAATCCGAGGTAATTTGTATCCCCAAATACCTCAAACCATTCACGGACCACCGAAACTCCCACTGTTTAAATAAAGTATGGGGGCAGTGTCCTGACATAGGCATTGCCTCTGATTTATCCCAGTTGACACGATACCCTGAAAGCAGCGTAAAGCTTTCTATACATTCTAATAGGGCTGGAATTAACTTCCCAGGCTGGGTCATAAGTAACAACATATCATCTGCATATAATAGAAGCTTATGTTGACTATTACCCATCGAAATTCCAAATATATTTACATTATTTCTCAGTTTTTGTGCCAGAGGCTCTATAGCAATTACAAAGAGACCGGGGCTAAGGGGACAACCCTGTCTTGTGGATCTCTGTAAAAGGAATAGGTCTGATATGAGCCCATTCGTCAATACTCGCGCTGAAGGCGAATCATATAATATCTTTATCCACCTAATAAAATTATCACCAAAACCGAACTTTTCTAATGTCTTAAACAGATAATCCCACTCAACACAATCAAAAGCTTTTGCAGCATCCAGCGATAGGGCCACTGTTGGATATACTGAATCATATACATAATTTAGCAAATTAACCAACCGCCTAATATTATCTGGACCATAGCGGTTTGGAACAAAACCAGATTGGTCTGCATGAATTATTTTCGCCATTATTGCTTTTAATCGGCCCGCTAAGACCTTTGCCAAGATTTTTTGGTCAGAATTCAGCAAAGATATAGGGCGGTAACCACTTGGGTCTAAAGGGTCTTTCCCAGTTTTAAGAATAAATGTTATAAGTCCAGAGTGCATTGACTGAGGTAATGAGCCTACTTTGAACGCCTCATTATAAACATCGAGCAACAGGGGACTTAACATATCTTCAAATGCTCTATAGAAATCCAATGGTAACCCATCTAATCCTGGAGCTTTATTAAGTGGCATACTGTTAATTGCACGGGTAATCTCCTCCACTGTAATTGGAGCATCTATAATCTGCTGGTCAGTAGTAGAAAGCTGTGGCAGGTTTAAATCAGTAAAAAATGCTTCGAATTTCTGTTCATCTAAACTACCTTGCGTAGAATAAAGATTATTGTAAAAGGCCCTGAATCCATCATTTATATGTCTAATAGAAGTTGAAATAACCCCATCTGATTGTCGTATGCCTGGGATATGGTTCATACTGTCTTTCTGTTTAAGACGGTATGCTAATAAACGACTCGGCTTTTCTCCCATTTCCCAATATGCTTGATTAATGCGAAATAAAGCGTATTCTGCCTTTCTGTTGTACAGTACATTCAACTCATATTTAACTTTAACGATTTTATTCAACGTAACTCTGTCTTTTGTATGGGAATGTACTGCCTCAAGTGCCTTTAATTTGGCTTCTAACGTAATGATATTCTTGTTAGCTGCCTTCTTTTTAAAGGAAGCGTAAGAAATTATTCTCCCCCTTAAGTATGCCTTCATAGCATCCCACCAAGTAGCCAATGTAGTGTCCTCTCGATTATTTGTCTATTTGTAAAATTGTATTTCATCTCTTATCAATTTAATAAAACCAGAGTCTTTAATTAAGGACACATTTAAACGCCATCTGCGGCTTGGAGGAATCTGTAAAATATTTCCAAGACATAGAAAAATTGGCGCATGGTCCGAAATTACTATATTACCAATACTTGAATCTATAGAGTTATTCACTAAGGCTTCAGAAATAAGAAAGTAGTCGATTCTAGTATAAACATTATGAGGCGGAGAGTAAAATGAATATTCCCCGCCTTCTGGATGCATTGTCCGCCAAATATCATTCAGACCCAAATCTGAGGTCATCTGCCTTATGGCAACTACAGATTTACTCTCTGTGCCTCTCCTAGGAAGTGATCTATCTAGGTCTTGATCCAGTATTTGATTAAAATCTCCTCCTACCACTATTTGTGCACCTTCTAATTCCAAAAGATACTGTGACAGGTTATGAAAAAAGGCGGGTATGTCCGCATTAGGTGCATAGATATTACATAAAATTATTGGTGTGTCCAGTAATTGTCCATAAACCAATATAAATCTACCTTCCTTATCTGGTATTACTTTTGTTTCAGTAAAGCTAACTGCTTTATGAATCAGAACCGACACTCCCCTGCTTTTACCAGTTCCAGGACTGGAAAAGACTTTACCTACCCAGGAACATTTAAGTTTTAAAGTTTCTGACTTACAGATGTGTGTTTCTTGAATAAAGGCTATATCAACTCTTGATAACTTTAAATATTCATTCATTCAACTTCTTGACCAGCAGAAACTCTTTCTTGTAGGTAAATGTATATAAAAAACTGGCATTATAATTGCTGTTCTAAGCCAATCAAGTGGAGCTTTGACTTAAAATGTGCTTTCTTAGAGGGATAGGTTAACAGTGCTCTGGTTGCTGCTTCACAGAATGTAACATTGCCAGTTACTGGATGAAGATGACTTTGAGTTTAGGTTAGTTCTTTGATACACTGTAATTCCTCCTGGATTAATGTAGGGCTGAGCTGGTTGCAGCTCAGGTCTGGCCCAATGCTTTGTGAAGCTCTAAGCAAAATTTGACACCACCAGAGCAGTGAATAAATTGTACGGTACAGTCACACAAGACCATAAGTCGTTTGCGTAAAAACCCGTATTAGTGCTGTGATCATTGTGATAGTGTGTGTGTGTGTTTTTTTTAAATGAAACACTTGTGGCACTAGGAATATAGCCTCGTTAAACCAATTAGCTTGTCTATGCTGCAACTCATCACAAATTACAAGCTCAATACAGAAGGAGCAAAATTAGATTTTAGAGAATGTTTGCCATGCATTAAAAATTAATGGCACCAAAATGAAAATTGATCATAGTTGCATTGTAAATTCTTTTCACACTATTCGTTGAAATGAACACATAATCCCATTGACAGGCTTCTTTCACCTCCTGCAGATAAATAAAAATTGTAATGATGTGGAAATAAGAGTTGCTGTATTAATTTGATGTTCTCCTTTATTACCGGAGTTCTTTCTGTTTTGATTAGACAATGAGAGAAGCGGTCTAAAAAGGAAAGACTGCTTTGTTAAACCCCACTACAGGGTTGTGGAGAATAACTGGATTTTCGGTCAAAGATAACATTATCTATTTTGCAGCTTCAGCACTATTAAACAATCATTTTATTCTTCTGTTTTCACTGATTTCCAAATGTTTAACACAGGAGATAGCTGCACTGCAGACTTTTGTTTCTTAACCACATTTATGTGCACTATTGTTGCCTCTTCCCTTAATTTTCTTTAATAATTCATAATATTGATCCTGATACTAGTCTGCCAGTATCAACCTTAAAGCATTACTGCTATGCTGTTGGTATGGGTAAACTTATTTTGTGTAACAGGTGTTGCCCAAGTGCTGAACAGGCTCGATGGGAAACCCTTCGATGATGCAGACCAGCGTCTTTTTGAGGTATTACAATTGCTTGTGTATTTTTTTCAGCATTAGCAATTCTCTAAACATTTTGGAAACCATGGGAGTTTCTCTGTTTTATCCTTTTAGGCATTTGTGATCTTTTGTGGACTGGGCATCAACAACACCATCATGTACGACCAGGTGAAAAAGTCTTGGGCCAAGCAGTCGGTGGCTTTGGATGTAAGAGCGCGTTTTTGTGTATCCACTTATATTTGTAAAAACACTGCTAAGCAAACTGCTTGACGTGTTTATTTGTGCTTGTGAGTCCTACTGTATTTATTTTTCTGTTTCATTCACTATAACGGCATCTTTACTTTGCGTTCCGATCAACATATGCTCAGGGGTAACACATTTAACCAGAAGTCACAGCAAACAACAGCTGCTACATGGAAAATGTAAACTCCCTTCCTACTTATTCTCTCTCAGTGGTCTTTTGTACTTGGCTTCTCTTTTTTGTCTCATATTTCCAGAAGAATGTACGCATTAAAAAAAAAGTGCTGATCTCTCTTTGTAGATAACCTTCTCACAAAGGTTTTATTGAAAATTAATGAGAGGCAGTGAAAAGCAATCCCTCATCTGCCCTGCGGTATGAAGCCATTCAGCACTATTCAGCCTTTACAGCATGTCCTTAGATTACAATAGGGAGCTTTCAGGTGCATTATGGTAGTTAGCACTGCTGTTTCCAAATAGGACAAGTAGAGAACAGAATTGAGACACTGGGTGAACTAATATGTTGATGCACTGCGTCTGGTAGCACTGAATAAACATGATCAAATAAGCAACTGCAGGCCTGTGCAAAGTATTTCTCTCAGGGAATGAGCGATGGAATCAGCGCTGACATTGCAGCTCTTGTAAGCTGTTCCAGATGTGTTACCGTCATCATCTGGATGATCCACTAAAACGTACAAACGGGCAGTATTTTCAGCTGCAGCAACAGCTGGACGTCTTGTAGAGCCTTACTGGTAAGGGTTTGAAAAGTACACTGAGTGACACTGTGCCATCATTTTGCAGGTTCTGTCGTACCATGCCACTTGCTCCAAGACTGAAGTTGACAAATTCAAGGTAATAGATGTTCACTGTTGTTCACAGTAGAAACTTTTGTTTTTCTTTCAGGATTTGCAGATGTGGCACAATCAAGTTTTTATATTTTTATTTTAAGTATTTTGTAATATATATTTTTTTGTGTTTTTGGAAAAACACAAAAAAGGAGGCACTGGTGCAAATTGGCCACTGCACAAGAGAAGTTAGCATGCTGTGCCATATCCTACTCATTACTTGCAGCTACAAACTGAGCATTTAGTTTGGCTAAATAAACCTGATCAAAAACCTATAAGGCATTGGAAGAAAGCACCACCTTGTGGGGTATTCTTTTAATGAGGTAACTTCCATAGACTCTAAATAAAAAATGGACTAAACCCCCTAAAAGCTACTAAAATCCTGTTTTGAAGCCTCATTTTTAAAAAGATGGTAGCTGGCAACTTAGTTATTGGGGGCTAGACGTTGAAGCTGTTCACAGCACTTGAAATGGCTTTGTCGACAGTGAGCACTGATCTGTTACTCACATTCTTTTGGCTTGCATTTAACAATGGGTTGGCATTAAGGTTACAGCTGGTTCAGTTCTTCTCTTAAGGTGTCAGTTTTTCTTATTCTCTGCCCCTGTTTCTTGTGGGGTCCCTCGGGGGTCTTTGCACTTTTTTCCATTTAATAATAATATTAAGAGATATAACATTGCCTTTCATTTCTATACTGATGATTTACAGCTATATCTTCCAGTAAAATATCAGGATTCCCTATAGCATCTACTTGACTGTCTTGGAGACAAACAAGGTTGGCTGATTAACAACTGCTAAAGCTGTTAAACAGTGACAAAACTAAGATTATCATTCTTATGATCAGGAAAAAAAAATTATGTGTACCTTTATTACTTCACGTCTGGATTAATCTTCCCATACCTACGTCTGCAGATGGTGCAGAAATCAGCAGCAAGACTGCTGACTGGTAGTAAGAAATATGAGCACATCCCTCCAGTCCTGGCCTTGCTGCATAAGCTTTCTGTCAATTTTAGAATCCAGTTTAAGATTTTGCTGGTTGTTTTTAAGGCTTTTAATGGGTAGATCCCAGTTTATATCACCAATCTCATTCGTTTTCTATCAGCTCCCAGGTCTCTCAGGTCCATTGGCAAAGATCTGTCATATGACCCAAGGTCATGTCTCAAACAAAAGAGGGTGACAGAACCTTTGTAGTCACTGCTCCACAGTTCTAGAATCAGTTTCACATAAAAAAGTCCTGCATCTCTGCTTTTAAAT